>NC_041725.1:7848527-8491444 GCF_900700375.1 Denticeps clupeoides
GAGAGGAAACACATTGGGAGATACCTGAACCAGGCATTAACCATTGGAGAATGTGACTTGGTCCTCTCTGGTCCAAGTCCAGCCTTACAGAATAGTCCTACATAGAGGGGAGGGAATCCGCTGCCCACTAGTCAGTGGTTGAGGTGAAAGAAGCTATTCTAGACACGAGCTTCTCTCATGTCCATGTGCAGCGTTCCACTCTGTTCTCAACGGATCCTCCTCCTGTGTCTCCTTATTCCGGGGTACAAGTCACATTCCAAAACTTAGCATTCATACAGCAGTCCCACCTCTCCGCCCAGGCTGTCATTATTCTGCGGCATCCGCTTTTTGTGACTTTGGAGGGAGAGAAATGAAAAGAAAAGCCAGAGCAAAAGGTTGGGGTGAAGCAGTGAAAAAATGAGAGAGAGAGCGTATGGAAGCAGAGCTGATGTTTTTTAAGTGCTAAGGTGAAGATGATCCTGGCATGATCAAAGGATGTGCTTGGAGATTGTGGGGGAGCCGAGTCTCTATCCAGCACCAAATCTTCTGATCCTCCATTGGAAACTCAGCAAGCCTGCAGGGCCGAGAATATAGGGCTGCTGCTAAAGGAAAAGAGCTGGAAATCTGAAGGACACACTGGATTTGAAGCAGTTTGATGCCATATGGGCCAAAAATGAGACCCTGAATACAAAACGACTGTCCTTTTTCAAGAATCTTTAAATCAAGATATTGTATTTTGCGCCTTTAACCCAGCCACTGGGGATACACATGACATTGTGTTTCCTGGTGCCTGTCTCAAACATGGGGGAGGGCTGAAGGTCATGAACAATTTTTACCAGGTCAATTGTGCATAAAACCAGACTGGCTGATCGACTTTGGCGACCCCTAATGGGAGCATCCGAAAGAAAGGAGGATTGTATTTTGCACCATTGATCTTTTTTGCAGTTCTTTATCTTTATTATTAATGTAAAATGACACCATATTTTGAGCAAATAAATTAACATTCATAGTCTCTATACATTACACTCACCCACAAACCACAACGTATTAAAAAATCACCACATTCAATGCTACATCCCCAAAACTTATCAATAGCACTAAAGCACAATTTCTGCAGAAGAGATAAGAGAAACAAGAGACAATCTTAAAATGATGCCTTGTAAAAATCACAGTGAAAGTGATTGTCATTGTGAAACACTGCGTCACAGCACATGGTGCACACAATGAAATGTGTCCTCTGCTTTTAGAGTGTGTGGGGACGGTGCTTAGCTTAGTGGTACTTTAGTGGTTCGGGATTCCAACCCACAAGCTTCTGAATACGGGTCCGCTTCCTTACCCGCTACGCCACCACTGACCCGTGTGGTTGAAGAAAGCAACACTCTGAAGAAAGCAACTCACTGAAAGAAGTCCCAGGTTTAAACCCCACTTACTAACATTGTGTCCCTGAGCAAGACACTGAACTCTGAGTATCTCCAACTACTGACTGTAAGTTGCTCTTGATAAGGGTATCTGCTGTGAATATAAATGTAGGAATAAATATAAATGCTGTGAATATAAATGTAGGAAATGTTAAAGTGCATATGTCACACATTTTACTTTAATTCAGCTGGCTCAAACACATAGAGTAAAGTTCATACCAACCTTTTGGCTGAACTGAACATTTTATGGCCAATCACATGGCGCTTCCGTTGGCCCAAACAAATTCTGCACAGCGTACGCCACACTGGGTCATACTATTTTAATATATTATATTCTCCCAGCCTTACTAAATAAGATGGTTTAACATATGGATAATTATAGCTATAAATGCCATTGCAAGAGCATTTAAAAAAAATGTAAATATAAAAGAAATAACTTTGTATTAACATTAAAATATTTCTTTTTCATTGTGAACTGGCACAACAATTCGCACATTTTCACAATGTTTTATGTAGTAGTAAGATAAAATTTTGCTGAAACTCAAGCAGATTTAAGATATAATGTCAATATAACATTGTATAATGTAATGAAACATAACCGCAAACAAAAATAAAACTGACACTTGTTTGCATTTATCCAACACTATGCATCCAGTAGATGTGATGGCCCCGGTGCCATGGGGCCGTCACAGCAGGTGCCCATACACCTGATTATGAAGTTGGCTAGTCACCAATTAGGCCAATTTACAAATTAATGGGAACCAAATGTCGGTCATTGAGTTCTTAGTTTCATATCAAGAGGCCATGTGGCCTATCTCTGGTATGGCTGAGGGGGTCAGGAAAAGCTGGGAGTTCTAGTGTCAATGGATCAGGACTCCATAAAGCAGGTGAAGCAGCACGCAGACATCACTGCTGCATTAATGTGGACTCACTCTTACGTTCTTGTATGTTGGTTTTGTTCCTGTCAAGTGACGCGCCTGCAGGTCAGTTTTTCTTTTTGGCCATCGTTCCTGGTTTTTGTTATGTCCCTTAATGAATCCCCTTATCCAAGGAGTCCAATTCCTGCGCTTCATTCCCCTTCGAGCCCTCAACATTTCCTTCAGCTTTCATTTATTAATTTTTTTAACATAGACACGCAAGGACATGTGGTCCAGCTGTAAAACATACATACATGTACATTTTTCTGAGAAGAGCTGGGAGAAAACAATCCCTGAGACACTGGGACAAGGACCCTCCAGAGAATTAGCCTACATAACTAATAGCTTACTCACAAGCTGCTACTATCTCTTATGTACAACAGATGATGACTGCTTTTGTGTTAACAAACGACTCCTGAAAAATGCGGCATGAAGTAAACTGAAATATAATTTCAGTCACATTAATTTTTGCATGTGTTCAACCCCTCCAGAAGAAATTCTAATAATATGGATGTAAATTAAATAATTTATATTACCAAAAGATTCCATATTTGTTACAGACATAATTTGAGAGCTCTTCCCCCCTCAACTGCTAGGGTTTCACCCCTGGCTGCTGGGCTTTCCTCTTCTTCTCCAGGTGCAGGCTCCCCCTCTGGAGCTTGGCCCCTATCTCTCTCTCCTTCTTCTTTTCTTAATACATTTTTTTTCTGTAACATTGGTACAATTTTTACACACAGTGGTGGCTGTATGTTGGCGGACTAGAGGGTAAGGAAGATGGACTTATATTCAGAAGGTTGCCTGTTGGTTGCCACCCAGTGGTGGCAGTGGTGGCCTAGCGGTTAAGGAAGCGGCCCCGTAGTCAGAAGGTTGCCGGTTCGAATCCCGATCTGCCAAGGTGCCACTGAGGTGCCACTGAGCAAAGCACCGTCCCCACACACTGCTCCCCGGGCGCCTGTCATGGCTGCCCACTGCTCACTCAGGGTGATGGGTTAAATGCAGAGGACAAATTTCACTGTGTGCACCGTGTGCTGTGCTGCTGTGTATCACATGTGACAATCACTTCACTTTAACTTTGTTTGAATTCAAAACCACAATGGTGCCCCAGGGCGAAGCACACACTGCTCCCCAAAGGGTGATGGTTAAATGCACAGGACATGTTTGACTGTGTGCACCATGGACTGTGCTGTGTTTCACAATGACAGTCACTTCACTTTCACTTACATGAAACTGCAATAGTAATCTACCTGTGTTTATAAATTAACCACTGTTCATTCCTGTAACTTCTATTCTGCCATGCCTCTATATGTCCAGGTAACATCAGATGAGTTTTAATACATCATGAGTCAACACAATCTCTGATGTCCTCCCTTTTTTTTTGTTGTACACATCCCAATCCGAATTGTGACAGAAAGATTAAATGTTATGTTATTAATTGTAAAGTGAAGTGATTGTCATTGTGATACATGGCACAGCGCACGGTGCACAAAAATAAATGTGCCCTCTGCTCTTAACCCATCATTATGCACTCCCTACTTAACCTTTTCTGTGGTTAGTTGCACTTTTCTCACCATTTATTCCTGAATAAAAGCAGCACTCAACATGCATTGTTAACCCCAATAAACACCCATTGGATGGCAAGGCCCGCCATTGACCATAAAACACATGGATACCACACCATGTAGCCACCAGAGGTGGAGAGCTCTAACTGACATGCTACTGTACAATTTTTAGCACTTCCCATGGATTCCGGGGTAATACAAAATGTAAAAATAGCAGGGGTATTCAAACGTTTGACAGGTATTGTGTGTGTGTGTTTGTGTGTGTATGAGAGAGAGAGAGAGAGAAGACAGCAATACAATAACACTTCTCTAGATCCAGTCCCAGGTGAAGACTCTCCTTGCTCAACAGGCATTACCTTGTGTATTTGCGCATTTTGCCCACTCTAACCTCTCACCTGGTGGAGTGTTTTGGCACTGAAAGTGCTCCCCTGCCAAGTTGGCTTATTGTTCTCGCTAATACACCCTCTCTTTCACAACTGCCTCTAATCTGCCCCTCAAACGCAGCAGCTCTCAGCAGCCTTTAAATTTTAATGAAAAGTGTTCCTGGAGGTTAAGTGAGCCCTCGGAGAGGGGAGGGAGAACGAGAGGGAGGGTGGAAAGCGAGAGCGCTGCTCAGCGGCCTGATTGCTTGTCCTGGGGCATGGGAGAAGTCATCCATAGTAAACACATTACTTACAGAGGTCTGTCCTGTGTTTTCCCACTCTGCATTCTGTTCCTCCGCCTTGAGCCGCAACCTGCAACAGGAGCCTCAGCCTGACCCTCCCAGTCTGTATATATTTTTCCCACTTTCAATATCTTTCCACAGCTAGCTTTTGCAATGTTCACAGATGAGACGGAAAAATGTCCTCCTTGACTCGTCTCAATCCCATGCGATGTGCGGAAATATAACCCGGCTTGCACGGTGAAGGACGAACTTGAAGTTTAAAATGATACTTTTGAAGATTGGAGGTCGGCGCTCAGCCGCTCTTACCTGCTTCTTGTCTCTCGCTAACCAGGCTCATGTCTGAAAGTGGCAATTGTTCCTTCTCAGTGCCATGGATACGATACCTCATTAGCCTTGATCCGTGGTAAGAAATGTATCTTTTTTTATAACTTCTTTACAACCGTGCATGTCCACTGAAAGGGTGGTATTTTGGAATATAATATCTAAAACGTTAGGCAAAATATTTATGTTTATTTATATACATATATGAGAATGATGGTTTGAATTTTCTTATAAAAACTTAGATGGGATTAGCTTGCAAAATATGGAGACTAATCATACTCATGAGCATCACAACTAGAACATCGAACAAAGACATTCGCCTGGCCTGTAGATGTGCAATGTGTGTGTACATCACTTACAAGGGAATGTCATGTCACAATGCAGTTCAATGGTGCTCAGTCCATCTTACAGAACTTGCTTTTGAGACATTGGAGACAGACCATTGCATACCTTCAGAGATCTTGTGGAATCCATAGTTTGATAAGACATGGCTTTTTTTGGCAGCAAAAGTGGGACGTTCTCAATCTTAATCATGTTGACATAATGCATTGACTGTACATACATATATGTGTATATTGCAGTGTAATCTAATATGTATGCTGGCTGTCTGATCACACATTTTTGTATTTCTCTTTACGGACCTCCAAAGAAAATATGACCTCAGAACACATTTGATTTTAGAAATATGAAAGTGAAGTCATTGTGAAATACAAAACGTACACAGTGTGGGGACAGTTTGAGATTTGAACCGGCAACCTTCTGATTATGGGTCTGTTTCCTTACCCACTAGGCCACCACTGCCTTGTAGGACAATACGACTTTCAGGGCTTCTCAAGAAAGGCAATTTCATTCATACAATAAGGTACCTGGAAAAGGTATTCAAATGAATGCCATTGTAGCTGTTCATGCTCAAACATTTACTGTCCGTGAAGAATGAACACACACACACACACACACACATACACACACTTAATAATACTGAATGGTAAAAATTGAATATAACAGTCCACTCTAAAAAGCACAAACATTGCACACTGTAAACATAAATTCATGAGAATTCGAGAGAAAAGGCCCAAAAGTGAACTCTGGAAAATCTGAGCAGAAAAATCATCCATTTTATAAAGTAGAAAGTCATCCATTCTAGTTTAGTGCACATTTAGCTTCTGGTTATTCCCCAAAACAATTCATTTCATTCCTTTCATCTATTGTATTAGCCCACTCTGCTTCCTACACAAAAGCAAGTGCTGATGCAACAGCCCAAAAACATTTTGTGTAAATGTTATTCTGTGGCAGGGGACATTTAGTCCAAGGTTAAATGCAAATGAAATTAATGAATCTCATTAATGCCTCAAAATAGCCATCCCATAATATGAATAATGTCATATCTTTATCTTGCTTTCCATGTGGGGGAAGGACCAGCCATGGCAGAGCTGTGAATTCAGCAAGATAAAGACCCAGCAGTAACAAGGTATGCTTTTTAACGAAGACTGTAATTTTAATCAATCTGAGTCTGTGTAACAGTGTAATGAGACAATTGTTCTCATGCGATGTTAACACTTCCTACATGGTTCATTAGAACAGAGTCCTGGGTGCCGCAGATTATAACACGCAGACAATTACAGCTTGATAACATCATAAAATAAGATGTTGTCACTTTGATTAGTGTTTGTTCCAGAAGAGGTCAAAGACATATTCAGTCAGGTTCAGAATAGATCTTACAAAACTCAATACTGGTATATCATGGCAAAAACATGTAGTTTTTGTAATAAATTTTATTTGTGGGTATATTATATTTGGCCCAATATGGTATTTGCACAAAAGACACTGTTGTACCATGGTTTACTCTGCATTTGCACAGGGAACCCAAAAACAAATATTAATGCTGTGAAACATACCCCCTTGTACTTCCGAGTTGAAAGGATATCGACTTTTTCAAGACAGCAGCCTTTTGGCTTAGATCGGAATGTGTTTTATCATACGGAAGCAACATCATGAGGAAGTCTTCGATCACATGCCTCTTGGCCTAATTTTTTGAAGTATTTTAGTATTTACGTCCTCTAGGGGTTTCCCAGACTTATAACGGAGGCTTGTGTAATGTGGTGCTGTGCACACCCATCCATCCTTCCACAATTACTGCCATAACCCCGCCCCAAATATCGACAACATTGCACTAAATCTATCCTTAAAGCACAAACCAGCATTTTTCTGCTCTATATCTTGTTCCTCAACCACAGACACACGCAGATGATAAATCATGTTAATGTGCTCATTACTCACGAGATGAACACGTTATCTGATTAGAAGCAGGGCCGGCGAGGGTTAGGGCGTCTGGGAGAATATACTGTATGTTCCCCCTGGTGATTCAGCCAGGAGTGAATTAACCAGCTGTGGGTGCTGACTGCTGGGAGGTGGCGGAAAATGAAGTCGCAAATCAAAGCTCAATTATTCATGTATGTCTGCTCGTGCGCTGAGTCGACTGCTGCTGAACATGTGTGGGCTGCTCAGTGGCCCAGGTGTTATTAAATGCTTCCAACATCATTGGGTTTATAGGGTACATTGTTAAGTCGTGATTCCGTACAGGCTGCTTGATAGACACATATTTTATGTGTCAGTGCTTCTTTTGAAGGTCCTTTAGCAGAAGGAATAAATGTACAGCAGCAGTAAATAAATAGTCATGGCTCCATTGTCTTTGCGATGAGGCACATGGTGGCCTTGCAAAACATCCGATCCTAACGACTTGGGAAGCAAAGAAAGCATGAAAGCCGGAGCAGCCATTGATCAATGGAGGTTTATGATCAGCGGACTCCGACTGAGACTCCGCGGTGAAGTAATTACAGCTGAGTGTCAGCTGCCTTTGTCTTTGCGTGTCTAAATTGATGGAAAGGATTGCGCGGCTTTCTGTCTCCAACATTGCGCAAATCCCTGAAAGGGTATCTTCTGCAGAAGGTCATCGCCATGGTTTTTGAAAACACAATTGTCTTTTTTTAGCACCTTGTTTCACCTTCTGTCTCACTTTCCCTTTCAAGTTAAGAAAATAAATTCCAGACTGGCGAAATGTCAACTTCTGTGCATTGATTGAAACAAGTAACGTAATTCGTCTGATGGAAAAGTGCCTCTTCAGATGGCCTTTAAGCTATTTTGAGAGCAGGATGCAGAGCCGGCAATGCAAAGAATAGCACATTCATAATCTCAGCAAATTCTGATTATATGGTATATTTTAATTGATGTGTCCTCAACTGACTACAATACAATACAGTACAATAACCTTAACAATATTACTTAAGTCTTATATATGTTGATATCTAGACCTTCGAATGATGCATGGCAAATTACAAGACCTGTTTCAACAAATTAGTGTTTGATTTGGCATGGTTAATTCAACTGATGCCAATTCATTAATCATTTCACTGGAATCCATCCCAAAGTGTAAAGAATTCAACAATTTTGTTGAAGCAGCGCATTCCAAGGTATCAAATAGCTGTGCAAATACACAATGAAAAACAAGACAAAGTGGCAAAATATAGCTGACTTTGTAAAGAAAATACTATCAACACAATAAGCAGAAGCTATGAACAGTTGAAAGTCACCTGGTATAAAAAAGATTGAAGGCACAAATACACACCAACAGTCCACAGTTCCGTGTTTTTGGTGGCTCTTAATGGCTGTTGCCTGCCAAGGCCAGGACATCACGCTTGTATTGGTGAGACATTTAAATTGTGCACACTGGTATTACTTTTAAACAATATTTTTTTATTGTTTAGTAGTTGGTAATATATAACACATATAAAGCTTACAGGGAGGTCATGTGACAGCGTGCAATAAAATGATGACAACCAGCCTTCCGGAGATAGCCGAAACCAGATAACCGCAAGTAATATTTACTGCTAAAGCATGTAGTCTGCCATGGGCAGTACACCATGGTACTAAGCTGGATGATCTGTTCTACTGCAACGCAAGGCATCATTCATTACCTTGGCCCTGAAGAACTGGCTTGTTTCAGCTACAGAAATGATGGAGAGGAGGTTGAGTTAGATACCCCAGGGTGAGGTCACACTGTTAGCACTTTATAAAACCCTGGCAATACAATTAATCAACCACCATCAGTCTCCTTAAATATTTTTTCCACACAGGCTCACTGCCTCCATTTGGATGAAATAAGCTTTTATCCTACGAAATAAATTTGCTGTGCGCTGGTTGTGAGCGAAAATGGCAGATGGAGGGAAATTAGGTTGTTGGTGCTGCTTGTGACAAGGTGAAATAATCTAGCCTGACACTAAACTGGTAAAGAGGTACAAATGTTACACCGTGTGCCATATGCTAATCGGATTCTACTGTGAGCTAGCATAGCGATTGAGGGAGCCAACCAAACTGCTGCTGTCATTGTATGGTGAAATATTGCAGCTGCTGCCCTGGAGATTTGCATATGGGCTGCTGCTCATATGATGCCTAGATCCCAACGTGTCTATATCAAAATGTTAACTATGCTGGGATATGCCACATTTCAGAAAATATACATCTATACAGAAGAATTAATGACATTAAGAGCTGTGCTGTTTTGCTATAAGGCAAAATAAACCATTAATAAATTAGAAAAAAGTATATATACTTTATTTTATTCATTTTTATTATTAAATAATGTGAAGATGTGCCTATTCGTGATAAATAATGTGAGGTGTCAGTAATTGGAGCAGAGATTTTACCTTTTTGTTACTTCACAAAGTTACATTGTCACTGATTTTGTCATTAAATAATCTATTTGATTATTATGGCTTTTGTCTAGCTGTGTAATATGAGAGGGTAACTCATTTCTGACTGAACTGAACATTAATAGCTCAGATTTCCTGCTGTCTCCAATCATGTGATTTCAATATTGAATTGAACCTGTAATGCAATTTTCCTCTACTGTAATAGTTATCTACTATGTGTGCTAGAAGCTTGATGGTCAGTCAATTCCAATAAACCACTCAACAATCTTCCATCCTTCCACAGGGGGAGTGAATAATTCCTGCAAAATATTTTTGGTTATTAACATACATACAAGTGCACCACAAACATGCTCTTAAGCAGAAGTTGGAATAGAAACTCTTGGGATAGAAATGTCTCCTTGCAGCAAAGCTGTAATGCCAACCACTGCACTGCAATTGTCAGTCTCTTTCACATTGGAATGGTTGATCCTTACTTTCGAAGCCCGAAGTTTTCAAAAGATCTATAGCTTTTTCTAATTACTAATGATTAACTGTGTGGCACAGCCACAAGGAATCATTACAGTTCAATGTCAGTGTCTGTGTTTGGGACCTGTTTGTGGCCCAGCCATGGATTTTGCCAGAATACTAAAGTTGTCACGTGTCAAGTTTGCACTGTGACGTGTATGATTTTGTGACAGTGAAGTGAAAGTGATTAGTTGTGGAACACCACAGCACAACACCCAGTGCACACAGTGAACTGTGTCCTCTGCATTTAACCATCACCCTTGGTGAGCAGTGGGCAGCCATGACAGGCGCCCGGGGAGCAGTGTGTGGGGACGGTACTTGAGTCAGTGGCAAATCAGTGGCACCTTTGGCAATTTCAGATTCGAAGAGTGGGGTAGTGTGACTGATCATGACACATGCACATGCAAACGCTGCAAACATATCTTCAATGCACACAAAGGTATGTCAAGGATTTTCAGCATGATGGGATTAAACATCTCTAAACATATTGCCCTTGCTCTGCTGCCACTGAAAAAAAATGTATTTGGCAGGAAAAAAGCCTGTTTGAATTTTTTCTAAAATGCCATGGGCATTTTCTACATGTGGCTTATATGTTCATTTAGAAGCATACTGTGGTTTAGCGGAACTCAGCAAAATATAATGTTTATAAGAGAACACCGAGGGTCATTTGTGCAAATCTCTTAATCCAGTTTAGTTGAATGTGACGAGCGGCCGGTCCTGACTTCAATATTGTCTGTTTGGAGCGTGACTGTCTGCTGTACCCTCGCACCTAAAGCCATTACTAAAAGGTTAAAGTAAGTATCATTCCTTTTCCCAGAAGGTCACAGGTTCAAACCCCACCTACTACCTGAGCGAGACACTTAACGCCTGGGGGACTGTCCCTGTCACTACTGCTTGTGAGGCGCTCTGGATAAGGGTGTCTGGTAAATGCTGTAAATTTAATGTAAATGATGGTGAAATCATGCCTACAGTTTGTGCTGAAACTGCAGCAAACAATTTCACTGCAATCACGCATTTCGCGTTTATTCTGGACAAGACTGGCTGATGGCACAGCATGTGCTGATGGAGATGAGGAAGGGTGGGGGACCCTTGACCAACCATAACGTTCCTCAC
Source organism: Denticeps clupeoides (assembly GCF_900700375.1). Taxonomy (NCBI): domain Eukaryota; kingdom Metazoa; phylum Chordata; class Actinopteri; order Clupeiformes; family Denticipitidae; genus Denticeps; species Denticeps clupeoides. The sequence goes on from NC_041725.1 coordinate 7,859,709, forward strand.
ATTATTCAGTGCTTTTGAACAATAAATATTTGATTTAGCAAGTTGATTTTATAAAAAATTATTTATGACTATATGATCTTACATTAAAATGAACCCTGAAGTCTGACCTTGTGGTGGCTGTTATTATATTATCTTTATTAAATTAATCAATTATAATGATGCATTGAAAGCAATTTGGCAGTAGTCACTCTTTAGTACTGTGGTAAAGTAAACACCACCAGGTTACTCAATTTCAAAATGGTTAACAGGTATGAATATTTATTTTGGTTACATTATTTACAATACATTAAACTACTATTTCATTGAAAATAGGATAACTTGGAATTGTAATGAATTACCAAATTAATCTTCGCAACAAAAATATTCCCAACAGGGTAAATATCTTACTAACAACTTTTGTTATATTTTGTTATTGGCTTTTTTACACATTTACCTCCAGCAGGGACTAGGAATTATTGCTAAAAAAGACCATTCTCGCTTTATTTCTTACTGTGTTGCTCACGTGGGATACTTTACTGCCTGCAGTGTCTTTACTGTCTTCAGTTCATTCAGCAGTCAGTCATGTGGAGCTGGTCCCAAGCCCATACACCCACCTCTGTAATGTGTGTGGGGACGGACCCAGACTCCCCATTCAGCTAGATTTGAGCAGGGAACGCCGGAAGGCAAATAATCACCTGTCGCAAGAAAAAACGCAGAAAAATAAAATAATGATTTAAAATTTAGTTTACTGGCTGCATCACATCGACAGGGAGAGCAAAATCACCAGAATAATATGCAAGGTACGAGTTATATGAAAGGGTCCACCATTGCAGAGTGTCCGTGGGGCTTCTTGGCTCTTTCTCAAACCCCAGAATCATAGCTCAAATCACTTTACCCCATTCCAATCGGGGAAAGTTTATTGGAGAACATGGATCAGAGTGTCAGCGTTACCCCGAGGGGCCGAGTTGCTCAACAAGTAATTCAATACCGTGCCATTATTTCTTCACCCTCTGCTCCGTAACAACCCATCCAGACTTATTCCGTGCGCGCTTTCTGCCTGTTGCCCCAGCAATTAAAAGGACATCGGGTCCACAGGCCTAAATGCCACATGAATGTTTTGTCACAAACGGATCACAAGCTTCGGCCGTCGGAGCCCTGACCTAGGCGACCATTTGGGCACGGTTCGAACTATTGCCATTCTTACTAAATGGGCCCGTGTGAACTTGACTTGGCGAGGAAAATGATACAGCGGCGCCCTGGGAGTTGTGGACAAACAACGGTGGTAACAGTATTGCGGTACCACAAGGCTTGGCTTTAGGTGGAGAAAAAGACTGTATAGAAAAATTGACTGTAGGTTTTAAAAAAGGAGCTGTTTGCCAGACGCCCAACTGTTATGTCACAGAGAATGGGCCAGCCTCCTTTGGCGGGCGCTTGTGAGAACCTGTCCCTTTTCTTTGCAGCCCTCATGCAGGAACCCCATTGTTTTATTGAGGTGCTTACTGCACAATGAAACAATTCTTTCCCCCCCCCCATTTTCTCATTGCCCCTGACAGCGAAGAGGCGGCTATTTTTAAAACCGCGTGGGTGCCTGCGCCGACTAATAAACGTTCACATTACACTGGCAGCAAGTGTAATAAAAAAAAAGCGCTGGTGGTGAATAAAAACACACAAACACAGATAACACACAGGAGAGAGAGATGCTGAATCCGACTTCTCATTAAACAGAAAATCAGCCCCTGCCTTCCTTCATGCCCCGTCCTCGACATTTTACTTAAAGCTGCCTGTGAACGGAATCATCGTTCAGCGGCGGAAAGCCACTCCAGATCCTTCTCGCTAATGTACCAAAAGATGCAGCTCGCTGTGGCAGAAGGAGTCAATTTTAGCTTCTGCTCCCCTCCTCCACTCGGCATTAAAGCAACTTACAACCTTTTTTTTTTTACTAGGGGAACGTGTTCAAGCCGGGTTTGCCCTTCCTTATGCGTTTTGGTGGAACTGTTTTTGGCTTATACTTACTGGAGTCCTGAAAATACCGTACGGTGGTCAAACACATTAGTCACTGTGTTGCCATTGGCATATTTAATTAGACCGTCAGCATTTTTCCTGCCTATGAAACTACTTTCTGTCCATTCCCTTCGTTGAATTGATGGCAAAATGCTAAAAAAACTGCTATACCACATTATGTTGAAAAAGCACACTTTCAATGGGAAACAGATTAGTAATGTAATTGTTTGTTCTATCTTCTATAAAAACTACCATAAGAAAACCTGAAGCAAGCTGATTATCATTTTTTTATCATAACCAGGGTAAATAGTCTTCTGACAGCTTTCCTTATACCCTTCATATTAGCATATGTTGCTAATGGTGCATGCTAAGCATGGACTTGCATGCAAATGCATTCATGCATGTGTGCTGTGCTGTGTTGTGTGTTCAAGTGCATCTGCTGAGATAAGCAAATGTTGGTCACACGTTCCCCTTGTCTAACACCTCCATTGTGTATATATAATATATATTGATGATGAAAAGTGTTGAAAGTGATTGTTTTTGTCCTCTGCATTTAACCCATCACACTTTGTGGGCAGCCATGAAACATTTACATTTACATTTACATTTACATTTACATTTACATTTACATTTACATTTACAGCATTTATCAGACGCCCTTTTCCAGAGCGACTTACAATCAGTAGTTACAGGGACAGTCCCCCCCTGGAGCAATTTAGGGTTAAGCGTCTTGCTCAGGGACACAATGGTAGTAAGTGGAATTTAAACCTGAGTCTTCTGGTTCATAGGCGAGTGTGTTACCCGCTAGGCTACTACCACCCTATTATGCCATCAACAAATGCTAGTTAATAGCAATAAACTAATCACAATTAATCATGTACATCACTAGGTTTTGGAAAAAGAGTATTTTGGGGTGAGTTATTTGAAGGATTTTTATGTGAACAGATTTAAACCTGAATAAATTTGGGAGGGTTTGCTATGAAAAGGGGGCTCCTCATGGGTGACTCAGCACAGTGCTGTCATGGGGAGGCAGCCTTCTCTTCTGGAATGTTGCCCTGCCTCCGAATGTGCTCTGTGGCAGTTGCCATGGAAACTGAAAGACACTGACTCACCTCAAGAAATTCTCTCTCCCTTTTTTTTATTTACGGTGCAAGTCTGTATGTGTAAATGTGTTTGTGTTGGAGATGGGGGGGTACTGTATGCAATTCTTTGTGAAAAATTATTGTGTGTGTGTGTGTGTGTGTGTGTGTGTGTGCGCTCATGTCTGGACACCCATGCTTCAGTGCACCTTTGACACAAGGAGAGTGAGAGTCTACCTGCATGAGTGGGTGCATCTGTCTTATTTTGGACATAAATTACAGAAATGTGAAACCTCCTCAACTATTGCATAATGCACTCCAAGCATGTGTGGATATGTATCAGATTCAACTGACTAATTCTAACAGCAAATTAATAATAGCAAGTTAATAATAGCAACTTATTATTAGCCATTTTAAATCAAACATGACCTCTAATGAGGTTTGTTCATGTGAGGTATTGACAGTTGCGAGTGAGGATGTGGCATGCATTAAACCTGTCTATCATCAGGCTCCTCACATTTTTATATCTGTACTTAGAACATCATTAAATGTGATAAGGTGATAGAAATAATTTATTTTAAACCCATTATTAATAAAAACAACATACAAATAATGTAACACCACCAAGCATAAAAAGCAATAACTAATTTTCCCTGATGTGATGCTGTGGAGTACTTCTCAAGCAGTCTATGGCTCTCTTTCCCTAGCACTAATGGCCACACACCATCTGGAGGATGGAGTTCAGCAGACATTGTGTGGAAAATATGGTGTTACTCACTTAAACGCATGATTCCATGCCAACATTATGTTTTAGATCTCATAAGAATATCATAATGACATCATGCGTCTTCAACCGTGAATCCCCAGGTAATGAATTTAAGAACACTGACATAAGACTGCAACATTTTCAGCGTGCTACCTGTTCCATTAGTCATGGTGAAGAACCATCAGACTGTATGTGCCACGATCAGTGAGCCATTGGACCACTTTAAGTCAGAGGGCTGTGTTTTCTCATGTCACAGGATCCATTGTGAAGTATAATTAAATAGTTCAATCAAAGCCTTATTCTTGCTGCATTAAACACATCATAACACTTATTACTTTTCCTTTCATTCTAGGGCATCAATCATTGGTGTACCATAAGGGAAAAAATTAGGCATATTCGTACAAGTGTTTTGTCAATATTTTGGTAATAGTTAATGTTTAAGTCATTACGTTTTAATCAAATGACTTTATTCTGTCATTAGGTTGCTAATTAAGGTGATGTCACCTGGCTATTAAAAGTTATACAGAATAAATTAAGTACATTAACTCTGTTCTGCTGCTTGTTTGCTCATATTTCATTTTCTAAGACTGTGTTGCCATGTCTGGAATCCAACAAAACTAAAAGTCTTTGGATAACTATCTAAACAGCCTTTTATTTCCCTTTATTTAAATCTGATTCATGACCTCTGCATAACCACTATCACTGCTTTTATTTTGCAGAAAAAATATTTTCAAATGATTGGTTGCATGGTTAATTGGAAGGACAGTGACGCGTGTTTGATCTTTAATTCTGATCTTGGATGTAATACTATGAGGAGGCAGGCATGGACCCTGAAGGAATGCAGTGGCTCTCGGATCTCCAGAAAGAGTGAGAGAGAGAGAGCGAGAGACCCCTGGGTGCTATATTGAGGGACAGGGAGAAGCATTGGAGGGTGAGAGAGGGAGAGAGCAAAGGGTAAAGGAAGTCCCTGGGGCAGAGCGAGAGATTGTGACTGGTAAGTGGCAGTTCAGGCAAAGCTGCCTCATGTAGCCAAAGATGTTCACCATGACAACGTCCAAGGTGGCCATCTCCTGTTGCTGCACTGCCACTGATAAGGAGAGCAGCGAATTTTGCTGCTGCTAATGGTGACCCCCCCCCCCACTCCGAACCACACAAAACAAACTGACTAATACCGACTTTGTAATAACTCTGACTGCTTGCTCAACCTACCTGGAGGAGAGTACCACTCTTAATTTCTCCTCCTGAAGTTTCTTCTCATCTGCCCCCCCAGAGCCTCCCTTTTTTGTCTTGTCTTTATAAAGGGTTTACATCTGGGGAGGGAGCTGTTGGTCAGGCAGGCAGAGCTTGGTGCAGCTCCTAATAAATGTGAACTGATAAGCATTATGATGGGCTAGGCTGCAAACTTGCAAATGCTGAGTTAGATTATCATTATATACCAAACGCATAAAATAATACAATACACTCAGGCTCAACAGATATGCAAACTCTATAATGATCACACTGATCAAAGTGGTTGTGATACATTGCAGCTCAGCACATGGTGCACACAACAAAACATGTCCTCTGCTTTTAACCATGACCCTCAGTGAGCATTGGGCAGCCAGGGGAGCAGTGTGTGGGGAGGGTACTTTGCTCAGTGGCACATCAGTGGCACCTTGATGGATCGGGATTTGAATCTGATTATGGGGCCGCTCTGATTATGGGGCCACCTCCTTAGCAAGGCCACCACTGCCCCTTGAATTGAAACTAAAACTAGTTAAGAAAACTAGAAACTAGTTAAGAAAAACTAAATGCCATTCTCCCCCACATATTCTTCCATTTTCCCTGCTCGGTATTTTGGTATTGTGTGCTGTATTGCATTGCTGTGTGCATATATATTTAGGTCAGAGCAGCACATGCACATATTGTGAGGTTGCCATCCCAAAATGCAGTCCTTAATATCATCAGGATAGGAAAATGGACATCCCTCTCACCACTGGTTTGGAATCATTCAACGTGTAGCAGGCCTCATCACGGGTGGATGACATCAAATGTTGAGTACCTCAACACTCCCGTGACCCGTTATCTATAAATATGCGATGAAATTACTGCAAAAATTACTTTTCAAATTTGGGGTTTTGCATCCAATTCCAAACATTTTCTGGGTTTTCTGTTTTTCTTTTAACTGTCCAAGTGTGCACACTATGTGGATTGGCAATTCTAACTTGGCCTTTGGTGTAGTCAGTAGTCAAGGAACCATCCACAGGGACCAGGGGTCCACCACGAAAGGCTTGGGTCTATTACGTGGTCTATCTGGTAAGCATTTCCGGAGGGTACGAAGTGGAAGCCTGAATGCATTCTGAGATGATCACTGTGCCCCTTTTACTGGGGGATATGCAGCTCTGGGAATATTTCCAGGGTGCTTTTAGACATTCAGGTCAGGTCAGTGTGTTCAGTCAGATGGTAAAGCGGTGAGAGGGCCCAGTCCTCATTCATAAAAATTATATTAAGAGCAACTTGGTGCTTTTTTTCACTGATGCTGTGCCTGTCTTTTATTTTTTTATATCCCAAATTTCGGCATTTCCCGCTGCATCTCACACACACATATGCACAATAAGTGTTGTGGGTTTTCTCCAGGTCCAGCTTGTGGAGAGGAGGATTTTCTCTCTCTGCCACTCTGGGAGTAGTCTGATAAGTCTGGCAGAGTGTGCCTCCAACAATCAGGAGACAGCGGAGGAAGACGTAGGGAGATGATGGACAGAAAGCCGTTTAGGACTTTGCTGATGGGCTACCAGGCGCCCAACACATCTGTGCACCTCCAGCAGAAGATAAACATGCGCTTTATGTGGACTATCGCCTCCAGCATGCGATGAGTCCCACGGAGCCCACTCTTTCATCCTGTTACTCGCAAAGCGTGGGATCACAGCGGGATGTAGGGTTGCAGTACCCCTGTCTGGCTTCCAGGGGGAGATCTCCACCCTCTCCTGCCATTGTGTCACTTAGGGAAGAGCAGGTGGTGACAGAATGGTGCTCAGGTTCCATGAGTCAGATTGCTGACGGCAAGGTCAAACACCCCAGTCTGAACTGTGACAGGATGCTGACATGAGCTGTGCCATGTAAATAGTAAATATCTCCATCTTGTGTGTGTGCTAATTTATTTATTTGCAATGCATTTTCACATTTACTTCCGACAAACAGGTAATGATGTAAAAACACTGCACTGCAGCTGCAGCTTTCAGAATCAAATTTATTCTTTGAAATTCACAAAAGACAAAAATACGATCAATAAAGGTTAAAATACACTATTATTCAATAAATACATTTTATTTATAGCTTTAGCGTTAAAATACCTGATATTAGCATTAAATAACTTATAAATGAATAAACAAGAATAGAACTTGCATGGGTACTGGACTTGAATCCATCTCGGGTTCAATATTCATATTGTAATTAAGATGCTGATAGTCTACAAGTCCCCATTAATTTTGGTTTGATCATTCTATTTAAAGTATGAATGTTTGCCAGTCATGTATTGGCCTAATGATTGCAGTCAGAGCTTCTCTGCTTTTCATGTTACCAGTGTTTGGACAGGGATTAGGTCTAATTCTGAACCACGCTGCATTTTAAATGGGGATTCGGCATCGGAAGCCAAATTTAGCCTGCTGCTCTGAAAACTTCAGCCATGACCGAATGTGACTAAATATTTGCCTTTTCTAGATGGACGCTTTCCATTAACAAATGCATGCCCACAATATTACTGTGCAATATTACTCACACACGCAGTATAAGGTGCGTAAACAATCGCTCTGACGCGTGATGGACAGGCTGCAACAGAGTGCAGCCTAATAGGACTGCTTAAAGCACGGTAAAGAAGAACAAAGTCGGTGTCACAACATGGCAGGCCCGAGCCAGGCAACACAGGGATGTAATGACGTGTGAATGGGAGACGTAAATGAAAACAGTGGTGTGACCTGCCGTTCCAGGGTTGCCGAGCGCCGTTGCTAAGGTGACGTGGCGGTGTGAGCTGTTGATAACCGCCACATGAATAGGGATTGTATCACATATTTTTGCATATGGCACATTCCTTCCAGCTAATCTTGTGAATTCAAAATGCAGTGCCACATATTTTGAATGATCTCAGGAAGGGTGTTCTACACAGGATATACATATATATGCCTGTGTGTTATATATAAGGGCCAGACATAACTGTTTTTGGCATGTAACTGGATTGCACTTCCATAAGACCCGTCCAACTTGGTTGTCAGGGTTTACTGAGGCACACAATGATCAGATTATAACAACTCAGAACACATTATAACAACTCAGAATATATTCAAATTCAAACAATAACACTTCTCACTATTGCAAATATTAACAAAACAACAAAAAAAGTGTTGGCGTAGTTGAAAGAAGGAAGCATTAACTTTCTCTTTGTGAGCTACTGGGGTGGAAAGTGAAGAAGCCCGACTGCAATTCTAGAAATTGAGCCTGAAGATTTACAGCTCTAATAGACAGGCTGATGGTGGTGCTTGGATTGATAATAAAACATTTTTCTATGAGACTGAAAGTATAAGAAGAACATTGGACTAGTCAACCACTGTACTGTATATATATATACATACATATACACACACACACACACACACACACACACACATTGATAATATCACCAGTCGTTAAGCCTCACGCTCATCTTGATCTTTACTGCCCACTGAAAACCTTGACACTGTCGATTGGGTGTTTAGCTGTGGGAGTGGTGATCTGTGCAAAAACAGAGCATGGAGGGAAAGAGCCTGTCATCTAATTTGTGCCTTTTCCAGTAGTTTTTCAGCTACTGCAGTAAATCTTGCCCATATTCAGTTTGTGGGTAATCTATTATTTTCTTTCTCAACTTCTAAATGTTAGATTTAAGGAGGCAGGACATTTGTTTAAGGAAGCTTTGCATCCTCTTGCCCCAGCATAGAGCCGGCCCCGGTCTCAAGACACATTATAGATACAAGTGATTTTTTTTGGTTTCTTATATAATGTGAGGCATTTCCGAGAGAGAGAGAGAGAAAGAGAGAGAAGGATGGGTGTGAAGATTTGGAGGCAGGACACCAACTCACGGCCCTTCATTATTCTGAATGGTGAGCAGAGTTAGTTGTTTGGTCACGAAGAGCATACAGTTCTCCATGGGTTTAGATAAGGCCTGGGTTGTCATCAGGTTCTGCTGAAGTTTCCATTAAAGCAGAAATAAGAGGCTGAGATTGGAAGCTGGAGGTGTGGAGGGCTACCATTCTTCTGGCTCGGTGGAGAAAGTGTTTGTCCTAGAGATGAGAGTCTCTTGTAGGGAAGCAGCAGTAATTTCAGGAAAAGTGGAGCTCATTTCTGCTGCAGGTATGTGGAGCTGGATTCTGGTGGGGATTGTACTTTTCTCAGTTATAGAGTAGAATTTGCTAAATTATTTGACTTAAAAAAATAATGCTCATGCAGGTCACCTGAAAGCTGAAACTTGTCCCAGCAAAATTTCATTGCGAAGTAAGGCAGTACATCTTTTAATGCCACAACTTTTCTTTTGTGCCTGTGCGTTGTGCTACACTTGTATCTGAATCATGGCGCAATTAAAATCAAAATTAAAAATGAATTGCTCATACATACTATATACATGCTGAGTTATTAATTAATGTTAATAAATGTGCTAATTAAAAGACATGGAGTACCATATCAGTACAACGTGTTTGCAATTTACAGTCTGATTTTGAATTGTTCAAGGCATTATAAATAAAAAATCAAATTAACATGGAAAAAAATGATTCAGTATACTATTCAAGTATACTTACAACATGAATTCTGAATTCATCGCCGTGTACATACTGTAACTGAATACATTATACATTTTAGCAATATATTCAGTATATGGAACTTGATTAGTAACATAAGATAAAGTATCATGCTGCTGACTTTCTTTGTAGTGTTTTTTTTTTTTTGTGTGTTGCGTTTTTGCACTTCCCATTGTTTATATAAGTGCAGCATCTGTGTCCAAGGTTATGACACGCCTGCGCTCAGCACACAGAAGTTCCATGCTGGGTGAAATCAAAGAGCCTCTTCACTTTCTCGATGCCTCCTCCGCTGACCTGTCCTTTTCTGAAGTGCACTTCAGCAACATTTTTTTTGGTGGTTTGATTGTGATTGTGTCCGTGCATTTGTCTGTGTGGGTGTGTTGTACAGTGTGTAGCTTAATGTGTACAGGTAGCCGTTCCGCATCGTCTCTCAGCCGCCCCCCAAAATAACCACAGGTGACCTGGAAGAAAACCAATCCCTGCAACCAATCGCAGAAGGATGAGGCGCCTCTTAACTACTTCAAGGGGCCGGAATGATGAGATTTCTGCTGATCGATACGAGTCCTGAGACCCCGATCGGCTGCAGTAGCCCAGAATTCACTCCTCTTCACTTTCACTCTGTAAGCCCCATGACTCGAGCCACACTGGAATATCATTCTGTACAGTAGCTGGCCTAACCCAGTGATCTCCACAGCAGGAGGTGAATGGGGTTTCGTGCATGAACCAAATGAAATGGTTCTGGATTTGGGTAAACCCTTAAGATAGCTCAGCAAACGGGACTGTGTGTGTGTTTGTGTGTGTGTTTCATCTCCTGAGGAAAGTGCCACATTCAGTACCTCATCAGGTTCCCATATAAACATGGCTTACTCCTGCCTGGCAGACTCTACCACTCAAATTTACCTCGTCCAATCCCTTGTCATTCCCAGTCACCATATGGCTGCTTTAGTACAGTTCTGTTTTTATTTCATTGGCGGCACCTACTTTTTTGTCTCATTATTACTTTAATTTTGTCTCACAAAAAAAAGTTTTAGACAAAACAGTCCCATGTTTCAGGCTGTCAGATATTGCCATGCGTTGTCTGTGGTTAATATAGTATATGTGACATTGGTAATGACTGTGATGGTGTGTCATATTCAGTATCAACTGTGGATATAAGTGAAAATCTTGTACCCCACCCTTTTGCTACTTCATGCTAGTAGCTTCTGTCAGACCAACCTAAGATGCTCTGCCTTGTAGTTCCACATAAGACATAAGATGTCAGTTACTGACAAGAGAGCCAGTGGGGAGGACCATGTTTAATATTTGATTGCCATCTCATAAGTAATCTTGATCCAGTGGCCAGCAATGGGATTCGTGTAGGTTCTTCCCATGGTACATTCTTCCTCGAGTTCAGCAAAACAAGTTCTGTTCAAAACGTAGTGAAGATTTCGTGGAATGTAGCAATCTGAGCACATAATCGATTGAATGTGACAGGGACCCTCCCACCTATCATCCTGAGGAGAGAGTAAATCTTTGAATATCCTTTTGAAATGTCTGTCATCGTTATCTAGTAGGGCAAATAGAAGTTCAGGTCCATGACTGTGGAAACCCTGGAACTTTCACATGAATATGGTGGAGGGGTGTCACATATCATAGTCAGGTGGACGGTTTAGGAGATTATCACATTATGCAAGGAGGGATTTAATTACCGACGGTGCTACAAGGTGTATAGGGGAGGTTACCATTACTGTGGGGGTGTTTTTTTTTGTGTGTTGTTTTTGGGCTTTTACTGTTTTTAAACGATTATGTAAAAATTTTGGGGGGCGAGTTGTGTTGTGTTTTGTGTTTTTGCTGAGTGTTGGTTTGACCCAGTAGGGGGGGCTACAAGTGGTGTGAGCCTGTATTAGGCCTGAAGGATCATTCAATAAGGCCAGCTGAGGTCGGAGGGAGACGGAGCTGCCGGTGTGACAAGAATTTCACTGTGGAGACAAGCGAGGTCTCAGTATAGGTGCAGGACCAGGTTGGACCAACCTTGTGTCGACTTCCTCTCTCCTCTGACTCCGCCGCCGGGCGTCCTGTAACAAGGAACATCCATCAAATACAAGATTTGTTGTATTTTAGCCATGGCATAGTGAAGACTTTCACAAGGATTTAAAATCTTTTTTTTTTTACCTGTTGTAAATCAGACTCTGCAACCTTACCACAAAAATAAATCATATTTATATTTTTTGTTGCAGGCATGATTGTATGTGCCCTGCTGATTAAATGTGCAAAAATTGACCTCTACTGCCCTAAATCATTAAGGTGCAAAACGCTACGTGCAAAATATGTCTCCAAATGTGTATTCACCTTTTTCTTTAAATGAAATCTGTGTCCTTTACAAAGATTGTGACCGGGTGCAAATATCCCTGTTGGGAACTAAAGCCTCGATCTAATAGCAGCAGCGGTAGTAGCGAAAAGATTCAGCACTTGCTGCTAAAGATTTGTCGAGGGTAGAGCTGGCTGTAGTTGGACTTGGCCCATCGGCACACGACCTTGCGGAAGTATAAAGATGTTGCCGAAGCCGGACATTGCCAGAACTAGAGACTCATTTGGGCCGTTTAATTGACTTTTTTTTTTTTTACAGATGCCAGAACTGATCGCTTCATTTGGCTGAGCTTAGACAGAGGCTGACAGTGAGCGGCAGAACAAAAACGCTTTTTCAACCATACCCTGTCAGTCAGTCGCCTTCTCGGCTCGCCGTCCCACCCCACCCCTCTACAACACACACTCACTCTAGGCATGGTTTCGCCTCTGGCTCAACATTACCTGTGTGTGTGCGTATGTGTGTGAGATGGCGAGAGGAAATAGCGAGAGATGAAATCTGAGATTGGACGCTGGTTTTACTAGTCCAACAAAATAAAAATATCATAAAGAGGCACAAATGCAGGAGCACGATGCAAGTGCAGTCAAATAAATGTTCTTACAAGCCGCCTTAATGTTTGAAGTGATGTTTAAACGGCCTCTTTATGATATTTATGTCAAAAACACTGCTATGTTTATGCAGCGCTACTTCCTCTGTCAGAGGCCCACAAACTTTACTTAGCAGAACAAATTGTCATTTGTCAGAAGTCATTGGAGCATCACTTTGGTCTCAGATTTATCTCCAAGCAAAGGGAAATGAGGGACAAAAAGAATCACATGTGCCAGACGATCCATCACGATCTACAGACTAAAGAGTTCACAACATGTCCTTCTACTAGAAAAATCACACAAACATCTAACAGCGAATTTGTTGGATACTGAAAACTGATGTTATTAGCAATATTTTAAAAGCCACACACACACACCATTTAAATTCTGTCACAGCAGATTTGTGATGCCACTTGGGAATGTAACTATGTTCCCATTGCTATATGAAATTAAAATAACATTAGAGAAAATGAGAAGAGAAGAGTTTTGGGATCATACTTTAGGTGTTTATCGTTCCCTCATTGTTTTGCATATATGATCTCCATTCTAGAACGCAACATTGCTTACCGTGAGGTAAAATTTTCTTGAAGGAACACTTGACCTTGGCCTTCCAATAGTATTCATTCCACCAACCCTATTCACGACAGCCCAATTCTGAATTACAGAACACCGACGGCATGTCTGAAACCAAGATGAAGGGAAGGATCATCAGCGCACAACATATTAACCGTGAAATGTCGTCTCTGCCGGAGCAGAATGACGTCAATGAGGAGAGGATGCTGGTAATTGTGCGTGCGTGAGAAGGAAGGAGAGTGTGGCAGAAACAGCAAATACAAGTGCAGCAAGAATAACTTTATTTTGAAAAAAAAAAAAAAAAAAAACGTATTTATTTTAAATGAATGTGTTCATTTTTTCTCTTTCTGAGCCACAGAACGAGATAAACATGAGGTAGCCAGGAGGCACAGAGGCTTTTCCCGCTGACAGCAAATTACCCAAAGCAGCGCCACGCGGGAGGAAAATGGTGCGAGGGATGAGTGGGAACGAAAGCAAGGGGAAAGTTGGAGAGAAATTATTTGGGAACGGACCGTTTCATCAAACAATGTTACCAGCAGCCGCTCAGACTCATTTAATGCTGCGGCAGGGCTCTTCCAGCCTTCTGGGCATCTCCACTCGGAAGGCTCAAGGAATTGATGGTGCCGTTGCTCTGGCTCCCTTCTGTCATTACGGGTAGAAAAACAAACCAACAAACAAACAAAAAAATCTCCGCTCACAAGGTCAGCCATCGTTCTGTGTTCTGCTGGGAAGGAAGCTCGGGACCGTCCCATTATGCTTTGCAGCTGCAGATTTTTCCCAGGACGTGGATTTTGTGGATTTTCCTAATCACACAGCAAGAGAAATTCTCTGTTTACCCCAAGCACAAGTAATGGCCGATAGAATTTGGTATTTGCCAGGTATGCTGGCATGGAGACATGTCAATTCATAACTCTGGGAAGATACATGGAGAAATTATTAATGCAGAAATGTTTGGAAAACACACAAGAATTATGCATTGTTTCTCCATAAACATCAGCAGTATATATGGTAATACATGTCAGAAAATGTAAACTCATTCACATTTACATTTACATTTACAGCATTTATAAGACGCCCTTATCCAGAGCGACTTGCAATCAGTAGTTACAGGGACAGTCCCCCCTGGAGCAACTTAGGGTTAAGTGTCTTGCTCAGGGACACAATGGTAGTAAGTGGGATTTGAACCTGGGTCTTCTGGTTCATAGGTGAGTGTCTTACACACTAGGCTACTATCCACCCACTCCACCCACCAGGTTACTATCCACCCATTCCACCCATTCCATCTGTATTGTTATGGTACATGATAACCACATGTATTATGTTACTATATGAATGATATTAAGTGTATTACATTTTGGTATGCACATTGTATTATTATAAAAAAAAATGTGTTGCATGTCTTTCTTCATGAAACTGCTTTCTTTTTCGGTGATGTCTCTGTCCATGGTCCTGAAGCCTCCCCAGAACATGTCCAACAAGGTGAAATGCAGAAAGAGGTTTACATATTAAATAAAAAGCAGATGAAAACTACAATACAATATTTTACATGATAGTGTGTGATGATTTTAAATATGTATTTTAATTAACTGATGAACAAATGCCTTAATTAAAACACAGAAAAAGCTAGTTCTATAGTGATTATTGTTTTTCGATTTTACTCAAAGGATTTACAAAGAAAATGACTGTATAGTAACCTCCTAGTAATCAGCGCGCTTTATTATTCGGTGACTCATTGTTACTTATGCTACTTACGTGTGTTAAGGCATTTTTTTTAGCCACCCCCTCACACTTATTTCATTTAAAATAAATAAAATGAAAGTTACACATACACCTTACATTTTTACTGTGTAACAACATTAATTATTTTTGTTATAATTGCTCACTTTGGGAACCAATGGGATAAGACAACCTTATATAAATTGCTTTTATGCTGTTAATTTGTACAGTTTAATTTTAGGGCAGAGTTTCAATACTCTTTGGCCACAGGATAAAATAGAAAATCCAGGATATCTAGTGCTCAGAGAGAAAAGTCATCATCATTTACTTTACGTTAATCACAAATTATGTAATTTGTAAAATGTAATATGTTTCTGGGGCCCAAGCCAGGATCTCCATCCTTTATTAAATAAACAGCTCTAAAGGGGAATATTCAGCTCTCGGAATCTGGTCGTTTGTTTCCTTCCTTGGCACGCGTAATCCATCCATTGACAGTGACCACCAGATAGGACTATAATCAATGAGTCCGTTCGATATCCGATGCACTAACAAGGCAGCCTCCGGCCCGCTGTCTCTTCCTATGTGCAGCCGAGTCAGTAAAGTGCTTTTTCAATGACTTTTCATTTGAGATAGTGGGCCGAGCGGTGGGGGTAATATACTTGGTGGCCTCGCTATTCCCCAATCACATTTGGAAGCAGAGGCAGAGTTGTTTTATCACTCTGGTAATCCAAACCCCGCCCAAGGGATACCCATAATCCTTCATTTTCTCCTGTAGAAAAACAAAGGCCGCGGGCTGGGATCAAATCAAATGTTTATGAGCGGAGTTTAAAAAAAAAAAAAAATGAAGGAATGAAATGAAGAAGAGAAAGAAAATCAAGCCTGTCACTAAATTGCCAGTAATGGTTTAGCTTTCTTCTTTCCAACAGAGAATTTGCTTTTTTTCTCATCTCTCCATTTCACACTGTGACGGGACTGTTTCCATCATTCCTAAAATTGAAGGAGATTTATTTTCTTATTACCCTTCCTATTACCCTCACTCTGTCCTACTTTCTGAAGCCCTTCACTCAACACAAGAGGGATACTGAGGTAAATAAAGAGCAGAAATCAGCAATAGTCATCTCTGTAAGGTTACTGAGCTAGCTAATTGTACCACAACATGATCTGGCTTTCATTGTAATAACTTTGTTGTAAATTAAAAAACAGTGCTGTATTCATGTACTCATCAGTTTTCAGTGACCAAAGGATATCTGAAATGTCTGGAGATATTTTGAGTGGAATGTACATTTTGGAAATTTTGACGGGGGACCAATTAATGTGTGATCAGACCCAATATTTACCCAACCCTTAAGATCCTATCACCAGGCAGTTTTAGGGTGTAGTTAAAGGTGAAGCTGTTCAGGAAGGGACAATATAAACGAGAGCAACTGTTGATATGAAGAGATGTTTTAGAAGAACTGTTCTCTTCCATCTCTGTAAACTAATGATCTTTTACGAGCAAGATTTTACAGATGGAGAACAGTGTCACTTTCATTACAAACCATGTATGTCAATATTTCATCACCATTTGACAAAGTGCTTTCATGCCATGAGAGGCAGAGGAGGCCGGCATGTGACGGCAGGAGAAGAGAAAGAATGAAGGGAGAGTGTGAATGATAGGATGCTGAGATTACGTCAAACAAGGGGAAGGCTTAAGAGGGCGTGGATGCAGCAGGAGAGGACAAGCAGGTGGTTTGGTGCCGAGGAGGATGCAGAAGACAGTGAGAAATGGAAACAGGTCGTTTTCTGTGGTGACCCCTCCATCCCACTTATTACCGTGCCATTTATTTAGCCACCGAGTAGCAGGTTCCGACTCCATTATCTACTTTGTTCACTGGAACTGGCGCTCCTCTGTGCAAAACAACCAGACTATCTACACGCATTTGATTATTCCGACACAGTGACCCTGAAATACTCGTATTTAATTAAGAAGGAAAGCTGCTGCACCACCAGCAATAAAACGACATACAGTCCTCAGTCCAGTGACAAGCGGAGATTCCTAATGACTAACAAGGTTTGAGGGGGGCTGCTTTCAGGGGGCTGATTAAGATGATAAATAATCAAGGGTGAAACGTGGTCTTATCTGGACCAACTATGCTTGTTTCACTCAGTGTCCTAGACTCTGAAGACGGGAATGTAGACTATCTGAAGGTGTTAATGCCGTGTGCAGACCCTCATTACCTGAACACTCGTCATAAAGCACAAGGAGGGTGTTGAGAGAATATTTCCTCTGTTTTTATTTGACTCCAAATGTAGAGGAACCGTAGAAGGGAGGGGAAAAAGGCCAAATGGACAGAGAAAAGAGGTCCCCTGTTTGATGGAAAGGGGAGCTCTACGAGAGTCTCCCCACATCGGCTGTGAAAAGTAGCGTTTGATGCAGCAGGGCGTAGGTGCCCGTACATTCAGATGACCCCAGTTGGTGTGCAGACGCTGAATCGCATGAAGATTGGCGTACTATTTACCACTTTAATGTTTGAAACATCCACTGCAGGCCATTTCAGCAGGCTGATTTTAATTTTTTTATTGCTTGGTTTAAAATAATCATTTCTTAATTGTCCACTTTATTTGACAAACTACATTTTTCATGCCCTCTTTGCTCCAAGTTACCCTTAACCACAAGGTGAGGGCGAGCGTGAGACAGGCCAGCCACTATTGGTAGTGACACTAATTAGACCGTTTGGTCAGAGTCACAGGGAGGAAGTCAAACGGGCCGGCCATGGTGGCAGATTAAATTGACCTCGGACTAAAGCAGAGATTGGTGACAGTTGGTATTTTTAGCAGTGGGGTCAGGCAGAGTGGGACGTAACGGCTGGCCTGCCCCTGTGCCAGTGTATTTTTATGTCCGTGTTGTTGTGTGACAGCGTGAATGCATTTTTGGACAGGCTCTGTGTAAGCTCCTCTCTCAGGATTAATATGGATATGTCATTAAAACAGTGCCCTAAGAACTGTGGCCTCCGAAATCTCATACAGTTCTGAGCTTGACACGTGAGCCAGAGCTGCATAAGATTCCATATTAACCTAGAAAACAGAAGGACATACAACCACGCACAGAAAATCACACACATTCCTAAGGCATGACCTTGCAACTGAGATCTAGTTTAATATGTATTGGGCATGGGTGGGTGTGTTGATTCTCTGGCTGTAATTAATCTTATTAATCACACTTTTTTTTTTTACTCTGAAGGTATGCAGTTAAGTTATGCAGATTGTTATGATAAGCAAATTGAGTTGAAAGGGCCTTGTTTTCTTTAAAAGAAATAGCTATTATTCTGGGTATCAGTACAATCATCACTACATTACTTTATCAACGTTGTTGTGGCAGTGACAATAGGAAGGAATTTTATGCCTATAAATTTTAACACGCAGTCTTTTTCTACATCCGTGCCTTTATGATCTCATTCACAACCATGCAGGTGCCATTTAGTGGTGATTCCTTATAGA
Organism: Denticeps clupeoides; assembly: GCF_900700375.1. NCBI lineage: Eukaryota > Metazoa > Chordata > Actinopteri > Clupeiformes > Denticipitidae > Denticeps > Denticeps clupeoides. Next base: position 7,878,029 of record NC_041725.1, read on the forward strand.
GCTGGAAAACTTTGATAATGAAAGGCTTGTCTGTCTTCTTCCCCCCTTAAATATGATAACGTGTTGACAAAAGTGTTTTGATTATCAATAAAAAGACATTTGTGTATTCATATTCAAATTAAGTCAAAGTCAGTTTTAACAACTAGTTGACCAAGGTGCTGTACAAGAGATAGATAATAATTAATAGAAATACTACTAATAATAGAAATAATTGCATCATGGTCATTAACCGTCATTAACAACTGGTAACATTATTTTATTGGTGGTGGAGGCCACAAACAAAACAGAGGTCACTTTATGACAGTATAAATATGACCCTTGCATGCAGGGGGCAAATGCATTTTGCTCCACCATTACCAATAATCCTAATTGCTGTCAAGTAGATTAATCAGCATTTATGATTCCGCTCTGCGTTATTTATGGGGTGCAAGAACAGTGAAGTTATTTAGATGTGTTTGGGCAGAGCGCATCTCCCTCTCCTTGAGCCTCTACTTCATTACCCTGGCACCTGCAGAACCATAAATCAATTTAAGCAGCGCCCACATATTAATGAACAAATATAAATAAATCCCATCCATTCGTTAATTTTCCTTCTCCCTTTTTCCCCCTTTCCTCCATCATTATAGTGTGACAATGGCGGGATGAAAACAGAGAGAGAGAGAGGTGGAGAAACTTGACCAGCTACTGAAACAAGGTTGAGGGAAGAAGAGTGAAGGGAAGAGAAGAGGAGAGGAGAAACAGGAGAATAAATCCCTGAGGAATGAAAGCCCCTGACGTGACAGGCGGCGACCTACGCAGGGACCTGGAGAGGATGTCTGCGTGATGGATTGGGAGAACTGTCTTCCTCCTTCTGAAGTCTTTATGAAATGATAAATACGGCCCCTGCCAGGCAATGTGGGAAAGATGGAAGTCCGGAGGGGGGCGTTCAAGCTCTCGAGTCTCGTTTCATTTGCTTCGAAATGGCCGCCACCTCATCAGGGGGGCAGACGAGATGGAACCTCACATCTTTACCATTATTCTGACAGGCTGTCATGTCCTTACATAAACAAATGGAATTATCTTTATGTTCTAATAATCACTTCAATCGCTTTGATTAACATGTAATCATTATAAAGATATATTGTCATATTAATAAAATGTTAATGTAAATAACGGCAATGGTCACTATATATATATATATGTAGAGTGGCGTACATTTAGCCTTGACATCCAATAGAATAATGTGTTCACTAATGCATGTCACTTTTCAAATGAATAATTTGAATTAAACCAGCCTTTTTCAGACTAGTTGAGTATCTGGTGCATCAGCAGATGTGGGTTTGATTATTTGATTATTTTGCAACAGTTGCAATTAATACATTTTTTTTCATGGAAAATAAAGGAAGTTCTTAACCTTTGAATGGTTTGTGAATGACTGGCCACTCTCATGTCGTGTAATTCCACATTTGAACTCACACCTTTCAACCCAGCATCCCTCATGTTGTCTGGTATACCCCTGGTCCAAGGAGACTACAATTATCCCAGGATCACATTTACCATCCAACACATACACAATTCAACCATTTAAATGAACCACTTTAATGAAGGTGACATTAGCAGACATTAGTTAGCAGCAGGAAAACATAGCCCAAAGTCTTTCATTTACAGACACTGTGGAATTTTCTACTCTGGTAAACAACTTAAATGCATTTTAGGGTTTTAGGGTTTTCTTTTGACTTGTCACCCAACTATAGACTGTGTCTCATACATGAGTTGATATATTTAGACAATATGTGAAGACAATATGTGTGCAAAAGTGCAGAAATTTTCCTTCTTTGTACTTGCAGTGCAGTAGCAGAAAAGGATGTCACCTCTGGTAAAAGGTTGCATCAGTCAGCTTGCAACACCCCCTTTCGAACCCATGGCCCCGTTCCGGGAGCCTGATCCGATCAGTCAGATGGTGGCCCTCTCTAACCAGGTCCCCCTCACCGATGCCAAATAATGACAGATAGCTGTGACCTTCTCTCGCACCAACTGCGCTGCATGAGCTGGGTGAATACTGACTGATGAAGTGGAATAGGCACAGGAGTGCCTATTGTGTAAGTATGCAGCTGTGTATGTGTGTGTAGATGTATTGCTCATAGATTCCCAATAGAGTCTGCAATGTGGAAACATGAACATGACAGATGACACCTAATGAGGGAAGTGCCTCTAATAGCCAATTTTTAGAGACAGCATGATACAGCAGTACCGCACAATCTCATTAAATGAGTCCCTCTGCAAAGAAAGTCTATAAACACATTTTTTTTTTAATTTAAGCATTTGTCCATAATGGCCATTAAGATATTTGTATAACCTGTTTTGCTAATGTGAGAGAAAACTGCTCTCCTTTCCATCTCACACCTATGTGCATATCTAACAAAAAAATATAATTATTCTTGCATGATGTGGCATTTCTGGCAATTATAAAAAGGCACATTCTCTAAAACTCCACATGACATTCTATAATTCTAAAGAACATGGCGCAGTATATCTGGACAGAGGTAAAAGTCAGGGACTTGTTTTTTGAAGAAGTTACAGCAATAAAATGTTAACCAGGACATTATTAAGTTCTGAATCAACAGTTCCTCTGTGAAGCCGACACAGGGTACAATTTTAAACCTCCACGTACAAAACTGTTAACTTCAGGTGATTGTACCTCAAAAAGGACAGGACAGGTCCTTTGTGATACCATGTTGTACCTTTAAAGGTACATGGTTTTGGAAAGTACAACCAGCATGAACCAGCATCACATGGAAATGATCCCAATTAATCCCAATGTAAATTACTACATTTCAGCTGCACAATAGTGATAGAATTGGCTAGTGGATTTGACCAATATTTCCCAAAATGGCTGATGCTCATGTTTGTAAAAGTATTTTTTTTCACAGCAGCATAACAGAACAAAGGACAAAAGGAATTATGGAAGGTCTTTAACCCCCAGCTCTCTGGGCAACACAACCAGTGTGCTGACCTTTGCAGACCACTACATCATACTTATATGTAAATATCATTTTAAATTCCAGCCATGACAGGTACACAGTTGTGCCTTAAATGGTACAGATGACTAAGGTACAAAAAAGTACCTCAGAGGATAAGTACATTATTGTTTTTCAGAAGAGTACTGCCACGGCGACAAGCATCTGTAGCCATTAAAGGTACACAGTGCTACTTCCATTTCTATGTGTGTGGACCAACACCTCTCAGAAATGGATAAGGGGCTTGGTTTAACAATATGCAATAAATCTGCCAAATTCTAGGTGGTTCTGACCATCCATTGTCATGAATGTCAGAATGAATTATCATAAGAGGTAGAATGGAATGGAAATGCAATACACTGTTGTTCGCCATCTAGAATCTAACATTTGGAGTTTATGTTTAAACAACCCCTATATTATAATCTTTCTTTTACTTTATTTTACTGAACTGCCTACGCATATGTTTGTTCTTCTCGTGTTTCATAGATCAGAAATGCATGGTTCTGTGGACATGAATCTTTATTGTTAAAAGTTTAATTGGCTCATCTCTCAAAAGTCAGTGATTTCTTACTGCATTTCTACCTTCTTGCTTGTGTCTATCTATACCACGGCCTCTATGTGTGTGTCTAGACTTGTGTGTGTGCATGGGTGTGTGTGCATGTGTCTTTTACTGTGACCGATTGTGCGGCGGCAATGAGGGAGCTCATTAAACTTTATGAAGTGTGAAAATGACACGTTTGTGTCGAAGTTCTTGCGGTGCACAGACCCCTTCATGAGTCTCCCAGCGACGGACCAGGGGATCGTTTCTCAGAAGCAACATTACCAACATACACAGGGGCTGATTGCATGTACGTTCATAGACACAGAAGTGTCCTATGTGCCATTTAATTATTCATTCCATACTCTCTCCAGCAATTATGTGTTTGACTTCATATTTAATTGGGAGAAAAAGGGACAGTGTATGAATTTAAATGCCAAAGAAAATGGAAACTGAAATAGAGATGCAGAAATGTACAGCAGTCCAGAAAATAAAGTAAATATGACTGGCTAATAACTCATTTGAAATATTGTTGGTGATGAGTGAAATTAAAATTATTATTAAATAATAATTGGACTCCATAGGGCAACCTTGTGACAAGCAACCTCTCCGTTCCTCAGCTGTGGCACCAATGACCTTTTCAGGCAATCATCACGCTGCAGGTTGTCACTCCTGATGGCCATGTTGCTGAGCCGTGTCTCGATGGCCATGCGCTCTGCCAGCCCTTCTCTTCCTTTCGACGTGCGGCAGGCTCACTGAGGGGCAGTGATGGCCTAGTGGCTAAGAAAGCGGGCTCATAATGGAAAGGTTGCCCTGAGGCGCCCTTGAGCAAGGCACCATCCCCACATTGTTGACAAGGTGATGAGTTAAATCCATAGGGCACATTTTGTTGTGTGCACCATGTGCTGTGCTTGTCGTGTTTCACAATGACAATATAGCTTGTCGAGATATGTTCCAGTGAGGCCTCAGCCATGCCAAAATAAGTCTGTTCAAGCCAGGGACGACTCCCTTTCCAAGGCAAAAGAAAAAAAATCAGTATGGTTGACAAAAGATTTTCCATTCAAATGTGCTTTGTATATTTGATCAGGTCACAATAAGGACAGGACCACAGTAATAGAGTTCGTCTATGATATAATATTTTATTGAAGACTGCTGTTATGCTGCACTAGGAGGAGGAAATTCCTGTGCAGGTCTGCCTTAAAACAGAAGTACATACTGGTAGATATAAGAAGAAACAAATAGACTAAGTGAGGGCTGAAGAAATTTAAATAAATTATAACAGATGAGCGAAAAAGAAGACAAAGGTCAGTTCAATTAAACTAAATCAATCTATAATTGTTTCAGATCAGTCCATGTCAAAAGATGGCCTCTAGTGGCAAAAGCCTGCCAGAGGTGGCAGGTAGTAATTCTTGACAGTTATTTATTTTGGGCTAATGTGGATATTGGCTGGTATGTAAAAACGTGTGTGTCTGTGTGTTGGTTTGGTTATGGGGGGGTTGTTGAATCTTTAGAATAATCTTGGCTGGCCTGTTAAATGCTAAAACATTAAAATATAATAATGATTATGATTAAGATAATAATGATTTAAATGATCTGAACTCTCTGATTTCACTTTGCAGTCTCACCCTCCACATCTATTGTGTGGTTTCACTTGTTTCGGGGTCATTCTGAATGACAGTACCGAAATGTTTTCGTTTTGTAAGGCTAAGTAGCTCTATCCCACACCTCCATAATCTTTTCAGTTTTTGGTATCGCATGACTCCTTTTATCTTTTGTTGAAGCTATGATGTACAGGGTGGGGAATTTATATGGATACACCTTAATAAAATGGGAATGGTTGGTAATATTAACTTCCTGTTTGTGGCACATTAGTATATGTGAGGGGGGAAACTTTTCAAGATGGGTGGTGACCATAATGGCCATTTTGAAGTCTTGGATCCAACTTTTGTTTTTTTCAATAGGAAGAGGGTCATGTGACACATCAAATTTATTGGTAATTTCACAAGAAAAACAAGGGTGGTTTTAAGGTACTTTTATTCTTTCATGCGTTATTTACAAGTTTCTGACCACTTATAAAATGTGTTCAATGGCACCAACCATTCCCATTTTATTATACATATAAATGGCCCACCCTGTATTTAGCAGGACTGTTAAGGTCAGACCCTATTTTGACACAATTGACACATAAACGTATGTGTTTCCGAAAGGTTTACTTGTCTTTTTCGAGCTGATGTATTTGACTCAGGAATAATACGTTCATTAATATGGTGAACTTACTTGTTGGTCAGGGGTCTTATGTCCTTCTGCACCTCCGTCCAGCTTATCAGCAGGTACTCTGCTACTGGCCAGTCTTGTTTAACGGTGTCTATGTCATATAGAGAATCCCATTAAGGGTTTTGGATATGCATCTGGCTCAGGTTTGTAAATGCTGTAAATGTAAATGTCCCTCTCCTCTTCTTTATATAGATTATTGTGTTGCTGCACCTTCTGTGTCACATAGGTTCACATTTATACAATTAAATAATAATTGTAAAAAAGCAATAAGGGACCAGTTTTTTCAGGTGAATCCATTTCACACTTTGCACTTAAGTGGCAAGGCTGGTAGTAGCCTAGTGGGTAACACGCTCGCTTATGAACCAGAAGACCCAGGTTTAAATCCCACTTGCTACCATTGCGTCCCTGAGCAAGACACTTAACCCTGTCCCTGTAACTACTGATTGAAAGTCACGTCTGATAAATGCCGTGAATGCATGTGACCAGTTTACCTGCAAATCTGGAACCTTTTGGCAACTTCGGTTTTAGTTTTTTTCAGATTTTCTGTTATAATTGTAATTGCAAGCATTACATGCCCAGTGGGTCACAAATCCCCCCCCCCCCCCCCCCCCCCCCCACGCCTCACCAGATGAGCTTGCTAACCCCCTGGGAATAAAACAGGTTTAAAATCAACCACATTACTTCACAGAGGGTGAAGTACAGTGGCTTTCTTCATGCCACACTTTGTGACTTAGAGCTGAGTGTGTTGTGTTTGTGTGCATTTTTCTGTCGATGCAGTTCGGAGGTGCCAGGATGGAGCTAATCCTTTTTCACAAAGCCTCTCTGAGATTCGCCTGTTCTTTTGCTGGGCAACAACATGGCCGAGGTCCTCTTTCATTTGGCCCAAAGCAGCTTACGCCTGAGTCCTCGTCCTGGCAGTATTTGGAGGCTCCAGAGGCTCCTGCACATTTCACTGTCTCATTGTTTTGGGGTCATAGATTACTGATCCACATAATGATAACTATTCTTGCATTATGTGATAATTTTTGCTGACAATAATCTTTTTAAGTAACTTATGTTGCATTTCCAAAGCCACCGATTCCCAGGATTCATGGTATCACACAACCCCATAACTTTTGCCAGTAAGTGTTGAGGACAGGCAAGTAATCAGATGCTCCAGCATTTTGGGTTTAACGCACATTGCCTAGGGGAGGAGCAGGCCATCTGGTGTTTACCGATCCAGATACATCTCCTATGAGCACATGAGCATTTCTGTTCTTCCACCTGAATGACACATCACAAAGTGCCCCAACAAGAATCCTTCTCCTCCACCCAATCAACACTAGCTAGCTAAATTCTAGCCCATTACTATGCATAACTCAGCCGAACTCAGAACATGAAACTCTGAAAGTCGGCGTTCATCATGCAGCCAGTGTGTGCTCTGCTCACAGAGAAGGTGGGCTCACATGGAGTCAGCCAGTCTGTGTGCATATTCATGAGTGTTGCCAGAAGGAATGGAGAGACTCTGCCATGGCAAGAAGAACGAAGCAATGGGATGGCTAGATACAGAATACAGAATACAGAAAAGAAAGCACAATCTTATTGGCTTCTTGCCTCACATTCTTTCCATTTCTGCTGCTTAATTTGCTGTATTTTTCCACAGGTTTTCTGTTTTTACCTCAAATTTTAGGGCCTGGAAAGAGCCTGAATTTCAGGAAATATGCTCCTGTTGGTGGTTGTTTTCCAGGGGATTCTCTAGGATAAAGAAAGGTGGAGAAGGAATTTAATAGCTAGAGGTGTGGAGAAGCTCCATTGTTCCTGCTGCCCCAAATGGGCCGAGTCCAAGAACTAGCTTCTTGGGATTTGTGTCGAGGCCGAAACTAATTGAGCAACCTCCCAAACCCTCTCGAACCCAAATCGTACAGAGACTTTCTGTGTCTCTCTCACGTACATACACACACAGGCTGTTGCCCTGCCAACCCAGTATAATCCTCCTCCACGAACAGCACTGCAGGGGAAATCTTCTGCCTCCATTCAATTTCAATTCACTTTTCAATTTCAAGGTGCTTTATTGACAAAGACAAAAGAGCAGTTTGCCAAAACAATTAAGAAAAGGGGATTGGTCTCTGAAAGTGAAAGAAACAATGTAAAGCGAGGTCTGCCATAATAGTGAAAATCATAGTGAGACCTTACACATACGCACAAAACCTTCCCCATACATTCCTGTCATATCCGGATCACATTCATTTGAACATATTCATATAGGCCCAACGATCCATAAAGCTGGAGAAAAAGCCCAGAGGGTTTCTTAAGGGGTGCGAGCAGTTGGTCTAATATAAATGCAGGATGCTGACATGACACGCGGATCAGGACTAATCCCAATTGCGAATAGTTGGGCTAATGGACGTTCATGGAAAAAATGGAGGGAGAGGCAAGGCCCGCTCATTTTTCTGCTAAAATGTTCATGCTAGATGCATGGCACGTTGAATAGATAATTAGGTCACCATTGAGAGTTTGATTTTCTGGGTATGATGATCCCATTCAGGTGTTTATCATGTTTTGTATGTTTCTGTGTGTAAGTTTATGTACAGACATCTAAAATACACACCATGTCTGGTTTTATTGTCTGTAGCTGTTCTGTGAATATAACACTTTTAAATGTTATATTATTTTCTGCTTGCTGCCACTGCCTTCTTATGCTATGACACACTGGCCATGTAGTTTGTGCACTTGCGAGGGAGACAGAGAGAAGCTCTATCGATTTGTTCTGGACTCCTGCTGTCCGTCTTGCTCAATTTGTCGTCCAAACCTGTTACATTCATTGCAACACGATGAAGGTTAACCAAGGAAACAAATTACAGGAAGTCCCACATCACACAAATTGGACTGTGAAACACACAGGGCCATATTCTCTGAAACTAATGCCATGCTGTCAAGAAGTCAAGTCCATTAGCAACGATGGTCCTAAATGTCTAAGTGGGAGTTAATAGATTTCTTCCCAAAAGTCATGTAATCAAGCCTCCATCAGGTTCAGGACCTGGTACTAAGTCTAGTCCTCTTTTACAAGAACTGTTACATTGAACATTGCTGAACATTTGTAAAAAAGCAATAGTACAATTTTAGTTGGTGTAATTTAAAATTTTTTTTTTGTTTTAAATTGATTATTTTTCTTAAAAACACAAACTAAAAACAAAATACAGCACTTCAGACTATACGTTCAATCATGATGTGCCCTTAATTAAGCATAGTTATTCACTCCCAAGACTGTGTACAGTACATTTAAACATGATAATAAGGATGTACATAATAAGCATGCATAATATGGTACTATGGGTTAAAAATGTATGAATGCGTTTCAATAAATGAATGAATTTTCTTATTTCCAGATGTTTCCAAATGTATGAGTAAGCATGATCTTGTACATAAGGTTTTAAAAGAAGATAAATCTCAAAAATTCGATCCCTTTCAGTGGGTGACAATCAGGAACCTTGCCGCAGAACTTCAAAGAAAGGCAGCATGGGAGTAAATATGTCTCTGCAGACATTCATAGGTGACAAAATGTCCTTGCTAACAACTCTGTTTTCCTCACCATGCATCTTTATACTCCATACTGCCACGACTAAACCCATTAGGATGACCCTTCAGCTGTTGTTTCCATGCACGAACGCCACCCTCAGTGCTAGATAGCATGCCCAAACAGGGGTTGCCATGGTTATGGGCGATGTCTGTAGACATTAAAAGATGCCAGCTACTCAAGATGGGTTGTGGGTTGTGCTGGGTGCAACGGGAGAAGTATGGAGAGACACTCAGAAACGCTGCAGAACCCCTGCTGACTCTGGAACAGTTTGAGTCCGCGGCCCTTCTGTTTGAGGATTTGTGCCAGTGCATAGACTTAATTAATGCACCTCGCGGTGAAAGCAAGTCACCAGGGGAAAGCAATGATTGCAGAGTTTTTAAATGGTCGTTAGAGCTGATGAAGAACTCTATAACTTCTATAACTAAAGGAAAAAAATGTGACTGCAGAGTATGTTTTAAAAGGAAAATATACATTAGTAGTGCCCTTAATGAGGGTCGATGCATAAAATAAGCTCTCGCAGTAGCTTTAAATAATTTGTTTGTTGCAGATCTGCATGTGTTTGTGGTATAAAAAAAAAAAATCACAGTATACACAAATCATTGCTCTTGATCCAGCAGTAATTCCAAATGAAGCAATTAAATGCTCAATTTGTGAGAATGCTGCAGCTGATCTCATGTGGCAGTGATGCATTACCATCAGTCAGAGGGAGAATGAAGGAGAGAGGCGGGAGATAAATGTCCTGACACAAACAAGACTGAGCCGCCTTGTCACAGCCAAGCTTACGGGCTCTCTCCATAATCCATGCTATATTCCAAGGCATGTTTTTCATGTGATTATTCCCTTGACCCCGTGTTTTGGGCTTTGGCATCGAGCTCTATTTGGATCAATGCTGTGATGTAAAGGTTCACACGAATTGCTGCCATTAACTAATAGATGTATCAAATAAAGGAACTTTGTTTCATGACGGGTTGCATTGGGCTGAACTGAAGATTGCAGATTTGGGCTTTCATCCACATGCCTCATAAAATGTTCACAATTTTATAAGTGGTTCGTTCACAACAGACCGTCCGTTAGTCATTGACTGCAAATCTGTGATTTGACTGGAGAAAGAAACCCTTGCACTCATCTAAGCATCTTGAAATTAATTCCCCACCATTCTAACTTTTTTGAGTGTTTAAAAAGCTGCTTTTACGACCCCTTTCTACTGCAGTTCCATACGACCCTGTCTGGTAATAAATGGAAAGTAATTTCAATTTCCTTGTTATTATTCAATCCATAGTGTGCAATAAAATGTGTGTATGGGACATCACTGCACCTTTTTTTAATTCGTATTTTTTCATCTCAGCCAGGCCTTGGTGAGAATGTAAAATTCTACAGAGTCTAGTAAAAAGGAAGGGGAAGTGCTTAGGTCATCAACAGAAGCGTAAATCAAGAAATCTTACCTAGAGTGTGTTACCGGGGTAAAATGGTGTTAGGCAGCACTGAATTCAATGCACAAAGCCTCTGTAGGGTGGCTTTAAATACATTAACAAAAAAAATATATATATATATATATATATATATATATATATATTCAAAATAAAAGCATATATATATGCCTTTGTTTTGATTGCAGCTCATAGAATATTCACCCAATGATCTTTCTATTAATGATGTTTTATTAATGAAGTCCGTCATGTAAGATCACATTGGGTTAGCTGTCCAAACTTAAAGACCAAGCCAACAAGTCCTCTTTTGAAAGTGCCATTGGAGGGGTGATGTCCCATGAATTAAAGTGCTTGCTGGGATTAAATGTTAAAATTTTAAATATTGAAGAGAGCAGACAGCCGCCCACAACTCCTGGTTTTAATCTCCTGGCTGAGTCCCAGGGTAACTGTGTTCAGATCACAGGAGCATGCCTTCACAGAAATTACACTCGAAATGAAAGTTCCTCTTTTTGGAAGAAGAGCATGAGAGGGAAGAGGTTAAAGGTGGGGAAATGGAGAAAGAAAAAAGAGGATATGAGTGAGGAGGGAAACATAGAAATATGAAAATATGAAACTGTTGAAGAGAGCCAAACTGATGTATATTAAAGAACGTAAAATTTGAAGGTCACATTGGTCTCCTGGAAATACTGCTAAACATGCCAATTGTACATTTAAAGCATAGTTCTGACAGGAGCACTACCACTGAGAAATGTCTTTTAAATGTAATATATAAAAAAAAAGGTTTTCACTTTAAAAGGTTTATCGATTATTAGAAAAAACTACCTTTCAATTACCTTTGTGCATCTGAAAAGAAACAACAAAATTGTCTTATTCAATCTAGTGTGTCATCAAGTGTGTGTTTGACTGACCCATCCACATGTTTTTCTGTAAAACAGAATGGAATATTAGTGCCACATAACTAATCGAGGGAATACCTAGGAAGGCGGAAGATAAAAGGCCCGAACATAAAACCAACGCCGCTTTCAGGACGAACGCTGAATGCGCTGGTTAAAACAGCATTCAGGCCATTCTTTGCATCTTCATGTGGACGACAACATTTGAGATAACTCTCCGGTGTGGACGCAAGTTTTTTAGAATCCAAAAAACTGTTGAAGAGAAAATTGTTTCTGTGTGGACGTTTCAATGTCAGTGTAAATGGATCTAAATTTGTAAATTCAATGAGCTTCCAAAAAAGTGCCCCTCTACAAGTGGACAAAGACCTGAAGACGGAATGAAACAGGTGATAAAGAGCAACATTACAGGGTAAAGTTGATGGCACACCCAAGCTCTGACACAACAACAAGCTATTTGTTCATCAGATGGAGACTGTTGTTCCTCAAACGACAAAAGAAAAAGATATTTGCTCTACATGCAGTTTTTGCAAAGCAATCAAATAATGGAGATTTGTTGCTAAAACTTGTTGCTAAAAAACTGACTGGCTAAATTTCAGTGGCTAAATGTATCTTTCATTTATGCGATTTCTGAATGAGAGGCAAGGATGGAAAGTCTTTTTTCTGTTTTGGACAAGGTGGGTAATGAAGCTGTGGTGCATTTGGGACTTTTCGATTTATGAAATTGTTTGAAATAGTTTTTGAGGGAAATCTGTGTTTTACAAAGAAGTTGAAACTGCTTGACATGCTTGGAAACATTACAGACCACTGAGATTAGCGGCAACATAAAACAGCAGATGATTTCATCCATGTATATGAATGCTTAATTCTGGTTAAACCTCATAAGCCCCAGACATATGCATGCCAGTAGACAACCTTGACCGCTGGCAAGCTTTTCATTAATGTGTCGCCTTAGAGAGGTGCTGGAGTGTTTCTGAGTCACTCACCAAAAGAAAAAAAAGGCCAGACATGCAGGGCACTTGTCGGCACTTCATAGAGGGCATCAAGGGCTTTAGAAACACCATAATCTGCACAAACCACCTTATTTATCTACAGTACGTCCGCTCTGGAGAACCTTGCAGTATTGGAAATCAGCCACTGCCCTGCTACACAATCCAACTCGATTTAAGTACAGCTTCCTTACAAACATAAACCTGTGAGACAATGACATAGTCACATACATTCATACATACATACATACAACAACAAAAAAAGGAAAGATGGTTTTTGAGGAAATCTGGGCTCATACAGGAATCAATTGGATTCAAACCTGCGACGAGCTGAAACATGTTTTACTATTTTAACTAATGCATTGTCGTAGTGTTGCATTTGTATATTTCGTACTGTACAAATTAAAAAGAAATTTCAAAGAAATGTAACTGATTTATCCATGCACGTGACCATAAAACAATATTACTACCATGAGATGAAAGATAATCTGATCAGAAAAATAAATTGTTAATGTAAGCCCAATGTGTCCATTACATGCAACCTTACTCAACAGTATCCAGACATGGTATCCAGACAGATTGAGTTTATTCCTAGCAGCTGATGACTGCAGCCGCTCTGAGAGCATGTTAATTGATGTAAATGGAACCAAATATTACTACTAAAAGCAATTTGTGAGAGCTTTATTGGCTGTGAAAAGGGATTTCATTCCCAGGATTAAGCTGGTATGGTCTAAAAAAAATCTATTTATTTAGTGTGAGGCTATACGTCTGTTAAGTCACACACTGCGTTGGAGCAGCAAGAATCCGTTGAATGTGTGACACAGGTGCAGTTAGGAAAATCTCCCATTTTATCATAGAGACTTTAATATTATTAGAGATTTGACATTGGTGGTGTTTCTCTATCTACCAATTTTTCACTGCAGGAATGAAATTTTCACTGAAGAAGACATGAGCTATGAAAAGATGTTAAGGCACAAGGGTCGAGTAGCAACAGGAAGAATCTCTCATGTCATGGCATTAGTTGCACATTATGTTGTAGTAACTATTAACAGCTGGGCGTATCCACTGAAAATATTTAGTGCTGTGATTTATATTTTCCACTTATCTATTTGCATACTGATTTACTAATTTAGAACAGAGCAGGCATTTCTGCTTAATGAAAAGCTACCGTGGGGTCGAGGAGACCGGTCGCGCAGTTCAGGTGCTCCCGGCGTTAACCGAGACGAGGGAGGTGGCGAACTTTCCAGCGGGGCGTGCCAGAGACTGACCAGAGTGACTGGTGCCTGCGGACGGCGGACAGGATGCCGGTCCCCCACAGACAAGCCGTGCTTTGGCCCGGGCCTGACGCCGCCGGTGCAGGACAACCGCCACTCGTCCTTATGGACTTCCTCCCCCGTTTTTGTGGGGCACTCCCAGAAGGTTGTGCCTTTGAGGGGGGGTACTGTCATGATCCGGACCGGCAGGGGTGACTCCGGATCCGGAGTTCGGACCGGAGTTTCACGTTCTTCTTGTGTAATGTTCCCTGATCGTGTTCACCTGGTGTATATTTATATAATTGTATAAAGCTATCCTGTTCGTGTCTGTTCGCCGTCGGGTCATTGTGCGTGTTAATGTTCCCTTGTCTCGTGTAGTCTGTATTAAACCCCTGTCCTGTGAAATCGTGCGAATGCGTCCTCCTTCATCGCCATGTCCAGCCCACCCGTGACAGAGAGTTATTTAAGGGGGTTGCAGATCTCCTTAAAGTATGCATGCAATTTTTATGAATGTGGTATGAAAATAGGTGAGATTAAATGAAATGAACCATGAATGAGGGTGTAGTAGCCTAGTGGGTAACATGAATGTTCTTATGAACCAGAAGACCCAGGTTTAAATCCAACTTACTACCATCGTGTCCCCGAGCAGGACACTTAACCCTTGCTCCAGGGGGACTGTCCCTGTAAATACTGACTGTCCCTGTTACTACTGTAACTACTGAAGTCGCTCTGTAGAAGGGTGTCTGATAAATGCTTTAAATGTAAATATTTTAAGATAATACATTTCACATGTATGTTTCACATTTCACATTAGAGAACATCGGTGCCATTTTACAGCATTGTATAGATTTTATCTAGACAGCAAATGTAAAATTATAGCATACATACAAGCACAGCATAGATACAATTTGGTATGAGGACATTGGTGGTCAGCGTTGAATCATAACACGCTCTCCCTCCCACTTTAGGTGAGAGAAAAAAATGGGCTCTAAACTACAGCATGGTCTATATATATATATATATATATATATATTTTTTTTTTGCCCTTTCCCATTACAAAGACTCATAACACGATTTGTGCCACACAACCCGTAACAAGTGACCTACAGCCAGCAGTGGCCTGTAAACACAGTCTTGCTCTGGCATGGGATTCAGGCGAAAAGTTGATTTTACACTTTGAGCCATTTAAGTGACTCCTCTGGTAGTCCCTTTGTCATTTGATACTCCAGCACTGTTTCTGAGCCCAATGTAGTGCACAGCTCGGGAGAGACACTTCCTCAGGCATTCTCCCTCTCAGTGGAACACTGGCTCGATATTTCCTTACAACCAAAATTGAATTACAAGCACAGATTGGATAATGCTGGATGAAAGGGCTGGAGCCAATCGTCCATTTAACATGGAAGTGATATAATCTTGCTCTCCGTCTTGCTCCCTACCCCCCTTTGCAATCTATACCAGGTAATACTCATCTTTTTTTTTTTCCAACATCCCCTCACCATCTTCCGGTCACTGCCTGATAATGCAGCGCAGTGGTTCCCACCCTTTTTCTCCTAAAGAAGCCCACCCCCGCCTGTGTCCAAGACAAGCTAGGACTCCCCCCCCAAATTGATTTGATTTACCACTACAAATATCTTGTCTTAACTATCCTCCCCGTGGATCCAGTCATGACACGTTAAAAAAGGTTTTCTTGTGGCTGTCACAGCCAAATTAGCTGAGATGCTACTTAACATGCACGGTGAGGACAAACCTCACGATGGGTGACCGATTGTCGGTCATGCCCCTCCAGGGGGTGACCAGGAGGGGTGAATCGGTGCTCGTACATCATGTACACAGTACAATGCACAACGCATGATCAAGCTGTGATTCGGCCAGAAGTATTACACAAGTGCAAAAATCAGTGTATGTTAGATGATAGAGATTGAGTGTGAACCCCATCAGAACCGGCTCGGCCAAAAATTTACCGCGCTAGTCTAAATAGCATACAGGATCATATATAAATATTGTTTATACATTTAATTCCAGCACTGTGGTTATTAAAAGTTACAAGTAATTAAGCTGAATGAATAAAATCACATACAATGAATATGTGCTGTATACCATAAATATTTGTCACTATACACCACAACACAATGCAGACTTTCAGCTTTAATTTGAGGGTATTTACATCCAAATCAAGTGAACAGTGTAGAAATTACAACAGTTTTTATGTGTGCCCCCAATGTTTTAATGGACCAAAAGTAATGGGACAAATTAACTATTTTAAATCATACTTTCACTTTTTAATACCTGATTGCAAATACTTTGGAACGCATAGACACCACTAGCTGCTGTGTCACGTTCCTGGTGTTGCTCTGCCATGTCTTCAGTTCCTGCTTGTTCTTGGGGCATTTTCCTTTTGTCTTCAGCAAGTGAAATTCATGCTCAATAGCATTTAATTCAAGTGATTGACATGGCTATAACATTCCACTTCTTGGCCATAAAAACTCTTCAAAACTCATCCTGCTGCTTTTGTCAGCAGTCACATGAGCAGTAAATACAAGGGAATCAATTCCATTGGCAACCGTATATGCCCATGCCAAGTCACTTCCACCATCATGCTTCACTGATGAAATGGTAAGTTTTGGATCATGAGCAGTTCTGTTCATCGGATGTTGTTCTAGAAATTTAAAGGCATTTTATATGCTGTTTTTTAATATATATGCAGTTCTGTCTTCCAGGTCTGTCATTAATTGTCACATTACACCCCACAGCACAGCATCCAGTGCACACAGTGAAATGTGTTCTCTGCATTTAACCCATCACCTTAATGGACAGTGGGCAGACATGACAGGAGCCCAGGGAGCAGTGTGTGGGGATGGTAATTTGCTCAGTTGCACCTTAGTCGCACCTTTGCGGTTCAGGATTCGGACTGACAACCTTCCGATTATTGGTCCGTTTACTAACCCACAGGGCCAACCACTTCCCCGTGAGGAACTATTGTCATTTCAGTCACCTCGGTGGCTTAGGATTCGAACCGGCAACCTGATTACGGCGCCACTTCCTTAACCGCTAGGCCTCCACTGCCACCACTGAACTCTAGTTCTAGATAATGAGGGAATAACATGGAACAGTCGAGAAGCCAATCGTCCCATTCGTGGGAGGCACATATACAAACTGCTGTAATTCCTACACCTAATGCCCTCATCTTGTTTCTTTGCTTTCAAAACCATTGTGGTGTATAGAGGCAGAGAGACTAGAATTGTGTCGATGTCCCAATGGACCTGACTGTATATGTTGTTATTAGTGATCAGTTTCTGAAAACAGAAGAGAAACAGATTTTTGACCAGATAATATTGGGGCAGTACGACAAATTCTATGTAGAAAAAAAATATACATAACAAGCTATGGAATGAGTGTAAAAAATATTTTAAAAGCCATTCTAATAATGGTGAGGGTACAAATAAATAAACAAGCAAACTGTTGATAGACACAGTTGCACATGCTGATTTGCAGATGCCGAATGGTTGCTTCTTAAACCGAGTGTTGTGGCTATGTGTAATGGATCATGAGGGACCCAGTATTGGGAGGCATACTTTGAGCCAACAAGTGGTGTTGTGTGCAACCCCCACGCCTGTAAGGAGCTATGCTTGAACATCCTTTCAGTGGCTCTGAAGGATGTTCGCCATCTTTTATTCATGTCCTGTTGCACCCCTGAATGAGGGAGAAAGCAAAAGAAGGGGAGAGAGATCCAGAAAAAGAACAAACCACAGAATGCTAGAAGGCGTGACACGCGACCACACATTCAGTGACCTCCATGGCTTGGTTGCTGCTGGACGAGGCCATCGAAAGTAAAGCAAACACATGACGCAAGCCCATTGGTACTTGCTGCAATGCAGAGATAATAAAGAGGATTCTTCTGATCATTAAGAATTCTATCCTGAAGCACCTTGATTAACAAATAGTCTGTCCGTCAATATGGATCGGATTCAAGTTATTCAATGGATTCAAAGCAATCATATTACCTCCATTTCCTGTAACAGAAATAAATATATTAGAAACACGGAGCATTTTTATACTCGTGTTGATGTTTTCAAGTTACAAGGGAGCCAACTGCCCTGCATGGGGGAGAACTGGCACGGAGTTAACCAGTATACCGTCGTATCTGTGGTGTAGCTGTCTGGTTTAGAGCTAAGATTACAATGGATCTTCATTGCATGGGAAATTATATTTATTCTGTTTCATAGATTCCTCCCCTTGTGAAGCTTATGAATTTACGGGTCTTGTTAGATACCGATTGCTTTGTTGTAATGTTTGCGCTGTGTGTTTGAGATCTGTTCTTAATATCCTTTCAGCCTGCAGAGGGACCTCAAACGCTGCAGAGTTTTAGACCTCACATCCTGTTGCAAGAAAAAAAGAGGTGTGTCTCTTATCTGGGTGAAGATTATGTGAAGGAAGTCTGATGCTTTCCACAATGTTCTGCTGGGAAACCCCTTTTTTGGCTGACAAAATACACCCCTTTGTTGTAACGGTATTCCCTGATCACGGTTAAGTGAAAGTGACTTGTCATTGTGATGCACAGCATAAAGTTTCTCACAAAAATTAGCACACCCCTCACATTTATGACTATGACACTTTGATAGAATATAAAGTACTCAGTGTACATCTCGTATAACTGTGTACATTTGCTGTTCCCTCAAAATAACTAAACACTAAGCCAGTAATGTCTACATTTCTGGCAACAAAAGTGTATACCTGAAACAAACCCAGGCCCTGCACATGCATGCACTATGTGTCGCAAAAATACCTGTGGCTTTTTATTTGTTAGTAAAATAGACTTGATCGTCATATTCAGTAATATTCAATTAGTCCAATTTCCCTGTTTTTCAGCACATTCATTTCATAATATTGTGGGCTTTGTCATGCATGTTATTACATTGCTGTGAAGGAAACAGCTCAAGCATGAGTCATGAAAGCTTCCAGCGGTGGGTGAACAAACTGTCCTCTAAAGTCATCGTGTCAACCATGCAACATTTCCCCTCACTGTCCCACCTCAGCCCCTCCTGAGAAAGCTCTACATTAGCTTCAAGGGTGAAAAATTGCAGTCAAGGTTACACCTGGACTAACTGGGACAAGCACATAAATCAAATGAGAGACTGGCTGCTTGGGCTTTTCAGAGGGTTCTTCGCTCGCTAATGTCTGTTAAACTTATGAGGGCTGTACGTTTTGGAGGTCAGGGACATCAAAGTGGCTGCCATTCCACCCTGGCTGGAGTAGGCCATGAATACATATCACGCTCTACCCATCTACTTATAAATCCATCCATCCATCTGTGTTCTCCTTGTGTTCACAGCTTTCTGCGGTTGCTCTGGATTCCGCCTACGTTGTAGGAACATGCGGGCTAACCTCGGTAAGCTTCATAATTCCAAGCATTGCTACGCTGTCAAAATCTCAAAAATGTTGTTGATATTTTTATTTCAGCGCTTTCAAGCATTTCTATAAAGACGGATTTTACTTACTATGTGTCTGTAGCATGTAACATTCAAGTAAGGATTTACCTCAAACACAATTTATTAAAATCAGCCCAGAATTGGTCCCTTTGCTCTAACTTTGACATTTCTCGTCTAAATTGGACTGTCAGGCATGGTGTGTGGCTTCGGGAAAAGATTTTTTGGACCCTAAGATATCTCCAGAGGCACTGGTGAGAAAGGAACATCCCATCTTGGTTGCGAGGTGATGAAACCCCGCTGGGCCCTGCTACTGCAGTTGAGGAGTTGCAGACGATTCCGGATACCTGCTGTTTTCTGAGGAGAGTTGTGGGAGATCCCATAATGCCGTGGGGAAATTTTGATTGTCTGTGTGCTGTTGGCTGTCAGACTCAAGCGCTCTTCTGAGACGTACAATCAATGGCTGCTGCTCCACTCACAGCACAGGAACAGCGGGTGCTGATATGGTGTCTGTATGCATGTACAACTGTTGTTCTTTGCATGTCTGTATGAGTAAGTAATTTATATGCGTGTTTATGCAAATCAGACTTGGGACACTAATAACTTGACATTAGTAATTAGTTAGAAATGACACGTTTTTTGGATGTTTTAAACAAACCAAAATTCCTCAATTATAATAAAGTGTAATTATAAAGTGAAGTTCACAGTGCACACAGTGAAATGTGTCCTCTTTATTTAACCATCACCCTTAGTGAGCATTGGGCAGCCATGACAGATGCACGAGGAGCAGTGTGTCGGGACGGTGCTTTGCTCAGTGGCACCTCAGTGGCACCTTGGTTGATTGGGATTCGAACTGGCAACATTCTTATCGCTAGGCCACCATTGCCATCACAATTAGTGATGTAACCTGAAGTTGTGAGTTTGAATCGAACCTTGTGTGTGGACTTTCATGCTCTCCCCACGTGGGTTGGAGTTTCCTTTCCTGTCCAAATGCATGTACACTACATGAATTGACGAATGAGTTGTCTGTGGGTGTGGTTGTGTTTGTGCGCTTGGCGGTGCACGGGCACTCTGTCCTGCACCCAGTCCCCCAGGATGGGCCCCACATCCAAAGCATCCAACCCCATGCCAAACTAACACATGGATAACAGACTTCATCACCTTCAGATGCTAATCTCCATGGATTCATCAGGAGGTGTGCCTTCATGGCATGTGTACATCAGTGACTATTAAGAATACTGACAGTTTAGGGGTCACCCTGTCAAAATTCCATGGTGGTGTATTACCTGTGGTCAGTGCCGATGCAGAGGCAGTAATTACTTTCATGGTTAATTTGCTCAGAGAGAAGGATTTGCATGTAAAGGCATGAGGTCTTGCTCTCTGGCCCATGTAGACCCTTCGTAATGAGTTTTTGTACAGCTCTATTCTTGCCCATTTTGCACATGTCCGATGGGCAACCCATTCTTTCTGTCTTGCATTGTTTGTGGTAATTATTGGGCCTGATTTAGAAAATGCCAAGCATCTGGTTAACACTCAGCAGGGCACTGTGTCAGCCACTCTGCAAGTAATATTCATCAGAAATTAACAAAGGATGCACTTTCAGTGAAGGGACGTATTAGAAGGCTATTATTACATATTTTATGAATTCATTAGGGAAATGTAAACATAAAAGTTAAGTATCTGTCTATTCTTTTCTTCTCCACCTTTTTGCAATGTTGTGATGAGTACCAAAGCCTGTGAATTCTGTGCAACCTTGCAATTTTGTCCAACCTTTCTGTGCTTTACTATGCATGCACACATATCGGAAGGATGGGGATATTATTTTTGTTTAAATGTAGGCAAAAACTGTTCATGTAAGAATAATGTTGTAAGTATACCTGTGTGTATGCTTTTATGGCATGTTCAACCAGACCATATGTACACAGATCAGGGGATTTTACAAGGAAATATCGCTGCTAAAGTCACTGCTGATTTATTCTTACGGGAAAAGTTATATTTGAATGAATTATTCAACAAAAATGGTTTTTTTTTCTCCCAGCATTTTACACTGTATACATGTGTAAATAAATAGATGCAAGAGCTGTATATCAAACACACCCATCTGATGTTACCTGGACATACGGACACATGGCACAATCAAGGTTACAAGAATGAACAGTTCCTAATTTATTAACACCAGTAAATTACTATTGCAGTTACATGTAAATATTGTATGTAAAAATGTACCAATGTTACAGGAAAATCCAAAATAAAAAAGGAGAAAAGTATAGAGGAAGAGAGAGAAATAAGCCATGAGCCAGGTGTCAGCAGCCTGGCCCAGGAGAAACAGGGAGAGAAAAGTCCCAGAAAGCTGGGGGTCCTGGTGGAGGGGGAAAAGAGAAGAGCCTCAGCCCCTAAGAGAAAAATCTTTTATACATTTTACTCCCAAAAAGTTGCCACAGACCAATCAGGATTTGTCCTTTGATGTCTCTGCCTTGTCTTTCTCATCATGACACTTCAAGCCATTTGCTGACCCCTTGTTTGGGGGATGTCGCAACTTGACAAAGATACAGGCGGGGGACCTTCACGAAAAAGACAAAAGCACAAAATGCCATGGACCTGGGATTTTCCATCATATTTTTTTTTTTGTATTTTAAAGGAATATATAAATTGGGTCCAAATGCATCCTTTAAAACATTCATTTCTTTCATTACATTTTCAGGCACCACCTATCAAGCATGAAATAATCAATTAGGATATACCAAATGCGTTCCACCTTTTAGAGCTACTTTTCCTATTAGTGACCAAAACTTCTTTTGTTTTCCCCATGGACAGTGCTTTAATATACATAATGCACACGGAATATGTCAGTGCAAAGATTAGAGTTTCAGAGGCAATTTTATAACTTGTCTTATTTTGCCTTCATCATCAACTCAGTTGTCCAAATTATTATGTCAGATGAATTAGCAAAAAGGTCTCTTATGCCTTGAAATCATTACATGTTTTTTTGAGTTGATTTCATTATTTTTATTACATTTTTTTTTCTAGCTCAGCAATATTCAGCCAGAAGGCAAGAACAACCCAGAGCAGCACCACTCCAGCACCGCAGTGACACACCTCAGTTTACCCAACCGGTTTGTCTTCGGATTGTTGGACTACACTGGTGAGAAGTGTAGTCTGTGAGAAGCCCTTGCTTTTTAATAAAAAAATATATAAATTACTTTATCGTCTTACATGTTGACCCAAGCTCAGCTAAAAACTTTTAAAAAGTAAGTACAAGTACCTGTAATCTGCTTAGCGTAAGATTAACTGGCGTTGCGCTTGCTTGACATCTCCGGCAACCTGCTTAACGTCTTCATAAAAAAAGGCCAATTTATTTTTCAAAGCTGGATGTATTTAAAGCACTTTTACTACAGGTTAAAAGGCACCACAGGTTTTAGTCCATTTAATCGAACTCAAGTTCATTTCCCCCAGAGGTGCACTTTGGTCTGGTATGAACACAGTGATCAGCGCATCAAAACAACCGCACTGAGCCCCCCCCCCAAAAGAGGCGTTCTCGATTTGAATCAAGTATCATACTCTGCAATCTGCCTGGCAAGAACCAATCGCAATAAATCACATAATTTGAGAACAGGGAATTATGGGTAGATATAACAAAAACAACAACAACAAAAATTACATCCTGTAAGGTGAATAGTAGACAAACTTGATGAGTCCTGATGAGATTAAATGCCTCATAGACATTTGGTCTGATGGCTACATATGCACCCAACTATTCACAACATACAAAAATGGCGACATTTATGCCCTAGCAAACAATAAAAAAATCATCATGGATGAAGCTAACCCGCATAAATTAAGTCATTATCATTTTCATTTATCATTTCACAAAAATATCTACCTGTATACTTTTGTTGTTTCCACAGATCTGACCAATAAGCAGTGAGAAAGTTTTTGTGAAGTTATTTGATTGGAAACCAAACCAAGAGGAAAATGATACAATGTTACAAACTCACAGACCAGTCCATTTTGTATGTGTGAAAGTGTCCTTAATCGATTGAATTAAGTCCAAATTGTTTAACATGGTTACCTGAGTGTCCTTTGGTGGCTTTTTTTTGATGAACATGACACAGATGAACATGCCTTGGATTCTTCCCTTGCCCAAAGTATCCAATTTGCCTTTCACATTTAGTAGGCTCTGTTTGTGATGTCATAAATGGGGTAAAAATGGGATCAATGGGGGTTGTCCAATGATCCTGAATGTCAGACAATATTGCAAGAAGCCAGTTAGCAGAAATCAGTTTCCATAGAGTCTGTGCAATTCAAGTGTTGCATAACAGCATTTTGTTTTAGTGGTTCATTAAATGTTGCTGGCAAATTTTTATTCTTGTAATCTCTTCTATGGCATAGTATTACTGACCATAGGCAAATGGGTTACAATTTGTGAAAGCATAAAAAAAAACTTTAGGGATGGTAAGCATTTGGCAATAGAGAATGATATAACTCCAATCAGACATTTTATTTGCATGTAAAAAATTGTACAGTTGCCTGTTGCAGTCAGGATGGTAAACAAATACATTTTCTCCTAAACATAACACAAGTCAAGGAAAAAAACCTGTATGATATGTTACATAGAGGCCATAATAAATGTCTTTCTCCTTATATCACATCAAGCCAAAGCTTCAGAATAAACCAAAGCACAATTCTCTATATGCCATTGTGGCAAAGCATCATAAGAACATCACATTTACATTTACAATTAAATGTCTTGCTCAGGGACACTTACTGGTAGTAAGTGGGGTTTGAACCTGGGTCTTCTGGTTCATAGGCGAGTGTGTTATCCACTAGGCTACTAACACCCTGAACATATTTTCTGCACAACTTTGTGCTTTGAGCCAGTGATTCCAAATGGAGCAACTGTGCTAAGTATTTATGCAGAAAGCCATTGTAATAATTATGCTCAATGTTTTGTCTGGACTTGTGTGTTTCTAGATTGTTTTTTTAGCATGAAGCATGTATTTCCATAAACCTCACTGGCATGAACGTGCACTCGGGTCATGTTGTGGATGTCAAAATTGGACCATTTTGAGATTAGTTTCAAATCTTTATGGAGAGTAGCTATGTAGAAACCCATCTTTTCTCTAAGTACACTACAGTGTGCACACAGTTGCAGCAGTTAAACATTTTTTAAAGTTACAGCAGGTTTCAACGTTTGCATTTTGACAAATTTTGCGAGCTGAAATAATCAGTTATCTGGAAACCTTGTCCAAGTATTGTTTAAAAAGGAAGAAAGTGCGGAAACAAAAGTGACATGCTTCTTTTTCTCTGTTCTGTATTATATCTCATTATCATCATAATTGGCCAGCGTTTGTAATGCATTTCTTCTTTGATGGCAGAAATCTCATGTTATCACTGAAATCCCCTCTGGTTGTAAGACATTATTACCCTTTAATAGCACCCATATCATCAGCTGACAGATAAGAGGGATGTCAGTCCATCATTCAGCCAAGCAGGAATTAATAAAAAAAATCCTCCCACACATAAAGCAGAAGTCTGAAATGTGTGTGTGTGTGTTTGTGTGTGTGCACATTTTAACTGTCTTTCCAATAAACCAGAGCGTTTATGGCCACATAACCAAGACAATAGCCAGAGCAGGTTATATTTCACACACCCCTACACATCTGGGACTCACCTTCCCAGGACACTCATGCATCAAATCAGTAAAAATGATCATCTGCAGTTATTTGGCATCAGGACCTGTCGTTTTGGCCTCTTATTCCCTTCCTGTTGACTCGTACCTCCAGCCGAGGCCGTCCTGACAACATCTCGCAGCAGGCACTCATTAAAAGCATCCGCCATGCCGCCACAGCAGAAACGGCGGGCTGCATTTATCGTCGTCAGCAGACGTTTGCGAGGCCCACAGACAACTGTGTCCCACGTCGCTGTCTCTTTACTGTCACTGGGAGAAGAGAAGGGAACAGGAGGTAAAAGAAAGCTCCTTCTTCATCAGCCGTAGCCTCAGCTGTCTCCTCCTCAGC
Organism: Denticeps clupeoides; assembly: GCF_900700375.1. Taxonomy (NCBI): domain Eukaryota; kingdom Metazoa; phylum Chordata; class Actinopteri; order Clupeiformes; family Denticipitidae; genus Denticeps; species Denticeps clupeoides. The sequence goes on from NC_041725.1 coordinate 7,903,392, forward strand.
TTTACTTACTTGACCTCCCCGCAGAGTCTGACGAAAAGAGACAAAGGAGGAGAACCAGCCAATCGGAGCACTTGCTTGGCTGTCCTCATATTCCCTGATGGAATAAATAATAAGATACCAGCTGGTATGAAGATCTTTAAGAACTGCAGTACATACTGATTGCAAAGTCAAGCTGGTTAATACTAAAAAACTAAAAGTGATTGTCGTTGTGAAACACTGCAGCACAACACACGGTGACGAAATGTGTCCTCTGCATTTAACCCTTAGTAAACAGTGGGCAGCCATGACAGGCACCTGGGCAGCAGTGTGTGGGGACGGTGCCTCAGATTCGAACAAGCAACCATCTTATTGCCCGCTAAGCCACTTAATTAAGATCTTTTACTAGTAATAGTGAATAATTCTGAGTGTGTGGGGACAGTACCTTGCTTAAGGGGACCTTCACTTCCTTAGTCGCTAGCTCACAACAGTCCCACAAAAGATCATATACTGTTTGAGGAGGAACAATAATCAAGACTTTAATCTGCAAGATGGGAAATTCCAGATCCATGTCATCTCGCGCTTTTGTCTTTGGTGAAGAATCCCGCTTGTATCTTTATTAAACTGAGACCTCCCCCAAGCAAGTGGTGTCAACATTTTTGTGAGTCAAATGCTGAGTATAAAAGAGTTTGTGCTCTTGTCTCTTCCTCCTCCATCGGGGGCTCCGGGGTTCTCCCTCAGCTTCTGGGCCTTTCTCTGTTTCTCCAGGGCTTCTCTGAAGCCTGGTTCCTGGCTTTTCTCTCTCTCCTCTATCCCTTTCTTTTTTTTAGGCTTTTTTACATTACACTCTTTTCATGTAACTGCAACAATAATTTACTTGTGTTAATAAATTAGAAACCGTTCATTCTTGTAACCTCTATTGTGCCTCTTCGTGTACAGGAGTTTAATACAGTGATTGCTTTTTAGACATCTAATGCAGATTTTGACTAGCAGATATGTTAAAAAGAAAATAAAAATCAATAACAGATCAAATTATTTATTGGAATCTGATTCAGAGATTTGAGTTGCATGGTGATGGGCCAGAGAGATGCTTACAAAGATCTGTTGAGAAAAGGTATTTGAATGCATGTCTAATTGAATGCATCTTTTTACTTTGCACCATTATTCATTTTAACTAGTTTAACGCTGTCTGTCTCACTGGTGTCTACATGTTTTTGATAAATGTTATTCTTGATAAATGTAATCCTTTATTTTGTGTGTGTGTGTGTGTGTGTGTGTGTCACAACACAGGCAAGCCCTAAAGCGATTGCAAAGGCTCAAGCTTCACTTCAGAGCTCCAGGGTAGGTTTTTATCCAGAAGGGAAAATATCAACAGCAGTGGGCCCAGTGGAACAGGTTACACTGGCACCATTCTGGCCTTTCATCACTGGGGTCAGGCTGGCACCCTCCCCTGCAAAGTAATGTCCCCATCCACCCGGCAGTAAGAGTCTCCAGGACATTGATTCTTGACCAGAAGCCCAGCCATGCTGGAGAACAAAAGCTTTCCGTAATTTGCAGCCTGAAACTGTCTCTAGACTTAAATGTCTGGCAGAGCAAGGGTGCATGGCAAAAAGAGGGAAAGAAATTGGGAAAAGGTTCGCTTAACACATGAGAGTGTTTATCAGACCTATTTGCCTCATGGCCACACACGGCCAGGCTCTGTGTTGTGCGCAGATGGTTCCTCAACGGACCCGCGCGGGTGGAGAATACCCGATGAAGGCGGCAGATTGCCCTTGAATACACTTGTCTCCTGCCCCGTCGTGCGATCGCCTCGGGCTGTCACGTTGCAATAATTGACCTGTCTGTCTTGCCGGCGTTGATGAGGGGACGCTCCTGAGCCCTGCTCCTCTGAAGCACTGCTGGGAAGCCTTCCTTACCTTTGGGTCATGGCACCTGTGTGATTATTCACTTCGGGCCCTCTTCAATCAAGTTATGCCATGCGTCTCCGTGATGGGTGTGAGCTGTGCCATTCTGGCCAGCGGTGCAGCGTGTGCTTTTCTTTCATTCCAGGCACCTCATTTCATAGTTTCATCTCCCTTCTTGTCTTACTTTAATGACTTGTGTGGCTCTTCTCTTCCCAAAAAAGAAATAACTTCCTCCACCTTCCCATCTCTTCTTTTGTTCCTTTTTGCTTGTTTTTTTTTTTCTGATCTGCCTTCTCATTCTGTCCTTTGGTTCATTCCTCCATGTGTTTTCTTTTTTTTTGCCATTTAACCCCTTCATCAGGTGTCAACCTCGTTGTCTTATGCTCAGCAGTTGTTAGAGTGCAATTTATCAGAGGTTGAAATTTGGCTTATAAAACGTAAGAAAAAATTTGACTTGGAATAACTTGTGTTAACTAGTTCATATGTTCTGTAAAGCAATGTATTCATTTACACAAAGTCAACCCTTTAATGCCTGAACCGAGAAGAAATGGAGGGACATTTTTTTTTATCTTTATTAGGTCCTTTAGTAGCAGAAGAAATGTAGAAATTTGCAACATTTGCAGATTTACAAGTCCATGTATTATTTTTATCATATTTTAATCTTTGGGCAGTTACAAACATCATCATGGTCTGCATTGGGAGTCCAAGTCCTATCATCTACATTGTCATCTGTCATTGAATCTGCTTTGCCATTTGATGTGATACATGGTTGCTCATGCGGTGGGTGAAAAAGCGCCCTCTAGTGAATGCAAATAAGTGCTAATTTTGCCAAACATCAACCAAACCAGATTGAAACACACATTTCATTAAACATTTAAAATGATGAGTCAAATAAACATCATAAAATACCATGAAGAAAAATATAGATTTACACTTCCTGTCAAAAGTTTGGACACACCTACTCATTTCTGGACCTTGGATTTATTACATTATAGAACAAAAAATAATAAGAACAAGAATCTCATGAAGGTAACATAAAAAAAGCAAATTCATCGAACATACTTCACTTTCTCCTGCTACAGAAAATACTAAATATGTTTCTAGCATTGGATTCTTCAAAATGCCTCATTCTTAGTCCGCATAACCGCCATCGAGTTGGTGTGTCTAAACTTTTGACTAGTACTGTATTTGTGAATGAAGATGTAGATAATGAATAACTTTCCATAGAAAACAAAAGCGAAACAAATGGTTGGGAAATGAAATAATTTTAATGAAATGATAATTTGATCATTTGTTTAAATGTTTGTGGCAAGCATAATTTGTGGTAAATTTGACTGCAGAATCACAAACAACAACATTATAGTAACTGTATTTCTTTCTGTAATTGAGTATAAAAGAGAAGAAATGGGAAATATGCTTTATTTACCCTCTAGACTTTGTGACCTCACATAAGTGGCCCTGGACCTCAATTGATAAGTGGTCGTCAACTTTTAAGCCCAATTATGTGGATTCAGGAGCATTTGGGAGGAATCAATCTACTTTTTTTATCTAATGTTTTTGTAACTGTGTGCATACATACAAAAATTGTGGTACCAAAGAGTAATACAACACAAAGACAACGAGAATGAACCAATGAGATGGCCTATTTGTGTGTGTGTGTGTGTGTGTGTGTGTGTGTGTATGTGTCAGGAGAACATGATTAAACCGTTGGTTGCTCTGAGCAGTTGGGGGCAATGTAGCTGCCTGATATTTCCTTATTATGGGTCAGGAGGAAATCCTCTCCGGTGCAATTAAACTGCTTGTGTCATTGCATGGGAGGGGTCTGATAGCTCTATTAACACCCTGCCTGAATCCCCACACTGTCTTCCCTCTGCTCTGTGCCAATGTGTGTGTGTGTGCGTGTGTGTTTATGTGTGACTTCAGGTTTTAGTGCCTCTCTACCTTCATTTCTGTTTTATTTCCCACATCTCAATGTGTTGAAAACTTATAAGGAGTAGAGTAACTTTGACCAACGTGATGCTTGGCAAATATGCCTTGTGTAATTATCCCTGTGGTTAGCACTTCCAAAAGGTGGTCTGGTCTGGTTTGATCAAACTGAAGAGCACTTAAAACATACAAACAGCAGGAGGTTGGTTGTGACTGTCAGTGCATCACAGCCTGCTGTGCATCACAGCCAACTGACCCCCAGTCAACCCTTAGCAGGTGACATATCTGAATCCATGACACTTACACCCTGTCATGTTCCACAATGGTTTGAGGAAGTTGACAAAAAGTTTAAATTCCTCCATATTCACTGAGATATTTCATCATCTGATATATTTTTGTCTTTCTTTTAACCTGTAGCCCTTGCGATCCTGTCATGAAAAGGACACTATAAATAAAAATGTATTATTATCATCATTATTATGCCCCACTTTTTTGCAAACATCTTGGTGCTCAACAGTAAGTTGTAGCTGATCCATGCATGTACACATGGCTCGTCTTCTTCAAATGTACATTCAGCAAGATGGAAATTTTCCTTCAGTTTTATATCACAAGCCAAAAACAAAGATGCATGGATCTTATGTATTATTGATAAGTCATCCAAAAGGAAAAACATAAAAGAAAAGAGAGGTCTTGGGTTTGCTGTACTCAACTACCATCCACCATTTGTCTTCTGTCAGTCTGAAGCTTTCACAATGTGTCCTCATGGAAAAATGCTAATAGATCTCCAAAATTGATGAAGGTCACACAAATGTCATATGACATAAAAACAGTGTGTCTAGTTATACCACTGTGCTACACCATTTAGAGCATGTGTGGGAGCATGGCTGAGAATGTTATAATGCTTTAACCGCTTCAAATAAAGGGACTTAATAAAGGGGTGAGTAGAGAACACATTTATTTTGCCCTGTTGGATCAACATGGCTGCGATGGATGATACTGTTGAGAACAGAGAGGATAAAATGGGGAGAAATGTCTTTACTCGCTTTCATTTATTTGGGACAACATTATTGGGTGATATTGATTGCTAAAGCCACATTATTCTTAATTTGGCAGGAATTAAAGAGGACTGATGGAACAGACTTGGACGTTTGTCTGTTTGTCGACTCCCTATAATTTCTTCATGCGCTGCAGTTTGAGAACTACAGCAGAATGCAGTACACCTCCGCATCACTCTAATAATAACCCCTTGTCCACAGGGGTCATGACTGCTTCTGGTCAATCTCTAATAATTATTTTGAACTGACTACCCTCAACACTGTATCTCTTTGGATTCTGGTCTCTTGCTAGTTTTTTTATAAGCTTTGTAGTTTACTTCATTTCGTGGCATTCGATTTTATATAGACTGGTATAGGCCCCCTACCACCATAATAAAAAATATATAGCTTGGGAGGCAGGTGATGTCAAGGCACCCTTTGGCCTTGACTTCTAGCAGAGAGCAAATCGATATTCACTGTATGACCTCGTAGATTTTCAGTCGGATATCAGCAAGGGGGTCAGGAAATGCCATTGCTTCCGTGCGGCTTGAAGATATGTGTCTCACATTATTTTGCTAGTGTGTCAGAATGAGGTTGAAGGTCAGCTTTGGAAAACTTAAAATCTATTTGCTCCCATGCAAGTACACCAAGGGAAATACTCAGTGAGGGTATCAATGCAAATTTCATGAGAAATCCTTTGGCCGCTCAGCAGATTCAATTTGCAAAAAAAAAAAAAATTATTGACTTTGTTACGGAGAAGCAAAAATTGATTTCACATGTCAAACATTTTGGTACGAATCAAGGTAAAGCAAGGTTGATGTATTGATAATTACACAGGGAAGTGCATGTGCATTGTGCCTTTCTGCAAACTAATGTAAGCAGGGTGAGAGAGCAAATGTCGGGCAAATGTAAACAGCATTTTTTAATAGACCCCTCCGGTGATCATTACATCACCTCGACATTATTCGTGAGCTTTGTTTATTTCATAAATCAGAGGCGTCTAACTAATTTACTTTTGTTCATGTTCTTTTCATTGACTTGCCCCCTTGTGTAGCAGTACACACACACAGAAAATTGTATTGACATGGCACCAATCCATCTTATGAAACGACACATATCTTTGCTAATAGTATCATCAGCTTACTCTGTCTGAACTATATATGTGTCTGTGTCAAAATCTATATAGAACGTATTGTTACAAATACAAGTTATTAAAAATAGTATTTATGGTGCAATTTGGGTAGCCACACACACACCATCCATGTATATGTTTTCTGTTGTTGTTGGTTAAGCCTTCACCAGTCTCTGCATTTCATATGGTTGACATCCTGTGCACAGAAGGGCTGAGTGCAAATCTAATTACTCCAGACCATAGATTTTTAGAGACTATATTGTGAAGAGCGATCCAAGTTTTGCAAACTAATTTGCACACAACATCCTTTATTCTCATACATTTCTGTGCGTTCAATTTATTCCCATTTTTTTCTCTTGCAACATAAACTGGAGATGATTCACGGTGTTGCAACTTCTTCAGAGAGGAGCAGATCTTATTGTGCACAATAATGCTGTCACTGCACAATACAGTGGTGTTTCCAGGGAAATTTGGAGCCTTGCGTATTTCGCACAGCGTGAGTGTTTTCCTGTGGTAATGTCATAACGTCTCACTGTTTGAATGAATTAAAAGGAAAACCAAAGTACTGCCTTATAAATACGATTAAGTACACAATGCATGTTGGCTAATATCATATTAAGAATTGATTTGCAGAAATAAAAAGAAAAAAGAAGTGTCTTAGAGAGGAGGAATTAGCCCCGGCATGCAGAAAGCTCACTTATCGGCATCCTTTTTTTGCTATTTAGTTCCAACGCAAAGCAGAACCTGGTGAACTTTGAGCAAATAAATTGCTTGTCTACTTTGCTATTGCCACTGAAATAGAGATTAATAATGTGCCACTGACTTAAGACATGGTTTTAGTTGAGCAAAAGTGTCATTTTGGGAAATTAAAAGAGCAATGCACCAACAACGTCTCCAAATCACAACTATTACCAGCACTAAACTCCAGGATGCGGGCACATAGCAAGATAAGCCTTACATCGCAGATATAGAGATCTTTGTATGCATTGTGCGTGAATGTTGTTGCTGGAGATGGATATGATTCGCCATATCCAGTATCCACGGCGTTCATCAAACAGTTCCACTGGGAACACTAAAAGATGAGTGCAGTATTATTTATTAAAGCGGTAAGGAGGAAGGGGGAAACACAAATAGCCAGCATGTTCCTGGAGAAGCGTTACATTCAACTGACAGATGAGAACGGGCGGATGTCTTGGCGCGCCCGGTGGCAAGTGAGCCGACGTCGATTAAATAACTCTGTCTACGGCGCGAGTGGATCACAAACACAAGGCACTTGTGAGAGGTTTGAATTATTCAGGCTTCTGGGGTCACGCAGAAATCGCTTTAGCCGTAATAGGAAAAGCTGCGCGTTCACCCACCGGGGCTTTGACATGCTGGTATTTACCTGCGAGGGGACGTATGCATTGCAAGTTGTAGCCTTACTTCCTCGCTCCTGCTTGGATGGGCAGATAAGGAATGAGGCAGGATGTGAGTGTGGGCGTCGACTGAGAGGCGGCTCCCGTTCCACTTTTGCATAAAACTGTGCTTCAGTACTAGGAGAGGGACCCACAGGCTGCAATACGTCGGCACTTTCATCACTCGACTTTGGCATAGGACATTCAGAAGAAGTTACCCGGACAGATCAGCGGAAAGGTGAAGAAAAAAAAAAAAACTGCATCAGCATGACGACAGGTGCCCTGAACCGGATGCATCGCCAGCGCCAAGCGCAAGCCATTTTTGTTTTTATGATCATTATCAGTTACTTATCATCGGTTGTAACTTTCAGGGAGAGACAAGGCGACTCTCAGATTAGCAACAGCCTTGCCTGGCATCAGCAGCACGGCCCTCGCTCATCAGATGCCAGCGGAGATAAAGATGAGAGTGGGAAGATACAAGGGAGATACCCAGACGCCGATGTAATCCTACTGCCAAAAAAAAAAAAAAAAACCCTGAGAATTCAAACAGTCGCCCTCTCGCTCTCGCTCACTCTATGAAACACACACATGCATGTGGTGTACACACACACAAAAAAAAAATCATTGGGTTTACTTCATTAATAATGGACATTGGTTCCACATGATTCAATAGATTCAGGCTGTCCTAATTCCTTTCCTATTATTTCCAACCATTCATACAAGTTCAACTTGATTCTTTTTAAGTAACCATTTTTTTTTAGTTGATCAAACATAATCTGGCCTTGAATCCAAATTAAACACGTTAATCTTGCATGAGCAAATATTTTTTTAACTGTTATGCATTTTGATGGGAAATCAAAGTTCAAAGTTCAAATGTGAAGCCACGTGAAGCGCACATCTCTTGGGGAAATTCAGTAAAGTCACATAGACTGCAGACTTGCAGATCATACCTAGTCAAACTAATTTCTAACTAAACTAAATCGTATGAATAAAGCTTGCACATTTAAACGTTTGGGGAAAGTGAAGGAAATAGGCTCAGATGGGCCAAGATGGTGAGATGTACTGGCCTGTTTTTTATATTTCAAATCAATAAAATGAAAATTTAATTTTTTTTTTTTTTTTTTTACAGATGTCCAAACAGCTCTAACAGCATTTTACCACAGTTCTCCTACTACAGCATGCTTTACTACCCACAGCCTCCTCACACAAATGTCTGCCGAGGTCCCCCAAGCACATGGCTGCATCCCTGGTGCTGATATTACATGGTTTTTGATCCGTATCAAGGTTTACTTTAATTGACTCTCTCTCCTCGTGTGTCTGCGGGGTCACTTCTGAACCGGATTGGGTGGGTGTGGAGGACAGGGACAGGATGTGACTCCCCCCTCCAGAGCGGTCCCCAGACACGTGGCACTGATCATATCCGCCCTTGTTACCCACTCCTGGCGCCTCTCCGCAGGAGCCAGCATAATTACCGAAAAGATCTTGCTGGCAATTAACATAAATTAGGGGGGGGGGGGGGGGTGCTGAGAATCATTGTTTCTGCGCTTCAAGAGAGGTTAATTTCATAATCAGTGGTTCCATAGCTGAGACCGTGGTGAGGCTTTATATTGGATACTTGAAGGTGAGGTGGCATAATTGGATGTTTGCTCCCCTTTGTTGAAGAGAAGACAGGTGGAATGTATTGTTAGCATTGCTTTTTTTCCCCGGTAATTGAGTTGGGGGGGGGGAGTTAATGAGTTTCCGGAAGGGAAGATTTGCTTCTTTTCAGGGAATAAGGGATTGTAAGGTTAAGTTTTGTTTGCTGCTGTGCCATTCGCACTTGCTGCGGGGATAATAAAACAAAAGATAAAATTGATGATGTGCAATTTCCGTTCCTTCCTGTATAGATTGAGAAACAGGCCCTGGTTGTCTGAAGGTTTCGAGCGTGTTTGAGACTGTCACCTCTACTGTGCAGGCCACCCAACTTCACATTTGACATCCTGGTAGAAGACTTTTGACTTCATTTCCATAAAATGAACGGTCTCCCGTTTTTCACAGCCTTGTGCAAACCAGTTGTAGCTACAGCTCAAGACCAGGCTGATACCAATGCAAACCGAATCAAGTTCATACCCATTATTTTGCAAGGTTGCAAAGAAAATAAATACATTTATTTCACAAACTTTTGAACCCCAAATCTAGCCTTGGTGCTGAAATCCGCTGCGGTAACTTCAGCTGGAATTAGTTCATTGCACAACACACGGTTTGCATTTTTAAACCAGTGCCATATTCAGTGAAACAGGGTTTTTAACATGTCCAAGGTTATTTTCCCGTCAGATCAACCATCCCCGGAGCAAAAGAAGCTCGAAAAAAAACTACACACGGTATTAACCCCCTGACAGAAAAAGAAAGAGAAAGAGAGAGAGCGAGAGAGAGAGCAATGCATGGGAATCTACAAGGCTAGAGGTCCGCCATTCTTCAGGCTTGAGGTGCTGGAATCGATAATCAGTCCTGCTTGTTTCCTTTTCCACTGCTTTCCCTCGCCCAGCAATAGGAGGATTCTGATCTACAGATTTGTCTGTATTCACACCTCAACTCTGTCTTTGATATTAGCGCCCTTCTAATTCCCTGTGAGGAATACGGTGCATACGGATGCATGTTTCTGTGAAAAGGTGTTCAGAACCGTATAGGGATTCGCCGCCCCGTCGTTCGCACGGAAAGCAGAGCGCTTTACAGCTTGAACCACAGCCATGGATCATTTTCACTCAGCCCGCACCTGCCAGTATTTCTACACGCTTCCCTCTTTCCCTTTCTGTCTCCGTCTTGCCGTCTCTTTGTTTCATGGCTGCTGAGTCTAGGCTGCGCATTTCAGAGGGAGCTGCTGCGGCTGGGGACAAGATGAGTAGGATGACAGACCAGCTATAAATACTTGCCTGCTTGTGCCCCGCCCAAGTCCAACACTCATGACATGTTTCAAAGTGGGCCCTCCTGACTTTCCCGTCGTGCATTCCTGCAACACAGAGTGGTCACATTTGTCACATTTTGTCATAGGATTTGGGTTGGGCTGATTCAGCAGCAAGAGGGGTTAGCTGCAGAATGTAGACCAGTTTGGGGCGTACCCTCTGACACATGGCAGCGAGTAGGAGATTTCTCAGACCAGCTGTCTGCGCTGACCTCCAGTTGACATGAAAAAGACCTGCCAGCAGGTGGATGCGGTCAGATGTCACAAAAGCCCATCTCACGCCATAGCGAATTGATGTACTCGATGACCTCTTTGCTGGAGTTTAACTAAATATAACTAGTATAACCATAATATAGTGCACATTAGTCCTGCTTTGGACGTTCATAGATTCAGCCAAGAAAAAGAAATGGGCGTGATCTTCTACAAACCAGGCACCCCCAATGGCATGTAAATAACATATAACAATGAATAAATTAGATCTGCTTTAATCAAAATATACATTCCGTCCAGCCACAGTAGCGTAAATGCATCTCAGTTCATACTGTATATATGCAAATCAAAGCCCTGGAAGGACGAGAACAAGCTGGCTCACAATTGGTTTCATGCTGTTGCAAATGGATGCCAGCAAGAAATATGGTGCCTTATAGCGACAAGCCACCTCTAAATATGAAAAGAGGCTCTAACAATATATCACACAGAACGTGCAAGAGCATGGCTAAACCACTATATTTTTCACGTGTTTGTGGTTTGGTCATATTTATGTAGAAGCAAACATAATTCTAAACCATCTGAAGAAGAAAAAAAGACGCTCCAGAATTAGAACTACCACCCAAGGAGGCTTCTGCAGACCTGTTCAGTCCATGTGTTATGCTGTGCGGGGTCAGACGTGAGGCACAGGAGCATGACATTATGGAATAAATGGGATTTTAATAAACTGAAAATAAACAAAAGGAACAATGGCCAGAAACACACAGTCCAGTCCAAGTAAAACACACACACACACAGGATAAACCAAGGAGGGTGTGGGAGAGATTAAGTTTTAAAGGGTCCTAATCAGGCATCCCAAGACAAGATCCAGTCCCACCGACTCTGACAATGACTATTACCAAAAACCGAGACTTTGTCAAAAACGAAACTAAGTAACAATACAAGAGCCACACCTAAATAGGGAGGATATCAGGTGCGGGAAATCAAGGGGGCGTGGCCTGAGCTACGGGAACCGTTGTCGGGTGTGTCCGGTTCATGTAGTATTGCACTCGCGAGTACAGTGGTCCCGTGCTTTGTGCCACCAGACAGCATTTTTTCACTTCAGAGGCAGGGTGAAGTATTTATGGGAGGACTTCCACAGCAGGGTAGCAGAGCTTTGCGCAGTGCCCGTGCTCTCCACACTTCTTTTCTGGTTGGCCCTCTGAGCAAAAAAAAAAAATAAATAAAAATGTTGCTTACTGCAGTGCTGCATCAGTGCAGCGCCGAAAGCAGCTCCCCTAGATCCCATCTGCTGTGCCCTCCCTCCTGCTCTTTTTCCATTCCTCCCTCCCCCCACCGCCCGCGTTTCTTCTGCAGGTCGTCATTGTGGTCTTCCCATCACTTAGAGGAGTCGTGCTGGAGTGCTGTCGGCCGGCTTCCCTCGGAGGACTTCTCAGCAGCTGTGCCACTCCTGCCTGCCAAGCCCGTCGTCTTTCACCGGAGTCAGCCTCGGATTCTCGCTCTCGTTCCGTAGCCCCTGCAGCCCATCATTTCCTGCAGCACTCATACAGAGTTTCAGCTTTCACTTTGCCTCTGAAGCAAAATGGACATGAAATGGCCTTCTTACGCTGAACCCTTTACCCTTTGCATCGGTGTCTTTGAGGCCTGCCAGAATGTGTGTGCATCTAGAAAGCAGTTTGTATTGATTTGATGTAACTGCATTTGTTGTACAAGTTGTATTTTATTGTATTCATTTCATGCATACTTTCTGTATCGGCATTGCCATTATCTTTATTATTTTTTCTATAATGAAAATGTCACATTATTACAGTTAATTTTGTTAATAACAAGATTGCCATGGTCAAGGGCAACGTTCCAACAGCGAATATGCAGCGTTTAAGACGATCTGTAATTGACCACTCGTTGTGCTTTTTAATCAATATCGTGTAATGCAAAGCCGCTGCCGTAAGCCATGGCGATAGCTTCTTCTTGCACACCCAGCCTCATGGATCTCCCTCACTGTGTTAATGAAGGCCCCATTCTTCTTCCTCTTCTGTAGCAGGTCACAGCCGCAATTAAGTCCTGCTTTTCTCCATTGCAGGGACTTCGTCTCCTCCTCCTCTCTAATCTTTGCACAGGAACGTTTGGATGCTCACACAAATACCCCTTAGGCACTTTAGGGAAACTAGGCCAAAGTGAAATATTGCCACAATAAAAGAAAACACGAAAAAAAAAAAAAAAAAAAAAAAAACTTCAAATGCACACAAGCAATAAAGGTTTGTACGGCTGTGTACATGGTGGGACATTAAAGCAGTAAAGGTGATGGATGGTTAAGTGTGTTATGAAGATATTGCTAAATGGATGCCTCTGTCTTCTCACCAACATCCCAAGCTCCCTCTGTGTGACACAAGGCCTCTAATCCTTGGCACGGGTGGCGGCGGTTCCTTACCGGCTGTGCAGTTCTCCAGGCCCTAGGCCCCCTTGCTGCGGCGTACTGCTTATTCATCATCACAAGGGGGGAAAGGTAGGATTTTTTTCTTTTTTTTTTTTCCTCGCTTGTCATCTCCCTCGAGTGTGTGAGCATGTGCGCCTTGTCAGAGTGAGAGGAATGTGGTTTATTATGAAAAGACTGTGCGAGGTGCCATTAGGTGGGAATTTTCTTTACAGATTACCTCGATAAAGGAAAAAAAAAAAAAAAAGCTCGGAATTCTGCTGAGCGATAGAATGCGCTTATCAAAAAATGAGCTGCTTCAGAGGAACCAATCGATGCTCTCGACAAAACAAGACACACATTGATGGAGTCAGGATGAAGGAGAGAAAATGACAGGGGCAGGGACAGACTGGCTTTCATTCAGTACACAGTGTGAAAGCTATAGGCCATCTATAGTTCCATAGAATTTTTTAATTCCTTCTTACATTTACATTTACAGGCATTTGGCAGACGCCCTTATCCAGAGCGACTTACAACGTGCTTCCATGTTACCATCAATGAAGAGATCAATTCTGGTTCACTAGGACAAGCAACTATGAATACAATTTTTTTATTCACTCTGTTGTAGTTTCTATGCATAAGTCAGAAGGTTACAAGTTCATCTAAATATTCTCTAAAGAGGAAGGTCTTGAGCTGCCGTTTGAAAGTTCTCAGTGACTGTGCTCTTCTGACCTCAAGGGGAAGTTTATTCCACCACTGAGGGGCCAAGATGGAGAAGAGTCTAGATGAGTGTCTTCCTTTTACCTTCAGAGATGGGTGGACCAGGTGAGCAGTACTGGAGGCTCGGAGTAAACGAGGTGCAGTGCGAGGTGTAATAAGGGCTGTGAGGTAGGATGGTGCTACTCCATGTTTGGCTTTGTAGTCCAGCATCAGTATATTGATTCTGATGCGTGCAGCTACTGGGAGCCAGTGGAGGGAGAGTAGCAGAGGGGTGGTGTGGGAGAATTTGGTTTTCTACGCATGTTGTTTTTTATGTAGTTTTATACACATTCTGAAGAGCCTCACTCCTCAATGTCCTCACCACATGAAGTTAAAAAAAACACCACATCCACAGCGTACTTTGAGTGGTGTGTGCCACCAGCAAGGTACTAAGTGGACCCAAAGGCCTACTTCACTGTGCCAGACATCACTCCCGGCCATCAGATATTATTTCAGAATTTCATTATTCCCACGTTTGTGTTCTTGGTTCTGTTTAGCTTCAGTTTGTCTTGTTCTCACGTTGAATCCCTGAGCTCTGTGCAATTACACAAACAGAACACAAATAAAAACGACGTTACTACCATGGAATCGACAGATGTGTCAAAATACCCTTACACTGTACAAAATAATTTGACATTCTAACTGAGAAGACGATATAGGCTGGGTAAATTACGGAATGAAAAAAGCCGTAATGTTCCGCACTCATTTATTTTTCAGACAGGTGTTTATAGATTGTATAGATTAAACCAGCCTGCCCATTGTTCACCTTGTGGAGAAGAAATTTTGTGATTTTTGTGCCAAAAAACTGTTCAATGTCTTTTTTCAGAATTGCAAGTTGTATGTTTATTTCAATTAAGTTACTATATCTGTTGCACTGCTGGTCAGTCCATGCTTTATCCAACTTTAGTATATTTAGTTTAGTTGCACTTAACAACGCAACTTTTTTTCATCCTTGTATGTATGGAATGTGCATCTGAGAACCTGAATGACCTGATTGAAAGCGGCAATTAAAATTACAGAGGCATCTCTGGAACTTCTTTGATTGACTGATCTATTCATTGACGTAGTAAAGCCTGTGATTATTGCCATGTAATCACTCACTAAATCAATCACTTTCCATAACCGCTTAGTGCTTCTCAGGGTTGTGGAGTCCTTGTTGGGATTGAGACCCCCCAACACACACACATCAGTTACACACATGGCTCTACCATGTAATCAAAGTTGGAAGAACATTGGGTAAATTATACCCCAGGTAACAGTTATTAGACCACTTGTAATCAGGTTGTTGCGTTACCACTTGTAATCAGGTCCATGTTTCCTTCAGAGGACTCGGTCTGCAGCATTGCTAAATGAGATGGTCTAGACCACAAATAAATTCCTATTTTTTACACCAGCTGGCACTGAATTGGGAATTCAAGGGGGTTCCCGTGGAGATATGTACTGGGTCCTCTGACTTGATACTGGAGACCCAGCACCCTCACAGGAGCCGCTAATCCTGCAATTGATTAACTAGGATCGTTTCACTGTTAACATCAAAGTAAAGTATGGGAATGTGTGGAGAACACAGAAGGTTGGAACTTTCTGGGAGCATCTGGGCTACAAGGGAAGCTTCTTCTGGAGTAGAAATGAAAACTTTTCCAGTTGTTCCCAGTCCTGTTTTGATACCGAAAAGATTTTAATTGCAGAGCGGGAAAGTGCGTGGGAACAGAATCAAATCCTCATTTATTCAGTTGTAATGACAGCTTCATTTCGTACTCTTCTCAGAAGAGTAATATTGCACAACCTTGCAGATATGTGGATTGTTGCATGGACGTGCATTACAAATCATTTCCGGAAAAAGTTCAAAAGGTTAATGATTGTGCAATGCAGAAACAGTTGTATGGTTGCAAAGATGTCAACTTTATTTACGTATGGCATCTGTAAAAATGATGAGCAGATTTGTTGTGGCCCAAATCTGAATGTTTTAAGTCTTTGCGACTTTTTACTATGACATGTATTGGGGTTCGTTTATCAAAAGTGCGAAAAACGGGTGTACGGTCATTTCTGAATCCACGGCTGCTCTCAGATCGCGCACACACATCCATACACGCGATTTACCACCCCCTTTTAAACAGCACCATTTTATTCCTCCTCATCAGAATAAAATAACTTCTTCTTTCTTCTACCCCAGGTAACAGTTATTAGACCACTTGTAATCAGGTCGTAGCGCAGTGTGTTTCCCATGTTTCCTTCAGAGGATACGAGCTGCAGTATTGCTAAATGACATGGTCTAGACCACAAATAAATTCCTGTTTTTTACACCAGCTGGCACTGAATTGGGAATGCAAGGGGGTTACAGGGGACATATGTACTGGGCAGGTAAGGATGACTTTCTGGGCCGTGTCTGAAGACAAGAAATTAGTCCCAGGATTTGATATGCTTTATAATTCACACCTGCTCTGAGTTTACAATGTTATCTTCATCACCTGCTTTTTCTTCTACAATTTTGAACTATGGTATGCATCCATTTTTTTTTGCCAATGTAAGATGGGAGAATCCACGTCCATGACTTTAATGAAGACCCCCAATTTATCTCCAAGCTGTGGGCTTCCGCTGACAAACAAGCAGTATAACCAGGTAGCCATGAGTCTTGTGGGGTGTGGATGACCACTGCATTCCTGTATCAGGAGTTCTACAGAAAAGGCAGAAACATCAAAGGACAATCTGGTTGGTCTGTGGCAACCTTTTTGCAAGAGAAATGAAAAGAGTTTCTCTTCAGGACTGCCTGCTTTCTTTTCCCATTTAAATCAGAAAATAAACATAAAATCATGTCGTTCAGAATGACCCATCCTTCCCATGAGTATATTACTAACTCCCATTAGAACATTACCATTCCTCCTAGTAATAAGAGTTCTGCCATTTTGTTCACCACTGAAACACCAGGGAGATGACTTTAGATCCAATGCTCTTTCAGTGGTGTATGCACAGAACATTTTGTGGAATTAACATCCTAAAGGGACATTATTTGGTTCTAACCCAGTTTTCTATCTGTGGAGTCCCTGTATGATTACAGATGAGTGCATGTATAAGTGGAAACATATGTTAATACCATGCACTTAATATTGCTGCATGGAATGCATGCATATTTAAAAAGACAAGTCTGAAATAAATGCTTTTGCATTTTAATAGGCCTTCCATGGCTGCCCAGAACTCACTAAGGGTGATGAATTAAATGCAGAGGACACATTTCATTGTGTGCACTGTGTGCTGTGCTTGCTGTGTGTCACAACGACAAAAACAATCACTTTCACTTTGCCAAATGCTAAATGTTGTCAAATGTTATCATCAACCTGGACATTTTGATAATCTCACTCTCACTGGAAAAATAGTACTTTTCATTTAAAACTAAACTAAACTAGACTAAAAAATAAAATAAAGGGAAATTATGGGAAAATCACCCATTACTAAACGTATCATCATGGCAAAGACGTCACATTGTGAGTATTTATATATTTTATATGAGCATGTATTTTAAATCAGAACCATATTAGACATATATTTGCAATGTTACGGTGGCACGTATAATGTATGATATGGTAATACACTGGAGTAAATGGTGGAATAATGCCTGTTTTAAGCTCGTGTTTTAAATTATGTCTTGGGAACACCAGATCACACGAGTCACTGCACATATGATATACTAACACAGATTTCAGATTGATTAAAATTAATTAAATGAATTAAAAGCCGCGGCATTTGGCTACCAGGACTAGTTGCGTTGCGACACAGCGCCAGAAAAAAAAAAAAAAAAAACTCATTACATAACGCGGTGACAACAAGGACGCGCGGGCTGCTTCCAATTCACAGCGCGTCCCAAACCTCGCGAGGTTTGGCTCGTCGTCGAGCGGCGGGACAAGTGGCGACGACGCGGCTGCTTCCCGTGCGCCGCCGTCCCCAGAACCCTCCGCGGGAGCCGAGCACCCGGGCTACGCCGCTCCCGGTGAGTTTCCACGCGGCAGCCCACCCGCGTCCTTCTTTTTCATGGAGCTGCGCGCACAGTGAATGGGCGGCGACGGCAGGTTTGCGAGAAAAGGGCGTATTTTTTTATTTTTTTATTTTCTGTTCTACTAATTTGGTCGCGGTGGGGTCGAGGGAAGGGTGTGTGTGTGTGTGTGTGTGGATTTAAAAGTTCGAATCGGTCCCAGATTCAAACGAAGAAATAAATAAAAAAGAATACATTCAACTGTTTTATTATAGGTCTTTCATTCTGGGGAGTGTGCAGTGAGCTTGTGCCGCTTCTGAAGGGGGACACCCACCCACAACGCCATTAGTCCAAAGACGGTTCCTTGTGGCCCAATTCGGGTTTAAATGAGAAGTAAAGTGTGGAGTTTTAGGAACTTGATCTGGGTCCTCTGACTTTGATACTGGAGACCCAGCACCCTCACAGGACGTTGAATAATTAGGATGGTTTCACTGTACAAAACCAGAGTAAAGAGCACAGAAGGTTGGAACTTTCTGGGAACCTCTGGGCTACAAGGGAAGCATCTTATGGAGTATAAATTTTACTTGCAGAGCGGTAAAGTGCGCGTGAAAAGAATAAAATCCTCGTTTCATTTCGTACCCTTCTCTAACATTGCACAACCTTGCAGATATGTCGATTGTTGCATGGACATGCATTACAAATCATTTCCGGAAAAAGTTCAAATGGTTAACAATTGTGCAATCCATAAACATGTCTTATGTTCTGGGGTTCGTTTAGCAAAAGTGCGAAAAATGGGTTTACGGTCATTTCTAAATCCACACATCCATACACGCGATTTAGCACCCCCTTTTAAACAGCACCATTTTATTCCTCCCCATCGGAATAAAATAACTTCTTCATTCTTCTCTACCTCGGTTGTGATGATGTCGACTTCCACTTCGGAGCCCATTTGCCACCTTCCGGATTTATAAAGACGGCCGTGTGCTACGCATGGACTGGCATAGGTACACTTGCTTCACAAAACCTGGCGTATCATGATTTTTACACCAAAAAATACCCTTGGCTCAAGAAATGAGGCCCATTGCATGTGTGGCCTGACTAGTACATAACTCTTTTACCTCCCCGTAGGATAAAAGGCCAGTCTGGCCCAGCAATGTGATGCAATAAATCTGACGTAGATTTAATTAGGCCAAGTGAAGTCATTTCAAACATTTACCAGTAACTGTAAACTATAAGCTTTACTTGAAAAGGCCCGTTAAGACAATTTAAAAATCATTTTTTTTGCTTTGTGAATAAGAAATCATCACATCTTCCTCAGTATGCCATTTTTTTAGACTCTGTTATGTCCACTGTGTTAAATATCCACTGTTGCTGAGCGAGCCAGAACTATTCCAGTGTGCACATGATCTTTATCTGGTGGAAAAGACGCATGCAGACGTCTCAAGGGATGAAGGCATTTTGTCAGAAGGCATGTTGTCAGAACAGGGCAAACTCGGGACCATTTATCAACACAAACAATGAATGGCTGCTAAGTAACCTGGCAACAAGCTGACTAGGACCTGTTCTTCTGAATGCTCACCTGTGGGACACACCCACAGGAGACCTGATTAATTAATGCATCAATCCATAATCGATTCAGACATCACTTTTTCTTGACTGCATGCTTGCATGTACATTTTATCAGCACAGGTCAGGAAGGGTTGGTGGTAGGGCTGTGGGAGTGCTGAACTATGTAAAATATCTTGATCAATAATATCAATAATATCTTAAAAATAGACAATAATGCAATGGTGGGGGGGGGGGTTGAAAGGTTCTGAACAAGGTACCGTCCCCACATACTGCTCCTTAGGGTGATGGGTTAAAGGCAGAGTACACATTTCGTTGTGTGCACCATGTGCTGTGCAATGACAATTTTCACTTTCAAAAGGATTTCACTTAGTTTGGGAAAATGTCTTAAAAAGAGAGGAAACAGAGATCTGCAATCCACAATCTTTATGTGCATGTGTGTAGTGTTTATTTTTTTATGGTACCATGTGATCTGATGTCTGGTGGTCTGTGCCCAGTAAACAAGAGCACACGTTACACCTCGCCGTCGTGTGAGGAAGGATGTCCAGAAGCAGGAGATTGTGGAACAAAGGGATTTATTACAAATAACTCAGAACAGAAACCTGGCACGAGGGTCGACAAAGGAAAACAAAACAGGAATAAATGTAAACTAACCTCAAGGCATGTGACTGTTGTCAGGAAGGAGAAACTCAAACGTAAGGTAAGGTTCAGTCTTGTCCACATTAATGCAGTTGTGCTTACTGGGTGCCTGATGACTGCTCTTATGGAGTCCTGATCAATCAAGCCTAATTGGTTTCAACTTGGATCAGTCAGGATTTATGCCTTGGCACCGTCTTCCTCTTTGCTGTCAGTCTCTCTCTCACACATACACACACACAAGTATGACAGCCAGTGTCGCTAAAGGACAGGTGATCTAACTCATGTCATGTCTTATAAAACAACTGAATTCATTAACAATCCTTAAGGACATGTAAGGCAATGACAGCTCAGTTCATTTAGTGAACTGATGCTTATCCATGTGATATAGCAAAGCGATGCTTACATATCATGTCAATTGCAAAAGGTTTGCTTTACAAAAATATTTCTCCCAGATATTTTTCTTTTTTGTATAAAAATGTTGTATGTGTGCAGGAATTATTCATAATTATAATTGTTACCTAAATACATTCATATATATTGCTATTGAAAAAAAAATGCAACTGGCTTCAAATATGGGATTTTTGTGTGGATGGAAAGGCAGAAAATAATTTGAAGTATTTGGCATGTTTGGATCATGCAC
This sequence comes from Denticeps clupeoides, assembly GCF_900700375.1. Lineage (NCBI taxonomy): Eukaryota > Metazoa > Chordata > Actinopteri > Clupeiformes > Denticipitidae > Denticeps > Denticeps clupeoides. Next base: position 7,923,878 of record NC_041725.1, read on the forward strand.
TCATTTTTAAAAGGTGTTTTAATGTAATATTACTAAAAGAGAATTTGCGGTTCCCAAATTGTCTGTGTATAAACCGTCCAATTTCTAGTATTACATTGTCATACAGCATCATGTATGTGTTATTCAATAATAACTACAGTGGTGGGAATGACGATATAATTAAGTTAACAAAAGCTGACTTCTATGTAGGGCTGCCCAACATGGCCTAAGAATAATATTGCAATACTGTTAAGCTATTTTGCGATAGACAATATACTGTATATTATGATATCTTTAAATTTCATAATAAATGAAATTTATTTATTTATGTATAAATGCTAAATTCAGTCCTTTTTTTGCACAAAATGAAACCAATATAATAAATTTAACCAGTTTAACATCATAAATGCTTTCATTTTAAAACAAAGTATAATATAGATAATGTCCACTGGCTCTGCTGGACCAAAGACTTGCAGTTGTGGAAAAGTTTGGGTCAAACATTGGGTCAACACAGTATGTGATTTTTCCAGTTGTGTCCTGTGTTGTGGCACACTCACAACTCAAGTTGAAAAAAATAACCTCTGTCATTTTAGGTCAAGTTCATGTCGTAAATGAGCGGTCAGCAAACACAAACTTCCAGTCTATGGTACATATTATTTCCGGATGATTCGCTGCTTCTAAATTTGGTTCAGTGATTTTTAAATGTGTTTCACACATTTAAATTTGTGAAACACATTTAAATTTGTTTTATATAATGTTAATTTATGAATTCAAAAAAGAGTTCAAATGCAGGGTTACTGGCTTAATTATGCTTGGAAGAAATATAATAACACATTTTAAAAAATGCAGCTGGACCTCTTTAGTTCCTTGAAGATGTTTCGCTTCTCATCAGAGGAGCTTTGTCAAGTCTAACTGGAATATGGTAGAGTCAATCTTATAAACTGTAGCTGTTTGTTGTTGCTTAATGAGATGATGAGCTGATACTACTTGTGAATCACTCCCCTCCCTTCCCCCTGAGAAGCTTATTAGCTCCCAAGTCCAGTAGCATTCATTTGAACCCTGTATGACTGAGAACCTTCATCATCTTGTTAATTTATGAAATTAATTTGATTTGCAATTCTGGGCCACCGTCGTCAGGTTAATTATTGCGAGAAAGATTTGAAGAAGGATGCTGAGGTGATGAAACGGGCTAGACTCTGGCTGTTATGTTTTAAACCCAGTCATTTTACCACAAATTTTAAAAAGCTGTACTTTTGGGTCATGTTGGGGTCGGATTTGGTCGAGTTTAGGCTTGATTCTGTTGCTCTTAACTTTTTAGGCCCAATTACAGCTCTAGGTCAGATTGCCAAGCGCACTGCCCAGCATCCTTGCTGTTTTTCACCAGCACTATTTTACAGATGGGGTATGGATTTTTCAGAAAGTCATTTTCTCATATCTAGTGCATATCTGTTTTTAGTATCTATTTCGTGTTGTACACAGGCACCAGATCGTTGATATGAAATGTCACTGCATGTGCCATTTCTTCCCACTGTGGTCCCTTTTCCACTATTGTTACCTACTAGTGTCTCTCAGACTTGGGTTACATGGACGCAAAGAAGGTGTCAACGTAGGCATTCTCCATTCACTGACAAAATGATTTTCCTCATTAAAGTGTAAGTGCAGCTTCTGACTTGGAAACATCGGCCAACTCTTTTACCCAGTAATCCAACTCATGTATGCCAACTCATGTTGCCTACTAATTACCTAAAATCGATTAGTCATTGACAATTTGGATTATTAATTGCATGATTTAAAGAATTGCTCATACTGTATTTGGCTACCAGCTTTTACAATGTCCACATTGAATTTTGCCAAGCACAGGCACATTAGCAACAGAAAACGGGCAAAATTATACGCCTGTTTCAAACACAGTTTATTCATATTAAGGAATGTCAGCATTTCATTGTACTCTCGGTTCAGGGTCTCTTTTTGAGAGCAGATATTCCCCGCTGCAGAAAAGACTTGCTCTGATGAGGTAGATGTTGCAGGAATGAAAAGAAAAGATTTGGTGGGAAAACATTCTTAATTTTCCTTTCAACATCTGAGAGGGTCTTTTAAATATTGCTGGCTCTGTTAAGAATATCTTAACTTCCTTTCTTACCACTTTGATGTTGCAAATAAGTTTCTTTGCTTTATCTACGGTGACATGATCCCTGAATTTACAATGTTGAATACTATTGAACACACCACTTCCCATGTCACCTCTATGGGGAATGGAGCGTTGTGGGGGCTGCATATGGGAGGGCCCGTATTTAGAGGTCAACGGCCACTCATTCCACCTAGGGATGCAACTAAAGACTATTTTGATAATCGATTCATCTGTCAAATATTTTTTTTATTAATCATAGAATCGGATAAATAAAAAACAAGAAAAGCATTTATTTCCAACCCTTTATTCAAAAACAGAACCAAAATCTTTAGAAAGTGCACAAACATGTTGCTCCTTGAGCTGTTAAAATAAAAAAATGGACTAACACAAAAAACATACACATGTATGCTTTACATCTGCCAAATATATACTTTTTTTTAAATAAAGTGCCACCTGAGCTGCCAGAACGATAAATAATTTATAAAAAAATAAAGAACAATACAAATAAGAAAATTTAACAGGATTTGTTTGAATGTCAGAACTTGTTCTCTACACTACACTGCAGATGCACACACTCGCAGATGCACACACTCACAAACTCTCACACTGACACACACACACTCTGCAAAAAATGCTTTTCTAACTTAGTAGTTTTGTCCTGATTTCAGTCCAAATCTCTAAAAAATCTTAAATCAAGATACATTTACTAGACACATGAAATAGCATAAGAAATTATGTCTTGTTTTCTGATAAAACATCTCAGAATTAAGTGATTGTTTAAAACAATGGGGTAAGAAAACTAATCTTAATGAGATATAATCTCAAACAGAAGTTTTGAGATTAATTTTCTCAAAAAACTTAATTTTCTCATGCTATTTTTCTTGTCTAGTAATCTTGATTTAAGATTTTTTAGATATTTGGACTGGAAACGAGACAAAATTACTAGGTAAGAAAATCTTTTTTTGCAGTGTAGCTATACATGACAACAGATTGAAAAATGAATGGCCCAAAAAGGCTAGTGAATAAAAACATGTCTTTAGTCTTTTAATGCAAAGTAACTATAGCACCCCTGCTTTACTACTGTTATTAACGTTAACTTGTCATGCCTGTCAAGCTGGATGACGGGTAAACATTTACATTTACAGCATTTATCAGACGCCCTTATCCAGAGCGACTTACAATCAGTAGTTACAAGGACAGTCCCCCTGGAGCATTTTAGGGTTAAGGGTCTTGCTCAGGGACACAATAGACGAGTCGTCCACGCGGAGATGCAGAGAACAGTCTGAACGCTGTTTCATCCCCCCTCCATACCTGTAGGTGGCGCTGTAAGTCCCTGTTTAGTTCTCCTCCGCGGCGAGTTCAACACCAGCACCAGGGACATTACGTTCCTCACTTCAAAACGGAACAAAAGTAGGATTCTGTAGCGACTTACCCTGCTGCTGAACTCCCTTCTTCCTCCTCATCAAACACTCCAACATGTTTGCGTTTCAGGTGCTGGATCATTGCCGTGGTGCTCTTGTGCCGTGCCATGTCACTTTTGCATATTTTCGCGCAGATTTCTCTGCCTTCGCCATGTATCTGTCCTCTACCTCCGCTCGTTTTTTTTATTTTATTTTTGCTTCGCGCTGTCTATGAAGCGCCAAACTCTGCTTGCATCTGTGCGTGAGAGAGACCGAGTGTGTTCACTCCGCTCCGCGCTCAAATAAATCTTTTTTTTTTAATTATCAAACGTCTACGCATCGCGTGACATAACGAATCGATTAGGAAATTCGTTGCCAACTCTTTTAGTAATCGATTTTTATCGATTCGTTGTTGCAGCCCTTATTCCACCATTCATTCAGCTTTGCAAGGCCAGCGATGGGTCAGAGGAAGGAGTCAGGCACTTGGGCGTGGTGAGGTCCCAGCCATGTTACTCCTGGTAAGGGGGTGCAAGGATGTCGGACCTCTTGCGCTCAACCCAGCCTTCCCTTCCTGCCATGGCCTTGAACATGTGGAGGTAAGCATCCATATCGTCCTCAGCTGTCAGCTTCGCGAGAAACATGTAAGCTGCCGTATGATGTTTCACAAAGCTCACCTGGCCACCTCGGCCAGGCGTAGTCCACAACCTGGAGAGTGGACACTAAACACTAATAACGTTTTTGGCCGTAATGCAATGCAGGAGCCATAAACACTTTGTAATCTTTAACATGCCTGCAGTGAGTCCATTTATTTGGGTCACCAAGTGAGAAGACAGTAGGGGTGTGAGGGTGGTGACTTCCAAGCTGTGAAGGGGTGTGCTGTGTGGTGTCTCTCCTCAGGGTTCCCACCTACTCAGGACTGGTGCTCTTCTAGGTGCTCTGTGGTGGAGGATATAGTTGATGAGACAACTAAAGGGCTTGGGGGACAAAAACACACAGGTTGAGGTATACCACCAAATTTTCCAAATGTTCCAACTTCCATTAGCATGCGCCTGGTTTCTCCTACCCCGTGCTCTTCTATGGGTCGCTGATGATGCGGTGATGCGCCACCAGCTGTGGTCAATCAGAGGCGGAGCCCCGTGGCCATGTGGTCACCTCTACCAGTCTGCTGAAATGGGACAGACAACCACTCTCCCTGTTGATGAGGAGTCCTGATGGTTGTCCACCTCACTTTCCAAGTGTTCATGTGGGGTGTGTAGTCACAGTATCTACATTATAACAACTGTGCATTGGAACAACTGTCCTCCACAGCAAGCACAGTGCACAATTGGGTTAAACAATAAATGGAACGCTATGCAGAAACCAGAATCTGGCCCATATATAGTGTGAAAGCTATGACTAGAACAACAGGGTCATCAGCTGTAAAAAACACAGCTTTATTGACCCTGCTGGTTGCCTGCAAAACTCTTTATAGCTTAACCCATCTCTATGTTAAATCAAATTAGCCTATTTTGCATATGTGCATAATGTGCATTTAACCATCACCCTTGGTGATCTGTGGGCCGCCATGAAAGATGCCTGGGAGCAGTGTTTGGGTACGGTGCTTTGCTCAGTGGCACCTCGGCGGTTCAGTATTCGAACCGGCAACCTTCTGATTCCATCTGATTACCATGTGTTGATCTCAGCATTAGATTAGTATTATCTTCCAACAATGTATGAATTTAATTCATTAGATTGTTGTTCTTAAAGTTCTATGCATGTGACATGTCTTGAATCCACTAAAATAACTTTTAGTAACAGTCTTTGGTCTCAGTTCACTTTCCTTATTAACGTAGGTGCTACGTTGCTTGCCTTATTTTCAGTGAATCAACAAAAAAGCCAATATCATTCGAACAGCAGAAACAACAAGTATGCTTATCTATTAGTGCCAGGGTCCGTGTCCGTGTTGGGATAGCACCTGGATTTAACAGCCGCGATTTGGCAGCCAGACAGAGTCTGTTGCCGGCGTCGCTCTGGTGGTAAATGTGTCAGTCTGAGTGGTTGTCCTGGTCATCATTATAAGGTCACAACGCTCTAATCCATGCACCGGGTCTGATAGGAACGGCGAGAGAGAACAGCTGCTCGCACTGGCCGCTGTGCATGCGGCCCCACACCACTGTTGCCTTTACCCTTGGGATACGTTCCGTGTGAAACGGGACCAAACGTTGGTGCTATAAGTAGCACATTGGTTTTGACTGATGAGTCACTGCACCGATCAAGCAGCTCGCTTGTCATTCTGCTGTCAGCCATTTTGTTCTAATTGCATTTTTTTTTTGCACTTTGTTATTCTCCTCATCTTGACAGGTTCAGAAGATGCCGAAATCGCGTCTGCTTCATCTGTTTGCAGCACATGCACATTTTTTTTCAAATCACAAACGACTGTGTTAAAAAATAGAGAATAAACAGTCTGTTGATTGTTCTGGAGATTGACCCCGTTTAGTGCTTGTTTGCAGTCTGCCAGGGTCTTATTCATCCTCCCTTACACCCCCTGCCTTTTTGGCTGCCGAAGATGATGGCACCAGGGAGATTGCGTAGGGGTGCCTGATGTAGTCATATACTATGATGAGCCAAACTATTAATAATAGCCCAGTCATCGTGACTGCAAAAGGCGTGACATTTGGAGTTTGCGATTCATGTGGCCACAATACATAATCAACTCTCTAATATTGATGTCTCTAGGAGAAAAAAGCACACTTGTGTGGGTTCATGCCTGAGGAGTTTTAGAGTGATGTATGACACTAGTGAGTTAATTGTTTGCCTAATCTTTTTTTCAGGAGGAGGCTGCTGTAAAGTTCATGCTGTAGTGTAGGTTGTTGGAGGTCTAATAAAGAGTGGTCATGTTAGATGATTGAATCACTGCATTTGCCCGTTGGCACTCTGCTATGAGATGATTCATCAATGCCCACCAATGTCCTTGTTCTTTGCCATGTACAATGCGAAAATATTGCTTAAAATATTCAATCTATCTATCTAGCCTTATGAAACAAACATATATTGCTATATACTACAAATAGGAGAAACCTCCCCATTCACTTGCAATGACTTGAAGAAGAACAGCTTTCTCAAGCAGTTTGTGATGCATTTTGGAAACAGGAGATGAGCCCCTGGTCTAATGCGCCACCTGGCTTGAGAAACCTGTTCTCAAAGACTTACTTTTAGTCATTATTTTGGTAGCACACATATTCTGAATACCTACGGCAGAATTCAAATGAGCCATTTTAATCTAGATTAATGTAGATTAATCTAGAATCTAGATTAATTTTGTTTACTCTAGATTAATCTAGATTAATTCCAAGATTACAGTGAGATTAATCTAGATTAAGAAAATTTATCTATGCCCACCTCTAATAAATATATATACCAATTAGCAGATACACAGCAATATCATATTTCTTTAACTTATTTCTTTAATCAGATATTTGGGCTGCTAGCTATTTTTATGGAATGATATAGTGTGTAGTGTGTAGTGCAGTGTGTGTATATATGTTTTCAAATGTCAGGTTCATTAGTCCATTACAATAATCTGTCTGCATGAACATTAGGCATGCCAAGCAAGGATGGGAATGGAGGAAGAAAGGATGAGACAGGACCTTGTTCTCAGTGTTGTCAGGTTGGGTGGTTTCAGTTTTATATTTTGGGAAAATTGCTTGTTGAGAAAAGGTTTTGAATGTGTTTTGGCACATTTTTGGATATATTGGGTTGAAAAAAACAGACATCTGGCAACTTCGCTTGCGCTACCCATGTTTGTGTGTGACATGTTGACAGGAACAAAATATTGTCATCCGGAAAGAGGAAGAAGGGTGCATGATAGCGGTCAACCCATGATTAAAGACTCCGCCCATTTTATTCAGTTTTTTTGTTATAAAAACATTGTTAACATTGTTCCTTCGACATGCAGATGCTGTAACTAGCAATCAGTCATTTGTTATTTCTGACCTTGTAGTTTGGAGAATCCAGAAGACTGGCCAAGTGCAAAACTTAAATCATGGTCTAAACAATTTTCTTGGACCAGCATAATGTATAACTGCTTATTTAACCGTATTTGTTGAGCTGCTTTTGTTAGCATTTGTACATTCTAACAGTGCTGCTCATGTCAAAGGACCTGTTATATACCATGAATAATATATTTGCTACAGTGATCAGTAATGAAACTAGAGCAAAACTAACAGCAAAAGTAATTTATAAAGGGTTCATGGTGTCATCTATAGCCAGGGGTGCACATAATATTTTTAGTGAGCTACTCAGGTGAGTACCAGGAAATGGTGTTTGGTACTCACCCCATACATAGCGTGGTCTTAATAAGTGCAGTCTTCCTCACTGTCCTCCTCAGTATTGCTCCCACTGACCTCTGCTTCAGCTTCCTGCATGGTAGATGATGAACATGCTGCAGATGCACCTGCCTGTCCTTGGTTGAGCCTCCGATTAACGGTCTCCATCCACAGGTCAACAGCTGGCTTTGGGTCAAATGTCTCTGTGGTCTGCTTTGACAGGTGAATGTGCAACAGGGCTGAGAGATGAGCGTGTGACAGACGAGATCTGTACTTGGTTTTTATCAAGTTGAGATGTGAGAATCCCCTCTCACAAGCTGCACTGCTTAAAGGCAGTGTAAGAGACAGCTTAACCACCTTGTTGATGTTGGAGTAAGCATCTGGGTTACTTGTATTCACTATTTGGACCAAGTCATACACAGAAGAGGCTCCCAGGCGTTTTCCTGCCTGCTTTAAGCGCATCCATTCTGTCACAGTGGTGTCTTTGTCAAGATGCAAGATGGCCTCATATTTCTTGAGAATGCTGCAAACAGTTATGTTTCCAAAAATGTGGAGGTCTTGCTTTTCCTGAGGCCATGTTGAAGGATCAAATACTAAGAAATGATCACATGACTTGAGGGAGTCATATCTGATTTCAAACTCTTCAATTAACCCCCTGAGTAAGTTTGTCTTGTCTCTGTCAGCATCAGCATTAGAAACAGTGTGTGCTCTGTAGTGGCCCTCACTATCAAGCAGAAGGGTGAACTGTCCAATGGCCACCATGAGTTCATCCTTACATTCTCCAATAATCAGCTTTTCCTTCTGAAACCTAATGGATGTGGTCTTTAAAATGTTGCCAATGTCAAGCATGTTTGACAGAAAGCATTGAAAACGCTCTGTACAGATATGCTGCAAGTCACTGTTATCACTCGTAGCCAGTTGCATTTTAATGGCTGGCAATAGTCTTGATATTTTTAACAGTGTTTCATGCCTCCATGCAGACCACCTGATATTATGAAACTTACCCAGCTTCACAAAGGGGATCCCATTTTCTTCACACAGCTTCTTCAGGGCAGCTATTTTTTTTGCTCCACCTTTTTGCAAATAAAACTGCAGCAGCTTGACCACGGAGCAATTAAATGTCTCACAGTAAGGAACGTTGCGATCAGCTGATTTTAAGCAATTCTCCAGTGTGTGTGCCGTGCACAGAATGTGCACAAGGGATTCTCTAACTGCAGCAAGTTGCCGGAGTTTTGGCACAACGCCGTTGTACATACCGACGTTGACAGCAGCCCCGTCTGTGCACACAGCGACCAACTTTGTTGCCCAGTCATTCAAGCCTGCGTTCTGGAAAAGTCTCACAAGTCCGTCTGTTATGGCCTGCGCGGTTCGATCAGTACCCAGTTCAATCAGTCCAAGAAAGTCCGACGTAAATTCTCCGTTGCTGGACACAGACACAATGTAAACGATTTCCTGCTCAGTTTTTGTGATGTCCTCAGATCCATCAAAAAGCAGCCCCCAAAATTCGGCAGACTGCAATTTGGCTCGTAACTCCCCGCTGATGGTGTGAGCGATGCTCTGCACGATTCGTGTGCCCCCTTCACGTGAATGATATGCAACTCCGACATTTACTCCTAGCCGCTTCAGTAAAGGAATATCCTCAGAATATGAAGACATGGGACGTGCGTGTTTAGCTTTATGGAAAGCGAGGAGAAAAATATTAGACAGAGCTTGCTGCTGTTCTTCATTTAGCTTGTCTCGCCATCTATTAAGCGGGCGACTGGACATTTCTTCTCGGCTAGCTTGTTTATTAGCAATGACTTGCGCCACATTCACATGCTCCTTGCTCTTTTCATGTTTCTCAAATAAAGGATGGTTAAAATTCTTTGAGCCCCTGTAAAACGCACCTGATTTGTCTGCTATATGTGGATGCGAGCGGCAAATCTTGCACCACATTTCAGTGCGCTCACTGTTAGCTTCCAGCCACTGCACATCTTGGAGCCACTTTTCCGAAAAAAATCTTTTCTTCGGCTCTGGCTCCGGTTGGCGTTTCTTAGCTGGTGGCGAAACGCCAAAGAAGCTGCTTAATGTCTGTTGTTTTTTGGACATTTAGTTGGTGACAAGCAACGTGTAAGATTAAATGAGATAGTGGTGTTGAAAACGTGATGGTCAAGTACGCAAAGGCGCGTGGTGACACAATTGTCACTACGCATTCCTAATTTTTGTCGCGCATGCGTAACTGCGTACCAGTTATGTGCACCCCTGTCTATAGCATCAGAAGAAGAATATTCTGAACCAGATCTCCTCACTAGAAGCACATGCCTCGTATTCATAGACAGAACTCCATCAAGGTGGTTCCTGTTCCTGTGTGTTTCGATTTCATACGGTAGCACAGCAAACCTGTCAACATGGTGAAAGGATTGTTGCGGCCTAAGGGGAACATGAAGCACAAAGACAGAAAGAGAAAAGGAACCGTGTTCTATTTTCTAGTTCTTTAGTCTCCCAAACCACATAACAGATCAGTTATTCCATAGCACCTATTCTCTGTTTAACCATTTAACAATATCCGCCGAGCCCTCTGGGTGCTGCTGACATTTAACATGCCATTTACATAGATCTGCTCTGCTTGTGTGATGCTGATATTATGAAGACGTTCTGTGTTTAATGAAGGCCTCATCATTACTCAGCCTTCTTTTAATAGTCAAAAGATTTCTCAGTGTAGCTACTTGCACCATTATCTCTGTCCCTCGTCTCATAGATATGATATTTTAATGGAAGTATGAGATATGCATTCATGTATCCATGCCACTAATATTTTGTGTGTCAATAATTCATCTAAACCATGTCATTTTTAACCCAACCGTTTTATGCAGGTTATGGTTGTGTATGCATAACGTCTAAATGACTGACATAGGTCCTAAATTCAGAACACATAATTCATGATTGCTTTGGTGGCGTTAACTCAGCATATCCAACGTTCCCCATCAGGTTCCTGTAATAGGGTTGCCATCTAATCGGGTCATGTATAAACTTGAGTCCTTGCTTGAGTGATGCCATAGGTCTTACAGAGAATATAAACCTTTGTTAAATCCTCCTGGCTTCCCCTTTGGGATTTGCTTATTTCTGATTATTAAATGACCTCTTGCCCTACTTTAGTTTCGAATGCTGAATGTGTTATGTTTTGTTCAGCTTAACGCATTTTCTGACATCATTCCTGTCAGAAATAGCGTAGTGTGCACAAAGCCTCACCATTGAGAACACTGTAATACCTATTTGATTGAGAACACTGTGCAACTCCTGGGTTCACAGAAAGCTGTCATTATGCAGTTTATACTCCTGATTAAGAACATTTCCATGAACTGCCAGGAACTGTGATCTTTTATGGCCTTTTTGCACCTTTTTTTGTATAAGAAAACAGTACATTTCTGGGAATGGCAATAGAATGGCTATTTATTAAGAAATGTGGTGTTCTTCTTCACCTTTCCATCTTATTTTATTAATTAATTTCTTTTTCTCTTTTTTTTTTGTCAAACCAGAACATCAGAATGGCCAGCCATAACGCCAGCCTCTACCTGTCCCTCCTGCTACTCCAGATGCTCTCACTGTCCAAAGGAAATGATGAGCTTGTTGTCACCACCACCCGGGGAAAAGTCAGAGGAGTGCGACTCCCTGTCCCTGATGAATCAGGCTCAGTGGTTGCTTTCCTGGGGATACCATACGCCAAACCACCTGTCAAAGAACTCCGTTTTAAGCCACCTCATAGTCCCAGTTACTGGTCAGGGGTGCGAGAGGCCACGTCTTTTGCCAGTGCCTGCTACCAATTTGTGGACAACATGTTCCCAGGTTTTCCAGGAGCAGAGATGTGGAACCCTAATGCAAATATAAGTGAGGATTGTCTTTACTTGAATGTGTGGGTTCCTTCACCCAAACCCCTGGAGCTTGTCCCTGTCATGGTGTGGATCTATGGTGGTGGATTTTGGTCAGGAACTACTTCTCTAGATGTGTACGATGGACGCAGTCTAAGCCATCTAGAACATGTAATAGTTGTGTCTATGAATTACAGACTCGGGCCTTTTGGTTTCCTTGCACTTCCAGACAGTGACGTCAAAGGAAATGCAGGGCTCTTCGACCAGAGACTAGCCCTACGCTGGGTGTCAGAGAACATTGGTGCTTTTGGGGGTGACCCTTCCATGGTAACATTATTTGGCGAAAGTGCTGGATCTGCATCTGTGGCGTTCCATGTCCTTTCTGCTGGGAGCCATAACCTGTTCAACCGGGTCATCCTCCAGAGTGGCACGCCAAATGCTGTTTGGGCTACTGTACCACTCTCAGAGGCGCAAAACCGATCCTTGACCTTGGCCAAACTCCTGGGCTGTCCTTTGAGGTCTTCAATAGAAGAGGTTGAAGCCTGTCTACAGAAGGTGCACCCAAAAGAGGTTGTCAACCATCAGTATGACGTTATCCGCAGCTCACTGATAGCATTGCCGTTTGTGCCCACAGTGGATGGAGACTTCCTTCTGGACACGCCTGCTATTCTGTTGGAGTCAGGGCTGTTTAAAAAAACAGACATACTCCTGGGGGTGAACAAGGATGAGGGCTCATACTTCCTTGTTTATGGAGCACCCGGTTTTGGTATCGATGGTGAGAGTGTAATCACCCGGGATCAGTTCCTGGAGGGTGTGACCAAAGCTTTGCCTTGGTTCAGCGAAATGGCCCAGGAGGCCGCTGCCTTCCAGTACACCGACTGGACAGATGAGCACAATGGTCAGAAGAACAGGGATGGACTCTGCAGAATGGTTGGGGACCTCTACATTACCTGTCCCTCACTGGACTTTGCTCGCAAATACACCCTTCATGCTGGCAGGACGCAAATGTTCTACTTTGACCACCGCTCCTCTGTCAATCCCTGGCCTGAATGGATGGGTGTGATGCATGGGTATGAAATAGAATTTGTCTTTGGTCTACCGCTGAATCGCAGTCTGGGATACACAGATGAAGAGGTTGCAATGAGTAGAAAGATCATGAAACACTGGGCCAACTTTGCCCGAACCGGGTAAGTCATGTTTGGCTTCAGACATACTAATAAATCTGTACCAGCAGGGCATTAGACACTTGCATAATTTAGTGTTTAGATAAGCAACCTAGTGGGACAAAGATAGCAGTGATTATCAACAGTGGTCCTGTGACCCACACCGTTGAACTCCAGAATATTCAGAAAGTGCAGGCAAAACTTGAATTTATTTACGTAATGAATATTGCTTTAATTGTTCCATGAACAAAAAAAATGTTAAGGTGTTAGTGTTTTAAGATGTTTATGACTAGAGAGGTGCTGTGTTAATATTGTTAGATATTGTGAGCAAACCTACATTAAAATTCTTAAGCTATGGAAATGATTGTTCACAGTTGTTTCAGTTTTCTGCTTGGGCATATTTGGATTTGTGCAAAATACTCTTCTTCTCAATTGCAGGAACCCTAGTGTTGATGGATCAGCCTGGCCTTACTTCACCCTGGATAAACAGGAGTACATCACACTCAATTCAGACCCCCCACAGACACATCAGATGCTGAGAGCTCAGCAGTGTAAATTCTGGGACAGCTTCCTCCCTAAACTACAGGACTTCACAGGTGGGTATGAACTTCACAAGAAAAGGAAGCTACAAAAGCCTACACAACACACGCAAATCACCCTGTGCCCCATGCCAACCTCTGCAGAGTCTCTGCTTTGGGGTGGGTGTAATGAGATGCCGGGTTTCTGGCTGCATGTGATCGTGCCTACCCCATTGAGGGACTGAAGAGCAGCTGAGAGGAGCAGCTGAGGCCAGGTTCGCTGAGTGGAAGTTGGGTCAATTCTGCTCTGATGGGATCTTGTGAATAATGGTCCTCCTCCACCTCCATACTGCTAATTATGCAAACATGATCCATGGCCTGCATTGATTTCAACAGAACAGAGGCAGCCATTTTTTTTATTCCTTTCCGCTTTTGACGGTCTCTCAGCAACTGACCCCTGTCCAGTGCAAATATTGACATTTTGGGGAATTCAGGTCAATCTGCTGGACAATCGTTTAGTCAATGATTTTCAAACGTCTTCATAAGCAGATACCTAAGATCATTTATTTAAGGGGTTACATCACTTCCAGATTACTGGATAGAGCAGATTTCTTGGCAAAGGCAAATAACATTTTGACATAGTTCCCCTGTGGATGTAATGCTCCTTAAAATAAATGTGGCGTGACAGATAAATGCACTTTCCAACATGCATACACAAGCTCCTGTCAAAACTTTTGGAGGTCCTTCAAGGGGAGTGCAACAGCTTGGAAGGTGCACTTCGTATGTGGATCTGGGGAGTATTAAGGAATTGAGGTTGAGTTGTAGACTTTGTAATCTTTGTAAAGTGGAATTGGATTTGACACTGAGACAGAAAGAATCAGTTCTATTAAGCTCACAGGATTGGAACAACACACACACACACACACACACACAGAATGACTAGGGTCTGTCTGGGACCTCTAATTCTTATTTTACTGCCATAGTTTTTTCTATCACATGGCATGTTGCCTTATAAGGAGATGTCATAAATGGTTTAAAGAAAGCAGTGCTCTGTCTAATGGCTAAGGAACTTCTAAGATTTTAGTTTTGAACCAGAAGGAAAATGCCTGCCAGTAACTGAATGTGTCATATTATTGATCACTGTGGTTTTAATAGTTTTATATGCATATACCCCTTGAATTTTTAATAAATAGCTGTGACAGGTTGGAGAAAGGGAAGCTCTAACCAATCATAATTTCTGTTTTTATAAATTTTTTGTGAAAGCCTATAGGTAACCAGAATGGTGCAATATTTTTATTGATCACAAGGCACACAAATGGAAACACATGTAAACACTTATAAAATTAAGCACATGTGGTGGCCTAGTGGGTAAGGAAGCGGCCCCGTAATCAAAAGGTTGCCGGTTCGAATCCTGTTCCGCCCAGGTGCCACTGAGGTGCCACCGTCCAAAGCACAAAGCATGTGTGTCCTCTGCACAAAGCAGAGGACACATTTCGTTGTGTGTATCACAGTGACAGTCACTTCACTTTCACTTTTCACTTTCATAATATAAATCTTTATTGTCAATGTCACTTCTCAAGGAACAACACATTTTTAAGATGCAGTCGACATATAGTAAGGCACATAGTTAAGACAGGTCCTAAGAAAGACTTAAATAACAATCACATTAAATAGTAGTAAACATAATATATACAAATTACACTGGAAAAAAGTGCAAAAAATATACAAATTGCACTGGATATTGCATGTTGTGCGAAGATATTGCACATTACTGCACATGCTGAGGTGGTATTTCACAATTTATGGAGATATAACACATATATGGATAAGTTTATTTTGAGTCGGGAGTCTGGATTGCTTTTGGATAAAAGCTGTTTTTCAGGCGGTTTGTCCTGGTTTTCATTTCTCTGTATCTTTTACCCGATGGCAAAAGCTGGAAGTGGCAATGACTGGGGTGCAATGAGTCCAGCGAAATGTCTATTGCTTTATCGAGAGGTGTCAGTGTAGGGTGGGGCGAGCCAATTGTTTTTTCCCCTGACCTGATGACCTTATGGAGCGCCTTCCTTTCTGACCATACCTAAGTACACTTTCTATGGAACAGTGGTAAAAGGCGAGGAGCAGATTCGTTTTCCTGAGAATTCTCAGAAAGTACAGCCAGATCAGGTCACTCGCCAGCTCAGTGCCCAGGAACCTGAACACTGAGACCCTCTCTCTACAGAGGCCCCGCCGATGATGAGCGTCTGGATGTCACTTTTTCCTGTAGTGAACAACAAGCTCCTTTGTTTTTGTGGTGTCTCTGCATCTCTGCGTCACTCTAGCAGTGTTCATCCTCCTCCCAGCATGCCATCTCACCTTCTTTACTCCAACCGCTGTCGTGCCACCCGCGAATTTGATGACCTTGTTGCTGGGGTGTGAGGGGACACAGCCATATGTGTAGAGAGTATAGAGGAGCGGGCTGAGCACGCGCCCCTGCGGCGTACCGGTGCTGAGGCTGAGAGCAGTGGCTGTGTGGGGACCCTGCCGGACCCTCTGGGAGCAACCTGACAGAAAGTCCAGTATTCAACTGCAGGTTGGAAGTCCCAGATCTGCCAGGCTGGACACCAGTCGTTGTGGGAGCATGATATTGAATGGCCAGTTGAACTCCGGGTGGGTCAGGGCAGTGTGGAGGGCTGTGGCCACAGCTTCCTCTGTAGATGGAGTGCCACTGTGAGGTAGTCATGTTCGTGGTAGAGGAGGCTGGATGGGACAGTGGCCCGTGACAGGGACAGGTTGAAAAAATCCTGGTGATTTGCAAAGTCTTTCAGCCACACCGTCAGGACCTGCACCCTTCCTCTGGGTTCACCTTCCTCAGCTCCCACCTCACACTCCTCCACTGTGATAGTGTGGCTGTTGTGGACAGGTGGCTGTGGTGGAGCTGCTGTTGGTGTCCCCTCAAAGCAGGCAAAGAAAATGTTGTT
This sequence comes from Denticeps clupeoides, assembly GCF_900700375.1. Lineage (NCBI taxonomy): Eukaryota > Metazoa > Chordata > Actinopteri > Clupeiformes > Denticipitidae > Denticeps > Denticeps clupeoides. Next base: position 7,940,172 of record NC_041725.1, read on the forward strand.
TGTAGAAGGTGAATGCGGTTGTCCAGCAGGACATCTGAACATCAGATGCTGGACATCTAAAAGCAGAAAAGTACCCACCATTAAAAACACAGGTTTCATAAAATAAAGAGAGAAAGCGAATCCTGCGGCATCATTTATTCATGTTTTTTAGAACTTCTACATGATGCCCGGAAATAAAACGACAGAAAAGATGAAACTATAAATAGAGAATCAGTTAATCTCTATGATTAATTGATTCTTGGGGTTGCTTAGCATGTATGCCCTCTTTTTCTGCCTCAGCTTCCTCCTGTCATCCATAGCCCTTTGTTTCTGTCCTTTGGGTACCCAGCATTTCATCTCTGTCAGAGACTTTCATTTTTTATTTCTTTTGGCTGTGAACCACAGAAAAAAAACAAAGGACTTTTAAAGATGCAATTTGAGTGTTCTAAATAAAGAAGGCCTGAGGTGCCACTTTTAGCATGGCGCATCATCACAGAAAATAATATATATATATACACACACACACACACAATTTAGATTCTGATCTTAAGGTGGGTCAAGCGTGGATGTGGATCACTGGTGTTAAGATCCCATGCTTCCCCAGAAGCACCAAGTATGGATGAGAAGAAGATCTTGAACTGTCATGGAATGACTTTTTTTCCATTTATGCATTTAAATCCCATGGAAAACTTAAAAATGTATTGGAATAGAATGGAAGCCCAACATCTTTTTTTTTTTTTTTCAATTTTACATGTTATTTCATAGTTTTGAGACTTCTCAGAAAACTCAAATGCATGTTAAAACCTCCTGTCTAATATTGTGAAGGGCATGGGGGACTCAAGGCTGTGGCAGGGCAAGGGTGTGTAGGTGTGTGTGTGTGTCTACCCCAATAGTGTGTGTGTGCATGTGTGTGTGTGTGTGTGTGTCTAGACCCCTAGTCTGTCTATATTAGCCAATTTATATTTACGGCATTCATCAGGCGCCCTTATCCAGAGCAACTTACAATCAGTAGGGACAGTCCCCCCTGGAGACACTCGGGTGAAGTGTCTTGCTCAGGGACACAATGGTAGTAAGTGGGGTTTTAATCTGGGTCTTTTGGTTCATAGGTGAGTGTATTACCCACTAGGCTACTGCCACCGAATTACCACACACAAGAGAACAAACCACATTTATTGTTACATTTCACTCATGATGGTCTTAAAAGTCTAAAATGTAAGATGCTGAAACCTGCATTAACCTGTACTACTGCTTAATTATGGGAGCAGCAGTGAGGTTGTCCTTGCCAACTGGTCAAACTGAGACTTACTGGGTGAAAACAGAATTGAACAACCCTATTAGACATAATAAAAGTAAACTGGTCTAGTAGACAAAGTGCGGAACATACAACAACAACAGCACTATTTTAATGAATGTAACCCCCCAAGCCAGATTTTGTATATGTCTTTTAAGATCCTCATGTTTTGACATTATCAGTGGTAAAAATTAAATGCATATAGTAAATATTTTTGCATCTATGTACATTTGATAATCCCTGTTGCATTAAGGGGCAGTGGTGGCCTAGTGGTTAATGAAGCGGCCCCGCAATCAGAAGGTTGCCGGTTCGAATCCCGATCTGCCAAGGTGCCACTGAGGTGCCACTGAGCAAAGCACTGTCCCCACACATTGCTCCCCGGGCGCCTGTCATGGCTGCCCACTGCTCACTCAGGGTGACGGGTTAAATGCAGAGGACATATTTCACTGTGTGCATCATGTGCTGTGCTGCTGTGTATCACATGTGACAATCACTTCACTTTACTAAATTTGAAGAAAAGCTTAATTGAAATACAATACTTTTTTTTTTTTTTTTGCATTGACGCAGGAGAAATTGTCAGTCTATCTGCTGACAGCGTCTGTCATGTACATGATTGAACACTCATCTTATTTCATCACTCTGCCATCATGCTCTTCATCGCATGTATCTTCTCTCCCTCAGTGGGTATTGATGAAGTGGAGCTCCAGTGGAAGACGCAGTTCCATCGCTGGCTCTCTTACATGCTGGACTGGAAGAATCAATTTAACGAATACAACTCTGCCAGGAAGAAACAGTGTGAGAGCCCCTAACGCCTGCAGCTGTCCTCCACGTCCACCCATACAAGAAAGTGAAAAATGCAGCAAAGTTTGGAGGTTTCTGCATGCTGGCAGGGTGCCTTCTTCGCTACAGCAGTGAAGTACAGAGCTTAGCTTATCATTAGAGCACAGAAAAATAAGTATCACTTAATGTAGGTTAAACCTGAATTAGTTATCGATGTTCACTATTCAGAGGATTACAGAGATCGCAAAAAGTGGATTCTGTTTTATTATTTTCATTCCAGGTGATTACACACCCTACATGTGTTGAGAAGTATATAATAGAGTAAATATCACAAATAATATATATGCATTAAACAGCAGTGGATGTAACACATTCCAGTTTATATTCTGGAGATTTTTTTTTTAGCACATTGGATATATAAAATTTGCTTTTTCGCTAATCAGAATTCTTAAATGAAAGCGCTGATAATCTCTCTGCATGTTTGGTTTGGTAGCCGATGACTGTACCAGAGATCGTGTTTGCAGTGTCGCTCTGCTGACATTGCCATGAAAGAGCTTTTCATGAGGACAGAAGCCAGAGGTAAACAGGAGAGGAGTGGATCTGCCAAATGTGACGTACTGAGAGGTTTACCTCGTCAACCAAAAAGCATTTCTTCTCTCCAAGTTTTAATTTGTCCTCCGTGTCTCTTAAACCTCTTTGTACTTCTAGACGAAATATATACTGCCTGTATAGTCTGGCCAACCATTTGTGTAACCCGATTGCACAGTTAATACAATAATAGCTGATGAACACATTATTTGTCATCTTAGTGACAGTTGTATGAAGGTTTGTGTGCAATTAATTTTTTTTTTTTGTGCGATTGCGTGTGAGTGTGCGATCCATTGTTGATCTGGAATGAGGTATTTACATTTTTACATCTCTACAGGAGCCTGTAGACATGGAGAGATCAGTGCATTTAGGACTTTTAACATTAGATAATGACAGCTGATAAAGTGCTCTGTATCCACGCCTCAGCTTGAAAAATATTACACTTTGAACTTTTTAGGCTATGTTTACGAGCGACAGTAGTTGCCTGATTAGCTCAGTTTTGTTCTTTTTCTTTTTTGGGGGGGAATTTATGAGAGGTCAGGTCTACTAAAACAGATTATGCTTATCTGCAAAACTGTCTAAAAAGGTGAAACCTTAAGGACATACTATTTAAAATATGATTTTTTTGGACTTTGTTTTGCTTATGTTAACCTCATGCAGTTTTTTTTTTTTTTTTTTTCATCCCTGTGCCTTAATGCTTCTGATGTCCTGTTTTGTCTAAAAAAGGTTGGTGCACGATACCACAAAGGTCACAGTGTCAATAAATAAATAAAATAGGCAATTCTACGACTGATCATTTATGAAGTAGTGTGCAATTGTGTGTTTATGCGATTTCCACCCTTCCCTTCTTCCCTCAGTTTTCTGAAAACGAAGAAGAGCAGTTGGTGTTGGGAGCTCTGGGTTTACACAATGAGCAGATGGAGCTGGACCCTTAAATGCCATATCCGTTCATTTGTACGCTAATCGTTTAGGAGTGCTTCTTCTCTGACCTTTCAAAAAGGGATTTTGGAGGGTTAAAAAAAAAAACGCCACCATGGCTCCACCACCTAGTTATTTATGAGAAATGGGGGTATTTTCCAAAAGTAATTGGAAACTTAAACTCTGTCTAATATTTTTCAGGGTATTTCCAAAAGAATTTGGATCTTTAAACCCTCCATATAATACTTCCATACAAATAACAAATGGAACTGCTAATAAACTGCATTCGTTGTGATGCATGTATTTAACAGTCCAGAGTAGCCCTTCTAGTCTTAACCAATCACAGTAAAGATGTTACTGTTACTGAATGACTTTGACTGTTTCTATGTTGTTTAAAAACTCAATAACATATTCTAATTCTTATTCTTCTTATCATTAATTGGATATAGATATACAAATATAGCATACTAGTCAGTAGCATAGACTTATGTCTCAGAGGCATGTGTACATTTTGGGGTTAATATTGGTAGAACATCACCTGAACATTAGCCTCGGAACTGGGACACGGTCTCTGGTAAATAGCGGACGGCTTGCATAACGGGCTAACGCTCGCAGATTCGTGACGCGTCTGCTGCGATGAGCCCTGAACATGGTTGATCGTGGCAGGATATAAGCGCCGCCAGCTTCATCTGCTGCCTTCATCTATTGAAGTCTAAATTGTTTTGATGCCCACTGAAGGGTTGCCAGGCAGCACTTTGACAGTGTTGACTTAATGTGCCATTACTGAAGTGCTTTAGTTTCCCAAGCAGGTCTGAAGGTCTCTATTATTTGTTCCCATTCATCTCTGAGAAGTGCAGTTTGACAATTGGGGACAAGTCGCAGCCAGATAGACGTTTCTCAGAGTGTTTCTGCTTGCCCTTTTAAACACTCGGTTAGCCTTGGAGATCTGGGCTTTGCCATAAACTAGTTAGGGCTTTCACGTCCAACGAAACAAGTTCTTCTGAGGCTCTAATACCATTCATTATCCTGGTAACTAATCTGAGCCAAGGTTCGGTTTTAGTTCTCTTCCTGTCTTTCAGACATGCAAAAGGAAAAAAAAAAGGAGACTAATGTGGAACTTTTTTTTGGAGTCAGTGTTGCTTTGATTTGTTAGGGATTCTCCTTCCAATGTGTAAGACGTATAAGAAACTGTAGTCTATTAAAACTGGAGTAAACAGAAGAAGAAGAAGACTACTGGACGGAGCAGGAGAAGACCTAGAGTTAGAGCTAAAAATGTGTCACTTCATATTACAGGGCCATGCAACAAATTGGGCCACGACAACGACAGCACAAAATCCCAAACATTTTCTTCTCAAGGCAAGAAAGTTGCCTAAAAATGCTGAGAGATCTCCCAACTCTCCCAGCACCGTTTCAAGCATGCAAAGTGAATGTCATTGTGCACAAAACTCGCTTGATATGTCTTATTCAGAACCAATCTTTTCTTTAACTTAAATGGTATTAATAGTTTAGTTAAGAATATTATTCAATCATAAATAAATATATATATTTGAATATTTTTTTTTGCCTTTTTACTACATGCAGAATGGATAGTTGGATGAAAAAAGGCACAGAAAACATTGTTTTGTGTCCATGAGAATACTAACTCCCATACTTTGCCGTATGTCTGCCGTAATTTATTCTTGTCGCGTAATTTTTTTGTTTAGTTTTTATTTCCCCTCCCCGCCCGCTCTCTTCCTCGTCTTCCTATTGTACACGGTTCACCTCTGTTCTCAGAGAGTTGAAGGTTGTGTATAGGAGATAAGCACACAGATGATGTGTGCGAGGAGTAAAATAGGCCAAGGTGGGTATGAAGTTACTAGAATAGCACTGCTGCATTCAGACAGATTAATCAGAAGGGAAGGTATTTCCTTTCTCTCCAGCTCTCTTATTTCCTTTCTCCACTTTTGTGTGGCATATTTACAGACCTTTTACAATTTTTGTGCTTTCTAAAAAAAAAAAAAAAAACGACTTTGATCAAGCTAACCAAGGCTTTTGATGTGAGATTTAATGCAAGCAGAGCCCGTGTGAGGGTTTAGCGGAACTGGCAGCTGCAGTGGATTGAGCAGAATCTGGATGGCTTCAGAAAGAAGGTAAGGGACGTGAGTAAAAGTGCCGCTGCGTCTAATTCGTGTTGGATGCCTTCATTTGTCAGCATTTAAACACACAGCACTTTGTATTCATTAATTGTACTTGTAAAGTAAAAATTTCACTGTTTCTCACAAAAAGCGCCAAAGAGGAAGGCTCGGAGGAGTGGGAATGGTTTGCAATCAGCAGGAAGTATGGGGGGAGGGTGCTGATTGTGTGGCTGGAGGGCCAGCGTTAGCCTTCAAGCGCTGAATTACCTCATCAGCGGCCTGGCGAGGCTCAATGCTTTTGGCCTGTACTGGACCATCACTCGGAGATGAAGGAGCCCGCGCAGGAGATTTGGAGTAGTTCTGTGGTGTCTTAACCCATATCGTCTGAGGGCATCTTTCTATGTTCCTTGGCCAGAGACATAATTTTTCACGTGTGGTAGATAAATAGTAAATTTGCTCATAAATAGTATTTACTTCCATGCAGTTAGAGGTTTGTGAGCTTAGACAACCTTTATGAAGTTCATTCCAACAATTGCGAATTCTAGAAAAGTTTTCTTTGAATTAAAAACAAAATCATAAATAAAAAAATTATGAACTAATTCCTCTTCTGTCCAGATTGCATGAAATGTCCCCTGTGGGATGATGTTGTAAAAAGAATGATGGGGACTCGCTGTGGACCGTGAGGATAATATTTACCACGTTTGCAACCTGACACACTTTCCATGCCCCTGTTCAGATACATACCAATAAAATGGTAGTCGCTGAACATTAAGCAGCAGCTGTCTATGGTGCTGAATACAAAGCTTTTTTAAAGGGCACTCACCTTCGTAATAGTTTAGAGGAAATTTTTTTTTTATCTGTTCTGTCCAGCCATCCATCAGTTCATCTAACCCACATGTTTCATGGAACAGGCAGGGAAAAAGTTGTATCATTCAGCACGTTTAGGGAAGGTAGTTAACCTGTCTGCCCTTGAGTCACATGAAATTGAGTTTAATGAGCACTCTCCTTTAACGCCGACGCAGACTAGCCATTAAGTCAGCTTAATATGGTTTAATCAGGAGCTTAAAGTATGTTTTCATTTCTGTAAACTGAATGCGCTGAAGGCATGAAAATTACTGATGTACTTTGATTGCATGGTTGAGCTACCGTTCCAACTATTTGGCTGTAGCCATATATGTGTGTGGTTTGTCTGAGACATCATTTGGCAATGGTGGAGATGCTAAGAGGCATTCCAATTTCTTCAACTTTTCATGATCCAGCGTCAGGGCATTCAGAGCTCAGACTGGTATCAGCAGATTGCCTATGAGTGTAGGACACCTCAGGACCCAACAGCTCGCCTTTTCTTTGCACATTTGAAGGATTTTTGGGCAGAGCAGATAGAGTAGAGATGAGAAAGCTGTGCATTTTTTTAATTAGATTTGTTGAATTTGAACTTGAAATTTGACCCAGAATGTCCTGTTTTTTTTTGTTTTTTTTTTTTACTGTTGGCCCATTGGAAAGGCAAAGGATTTGCCTTTCCAATGGGAGTCACCAAATGAATACATTAATTATGATATGCAAAGTAAAAAAAGGAACCAAGAGCCAAAGAAGAATAATGAATGAGAAGCAACCTGTGTTTTTTTTCTCTTTTAAGTTAAGACTTCTGCTTTTATTATTTAGTGTGTTATTTGCTCATAAACAGAATTTACTCACTCACATTTGAAACTAGAAAGACTTCAAGGAACTCTGTCTGCCTTTTGGCAGTCTTTAGCAATTTGGGATGACATTTTATCACTATGTTCTACTTAAATATATGTTTCTGTGCTCTTCGAGGTGGTGGCTGCGGGGTGTTCTTTAAAGGATGGGCAGAAATTAAACATTGTTTGTGATGAACTTACACTGTTAAATTGTTAGTTTAGCCTTTAAAAAGTTTCAATAATTGACTCCAGTCTAGACTTACGTGTCATGGATGTACACCTCCTCACCTACAGGAATGTAGGTCACCACACCCCTCACTGCAGACAGCAATTAGTGAAATTGACCTTTGACCTGTGGGTCCAACTAAACACGTGCAAAGAAACGGCCTGAATTCACTGATCTATTGAGTTCACAGGGACAGGAGGTCACGGAGACCCTGAACTTGACCTCGAACAGCAAAATGCAGTAGGTTAAATTCGGTTTGATGCCCTTTTGTGGTAGCAACTTCAATACAGGAAAAAATACCTATAAAACCTAATAGAGGACAACGTAGCCTGTATGTGTGCATTTACATTACATTACATTTACGGCATTTATCAAACGGCCTTATCCAGAGCGTCTTAAAATCAGTAGTTACGGGGACAGCCTCCCTGGAGACACTGTGTTAAGTGTCTGGCTCAGGGACACAATGGTAGTAAGTGGGGTTTGAACCTGTGGTTTCGTGGTCTTCTGGCTCATAGGTGAGTGTGTTACCCACTAGGCTACTTCCACCAGTGCAACTGTTTTTTTGCAAAACGTTTTTAACCCTTTCAGCTGATAATTTTTTGATAGTTCTGTTTGGTTTGCTGGCCCATCTCCTTAGCCCCTATGTTGCTCCACCAGAGCCGGGCACCTCCTCTCTATAATATCTCAAGCCAGCAGCCTTTGTTTGTCTCACAATAATAACTCTCTCTCATTCTCCTTCTCAAAGGCTCTGTTTTTCTTTTATTCTTATTTTTGTTTAATACCATGTTCTTTTGTATCATAACCTCCAAAAACACTATCCTGCTTGCTTTTTTTCCCAACTTAGATTTTTGGAAACTTTCAGAGAGAACCAATTCAGCTCCAACTGACAAAATCAGCTTAAAACATGTTGATGCGTGAAAATATTTAATAAGCAAGAGCGGAGGTGGGGGTGGGGTGGGGTGGGGTGCTGGTTTGACTTAAGCAGCTTGGCAGACCGGAGTGAGTTTCTTTATTATTCTTTCAACTATAAGCAAATAGCCCTGAGTTTTTTTTTCCTTTTCGGAAAAAGCTTCCAGTAACTAGCATTGTGTGGAAATTATGACTGGTCCTCAGCTCCGAACCCAAGCGCCGGCGTGCTGCGTTTCAGACCCTGACAGCAGAACAGAACTCAGCTCACCTCTGTGTCTGCAGCATCAGCATAGTTGGCATGTGAATGGGCGCATCTTAATGGTCTGGAATCGATTGGCGTGGGGTGGGGGGTGGGTTGGGTAGCTCTGATGTTTCTGCCTTCTTTCAACGTTAATGTGATGTACTGTACATACATTCATGACTGGCAAAACGATCTGTTTTAATTCAATTTTCTCTCTATAAATGGGATTAGGAATGGCTTTGGAAGGTCGTCCTGTGTTTATTGGAGAAGGGGAATGCCCTCAGCATCATGTGTGCTTGTGTTGTATACACAATCAGAATATTTATGTTAATTAAAACATTTTTATAAGGGCACAAAAAATTAACTCCAGTCTTTCCAAATAAACACAGATGTTCCCAGTGTGAACGTTCAAAGCTGTTGTGCAAATGGAGGGGTCTGTGAGGTAAAAACTTGATCTCCTTTGAATCTTAAATCATTTTCTGCAGTTGTTGCATGTCCATTGATGTCATATGACCCTAAGTGCAAAGTAAGGAAAAAAAGGATGAAAGGAAAGTGATGGCTAGTTTGCTCTGATGTTTTTGGTCTTTGTTAATAATTTAGAAAGCGTGAGAAATAAAATTCACCACCTAGTACATTAGCTCATACATATTCAGCAGCTCAATCCTATTTGCGAGTGCAGATTTTGACTGCGTCATGCAACACAGCTCCGTGGCGGAAAAAGCGAATGGGAAATGTACGGTCCATGAGGGAGAACATTGCTCGTGTACTGCCTCAGAAACGCTCCTTTCTCTCTGAGAATGTGTGAGTGTGTGTTATCTCCCTGTCCTGCTTGGTTTGAGTGTTTGTGACAGACAACAAAGAGTTTGTCATTACTGTAACTAAAAAAAAAATAAATAATTATAGTTAATTTGCATTTGGCCACCAGAACCCTTTGCTGTGACAATACAGGAAAAATAATGTTACTCTGATGCATCTCTTTAAATTTCATTCTGCCACATTACATTATTTAAGGTTGCTATGTAATGTGACTAAAATGCCAGTTTGGAACTGTGGTATAACTGCTTACAAAAACTGGCGTTTCAGTCTTACGTAACAGCAACACTGCTATTTCATTTTCCATGCGTAATGTATTTAGACTTGCTTTTTTTCATAAAAATTTGAATAGAAATTATAGCAAAATTGCAAAGAAATTGTAATTATTATAATTTTTTTTTTTTGTAATTTTACCTTTGTCAAACAATCCTTAATTTGCATCCATTACAGCTTGGCAGACCTTTGGCATTCTAAATGTCAATTTGTTGACGTAATTATAATAATCAATGAACCTTTTAAAGTGACAGACAGCATTCCATTACTAGCACAACATTTAATTTCCAACAGCAGTTTCCAGATGTCAAACTAATTTACACATTTATCAATTTGACGTTATTAAAGACAATTGAAACAAGGACATTTCTAAATATGGTCTTTCTGAGGGTTGTTGAACACTGCATTGTGGGTAATACTCTTACAGCTTTTTTAACCCTCACAGTCCTCCACCCGCATAGCTTCATCCTGCCATCGCCCTCCACCTAACTCCACATCGTTTAGTCATTCAGCCTGCCAGCAGGAGACAAAATCGATGCCCAGCGCCTCTCCTCGCCCACCGCCATCAGTTCACTGAAACATCCTGTACTTAGCGGCTCTTAGCTGTGCTTTGAGTAAATCTGTCAGATGGTGAGCAGCGCCGAGTCCAGAACTTGAGAGTCGGGTCTGAAGTGAATCTATCACTGCGCTCAAATTGCTTGTGTGCTATGGCAGGATGTGTTCTGTGAGGGTGACCTTGGAGGTCTTGATTGCTCGAGGGCTTCTAAGAAATATTGGATTCACAGATTGAACCACAGAAGGTTTCCTGCCTCAAAAGAAGAGAATGAAGAAAGAAAAGACAGCTTCTTAGCTCATTTGTGGAACAAAAACGGCTTCTCTACTCATAACTGAGGCCTCTGTGTTCAGAAACACTCTAGTATGTTCATTCCTCTAATCTTTCCCCCCTACTTTGGAGGCACGGTGCTGCCATCCATTAAATCCATTACTTTGTCTTGACCTTTGGTTGAAATTATGAATCTCCTTCCACCTTCTTCAAACCTTTACTTATCCTTTATTCAACTCTGAAGTACATCTTCATCTCTCAGAATGGCAAAAGCCTGTATGAACTCTTTCCACAGAAGTTAAGAGAATGGGATGAGTGAAAAAAATTACCTCTATGACCATTCAAAAGGTCACCAGTCACACATTGAGATGAATTCTTCAGCCGCTTGATATCTAACCCATCTTATTGGGTGGAGGAGTAAACAGAGGAATCCCTGGAGGACACAGATGCGATTCCTTCCTGCAGCTCATTGGTGTGCAGGTCTCGCTGCGCTGGTGTGGCTGCTTGCCTGGAGCACCCCCCCCCCCCCCCCCCCCCCTTCCTTCGGCTGGCGTGAGAGCCGCTTCAGCTCCCGTTCCCTGGTGATTGGCCCACAGTAATTCACCCAGAATGGACTTTAATACATGTTCCCCAGGCGGCCGCACACATAAAGTGGGTCTAAGAGGCTGGCCTGATTGGGGAATCAAGTGCTCGGTTCCCAGGGCGACGTGGCCTGTCGGAGGGGTCCACCGTCTGTGGAGGCAGGCGAGAGGCGGCTCGCCGCTGACCGGACAGCTCAGCTAAAGAGGATGGAGTGGAGCGAGCGGGCCTAATCAAAAAATTCCATGGGCGCATTTTCCTGCCGAGAATTGCCTTCGCTCGCCACCTTCCCCAGGCTCCCACCTTACCTGCGACGCGAGGCAAATGGGTCTTTATCAGATGCGTTATGTAGAAATTCACTCTATTTATTCATTCTGTGATTAGCAATGACAGTCACGGTTATTTTATTTATTTATTCGGTCGTCAGTTTTGTCTTGTGAGGAATGAAAAATGAACTGAAACCCTGTACCTGCACCATGAATGGATGTGTTGCGGAAAAAGGAGATAAAAGAAAGCTTTTTAAAGATAATGACTGATAATTTGTTTGCTTGTTTTAAGGAGGTAGGGGGGTGCGCTGGAAGCCGTCCTAACCAAGCAGAGGCCTTGGCCATTAATCAACCTCTCCCGAATGATGCAGAAGGAATTGAACAGTGCTCTTGAAAAGGAATTATCCCGTCTGTTTCCGATCAGCCCATTATAAAAACACCACAGCGTGAAATTACAAAGGCCCCGGGTTAGAAAGCGAAAATCAAATAAACAAAATCGGATAGTAACCTGGCACAACTGGCCACAAAATGTTCATCACGGGCACCAAATGGATAAAGAACTTCCGCATTTGGATAAATACAGGCTCATAGACCTTCACTTGTAACTGATTAACAGATTTAATGCACACGGGGTCCACACAAACTGCTCCCTGGGCACATTTCATGGCTGCCCACTGCTCACTAAGGGCGATGATTAAATGCAGAATACACATTTCATTGTGTGCACGCCAGTGTTTAATAGTCAGAAAAAAGTCGTATGAGTTAATGTAGAAAGTTCTTTTGGTTTCTGTTCTCAAGAACAAGTAAAGATTCACCTAGCACTTCTGTAATGGTGAAGCTCTGAGTGAAGAAGCCATCAAAGCTGCATATCAACCAATAAACAGTTTTGCACATATCACTGTCATAAATGTACAGTAGTGCCTAGAAACACAACAGAAGCAAATCATGGAGCAAGATGTAAGTCTTCCTCTTTTATTACTAAAACACAAGAAGCACAATGAGGAAGGAGTGGACAGCCATACATCCATGCTTCAAATCACCTTGGTAACCAGCAAGGAAACATGTGAGGTCATCATTGATTTGCATAAAAAGGGCTTCACAGGCAAAGCTAGATTGCACTGAAATCCACCATTTATCAAATCATCAAGAGAGGTTCAAATGTAGTGAAGAAGGCTTCAGGGTCCCCAAGAAAGTCCAGCAAGCGCCAGGACCGTCACCTAAAGATGATTCAGCTGCGGGATCGGGGTGCCACCAGTGCAGAGCTTGCTCAGGAATGGCAGCAGGCAGGTGTGAGTCCATCTGCACCCACAGTGAGGTGAATACTTTTAGAGTGTTTTCTGGATGTGCTGGTGTCAAGAAGAGAAGCAAAGAAGCCACTTCTCTCCAAGAAAAACATCAAGAACCGACGGATATTCTGCAAAAATAGAGACTGGACCGCTGGGGACTGGGGTAATGTCATTTTTGCTGATGAAGCTACTTTCCAATTGTTTGGGGCTGCTGGAAAAATTATTGTCCGGAGAAGAAAAGGTGAGCGCTACCATCAGTCCTGTCTCGTGCCAACAGTAAAGCTTCCTGAGACCATTCATGTGTGGGGCTGCTTCTCATCCAAGAGAGTGGGCTCACTCACAATTTTGCCTCAGAACATAAACATGAATAAAGAATAAACATACTCCAACAGCAACTTCTCCCAACCTTCTAAGAACAGTTTGCATAAACTTGATGTATTTGTCAAAAAAAGCCATTGAAACTTCTAAAATGCTTGTAATTATACTTCAATACACCACAGATATTCACTTGAGAGCATCTAAGGCATTTTCAGCACAATAAAGTAAATTGTTAAAAAATTACGGTTTTATTAAATAATGACTGAAGAGTTACACACAGACAATACATATATACATACATATATATATATATATACACATACACACACACACACACTCTATACACCGTTTTACATTTTGATATTGTATGTAATATTTTATACTTTACTTTAGTCACTGATAATTCAATTATATATTATGACAATAAAGACTATTCAAATTCTTAAGCCATTCATTTTGGTGAAAAATCTTAATGCCTTTTATGAGCTATTGATAGCCCTTTATGTTTGTGCGACTGCAGTGGAGCTGGGATTATAGATTGTAATCTCGCCACGATAATTCCCTGTCTGTCTGATTTATTGATTAGCCTTTGCCCACTCTGGCCCACCTTGACTCTCGGTGTGCCCCTATTCCTGGATATCTTGCCTGTGTCAGATCCAGTCCAGATGTCGAAGGCCAGGTTTACGTGGGCTTAATTGATTTTGACCTCAGTGATAAAGAGATGGAGAGGAAAGGGCTCAGAGATCACAGCAAGCAACAGCATGACGTCCAATTCGAGTGGTGGAAGGGTGAGCATGAAAGCAAAAAAAAAAATGCTCTAGGTCACGAACTGGTTTGTGTCAAGTGGATAATCAGTTTTTTTTTGTTTTTTTTTAATGAACCAGAAAAAGTCCATAGTTACACAAATGACATATATGACACTGACAGAAGAAATGCTGCAACTGTCAGGCATGTTGCTTGGGTGTGGCATTGTGCACGCATGCATGGGTGCTTGTGCATGTGTTTGTATCAGTTTGTTCGTGTGTGCATGTGCACATATTCCAGGCCAGGCGGCGCTCCAGGCGAGGAGTGCTATATAAACAAGCCTTCTGTCTCCCTGCCATCCATCTTCGATGAAGCTGGTTTAAACTTGCTCTCAGATTAGATGTGAGGCAGTGATGAACGACTCACCGAGGAAAAGAACAGTGATCGCTACATCACCTGCTCTACCTGACAACAGCACTCATCCTCCATGAGTTTTGTCATGGACATTGCCAATTTTAAGACATGTAATACTGGTTCATCATGTAATTACAACAACATTATGAGGATAAAAACGAGTCACAAAGGTGTCATTATTTTACAGTTACTTATTTGTTACAGCTTGATATTGTGTTGAAAACCTTGTCAATATATTTAAATACAGTGGTGTAGCAGGAATCATGGGAGAGGTATTTGTGTCAGTTAGTCAGCGCTCAGTGCCCTCCAAAGCAGACGTTGTTTTCGTCCTGTTGAAGATGGACTGTACATGCCCTGTTTCATGCCTTCAAAACCACCAGTAAAGGGTGAAAGCCAGCAAGTGTCAAGGCACAGGTTACATGCCAGAGGTGGCTGGATACATGTGCTCAACTTTTCAACACGGTACAAAGACAATACACGGCAATGCACTGTACAAATACACATCGACATACACAGGGCGATACATACAATGAACGGGCTAGACACAACCGGCGAAAACACACATGCACAATGCACAACTCTGGTTATTAGTGGTATATTAAGATGAATGTATTTTAAAAATAGTGGTTAATAGCCTTAGTGGATAACACGATCCCACATACCACCATCACGTCCCTGAGCAAGACACTTTACCCTGAGTTCTCCAGGGTGACTGTCACTGTAACTACTAATTTTAAGTTACTCTAGACAAGGGCGTCTGCTAAATATGTATAATATGACGTATGTTTGAAATGGATTATTGATTAATCATTAGCGATTGATCAAATGGGCAGCGGTGGCCTAGCGGTTAAGGAAGCATCCTTGTTATCAAAAGGTTGCCTGTTATCAATCCTGATCTGCCAAGGTGCCAGTGAGGTGCCACTGATCAAAGAACCGTCACCACACACTGCTCCCACACTGTTTTACCATTGAAGTTAAAATTGGGAAGAGAAATGCTATTTAAAATGTTAAAACATATATATATATATATACACACACACACACACACACACACAAACACACACACACACATGGGCCGCTTCCTTATACATGTATATATGTATGTATGTATGTATGTGTGTGTGTGTGTGTGTGTATATATATATATATATATATATATATATATATGTGTGTGTGTGTGTGTGTGGGTGTGTGTGTGCAGCATTTGTTTGTCAGGTACAATTGACTGTCCAGTAGTGATGTGTGTGTCTTAGGGTGAGTCTTAAGAATGATATTATAGTGAAAGTAACACTATTAAATGCATTAAAGCATTTAACAATTTAAGGGGTATCTGATAACTCCTGACATGATTGTTTACTAAAGGGAAAAACATAGTTTTAAAGCTAAAATACCAACATTTTGAGCTTATCTTTAGTAAAAAGATTAGATTTATTAAAATTACTCTAATGACTGGCTGACTGACTGAAAGAATGAGTTCATGAATTAATGAATGAATTAATGAGATTGGCTAACCATCTGTACAGTCAGCATTTAGCACCATTTAAATCCCAGACTTTTGGATTGTTTTAAATGACTCCTGTTCAGAGTGCTGACAGAGCTCTGGCATCATTTCCCCTGCTACTGTCCTGCCGCCTTCTTTGCTCTCAGCTCTCAGCACAGTGCATTGATTTACTTCATCAGGTTGTGAATGTCTCCCACCACTTGCGTTTGACGAGGCCAATGGAGCAGTGCTAAGCGGTGGCAGAAGTGGCTGTTAGGCAGCAAACATAATGCTGATGCAAAACAAGGGTGTGATAGAGTTTAAAGAGTTTAAAGACTTTATTGTCATTGCACAATCATACAGTACAACAAGTCAAATGAGTGAGGTAGCATATTGGTATGAATTGTAGTATAATATAGGATAATGTATATAGGAAGAGAAGGATTTGGAATTTCTGTTCTCAGTCGTACTTCTGTTTAGTTGTATGTCTGCATTTTGCTGGGTAGAAAGCAGTGGACATGCAGTGGACAGTGCAGTCATGTGCATAGTTACAGCAGTACAACGCATAGCAAAATGCATCCTGAACAACAGAAGAAGTAAGTAAAAAGTTGTAAACAAGGTAAGCAAGCAACAATATTTATGTTCAAGGAGAACATAAAACACAGACATCATTGGGTAGCGGCTATGGATTCTTCTAAAGTGCATAGATTGTGCAATTACCAGTGTAACAGTAACAGATTGCAATCAACAATGGTGAAAATTCAGAAGGATGGGTCTGGAGGTGTGAGGTGTGGTGACATGGCTTGGTTCCTTCAGCATTTGACATTTTTTTAATGTTTTACTCACTATGTACAAAACAATTTTCTTTTAACAGGAAATTTTACAATGTTTAGGTATAGGCATCTTTTGTAATAAAATTATTTAGCAGTGTCACGTCTGCGGGCTGACGGGGGAAGGAAGACGGGACATCTTGCAAGAAGAATTTTAATAAACACAACAAAAGAAAAAGGGCCAAAATTGGGGGAACAACCAAGGAACAAACGAAAACAGACCCGCAGTGTAGTGATTGCCAGGAACTGAGAACAGTTACAGAGTCCACTTCAATGTCGCAGCCTTGGACTGCTGGCTGCATTCCGGTTTTATGGGAGTCCAGATCCATTTAGCCCAATTGGTGCCAGGTGAAATGGATCTGGACTCCCTATTCAGGTGCATGGGCACCTGCTGTGACAGCCCCAGGGCATCACAATCAGATCTTCTACTTAATTATTATTATTATTATTATTATTATTAGTAGTAGTAGTAAGTAGGTGTATATAGTAATTGTTATTTCTTTAGAGAAATGTTTCATTTCTAGTAGGCTACATGCCTTTTTATAGGCCTTTGCATTAAAGACACTGGCTGTTGCTGTCAAATCAAAGTATTTAATCAAAATCTCTTCCTACCAAATGAAAAGTCTGAATGAATTAATAAATAAACTTTATTGTCCCTCAACAGGAAGTTTGAATTAAACTTTGGCAATCTGCCTGCACAAGCAACACTATGATATCCACCAAGTATATTTGTCACAGCTCAAAAGCAGTTTAAAAATAGAAAATCCGGTGTGTATTTCAATGCTTTATTCATCCATGAAAAAAATGGCAGTTGAAGAAAAGACAAACCTGTCTTCATCCATCTGAGTCTCTATCTGACTTTATCCTTTCTTTAGACAGGACCATTCTTCCTGCAGATCCAGACGATCCTTAGTGACAGCTCCAATCTGAATCACTGGGAGAAAACACAGCTTTACGTTTGAGTTGCGAGTGAGAGTAGAACACTATACACACACACACACACTCTGTAACGCGAACCGGGACCAGAACAAGAGAGACGTGTAGGAGGAAACGAGAGACCTCGGTGCGGTGGGACGCAGGGAGGCAGGTAAGTTCCTCCGCGTTAATCTGCGAACGGGGACGGCGCGAGCCGCAACACCACACTGATGTTGTCGTTCGCGTATTAAGACACAAGACAGGGCAGGACAGAGTGACAGGAAGGAGTTCAGGTATCGGGAGAACAGAGAGGACAGGTACGGTCTTACTGGGAGCGGGTTTTCGGAGCCGAGTCGAATGGCGTGCGTCATTCAATGACTGAGCAATTGGCAGCTGCTCTCCAGCCTATTATATAGGAGTCACGTTACCTCGTTTCCGTGTTACTCCCGGTCACATGATTGGATCATGTGACAGTACCCCCCCCTCCAGGGCCGACCCCCGACGGCCCCGGAGTGGCGGCGGTACGCTGCCGGTACTCAGCCACCAGAGACGGGTCCAGGATGAAACGACTCGGGATCCAAGACCGTTCTTCTGGTCCATAGCCGGTCCAATGCACCAGGTACTGGACCCCCCGACCTCTGCGGCGCGAGGCAATGATGCGCTCCACAGTGTAGGCGGGTCCCCCGTCGACGATGCGTGGCGGTGGCGGATCCGGAGCAGGAGGATGAAGCGAGGATCGGACAAAGGGTTTGAGTTTACTGACATGGAAGACTGGATGGACACGGATGGCAGGAGGGAGTTGGAGACGGTATGTGAGGGGGTTGATCCGACTGAGGATCCGGAATGGTCCGATGTATCGAGGGGACAGCTTGTGTGACTCAGTCCTGAGACGTAGGTCTTTGGTGGACAGCCACACCCTCTGTCCCACTCGGAAGTGCAGTCGACGAGGGTGCCGGCGATCGTGCTGGGTGGACATCCTTCGGGAGGCGATGAGGAGGGCCGACCGCGCCGATTTCCAGGCCGTTCGACAACCGCGGATCATCTGACGGGCCGAGGGGACCCCACCTGCAGGCACCTGGTGCGTGAAGATGGGGGGCTGATATCCATGGCAGATCTCAAAGGGACTATGGCCGGTGGCGGAGGAGATTTGCAGGTTGTGGGCCAGCTCCGCCCACAGGAGAAACCCGGGCCAAGTGCGTTGGTGTTCGGACGCGAAGCATCGCAGGTATCGTCCCAGCTGTTGGTTGGCCCTCTCCACCTGACCGTTGGTCTGGGGATGGTAGCCAGAGGAGAGGCTGCAGGTGGATCCGATAAGGCGACAAAACGCCTTCCACACAGCTGAGACGAATTGGGGTCCCCGATCAGAGACGATGTCTTGGGGGAACCCATGGAGGCGGACCACGTGTTGAAGCACGAGGTCAGCGGTTGTGGCAGAGGACGGTAGGCCGGGCAGGGCGACCAAGTGGACCGCTTTGGAGAAACGATCCACTATGGTCAGGATGGTGGTCATACCACTAGCTTCAGGGAGGCCGGTGATGAAGTCCAAGGCGAGGTGGGTCCAGGGGCGATGAGGAATGGGAAGGGGACGCAGGGGCCCAGCAGCCGGAGTGTTGGGAGTCTTGGCACGGGCACAGACATCACATGCATCCACGTAGGCCTGTACGTCCCGTCGTACTGAAGGCCACCAGAATGCTCGGCGAATGAAGGAGAGGGTCCGTTGGCGTCCTGGATGGCCTGAGAGGACGGAGGAATGGCCCCAATGCAGTACATCGGGCCGGCAGGTATTTGGGACGTACAGGCACCCGGGTGGGGTGTTGTCTGGGCCAGGGTCGGATGCCTGTGCTGCCCGGACCTTCGTCTCGAGGGACCACCGGAGAGGGCCTAGGATGCGATGAGGAGGAAGAACGGGTTCGGGGTCAGAGGATGGTGAGTCTGGGGCGTGTTGACGGGACAGGGCATCGGCTTTCTGGTTTTTGGAGCCGGGACGGTAGGAGAGTTGGAAGTCGAACTGTTCAAAGAATAGTGCCCACCTCGCCTGGCGGGGATTGAGCTGTTTGGTGGTTTTGATAGAGATTAGGTTTTGGTGATCGGTCCAGACCAGAAAGGGGGTGTCACTGCCTTGCAGCCAGTGCCGCCACTCCTCGAGGGCCCACCTGACCGCCAGCAGCTCACGGTCCCCCACCCCGTATCGCTGCTGTGCAGGGGTGAACTTCCGCGAGAAGAAGCAACACGGGTGCAATTTCCGGTCCGGACCGCGTTGAGAGAGGACGGCGCCAGCACCCACCTCTGACGCGTCCACTTCTACAACAAACGGAAGGGTAGGGTCTGGGTGTTGAAGAATGGGGGCGGTGGTGAAATGGTGACACAAAGATTTAAATGCTTGAATGGCCTCCGGGGTTAGGCGAAGCGGACCTGGTGACGGTTTGGTGAGAGCAGTGAGGGGTGCTGCGACCGTACTGTAGCCACGGATGAAGCGACGATAGAAATTTGCAAACCCAAGAAACCGCTGCAGTTGCTTCAGCGTCGTGGGTAGGGGCCACGACGCCACTGCTTCTAGCTTCTTGGGCTCCATGGCCACACCCTGGGACGAGATGGTAAAACCCAGGAACGTGGTGGAGCGCTGGTGGAAGGCGCATTTTTCCAGCTTACAGTACAGTCGGTGGGCGAGCAATCTCTTTAGTACTGCCCTCACGTGTTGAATATGGGATTCTAGAGTGGGTGAATAAATGAGTACGTCGTCCAGGTAGGCATACACCCACCGTCCCAGCATGTCCTGGAGAGTATCATTTATGAACTGCTGGAAGACGGCGGGTGCGTTGCATAGACCGAATGGAATTACTAGGGATTCAAAATGACCAGTGGGGGTGATGAAGGCGGTTTTCCACTCATCGCCCTCCCGGATACGAATCAGGTTGTAGGCAGACCGGAGATCCAGCTTCGTGAAATACTTGGCTCCCGAGAGGGCGTCCAGGGCGGTGTTGGTGAGGGGTAACGGTGTTCGATTTTTGATGGTGATTTTATTGAGTCCCCGATAGTCCACGCACGGTCGCAGACCACCATCCTTCTTGGTCACAAAGAAGAACCCTGCCGCGGCCGGGGAGGTCGAGGGGCGGATGGTGCCGTTTTGAAGCGCCTCTGCCACAAACCGCTCCATGGCCAATTGCTCTGCCTTGGAGAGGGAGTAGAGATGTCCTTTCGGAGGAGTGGTTCCTGGCAGCAGATCAATGGCCATGTCGCCTGGTCGATGGGGAGGCAGCTGGGCGGCTTTGGCTGAACTGAAGACGGTGGCTAGGTCATGGTAACAGGAGGGAATGTTGTCTAACACTGGAGGACTCGGTTCTGGGTTCGTGGAGACAGACGAGGAGGGTTGTGGCAGAAGGCAATGGTGATGGCAGTGCGCTCCCCACTCCAACACCATGCCCGACGACCAGGAGAGATGGGGTTCATGTAGGGACAACCAGGGGAACCCGAGGAGGAGTGGTGAGGTGATGATCTTGGTCACCAGAAATTGGATTTTCTCCACATGGGAGTCCAGCCGGAGTTGCAGAGGGACCGTACGGTGAATGATGGGTCCTGCGGAGATAGGATGACCATCCACGGAGGTTATTGTGAGAGGACTTGGGAGGAGTTCCAGGGGAATGTGATGTTGTCGGATGAAGGAGTGGTCTATGAAATTTCCAGCCGCCCCGGAGTCCACAAAGGCTGTGGTGGAGATGCTTCGCTGATTACATTCCAGGACGGCCGGGAGAGTGAGTCGGGAGGTCGGTGGCATCAGATGTGGAGGAAGGGGCCTAGATGGCCGTGCCGTGCTGATCTGCTGGGTGTCCCGTCTCCCCGGACGAATAGGGCAGGTCAGGCGGATGTGTGAGGGGGAAGCGCAGTATGCACACAAACCCTCCCGAAAACGCCGTTGCTTCTCTTCAGGCGTGAGGGTTGTCCGTCCCAGCTGCATGGGTTCCCCCCTATGGTCTGGAGGAGTGACGGTGGGCTGAAGTGGTGATAGAGGCGGTCGAGGGGTCTGATGCAGGGTCGGAATGGGGGCCGCAGTTTTCGGGAGAGCCAGCAGATGGCGATCAATCCGCATTGCGAGTTGTATGAGGGCCTCATATGTTGCTGGCATCTCCCGACTGACCATCTCACCCCGAATTCGTGGGGCCAGTCCCTCATAGTACATCATCCGGAGGGCGTGGTCGCCCAGCGGAGTCTTTGCAGCCAGGGTCCGGAATCTGGCGGTAAACTGGCTGACCGATGAGGTACCCTGGCGCAGATGGTAAAGCTGTGACGCGACGTCTTCCACGCCGTCCGGATGACAGAAGGTGAGTTTTAATTCCTCCACGAATTCGGCATACGAGAGGGACGCAGAACTGGGGGAACTAATTCGCGCAGCCGCCCACTCTGCGGCGGAACCACCGAGCCGGGTTAGTAATAAGGCGATTCGGGACCGGGCACTGGGGTAGCGGCTAGGCTGTAACTCGAAAATCAACGAGAGAGCGGTGAGGAGCACCTCGCCGCTCCCCTCGGTCCCGTTCCAGCGCTCCGGGAGCGGCAAACTGGGTTCGGGAACCGCGGGGGGGCGAGGGCTCTGCGCCACGCTCGCCGCTTCATGGTCTCGGTGCGCGGCGGTCACTTCCTGAACGCGCTGCCGCAGTAAGCGAACCTCCTGCGACAGACTTCCAAAAAGACTCTCCTGCCGCGCTATCCGATCGCACAAAGCAGCGAGTTGTGAAGCGCGTAATTCGGGCTCAGTCATTCTGTAACGCGAACCGGGACCAGAACAAGAGAGACGTGTAGGAGGAAACGAGAGACCTCGGTGCGGTGGGACGCAGGGAGGCAGGTAAGTTCCTCCGCGTTAATCTGCGAACGGGGACGGCGCGAGCCGCAACACCACACTGATGTTGTCGTTCGCGTATTAAGACACAAGACAGGGCAGGACAGAGTGACAGGAAGGAGTTCAGGTATCGGGAGAACAGAGAGGACAGGTACGGTCTTACTGGGAGCGGGTTTTCGGAGCCGAGTCGAATGGCGTGCGTCATTCAATGACTGAGCAATTGGCAGCTGCTCTCCAGCCTATTATATAGGAGTCACGTTACCTCGTTTCCGTGTTACTCCCGGTCACATGATTGGATCATGTGACACACTCCAGTGCATGCCATTTGGAGAGTGCACACGGTCAGCACTTCTTTAATTACTTGCTGGTGTAGACCCTGGGTAGCCCTGGGGTGTTTGAGTGGTTGGAAGATCTTGAGAGCTCCTCTGCTTTAGATGCCCATTCTCGCCCACCTACTCATTCAGGCCCAGTTCGCTCACCGAGGGAGATAGGGTCACTCTGAGTATCCAATTACCCACAAAGCTCTCCTGTCTGAGAAAGGGACTCTTCATCTGTGCTGTGCAGAGCGATAATACTGGGCTCTTTAATCATTTACCAGTGTGAATATCCTAAAGGACCTCGGTTTACCAGAATGCACCTTTGCGAATCAAATCCTTTCAAGTGTTGCAAACATTAGCTGACAGGACATTTTCTTGCATTTAGCAATTTTCCACCAATAATTATCACGTAGTTAAAGGTCATCTGCACCGAGACTAATATCATCACCCATCTGAGAAACAGCAGTAGCAGTCACATCTAGGTGTGGCTGGTGCACGTCAAGCCCGGCATGGCTGCATGAAAAACAGAGATCTAAGCAAGACCTTTAACATGACTGAGGGGGCAGGCCCGCGCTCATGCGTCTAAGGGAATCAATGTGCGGTCCTCCTGATGTTGCCCGAAGCTGCAGGCTAATGGATAAATTATAAACCTGAAGAATCACTGGTGACTGCAGAAGTCATACTGAACTGGTGAACGCCAGAACCGTTTAATACGATTATTATCTCTGCCTGGAGCATCTGATACCAGCCACTGGAGAGAAAAAAATCATTAAAAATTATTTTTAGGTGTCCAAATGTTTTAGAAATCAAGCAACGAATAGTTGGATAAAAATGTCAAATTAAATAATGTACATTTCACAATTATACAAAGAAATGGGTTAAAGCTCTGCCGAGCAGATGTTGATCCAAATTTGAAAGATGGTCCTACCAATTTCCACAGGCGTCCCAACATTCCTCAATTACTTACAACCTTCTCTGTTTGCATGAGTATTTGAATAGTTTTGTACTGCAGAAAGTCGTATTGCTGTAAACATGGTGAGGAAAAGGTAATGAAAGAAAGAAAGGTAATGAAAGAGCCAACATGGCATCAAAAGCTTGTGTGATAGGTGGCCGTACTTTTCCAACTGTAAACTGAAGACTTTGAAGCCAAGAAAACACAGTCAATGGATGACTGAAGACTGGAAGAAAGTGTTGTGGACTTTGTGTAGGATTTGTATACACCGCCAAGCAGGAGAAAAAATGGTTGCATCAACAGGCATCAACTGTCAAACATACGGGAGGAAATGTGATGGTCTGGGGCTGTTTGGCTGCATCCAGAGTTGTGGGTGAGACACACCCTAAACCAAAATGGCTACCACATCATTTTGCCACACCATAGAGTAGCTTATGGGATGCACCAAGTTGGACAGGAGCTCCTTTAGCTGGTGTGGTTAAACATTAGTGGGTAACATTTTTTCAATGATTTGGTTCCATTTCTGCAGTGCAAAAATTTTTCTTACTCCCACTAAGCTCAACACTACACACTTAGCATGGCTTCTTCTTATTATTATTATAAAAAGATAATTGCTCAACCATCAACTGTCAGTGACTCCCATTTCTTTAATTTACTGAAATAATAATGTGTAATAACTGCATTGATCCTGTGCAGTTACTGAATAATCAAGATAATGTGTGGTGTGTGTGCGTGTGTCTTTACTCACAGAGGGCATGTTGGGTCACTAATGAGGTAAAAACTATGCTCAACACTGTTATCAGCCCCTGACACAATGTACAACTATGTGTAATCCTGACACGGACTGCACTTTAATATTATCTATCGCATTCGACACACCACCGCGGCATTGTCAGAGAAGCCATCTGAGACTGGAATGAATCGACAGCATATCATCATGGGAACCGGGTCGGCAATGCGCTCCATGCCAGCACAACCTCACCCAAAAATAGGGATTGGAGAAAAAGTTTAGAGGTCCGGCCAGCTCTAGGCTGAGTCCTGGTTGTTTTTGAACTTCTTCCACTTACGGAAGTTGGAGGTCACTGTGCTCATTGGAACCTTCAACGCAGCAGAGACTTTTCAGTAGCCTTTCCCAGATTTGTGCCTCAAGATAATCTTGTCTTGGACATCTACAGACAATTCTTTTGACTTCATGCTTGGTTTGTGCTCTGACATGAACTGTCAGCTGTGGGACGTTCTATAGACAGGTGTGTGATTTCCAAATCACATACAATCAACTGTTTTTTTTTCCAATCAAGCAGCAGAAACATCAAGGATGATCAAGGGAAACAGAAATGGAGCTCCAAAATGTACTTGTACATGTACTCAGTTTTTCTTTAAAATAAATTTGCCTAAATTTCAAGTGAACTTTTTTTCACATCAATATGGGGTGAATTTAATCCATTTTTGAATAAGACGGTAACATAACAAAATGTGGAAAAATGAGGTGTTGTGTATACTTTCCGGATGCATATGCATTTTCACCACACAAGCAACAATGACAAACATCTTGGCATTAGTGCTCATCCTGCTTTAAATATAAGTGACACTGATACCAAAATCACACATCCACTAGTTAGTATGACACAAAATGTCCATCACAAACCAAAATGTGTGTGTCTGTGACTTGTCAGTTTAAATGTAATTCAAAAATGTCGCTGGACCCTCTGCACACGAAATGCTGGTCCATCAGTCAGCACCTTTCTTGGTAATATTCCAATGGGGAGACAAATAGGCTGTTTTCATTTAACCCTTCTCATTCTGGCATGAGCTGAATGGGCAGGTAAGATATTATGTATCCATTTGTCACATTGCGAATTAAAATAAAATGTACATTTTTCAAAAGAGGGCCCTATTAAACAAATGTCTCACTGCTTGAAAAATGGAGAGAAACAAATTAATCAAAAACTGCACATTTGCTGCATTTGAAAGTATGTTAAATGAATCATAAAAATTAAAACAATACAGTCAATTAAGTATCCTACAAAATAAATTAATGAATAAATACATGATGCTATTTTTGGAGGGTAATATTAGAGAGCATAACCAAATTTTCGCTTCGGCTGCAGCTAAAGGAAGATGATCGCTAGGTATATTCTAATTACTGGATCGGCTTCGATATGAAGGGATAATTTAAAAACTCTGCCGCATACCAGGAGAGGCAGTGAGGTTTTAATTGTTCTCCGAGGAGATCGGGCGGCTTAATTACGCACACCTGGCAGCCCCCCTGCCTCCTCTCTGCTGCGCTCCCATTGGCCGGTGCGCACTTGCATAAACACGACAGAATGAGGTTCCCATCAGAATCACCCCGGCCGGGCCCGCAAATCCCCCACCACGCGTTGTTCTCTACGCCCAACAAATGCATGTGCACCCCGCCACCCCCCTCTATGGACACCGAGGGAATCCTTAACATGGAAACAAAAGAGGAAAAAAAAAAAAATGAAATGAAAGGCTGTGTGCATTTCCTCTAATTAAGGGCTTGCGCTAACACCGCCTTCCCTCCTTGTCGCAACTCTGGCGCGCTCCTCATTTTTCATGAGATGCCTTCAGCCCGGGCTCTGACTCACGCTGCACCCCTGTGAGGGGGCTCTGCTGTCACTGTACACGTTCTTACGTCCCCGTCTCAGTTTGCACAGCTTAATGACAACTCAGCATTCCCCGAGTTAATTAGCAGGAGCCGCATATAAAAGCTTAAGATGGGACACTCGCAAGAACTGGCATGAAAATAGAGGGCTTTGTGTTTTCAACTGCCAAAGTCGTCATTTTGAAACCTTGTGCTTTTAAAGGAAAATGAGTCACGGTGACACAATCATTGACAGCGACCTTGCTATATGTGTATTCAACACAAGGCCTTGCACTGTTACTGAGGGTTGCTGTCAGCTGTTAACCAAATGGGCTTGGCTTTCCAGTATTCACTTCTTCTACCTGAAGATATGCTGTGGCATGGGCACAAAGCTGCCAGTAGCAGATCTTTTAAGTGCTCTAAGTTCATTTTCAACATCTAGTTCAACTGTAAAGTCAACTAGATGTATTAATGCTAACATCACTCAAAGGTACAGTGTTGCTTTAAAGCTATTTTATTATATCTCTGTAACAAAAGATATGTTGTATGATTTGTTAAAATTAACCGTCCTATGTAATGTATTTAATGTGTAGCATTATTTCAGTGATATTTTCATTTATTTCAGTGTAGCTACATCTCCTTCCATGGACCATCATTGGTAGGTACTGACCATTGCAGACCAGGAAAATGGCAAAAGAGCTATAGTTCTGACCCAGTCATGTGGCCATGGCAATTTGGCCCTTGCATTATTCCTGCCTATAACACATCAGCTTCAAGGACGCAATATTTACTTGCTGCCAAATATATCCCACCCACTGACTGGTGCCCTTGACATGATCATATTCACATTCAACTGATTAGTGTATGTATAATCTATACAATAGCTTAGTATTTGCTTTGTATTTGAATCCCCTGTTGTTGCTGCACACTAGTTTGTCTTCCTGTCCTAATTGGCCAATCATGTACATTTTGCATTTTTACTTTAGAGTGATTGTACAAAGTTTACTGATGAATACTGTTCCAGAGCAACCCTCTGTCCTGGATTGACCTTGATCTCTTGAATCCTGAAACTGGCTGGTTCTGGACAGCTAGCAGACAGCTAGCAACTCTTCCAAATAAAATAATGTCCTACCAAGGATGGCAGTAATACATAGTCATATGATAAAAAAAACTATATATATATCATTGCATGAATGTGTGTATGAATTCTGTTACTCCTCAGACCTGACGCCTAGACACATTCATGCTGCCCACGCAAACATGTTGCGCAATGGAGAAGCACACTCCTCCGCCGCGTGTAGATGTCACACGCGTGCAAAAGTGCATGCTTCTGACTTCCACCCCCTCAGACTTAACATGTGCAGTCTATTCAAATTGTCCCACGAACAGCCACAGTGGTGACAAAGCTCCCCGGCTTCCCCAGGTTTCAGCACAGTGCAGCGGGCCGAGAGATGGGCTGCAATGCTGGGGGATAGTTGCTGTACGCTGAAGCTGATTTAATGTGGCCTGTGCCAGGAAGATCCATTCATCTGTTCAGTGTTACTGTGGCCTCGGGGGCTGAGCGATGTGGTGACCCCGGGGTTGGGGGTGGGGTTGGTACACAGCCACCCCTGGACAAAGTGGTCTATCTCTTCACCTTGTTTGTGGTACAACCAGAACAAAGACATGAGCTGGTCCCACCAGTAAAAAACAAAACAAAAAATACTAGCCCCAGCATGGCATCCTCATAATGTTTCGGTAGTTATACCAGGCACACTCGATAAGGGGGGTCTTCACCACAGGAGTTACCTGCTGCTTTACAGTAGTATTGTTTTTTTGTCATAAACTCATTTTGTGTTCTATCGCAGTGTGTGTGTGTATTGTGTGTGTGTGTGTGTGTATGTCTTTTTGTGCCTGAACGCTACTGTGTTGGAGAGCCCAGGTCTTTCTTCCACGATCACACGCGGGAGTTTTCTTTACTGTGATTACTGTGAATCCTACCGAATGAATGACCTGCCTCAGGCACACAAAGCAGCAAGTTCATATACAATAGATTTTCTAAAAAATGCTGCAGCCTTTTCAAAGCTACATTTTCTCACAAGGATAAAGATTTCACATGTTCACACATTTAGTACAAATGCAAGAAGTAGATTTGCTGAATCTGCATGATGTGCTTCAGTGGCTCAGCAGGAACAGGTGAATCAGCATTAGGCAACCTTATCTTAAGACATGGATAATAGTCTGAGGTGGGTAGAATACTTAAAGATGATTAGCATTACTCCAAAATAATAATACTCAAGTAAAATGTAGTTTTCCCAAAACTTACACAAGTAAGAGTACAAAAGTACCTTGTGATAAAACTACTAAACAACTGCATGTATTTTTTATCATGTATTTTTTAGAAACAATATATTCGGACAGAACAATTATAAATGTAATAATACATGTATTTCCCAATAAAAATAATACTACTAATAATAATAAAGAAGATCTTATTAAAGTATGATTTGTAGTAATTAATGGACTAAATCCTAGTGTACAAACTACCATATATATGTTAATTATATGTGTTGCATTGATATTGAATAAAACAGCTAAACTCTAACGTTAATGCTTAAAGGGTCTATAGCGATGGAGACAGTGGCATCTGCCTTTTTTCATTTTGTACCATTTTTTTTCATGTGTGGTCATGTGACTGAATGGCGATGTTTGATTGGTCAAACAGCATCATATGATTATTGTTGCTATGTCTGAATGATGAAATGTGTTAGATCTTCTGGCAGCATCTGTTTGGAAAAAAGTACATAAATGTTTTTTTTTAAAGTAACAATTTGAGTGTTGCCCAATGTAGCAAAGTAATAGTACATTTACTTATTCAAAAATGTACTTAAGTAAAAGTAAAACGTTCGGCATGGTTAACCTACTCAAAAAGTATTTTTTTTCCAAAAAGTTACTCAAGCAAATGTAATAGAGTAAATGTAACTTGTTACTACCCACATCTTGTTAAAATAATATTTTTTGTCCTTTTTCGTTATCATATCATGTAGCCTAATAGGCTAATGGGTGACATCAACCAGATAAGCTTGAAACTCCACTTGTTATGGTTGGCCAAAACGTCTCCCGGCTTGTGACCTTTTCAACCCCTTCCACTATTTCCCCCAGCACAGAGTTAGGCCTGGAGAATGTGCCTCACTTTATCACAGTTCCAGAACTGAGAGGAGGACAACTCTTGGGGACATGAAGCCACATGGTCTTTGCCATTTTCAAACTGTTCAGCCCTCATGCTAAGGCATCTTTCCAGTTCTGCGGGCTTACGCTTGAGAGTCCTTATTGTGTTTATCTGGTTTCAAGAACCATCTGCTAAAACCATCTGCTAAAACCAGTCTCATTTCGCTTAAGGCTCATATGTAGGCCGACCCCTTGAACTAAATGCAAAACATTTGTTAGCCTTTAGTTAGCAATGTCAGATCTTCATCGTGTCCATGCTCCAGTGAAGCAGACAAAAGGGTGACCTAACTATCTATACAACTATGGCATTCTGCACTGTACGTCTGTAAATTCTAATTTGTTTGACTAGCATGAACATTTTGAACTATGCATTCCATGGCCCACCTGACCAATTTAGCCCAATTCTTGGTCCAATTTGACCAAAATGACCTACTAAGCAATATGATAATGCATGTCCAAATAAGCCATGAATTGGACTTAAGTTTGCTATGCAATAATGTTGTTTTTCTGCAACACAGCAAGACCAGAGCTTTAAATTATACCGGGGATTACAGGTGTTCCACAAAATTTTCTTATAGCCACACAACTTGAATTTCCTGTTTAGTTCTCCTGTTGGTGTGTCAAACTAGAAAATGTATTTTACTTATACATTCTAAAACCAGCAGCTGTGAGATTTGAAATGTGAAAAACTGCCAGCCATTATTTTGGAACAGCATTTTTACTCGTGGCGTATGATAAACAGCGGAGACGTCAAGTTGACTCGTCAGTGTTTCGAACGCTAATTTCAGAAGTAAACATAGTCACAGTGCATCACCACGAGGGAAGAAAGTGCCGTGGCTCATTACCAGAACAATCCCCGTGTGCTATATGAAAACGGGAAATTTCCCCCAGTGGGATGTGATGTGATGGCATGAGCGTATAATGTGGCTACTGGCCAGCAGGGGAGAAGCCATAATTGTAGCCATGCCCTTAATGCCTGAATGTTTCCCGGCTGCCATGGTTGAATTCAAAATGGAGGTATGTGTATTTAGCGGCACCTACATTTTGTGTATTTGTCTATTTTTTTTTTACAGTGACAGTACAGGTGAGAACATTGTTCATATATTCATTTTATTATTGGTGTTATTATTTTTAAATATATATGAAACCAATCACTATATTTACATATATTAATATAACATATTTTAAGATCAAGCTTAGTTTCAGTACAAATGGGTTGAACATGAATAATACATTATTACAGTGACAAGTATTAACAGCAACAGTATTAACCCAGTATTAGCCCAGATTTATATAACTATACAGAAAATTCATTTTTTTTATCTGAATTTTAATAGTTACTGGTATATCAAAATGCTGAGGTTTTTGAAATTGAATGAAGATGTACCCCTGTGTGCCTCATGTGTCCAGAAAAACTGTAAGGCTGATTAAGTAGCGCTTTACACATCTTAACCAAAAATTATTTCACATGTTTCAGGTCTTAGGCTCCAATGAGTTTGAGGCACCATGGTGATTCTGAATTTTGGGAAGCTGTGCTCTATGAATAACCCATCAGTTCATTAATTTGGCACTGCTTCATGACATGCAATACAAACAAATCATGCCACTCCAGTGAACTGCCACAGTGATATATGATTCAGGCTAGGGCTGAGTCTGACTTCCTGTGTGCATTTACGGCAATGCCATATCGGCTGGTGGAAGTGTTGTTGGTTATTTTCATAAGAAAAATGGCTTGACCTCACAGAATATTTCATCTCCTTGGGCAGCAAGCCTGTTCTTGTCGACCTGTTTATTTTCCTTCCTGACAGTCGCATTTAGATGATAATATACAGTATAAGGAAAGAACTGTGGGACTTTGTGCCATGCGTGCTGGAGGGAAACCTAGTGAGAAAGGGCAAAAGCTGTGGAAGCTGTTGCCCTGATTACTCCTTAGTTATGAATTCATGAACCAGACAAATGACTGAAAATGAATAATTATGTTAAATGGTTGACGGCATCCAATATCCAGCACACAGTTATTCTAAAACGCACAACTGTATTTAAACAAAGGAGGGATAAAACCTACTGCAAACATCATAGTCATTACAGCACATTATCTTGTTAAATAATTTCATATCACAGTGTTACATTGTTACATTGTGACATCTTAGAAATAAAAAAAAAGAACTTTCCAGTGCAAAGTTTCTGCAAACTGAGCTTCCATCTGGTCTTGAATAAAGCATATGGAATTTTGATTCATTTATGCATTTGTTTTTGTTACATCAATTAAAATTAGAAACTACATGCATGGTCCAAAGCAATGAGAGAAACTATGGAATGACGCAAACAGGGAGAAGTCATGATCTGTGACTGGAAAATCAGTGGTATCTGGCAACTTATAGTTGAAACAGAAACGAATCTAATCTCTATGTGATGTGATTGAAGAGACTACTAATGGGGACTTTAGATGCTGTTGACCAGGAGCTGTCATAGCTTGTTTGGTGCCCTGGGTGGACTACCTTCTAGTGTTCATTTTGCACACCGGCATCAACACCCATCCTCTAACCCACATATAACGATGATGTGATTTAACAGAAATGTACTTCCCGCAAACGGGGGATAGAAAAGCAGTCAATGCCCATGCAATCCCAAAAATGAGCTGGCATGATGTCGGGGGAGCATGGGTGCCCCCATCATCAACAGAATACAAAACAGGGAAAGGCTTACAACAACGTGAAATAATATCAATGATGAGTTCGCAGTTTGGATTTATGGATTTTATGTTAGCGCTCTTCTTCTTTGTGGGATCCTTCTGGGTTGGTGGGGTTGTGGACATCAGCGCGCCTCCTGGTGGTCCAATGGTGGTACGGCCGCCATGACAGGTACTGTCATTGAATGATATTCCTAATGTTTAGCCCTGGAATGTCCAATAGCAACTAAGCCACGAAGCTCTAATCAGTTGAATGTGAAGTCTACTTAAGTCATTTACACTGTGTTTCCACTGTAATGTCTGTGCATGAGGTTTCTACATAATCTGCATAACAATGGGGGAAAGAAGGATATGGGCTTCCTTACTTTAGCTCCCCCAGGGACCAATTATTAGCAGGAGACAGAGATGGCATTGAAAGGACCCAGGTTCCGGCTGCAGAGCCAGAGAATGCATGCCGTGTACCGATTCCGAGCTTCCCTCCCAAATTCAATATCACACGCAGCTTCCGGATCACATGAATGATCAGTGCAGATGCATATGACCCCTGAACCTGCTCAAAATGAAACAGTATCCTAAACAAGAGCAGTGAAGGGGTGATCCTATTATAAATAGCAGGAGTACATGTTCGAGAGCCCTTGTCCTCTTGCTTACTTTATAGCAGGTATTAATGGCCACGGGCCATTCGGGCTGACTCTCGAGAACGAGTTTGCAAATGATTCAGTGGACATTACTCAGTACTATGGGGGAAAAAAAAAGCTCTGTTACATAATTTAGCCTAATTACCCACAGAATACCCTGCGAGGGGTTGAGCAAACAGGCGATAAAGTAGAAATTAAGGCCCTTGATTCACTGGAATTTTACCTAGAGATGCTGCCTAGAGAGGTAGATTACCTTTAAAACTTTACTCGCTGGAGGGTTTTTCAATTTTTTTCAATGTAAAGTCGCACGAGATGTTTAATAGTTTACAGATTTTTTTTTTGTTTTGTTATACGTCCTCCTAGATTCCCGGTTGACGCCAGAGAGAGCCAAAGGAGAGCTGGAGGCTTCCAGCGAGAGGGAGCAAGATAAGGGGAAAAGGAGGTAGGTTGAAGCAGGAAGCTTTTTTTTTTTTTGGTAAGACACAGCATGGGTTAGGGGCTCCAGCCTCAGGCTCAGGAGGTGGAGGGTCGAGTGCTGCGACATCTCCTGGCCTGCCTCCGTTTAAGATGTGCGAGGGGAAGCTGTTGATGAATCTGTTTGGGTTTCTCTTATGATTAACTCCCAAATTAATTCTTAAAACCAAGTTGCTGTGAGCTGTGTGTCACATGGTATTAATGTCTGATCTGATATTATTTACATGATTTCCGTGCTCTTCAGCAGTGTAGCTCCATTATGTACAGTATGTACAGAAAAGGCAAAAAGTTGGAGTGGTAAGCTTTTATTTGCAACACAACAAATAAAGTGCACACCTTCCAGAGGCAATGCAATACTGGGTGGATGCATGGAGCGGATGGAGCAGGCACTTGTGCCTACTCCTTGTTATAAAAATCCGCTTAATATGACGTATCAGATATTAAACTGACATCAGGGTGCATCGCACCTTAAGGCCGAGGGCCGGACAACCCCACCTAATCGATTCAGCTCCACCCCAGTCCATAGCCAAGCCTGTGAATGATTGTTGTAGAGCACGCACAAACACAGAAACCTGAAGAGTTTAAAAAAAAGTTTAAAAAAAAATAAATAAATTCCCTGAATTTTCCCTGAAATTCCCTCACTGTCCATCTCCATTTTCATGTTGTGAATGTCTCTGGCTAGCATGGATTTTGAATTTGTCTCACAGGATGTGAAAAGGTGTGAATTTATTTTTACACATTAAATATGTATGAATTAAATTAATCTTCGTCCTAATGCAGGGTCAGTTCAGTTACACACCTTTTCTGCTTGGAATGGTCAGATTTACAGTTAAGGTAAACAGAGCAAAAAAAAAATTTTATCCTTGAAAGGCAAACTTCAAAGGCACATTGAGCAGCTACTCTATACAGTACAATGCCACTATTTTATAGCTTCCAGGCAGAAACAACAGGTTTTTTTTTATAAAAACTACAGAAACGTAGGCGGTGAGCTAAAAGTGGCTCTTGCCAAAAGCAAGCTCCTCAGATGTGAAGGGTGTCACAAGCAGGGCCACAAGCACATTACACTGTACTGTAGCTAGCACAATGGTATATTATGGGCATTATATCATTGCTAAGCGTGTTATATATAGTATTATTGCCCTCAAAATATCATTGTAGAATATATCATTGCCACGGTCTTACTACAGGGGAGGGGGAGACTCCACATTTCGGTCCAGGGTTTTGTATTGATATAGTGTTCCTGATTTGCCCTGAATGTTCACAGCAGTTTACTTAAACAAAATTTAGTTGAAGTAAATGCCTCTTTTATCTTGTCCTCGTTGGGTCCTGGAATGTTGTCTGGTTGTCACCCCTTTCTCCCGTGCATGCATCATATTCAGTGCATCTGGAAAGTAATATGTATATACATATATATAGTTCTTTCCAGATGCACTGAATATGAGAAACATACATATATATGTATGTATGTATGTATGTATGTATGTATGTATGTATGTATGCATAATGATCACATGTATAGATGGGAAGCATTGGTGCACAGACATTTTATGCATCTGGCTTCTATTGTCTGTCCGACTGGTGTGAGCCACAGGCCCTGTTGTGAAATGGTTGTAAAATTGGCCTCCAATGCATAATGGTGCCAGCTAGAGGTCTTCACACTGGTATTGGTTGTGGACCCTTATTCATTTTACCACACAGTTGAAAAACAGAATGAAAACACAAACAGACAAACGTTTCTGTGCCTTGCCTTCTTTCCCGCTCTAATCTTCTGTGAGGGTTTTATGAATGCCCACACGTCTGGGTGGCAGCGCTTACACACCATCATCTCTCAGCGTGAGGTCACTTATCATTGTTTATCTGGTTGTAAAGTATGTGTATCCTACATAGCAGAAGCATTTCATGTCTTTCTTCATTTGGAAAATCTCAAACTGTACAAATGTGCTTACTGCTTATTATTTTGTTGGGTGTAAATTGTTCATACTTTGTCAGGGCTTTTTGAAAGCAAAAGCACTTTCTTTGGGAGTGGCACCACACTTTTCTTGGTTTATCCCGAATACATTTCTTATACTGATTATGAAGTATTGCCTCTCTACCCAGGATAGCAACACTTGCAGCTTTTGTCAGGACAGCCATTTTTTTTATTGATTTCCTATTATCAGATGCCACTGTTTACCAATGTTCAGACTATGCCATCTCAACCACCTGAAATAAAAATTTTGGCTGTAATAAGTACTTTTTCAATAAAACACAAAGCAAATATATCAGTAAATTTCATTTCTTCATTAAATCCAATGACCATTAACTATCTTCCCCTAGCTTTAAATAAAATGTACTTATTATTGAATACAAGAAACATGAATTGAAATACCTTTCATGCAGGAGGAGAAGTAAATAAAAGAACATCTGCTATAATGCATAAAAAAAAATTCTCAAGAGGTTGGATGTCAAGCTGTCCATTTAAATCATCTCTGAATGTCTCAAGATGCACAGTGCCCTGCTCCAAGACAGATATTAGCCATGTATGCAAACGTCTGACTTTATTAACCTTGTCAATATTTCAGGTTGCCAATATGGACTGGTTGACAAGTGAGATCAGACAAGAGTCCCTGTGGACTGCAATTTTTGCAGAAGACATTGTGACCTGGAGTGCAAGCAGGGTGAGGAGATCCTGGAGAAGCAGACACATACGCTGCAGTGACTTGCAACCAATACATTTTCGAGTTTTTGAATGAAAACTGTGAAACGTATTAGTCTATTCCCTATTTACAACCTACATAAATATTCAGTACTGCCATGTCACGACTGTGGGCAGGAAGGGGAAAGAAGCGCAGAGGCTGGACATTCTGAACCAAAAGAGATTTATTATTACAAACAAAGGAAATGTCCCTAGTTGTGTGTTGGAATGACAGGAGCTGAAACAACATACGCAGGTAAGACGTCACAGTCCACGTCAGTGCCGCAGCCCGGTGCTGTGGCTGCTGCTTCTCCTCATTGGGTCCTAATCGCTCAGGCTTGATTAGGAACGATTAGGACATATTCATCAGGTGCCTCGGCACTGGCTGTGCGCACTCAGACGCCCCTGAGCATCAAAACCGCAATAAAAAAGCTGTAGTGTACGCCACAGTTTATACCAACGGTCATTTCTACTGTACTTTACTTTACAGAAAGATTTATGTGGATTCTTAGTATAAATGTATCTTTGCTTCTTGCTAGTGCTGCACGATTAATCTAATCGCAATCGTAATCGTGATGTCAGTCGGTGCGATTACATGAACGCAAAAAATTGCAATTTAAATTATTAGTACATGGATTGAATCGGCAACATATCACTCATTCTCTGAACGTTTGCGAGCTGACTGAAGTCTCACTTCAGTCGAATGTGACGTGTTTGGTCACATGACTTTCGATTCGGAGACATATGGTTAGACGCCGCATGACGCGCTGCATCGTACGTCAACGTCGCCGCCATATTGCGAGAGGCTCTGCTGTGGAGTGAAGCATATACATGTCTATGGAGAGACGTGCATAAAAATGCCTCACTCTTGTGCTGCTCGGGGCTGTACAAACCGCTGTACGCTCCAAACCAGATCCCGGGGGATTACATCTCATAGGTAAGGCTGGACAATTGTTTTTAATATATTTGGCCATTATAAAATCCCGTTTTATAAGTCTTAACCTTAGCTAAGCTAGCGAAGCTATGCATTCCTGTGTTCAAGTCAGCCTCCAAACAACATTTTGGCTAAACGTAGGCATTAACTATTTAGACTGTTCTTAGCTGTTTGGTTAACTTTTCTCAAACTTTGAAGGTTTCCTAAAGAAATTCACGTCAGTTTACAAATCTTAACCTTAGCTAAGCTAGCAAAGCTATGCATCCCTGTGTTCAAGTCAGCCTCCAAACAACATTTTGGTTAAACGTAAGAACTATAATACGGGATTTTATAATGGCCAAATATAATCAAAACAGTTGTTTAGCCTTACCAGGGTTTGTCGTTCAACAGTAATCTAAAGAGTTTTTTGTGATTATTTAATTTTGTAGAATATTGTATTTTGAAAGCACTGGGCATTTCAAGTTGTTATAAGTAGTTTGTATGTTTTACTTTGAAATTAAACATTTCATAATTTGTATGCGACTTTTCATTGATATACAAGCAAGTGCCCTTTATCATATCGCAATCGCATATCGCAATATTGATCTCAATAATTGCAATATGTCTTTTTTCCCCAAATCGTGCAGCCCTAGTTCTTGCTAACAAATCCAGTTACCACAATATGCAAACTGGTTGTTCATGCAAAAACACTGTGTATGTTCGCCTCCTACAGTCCAGGGTTTTATACATTTTATATATAGGAACACAGTGAGAACTGTTCACCAGTGAATGTATGGATTGTATTATCAGAACTCACCTGACCTCTGTATGGTGGTAAATAATAATATACTAATGCATGGTGATTCTTTGAAGCAGCCCCACTGCAGTTATTCGTTTCAACCCACAGCTGTGATAAACTCACCACGCCAAACTTCTTTAAAAAGCCTGCCGATAGGGTCATCATGAATATGCATGGAGGCATAACATCAATAATGAGCAACAGAGAGAGAGAAGAAAGGAGGCACATGGCCGCTATTTCTCCTGGGTGTGAGATTAACAAGGTAGGAAAGAAAAACGAACGAAAACAATCCTGGGGACAAAAATGACATGCTTCCGCTGTCATTTCTGATGTCCTCCAGAAAGGGAAGGACAAAGCATCGCCTGAGTGTGTCTAGATACATGGGTTGAGAATGTGGGGATAATTGCATAATGAAGAGCTTCTTATGCAACTAGACCCTTTGAGAAGACATTAATCTACAATTCTTGCTGTGTTGATCACTACAGGGCACTATAACTTTGGTGCTTGTTTTCTAGTATAATGTGAAAAGTGCCATCAGGATTTACATGAATATATGAATAAATTATGATACAAATGATGTGGGTTTAGTTAGTTCAATGATTGAGGCTCCTCCCATTTTAAGATCTATCTACTAAAACAAAAATAAAGAGAGTGTTCTGTCTGACAGAAACATTTGCAAATCAACCAAAAGGTAATAATAGTCTCCAAGATATCTCTAGGTTCTTTCTTGTTTTATCTATTCATTTACATTTACAAATAGTGTCCATAATTTCAATTATTATCATCCAAATATGTGTCTGCATGTTTTATTGGTTTTCAATATCATCTGCATACTTCCTGTTTCTCATTTCAATCAAGGTTATGTTTTTTTTTTTGGCTTTGGCCATTTTCCTTGTATACCATGCTCATACTAGACCTATATTCTCAAAATCTTTCTTTATAAGCTATGATTTATATGTGTTAACCAGAACACCCAAAAGAAACAGGAAACAGCAATGTTAGGATGCATTGGTCATCACTGTAGAAATTGTCGGGCTCGTAGCCTTTCTGAAAGATCTAGGCCCTTTCTTGGCATCCGTTACCCCACTTTAGGAAGAGGCCACGAAAGCGAGAGATGAATAACAGACAAAGGAGATGGAGAGGGAAATCATTTAAGGGTCCTGTATAAGCTGTGGCTGAAATACATTAGCATACATTACACCCGTTGCTGGACTTTTCAGAGACTAGAACATTCATTGGTTTTTACATAATCAGCACATACATATTCACTACAGCAGGAGAGCTTTACCTCTCCTGCTGTAATGCATTTATTCCGCACCACGGATACTCAATATGCAGTTGTTTAATGTGACTCAGGAGGGACAGTGGGGTTGAGAAGGAAGTAATGTGGCGGAGTGAGTTTAAAGGAAATGGAGAATCTCCCCCCTCGCTCAGTTTTGTGCTGCTTGCAGAGTTTGGTACTCTATGGCTCTAAAGGATAATACTTAATGCTAATGGTTTCTAGTTAAACCCTTAACATCTTAGGGGCCCTTCAATTTATGTACTGGTTAAAAAAGCGGACTGAGCAGACTGTGAGGATGATTAGGTTGAGGTGAGGTTTCACAAATTTAGTAATTTATTTTAAGAAATCAGTGATCTAATCTTAACTTCATCATTGGTATTCATCATTTACATTTACATTTACATTACATTTATGGCATTTATCAGACACCCTTATCCAGAGTGACTTCCAATCAGTAGTTACAGGGACAGTCCCCCCTTGGAGCAACTTAGGGGTAAGTGTGATGCTCAAGGACACAATGGTAGTAAGTGGGATTTGAACCTGGGTCTTCTGGTTCATAGGTGAGTGTGTTACCCACTAGGCTACTACCACACTTTTCATCATTGGTACACAAGCCATGTTCAAATTTTAAACAAGGTGAAATTTGACCCAAGTAGGGGCAGTGGTGGCCTAGCGGTTAAGGAAGCGGCCCCGTAATCAGAAGGTTGCCGGTTCGAATCCCGATCCGCCATGGTACCACTGAGGTGCCACTGAGCAAAGCACCGTCCCCACACACTGCTCCCCGGGTGCCGGTCATGGCTGCCCACTGCTCACTCAGGGTGATGGGTTAAATGCAGAGGACAAATTTCACTGTGTGCACCGTGTGCTGTGCTGCTGTGTATCACATGTGACAATCACTTCACTTTATTATTATTATTATTATTAAATTATTATGGTTTGAAAGTCCTACTATAATTGTTGTAACAGGATTCAAATAATATTAGCTGAAAAGACTCAGCATTAAATTCAGCATCCCCCACAACCAAGGGATGCATTTTCAGGCTACAATTTAAGTATTATGTATATTTAGTTTGGCCTAAAGTTTGCTTTCTGTTCAATGTAGAATCTTTATTCTATCATTAGATGAATAAAGCTAATAAAATGACATCAGTCTTTAAATATAAAAATTCTTAAATAAGAGCACTGATAATCAATCTGCATGTTTGTTTGGTAGTGAAGTGGTCCAGACAACAGGCTTACAGTGTCATAAATTATTATGAGAAAAGAATCTGGAGTTAAAAAGTAGAGGAGGAAGTGGACAGGAATAGGCCTTGAGGAAATATGTTAAGCACTCATGGGAGTGAAGTTCTTATGTGAGAGTTTTTATAGTTTTGTGTGTGTTTTGGACAACAATTGTGTTGTGGCCAATTCCAGCAACACTGCTTAGACTACTCTGAGGATTTTTTTTATCTAAAAGAGTTTGAGTGATTTACCTGGGCTTTGGATCGACACCAAGAAATGCATGATCATATGTGTCCCCAGTAGCTGGTTTAGTGATGTCATATATGAAATGTGGTATAAAGAGTAAATGAAGCTTCTTCTTCTTATTAGCTGCTCTCAAAATATTCTTCTTCTAAACTGCATATAAGCAAAGACTTAATCCTAGTCAAGCCATGAATCTATGAACTGTGATTTGGGATGGTTTGGGTTAGCTGCCCAGTTTGCATACCATCATTGTCACCAATGACATTCACGTTGAGAAACACCCATCTTCTTGCTCTGTCTGTCTTTACGACTCTGAATGCTCAATCTATTGATAGCCTATATCTTGGGCACAAACAAGAAAAATCACTTAATATCGTTCTTTTCCTTTACCTCTCTGATCCAATAGCCCCCTCTTTTTCCCTTCCCCCTCGTGCGCGCATATCTGATATGATCTGTGAAGGGCTGTCACAAAAGAGAGAAAAATGTGGCGCCATCGCTCCTCTGCTGCATGTCAACCCTGCACGGCCTGTCAGATTGCAGAGATTTAAGACAGGGGACACTGAGAGTCACCGGGCAAATTACATCCATGTGTTAGGTGGACATTCTGGAGATTACAAACGAGACAGACAGTGAGAGAGTGTTTGGTGATCTGTGAGATAAAATGGCCAAAATATGGCTTGTTTTTTACCTTCAGGCCAGTAACTCAGTTGCGAATTTTGCGTCTTGTGGTCCCTCGTGTTGTGATGCATGCAATTTTATTTTTAATTCTTCTGCAAGAGAGCTTGATCCTCTGTTAGGGATTTGGGATAATTACACTTAGTAAGTGCACTTAGTAAGTTTAGACTTTTGCTTGGAAGAACATCCTCTTGACAGCACTCAGTAGAAGTGAAATCCCCCTTCTAACTGCAGGGTATTAGGGTAAGATCATCTGTCCTTCGTTCTCTGCATGTAAACATTGCCATTTTTGGTCTGCGCAAAACAATACTTTAGGAAACAATCAGTCGGTCAGATAAGCGTATATATACAACTATACAGTTGCATTGTCAGAACCAGTTGTTGACTGAATCCTGATTTATTTAGCTTTCCCGCTCATTCAGTGTCTTTTCATTTAATGTCCTTTTGGACATAAAATCTATAATATTTGCATGCAAGCTGTCTTGCTTTATTAGTGTGTTGCACATTTACAATTAGGCAGCTTCATCTAGTTGTGCTTCCCTATACGAAACTACATGAGAGTTAATCAATAACTGATGCTATATACACAATGTTAATAAAATTGTGGAAAAACAAAAAAGTGAACATGAACATGCAGGCGCACATCGTCGTCTGCCCTCTGCATTTTATACAAAATGAATTCCATGCATGGCCTCGTGTTGTCACAACTGTAGAAGAAAGCACCAAAAAGACAGCGGACTCTCAGCCGAGACAGTCACAAAGATGGCAGCCACTGAGGTGAGGGCAGAAGTTGCAGCTGGGGCAGCGCCTCTTAAACTCCCAGACAGAGCGAGCAGTGAAGCCGCTGTTAACTGGGTCAGCTTGCTCACCCGGCTCCTGGTATGCATGTCCTGTGCTGTGCTTGTGTGTTTTGGCTCCTGCTTTATGCTCACCTGAGGTGTGTCGAGCTCTCAGCTCCACCCGGACGATATGGCCTTCCTCTGAAGCACTGTGCAGGGCAACTGACTGCAGTCTTCACCAGTCACAGTCCCCATTCGCAACAAAAATATATTATGTGACAGTATATTTAGTTTTTATCGATGTATTGAGAATTGTACATAGTAATATATGTTGATATATTCTATAATAATATATGTTGGTCACGATGGCTGGACATGACGAGGAAGAAGGACACATCCGCACGATGTCACGAAAATGGTGTTTAATGCATGGTGGACAGGACAAGGGAAACATCACCAAACAATGACCCAATGGCGAACAGACATGAACAGGGCAGCTTTATACAATCATACACATACATCATGAACACGATCAGGAAACATTAACACAGGACTAACATGAAACTCCAGTCCAAACTCCGGACCCGGAGTGGCCCCTGCCAGATAGGATCATGACAATTTTGTTATATATCATGACTTATCATGCTTACAATTTTATGTAAGCAATATATAACTATATGAAATAGGATATATAACAATATATGAAAATAGTGCAATTATTGCTGTTTATATATATTGAATAAATATATATATTGTTATATTATTTAATATTATTATATATACTGAAAAATGTCCTACATTAAATGAGATTATATATTGAAAAAGGCATTGAAAAATATGGGGAAGGTTCTCATATTTTGAAATCAATGTACTGCAATATAAATTCTAGTATATATCAATATACGTTAGTTTCGTAAGGGTCCCCAGCTGCCTCAAACTGCCTACACCATTATTGGTGTCCCGAAATGAACATCTACACGGTATAACTGCCATTATGGTATATGTTATACAGCATATATTCATATTATGTACTACATTGTCCAAACCAATTTTTTTTGTATATTTTATCTCATGTTGCCCTCTGAGGCAACACTTTCCCTTTATGTTCTGGGAATCAAACAGAAACAATGAAAGTGAAAGTGAAGTGATTGTCACAGTGAAATTTGTCCCTGAGGGACCAGTGTGTGGGGACGGTGCTTTGCTCAGTGGCACCTCAGTGGTACCTTGGCAGATCGGGATTCGAACCAGCAACCTTCTGATTACAGGGCCGCTTCCTTAACCACTAGGCTCCACTGCCCCACGGCCAAACCCCAGGATTGTCTGCAAGGCATTGATCTTATATCTGATATTTGGCTGTGGGAACAGCAGCTGTTTGCAAAAAAATGATATAAAATGCATATTTAAATGTTACATTTTTGTTCATTTCTGTAGAGTGGGAAGTGGTGTGTGGGATAGAGTAAGATCATAGAGGGGAAAATAATGAGGCCCCTGTCAATGGCCACACGAACCAAAGGTTTGAGAGAGAGAGAGAGAGAGAGAGAGAGAGAGCCAATGGAATCCTTCTGTAGTGGGAGTCAGCAACCACAAAGTCAATGTGCGAGAGAG
Organism: Denticeps clupeoides; assembly: GCF_900700375.1. Lineage (NCBI taxonomy): Eukaryota > Metazoa > Chordata > Actinopteri > Clupeiformes > Denticipitidae > Denticeps > Denticeps clupeoides. The sequence goes on from NC_041725.1 coordinate 7,983,533, forward strand.
AGAGGAATGGATTACACCAGCCGGTAGTCCGGTAGAGGAGGATGGCGCGCTGTCAGTGGACCATATTGCCGTTTCCTAAGCATGTCAATCAGGCGGCGTGCGTGAGCCACATTGGAGAAATTGTGAAAGCAAGCCTGCCAGTTGCGGCCCGCGGTGACATGAGTGCGTCAGACTTTCACTTGTAGTACACAGCGACACGAGGGGCTCATAATTCAATTTAAAGCACCGAGGAAGGTCAGGGCCACTTGTCAGCACAGCCATGAGCACGGTTTTCAGGTGTGGCTGAGCACACATGAATGTGCTTCTGGCTGCATCGGCACACAAATCTATCGGCACAAATAATCTGAATCGAAATCAGAATCGGAATCGTATTTATTGGCAAGCACATACAAGGAATTCGATTCCGGTAGATGGTATCTCTCAAGTACAGAGTAGGAAACAACCACAACAATGTGCAAGGATGTGTGTAAGTGTTATTGTACAAGTTATGGAATTTGTTTGTACTGTTTATAAATAACTATAACTACTGAGTATAAATAAATATATGTAAAAATGTACATAGGTCTATGAATAAATAGGCAAAAAACTAAATCCTATATACAGAGTGTACATAAAGTGCAGTGTGCAATGTTGAAGGTGATTTGCAGTGTGACAGTTTCAGCTGTTTAGGAGGGAGATGGCGAGGGGGAAGAAGCTGGCCCTGGTCTGCAGGCTTCTATAATGTCTGTCAGAGGGCAGCAGGTCAAAAAGACTGTGTCCAGGGAGTAAGGGATCTGAGAGGATTTTCCCAGCCTTTTCCTGGATCTTGAGAGGTGCAGGTCCTGGATGGAGGGCAGGGGGACACCGGTGATCCTTTCTGCTGTCCGTACAGCCTGCTGCAGTCTGATCCTGTCCATACCAAGCGGTGATGGAGGAGCACAAGACAGACCCAATGACTGCAGTGTAGACTGTGGAAGTGGAAGACTGTACTTCCCCAGTTGCCTCAGGAAGTACATCCTCTGCTGGGTCTTTTTGAGGATGGAGGAGATGTTGGTCTCCCACTTCAGGTCCACTGTCTTCTCCACAGTCTTGAGTGTGTTCAGCTCCAGGTTGTGTTGACTGCACCAGAGTACAAGACGCTCAACTTCCTGTCGGTATGCAGATTCATCACCATCCTGAATGAGTCCAATGACGGTGGTGGCGTCTTCAGAAGTTTTACAGTTGAGTTCCTGGAGGTGCAGTCGTTGGTGTATAGGGAGAAGAGCAGTGGGGAGAGGACACATCCTTGAGGGACACCAGTACTGAGGGACTGTGTTCCAGAAGTGATCTCCCCCAGCCTCACTTGCTGGTGATCCACTGGCAGGTAGCAGGTGACACGCTGAGCTGGACGCTGAGTTTGGAGGTGAGGAGTTCAGACACAATGGTGTTGAACGCCGAGCTGAAGTCCACAAACAGGATCCTGGCATAGGTTCCCCGGGCGGTCGAGATGTTGCAGGATGTAATGCAGCCCATTAACACTCCATACGAGGTCAAAGGTCGCCATGTTGACAGCAGGGTCTCAGGACAGAACTCAGGACAGGACTTCACTGACACAGGCTACACCCAATTCTGCCCTCTTCTGGCAGTGACTGACAGGTGCGGAGGTTGGTCATCCATTAAACATGATCAGATTCCGGCATTCATAGCTGGGAGGGGATCAGCAATTAGTCTGTTGGGAATTCACCACCAAGGGTTACTGGACAAGTTGGGTTGCTGCCCTGGCTCTACATTCCAACAATCTGTTTAAATGAGCCACAGTCAGAGCTGGTAAAGCAAATTGCAGTGGTGATTTGTCCAGGGATCCTGTGCATGTGGAGCAGAAGAGCTTCCTAAACAGAGGATGAAGACAAAAAAAAAAAGTGTTGGGTTGTCATTGCCCAATGAACTCACCTATCAACCAGCTAAACCCAAGTTATGCATAAATCATGTAGCTCTCTTACTAAAACGTACCATTATTATATTATAATTCAGGATAACAATTAAATACTGAGCCTGTCATTACAAAGACTATTGGACTAGCTACTTTGCACATGCTCCCCTCCAGACTTTGACTTGTAAACAGTAGCGTCTGCCTTTAGATAAAAGCACAACCATAAACTGCATGTTATTTGCACAATAAAGCATAAAAGTGTCCATGTATACTGGTCAGTTGGTGCCAGCTCAATTGATCTGCAATGCAATAGGTCAACTGGAAAAAAGCTCAATGCTAACAAGGGAATCGCCACCTGTCATAGCGGAACCGGATATACATCAGTCAATAAATGGATTTTCCTTTCATGCATGTACACTGGGACGGGGACAGTACTCATTTTGAATGACCAAGTTGTGATTTAACCATACATCGACTAATCTGTGAAAGTGAAGTGAAATGTTTGTCACTTGTGATACAAAGCAGCACAGCACACGGTGCATACGGTGAAATTTGTCCTCTGCATTTAACCGATCACCCTGAGTGAGCAGTGGGCAGCCATGAAAGGTGTGGGGACGGTGGGGACAGAGTCTCCAGTACATGTCTTTGCACATCCCAACACAGGGAAAGCGGGCAACCTCCACATACACAAGGTCCAGGCTGGGATTCAAACCCACAACCTTGAAGGTGTGAGGTCACATCGCAAACCGTTGTGGAACAGTGCAGCCCCACTCAATATCCAAGTTAATCTAAGATGATTATGTATTTCAAAATACATTAAAAAAAATGTGCCAAAACATGCTTTGTATTATTATTCATTTTAGCCACTCATTGTACAAACCACAAATCATAATAGCTAGTACACATTGCAGGCCTAGTCAGTACAACTTGCACAATTTCCATTCCATTCCAGAATTTTACATTCCATGGTTGCTGGTTGCCGCATTGCTCATAACAATAATGTGTGTATGAATGTGTGAGGTGTTCAGGGCCTGTTCGAGTTCATTGGATAGCCATCTAATTTCCCTGTAGAGTCATGGTGAGCAGCTGCTGCAGCACTTTGGTACCCAAAAGGTCCCACACTGAGATCCTGCAATTCCACACTCCTGCACTACACACACACACATACACAACTATGTATATTCACAGAAATACTGTTTCTCCCCAGTATATTTCATATTCATACAGCAATGCCTATACAAAAGCACAAGCAACTTTTAATGCTCTCTTGTTCCGACATGTTCTCGCTGTGACAGAAGTGTCGCTTTGTGGAAGACACACATGCAAACACATGCACTCAGCGGTTTACAACAGCTGACACTGGCCCCATCACACTGGCGCCAGTTCCAATTTAGCAGCTGCCCAAATTTCCCCTACAGGCTGCCAATTAACTAATTGCTGTTTGAGGGACTGAAAGCGAGGAAATGTTTGGACGGATGGTGCGATGAAGAGGAAGGAGGAGCATGAGAGGACTTTTAAAAACATTTTAACCAACCAACAATCGGCAAGCCATGTTAAGGGATTTAGCTCTATTTAAGTGATCTGAGGTATAAAATGTTTCCTTATTTTTAAGACCACAAAATCTCCTCTTGAAAAGGGGGTAGGGTCTTTATCCATTATGCAGCACACAATATAAAGCCGAGATTTCAGGGGAGTCCCAAAGACCAGAAACGTCGCGGAGCCATTAGGCAGGATCCTTCACTGGAGGTGGGCGCAGTGATGGAGGCAAGCTAGGGGCCAGAATGGTCATGATTGGCTGAGGCCTCTGACTTCAAGCGAGATGAGTAAGATGAGGTAGGATGCGCCTCTCGACTCCGCCGGCGCTTCCGGCGTCAGGCTTAGCAGCGCTGCGCTGCCTGTGTGGGCCGCCGGGGCAGGCAGGGACGTGCAAAATGCCTTTGATTTTTGCATCCAGCCTTTGTACTCCTCAGCGCATGTTATTAAAGGCCATGCAGCAGCGCTGAGAGCTGGGGAGGGCTGGCAGCGGTTTGTGCGCCCCGGCACTTCATGTGGAAGGATGAAAAGAGATGTTATCGTGCACAGAGCTGAGAATCCACTAACCGATGACCCCGGCATTGAACGTGCTGTGTGGCGTCACTTTACTCCGACCCGTAAGTGGGAGAATGGGAGACGGATTTAGGATAGCTCATCAGCTGGCGCACAGACCCTCGAATTTCGTGAGAAATGTTGAATCAGATGCCTCAGCACCGTCTCCAGCTGACCCATTTTGGGAATTGAGCCTTTCAAGTCACCAAGACACGCCCACCCTGTGCTTATACTGAAATCTCACCTAGAGATTTAACTCTAGGGGCCTTTACAAACTGATGAAAACTGACATCCTGCTTGGAACCCCTAAACTAAATTCAAGATATGGCATCTATTGTGACTGATGAATAAAAACCTTCGAGTTATTTAGTATTTGTCTTGACAGCTGTTTGTTTCTGCTGTGTAAACCCCACTCACTATCATTGTGTCCCTGAGCAAGACACTTAACCCTGTGTGTCTCCCTGTAACTACTGATAGTAAGTCACTCTGGGTAAGGGCGTCTGATAAATGTCATAATTAAAAATGTAAACGAGCGACTGGGAACATGCTGTAAAAGAAATAAAACAGGCTCTGGACAGGTTGGTAGGGCAAACAGCCTGGGTAGTGACAGACCCTTCATTTTGTAAAGGCAGCAGAATTGTGTGGATTTTGTCGAGTTACAGAGATTGACTGAAATAATTACTTAATGCTTGATTCTTTATCTGAAAGTGAAGTGATTGTCATTGTGATACACAGCACAGCACATGGAGCACATAACGAAATGTGTCCTCTGCTTCTCACCTTTACCTTGGTGAGCAGTGGGCAGCCATGACAGGCGCCCGGGGAGCAGTGTGTGGGGACGGTGCTTTGCTCAGTGGCACTCAGTGGCACCTTGGCGGATCGGGATTCGATCCGACAACCTTCTGATTATGGGGCTGCTTCCTTAAGCGCTAGGCCACCACAGTCCATTTATTAGAGAAAAACTATAAATGATGAAGAAATACTATAAATAGGTAAAAAGAAAACCTTTTTGCTGTCAGAAGTCAAACCTAAGGGGCTGCTCTGCTAGTAATTTTACTACCATACCAGTTATAACATCTTGAGTAGGTTGAGAAGGTAGGCTGACCCACTGAGGCACTGACTCCCCGAGACATCTGGAGGTATACTGTGCTGTCAGGTACAAATGGCCTAAAGGTTCATTTCTTTGTACCACATTATATAAATAGGTTCTTGATTTTGAGACCAACTTGTGTTCCTCATAATGATGGTGCCATGGAAGCAAAGAGAACATTGCCATCAGGGAATGTCGTTTCCATGAAGGGGTATGATTGGATTGCAACTACATCCTGGTTGCATGATGAACTTTCACAAGAATCTAAGTATAGTAAAACGAGAGCATGATTCATCAGACAAGTGCACGTTCTTCCATTCCTCCCTATCCAGTTGTTTAGCCATCACAATTGCCAAAAAAAACGTGATGGCCAAATAGATTTGACCATTTTAATCTGCCTCCAATGTATCAGTTTCAAGGACAAAATGCTCATTGCATGACGTTTCCGACCCACTGCTCCTGTGTAAGGAGTCTATGTTGTTCACCTTACCTGTCATAATGTTATGGCTGATCTGTCCATACTATACCTGAGAAAATGTCCTCTTACACTGAACTCCACCTGGCTATTGCTGGACAGAGCCAGTAATTTGAACGCTGATGGAGATTGAGTCCTGCCCTCAAGCCCCGTCAGCTGTTTGAAACTAGCTTGAGGGAGAGATAGCTCAATTCCTGAACCCGGAATGCACCCTCCACAGTTGCATCAGCAGGTCACCCCTGCCCGAGCCCCCAGTCCTGAATGAGGTGAGAGATTCGTAGGCATGGTGACTGTGGAAAGAGGGGTTCATCCATCACAGTGCTTGTACCAAAACAAAAGAAAAACTGCATTTTCACTCACTTATGAATGATTTCACTTTTATATGTAGAGGAGATGTAGGGATGTAACATCCTATAAACTTGTTTCACTGTGAATGCCACCTTTGTGAACAAAGAACATTCAAGAACAATATATTGCTTCATTCTCAGTCATGACCATGATTATCTGAATATCATGTGACTAAATTTTGGTTTTAATTAGACAGTATGTGTCAAACCCCCCCCCCTTTACCTCTAGAATACACACAGATGTCAGAGATAATCATAAAAATTGCAAAAGACTAGCATGGAGTCTGAAACTCAAACAGACAGTACAAGCCAGTACAAGATGTCAGCAGCTGATCTCTGGGTGAATGGCCTGGAGCACCTCTGCGGCAGTCCAGGCCTTACCTTCCTTTCCGCCCTTCCAGAGTCCTGCCCCCGTAATGATGCACAATCAGTGTCCATCCTAGATTATTCTCTGGGGGAATCCCAAGAAAACAAGTCTTTAAAAGCTCAAAATTGCAAATAGGACGCCCTCCGGCCTCTCGGACACAAGTAAAAATGGACTGTGGACCTGAATACACACTGCATTGTCGCAAATTCATTTGGTTTGACATTTTTGAAATCTTTACTCATAGCGTTTGCCAAACATATTTTAGAGCAAGGAATATATTAATGAAGAAAATAAATGGTTACGTTCCATTCCACGGTTCCTCTCATCTAATTAATAACCAGATTAACATAGGAAAAAAGATTATTTTTATAAATAGCCCAATACAATACAAGCATTACAGGCAACACATTGGACAGGTAGGGGCAGCTAGTGCAGCTTAGGATAGATAATTTAACTATGTGGAATTAATAGAGAAAATGAGAGCCTGAAGTGCTAAATAGGTCCTGGGGTCTTAATCATTTTTAATTTAATGTGCCTATAAATGTGGTCCTTTGTGTGTGTGTGTGTGTGTGTGTGTGTGTGTGTGAGAAGGGGTGGGGGGGCGGCTCCGGGGGTAAGTGTGTCTGTTTGCGTGTGCCTATTTGATCCAGTGACCTTCCTTCTCTCCCTTGCCACTCATCCCTGGCCTGATCTGTTGTCTGCCCTCTCTCTATTATCAGAGCAGGGCAGGGAAAGCAGTTCGAACGCCGTATGGTGTGATGATCAGATTTTATTCTGCTCTGTCTGAGAAACTGCAAGCCCATTCAGCTGTTTACACCTGGATTACAACACACACACACACACACACACACACACACACACACACACACACACACACACACAAGCATGCATGCACACACATCATCAGAAGAAAATTCATATATATGAATTCTGTAAACTCTGCATGTAGATTAACATAAACTCTCCTGGTGGCTTTAGCCCCAGGGCCTTCCTTTTTTTAAGCAGTTAATCTCTTTCCTGTGATAAAAACGGATAAAGAGCAGTAATTCTACGTGTGATCGCAGATGGGTCTGCCAGGCTCAGAGTGTCTCTGTAGACCTGCACACATGTTCATGGCTGCCTACACAAACCCAGCCTGCAGCCGTACGCTGAGATGAGCCACTGTATGGGTTGTCGAATATAACATGAATATGAAATACATATTGCAATTTCTTCAGGAAGAGACTATCTACAAGTCTAAAACACAAAAATAATATTGTTATAAAAGTTAAAGTGGCAATATGTTCATGTTGATACTGTATATAGAAATGTGCTACAAAAACTGTAGACTAATCAATGATCTACCAGCAAAATTGTACCGATGGAGAACAATATTGTATTGCTGCTCGGAGAACAATGGGATAACTCTTTCTCTACGAACATCATGTCGTTGTTCAATGAAAATAAGGAAATTCTGCAATAAACAGTTCAGGTAAATCAATATTTGATGAATGTTTGAAATGGGGATTTTTTTGTTACTTTTACAATAAAGCTTTAGCTTAGAGAATCACCGTTTTTTTATTTGTGCCAAAGACTTTTGATCAGGATTGTACATATTTATCAAAACTCTTTCTGTAACTGAGGTGAAGGGATGTGGTTAGGTTTCAGATTAAATGATGCTAGCTATGTAAAGGTCCTTCCACATTATCAGATTTATGCTACTCACTCTTATCCTCAAGATGATAAACGTGTGTGTGTGTTTGTGAGTATCCACCCACAGTAACACTCTCTCACACACACACACACACACTGGCAGATTGTTACAGTACACTTACCACTTACACTTACACACTACGTAACACTTGACAGGGGTGCCATGTATTAAATTACAAAACAGTTACATACTAAACAGAAACGCTGATTTGTTCCTTTTGTTCTGCCATTTAGAGCTAAATCTGCAATCTAGCGTGCAATCTAAAAAAAAAAATAATTGCACTGAAACATACGTACATATCACAGACGTGGAATTAGCAGCAGTGGCGTAAACTGCACTTTCTTCTCTGTCTTTGCACAACCCTGATTAGAAGGCACCTTATTCAGATGATCACGTTCTCGCAAGTCATCATCATCAGCCGCTCCGCTCCTCTGTCTTTTAAGTTATGCTGATTGCTTGTGAATGCTAAAAACACGCCCATCTCGTAGGAATAATCTTTTTTTATGCGAGTTACATAAACGGTGGAGAGGTTGCATGCAACTCCGCGATGCCACTTTGTGGCAGGTCCTGAACTGAAGGTGCTGACCTCTGGGGCTCCTGAGCACCTGCTCCTTCAGACAACGTTTTCACGGCTGTCGTCGTTTTTTATTATTATTTTTTATTCGTGCAAAATTACTGCTCGATTCTTGCATCTTTACAGCCTCTTGATCGGCTTTCACACAATCTGTTTGAAACGTCTCCCGTGTCCCACTTCTGTTAACCTTGATCTCCTCTGTGGCAATTTTTACAGTTCACACAGTTTTATTTTAGTGTCCAATTTGCCACTTCCTCCCCTCGTTGGCCAAATTCTTGTTCTGCCCGTTACCCTTGTGTTTAGCCTGTGGGCAAGCTGGTGTGGTCATAAGCACAAATGAATGATGATAATGATAATAATTACTCCAATTAAAATATCTTCTCAGCTTCAACCTGACCGGCAGAACTGGCTCAGAACGCAGCAAAACAGACGGAAGTGCCCCCGAGTTGTCCTCCTACCCTTGGACCTCATCGGAACTGGATAATTTGACCAAATTAGAGGTCACATTGCTTTGTTTTGCTGACGTTCCGCCTCTCCATCTCATTACTTCTCCCGTCTCCTTTCTCCCACCCATCCCTGTTCATCCACCCATCCAGCCCTTGCAGAGCAACAATAAGATGCGAAGCGAGTAGATAAACTCCAGGGGTCATTACTCGGCGTGTTTCAAAAATTACCATGGCCTAATTACTCAACGCTGGCAGAGTCGAGGAAGTTGTGATGTGCACGCCAAGTTCTAGGCAGAGGCCTAAAGTAGGACAGGAAGAGCGTTCGGTATGCGGTGGGTACAATGCCAGAGAAGAGGGTGGCTGGTCACTTACCACATGGGGGCGCGTTCGCTGACGTCCATGTCGTAGGTTTCCAGATAGAAACACTCACAGAGAAGTTTCTATCTGCTGGTAAAAGACTTGATAAAGACTTTCGTCTCACACGTAGAACCTCTATATTTTATTGTGTTGCACTCTGGTTACTATGAACATACTCTGGTTATTATGCGTGTTTTTGACATTATGTATGATAGTATGCAATTACACATAATATTCATGCAGATAGGTTATTATTGTTATTGCTGATATGCAAGAAGTAATCCACCAGAAGTATTGCAAAAGAACAATAAAGACACAGCTGTTTTACACAAATAATTACTTTTTTATATTACGTATCAGAATACATTTCTGAATACATTTATGGCAAGGTTGACAATGAGCAATGATGCCATTATTGGGTCATGTGACCAGATGAGACCCCGTAATCAGAAGGTTGCCAGTTCGAATCCTGAGCCACCAAGGTGCCACTGAGCAAAGCACCGTCCCCACACACTGCTCAATGGCGCCTGTCGTGGCTGTCCAAGGGTGATGGTTAAAAGCAGAGGACTCATTTCATTGTGCCACCTTGTGCTGCGCTGCAGTGTATAATGACAATCACTTTACTTCACATCTGTGGCAAATTGTGGCATTTATAAGTGCAGAGAGCGCTTGTCAGAGTTCTGTATTTCCCTCAGACCTTCTGCCAGGCTGGCTTAACAACGTCCCCTCCTGGCTGCCGTCCTGCTCCTGTGGCAGAAGCGAGCGTTGACGAGGATGTTGCTGTTTTCCGCTTGCATGGCTAAATTTACAAGGCCATCAGTCGCCCCGCTGTGTAATTTCTGCCGCTCCTCTTCACTGTGTGTTCTCCTCCGGGAGCTCCGTGTGAATGTGGGCACTTGTGAGGTGTCGTATTTTCAGAAGGAGACAGTTTGGGGGTAGGGCGAAGACTGGATTTTCAGTTTATTTCTGGCTCTTGCTGGAGGTCTTTGTCTTTGCGCCACGCAATGCTTCTGAGAATGCCATCTGTCCCCTTGAGTACCTGTTAGCTGACCCCAAATAGCTTCCGTTTAAACCCCAGCGAAATGAGCGAAAGCACCTGAGATGCTCGTGCATGACACACTAGCCACATTTGTGGCCGAGGCCAAATTCATTCACGCCTGAGGAACTGGCAGCGTTCGCCCCTCCTCCCCCTGCTCGGATCACCGGACGGTAATTCCCATGGTGCTGCTGCTGCTCCGGTCAACAAATGAGCAGGTATAATGAGATGCGCTCTGATTCCACCACGCCACTGTCAACAGAGTGTCCTCTGGGTCACACCAAACCCGCCATCCGACCCGGACGAAAGAAATGACTTCTGGCAGAATGAAGAGGGAGCACCAGCAGAATAAAAGCCATGTGACAATGTTATTTCTGGATGGTTTTCTTGTTTTAGGTCAGCCTTGTTAAAATTTGAAAATCAGAACTCATGATTCAGAGTAGACAATCAGCAGCCATTTAAAAAGCATCCAACATCTTCTCCTTTAACCCACACATTTCTGCTCCAAATAGGTACGCCTGTACCGGGAATTGGAGCCAGGGCTCTGACAGGTGTACTTCTCTCTGGGGCCCTCAGCATGGCGAATGTGCACGGGCTGGCGACCAAATGATGATTTATTCACCAGTGTAAATGGAGGACATGCACATATACATGAGCCAGCGTTTGGGGAGCCTGAGGGGGGGGGCAGGACAGGACAGGCAGAGAGCAGCCAGCAGAGAAAACATGCTGTCATGGCTGAGAGCACGGATTCCGCTGGTTATTGGGCCGCAGAGCGCATGTATGACTGTACCATAATAAAAAAAAAAAAAAAAACATGTTCAGTGTTCTACAGAGGTGTGCTGAGCAGGAGAACTGGGGAGCGGGGAGGAGATCTAACCTCGACATTGCACATGGTCATGTGTCATAAAAGGATAATAATCAGCTAGTCAAAAACATATATTCTGATTTACAGTGAATCTGGAAAGTATTCACAACGCATAATTTTTTAGACGTTTTGTTATGTTACAACCTCATTCTACCATACAGGTCTGATGGGTGGATTGCTGCAGAGATGGCTGCCCTTCTAGAAGGTCTCTGGGGTGCTGACAGAGTGACCATTGGGTTCTTGGTCACCTCTCTGACTAAGGCCCTTTTTCCCTGATTGCTCAGTTTAGGTTGTCAGCCAACTCTACATTTACATTTTACATTTTACAGCATTTACCAGACATCCTTATCCAGAGCGACTTACAATCAGTAGTTACAGGGACAGTCCCCCCCCTCAGGGGGGGGATTTATGCTCTGACATGAACTGTCAGCTGTGGGACCTTATATAGACAGTGTGTCTTTCCAAATCACGTCCAATCAACTGCTTTTTCCATAGGTGGACTTCAATTAAGCTGCTGAAACATCTCAAGGATGATCAGGAGAAACAGGAGGCACCTGAGACCAATTTTAACCTTCACGGCAAAGGCTGTGACTACTTATGAACATGTGCTTTCTTAGTTTTTTTATTTTTAATAAAATTTGTCATTAGTGTGTGTGTGTGTGTGTGTGAGTGTAAATCTAAGGAACAAAAGCCAATTTTGAAATGAGGCTGTAACATATGAAAATGTAATAAAAAGATGCGCTGTGAATCCTTTCTGGATGGTGTCTAGGAGAGGTATAAACTAATAACATGCTAGTCATCTTAGTGGTCAACCGGTCTTGTTGATTTGGCAAAAGCTTTAGGCCAGATGCCCTTCCTGACGCAGCCCTCCCTATTTACCCAGATTTGGACCGGCATCAAAAAGCGCACGGTCACATGCCTACCCAGTGGCTGGGTTCTAGTAACACACCAGTAACACACTAATAAAAAAACAATATGCTAAAATAATACGTTCATAACCTGTAAAGAACAACCGAAGATTCTGTCCATATCTCATTGTTTTTGCTTAATTATTTTTGGCTACATTGATTCACACAGCAGAGCGCCTTAATTCAGCAGATTAACCATGGGCGTCAATGCCGTGAAAGTGAAGTGATTGTCATTGTGATACACTGCAGCACAGCACACGGTGACACAACAAAATGTGTCCTCTGCTTTTAACCATCACCCTTGGTGAGCAGCGGGCAGCCATGACAGGCACCCGGGGAGCAGTGTGTGGGGACGGTGCTTTGCTCAGTGGCACCTCGGCGGATCGGGATTCAAACCGGCAAACTTCTGACTACGGGGTCGCTTCCTTAACCGCTAGGCCACCACTGCCCCCCAGTGCATTAATTGATTTTAGACTTACAGCCAATCAGAATTGGGCGTTCATCAAGGTCATGGTATGAAGTCCTGCTGTAACGCTACTCTTACAACTCTTACTCGTACTTTATACTAACTGTAAATGTTGACCCTCACCTCCCTGGGATGGACGGAGTGTCCTCATGAAGGTTGAGTTGGGCTCTGACCGCCATACCAACGAGCCTGGCCTTCACCTCGCACGCAGTCGGACATCGGGGACCGACGCCTCTGCCATGGGGACACATGTGCGTCTTGAAGAGAAGGGCTGCGTGAACACTGATCATGGAGACCTGATCGAGGCCTGCACGTTCTCGACGGCCCTGTCTGCCATGCTTGGTTTTACAGTGGGATGGCTGGGGTGGATTGAGAATGTGAGAGGGGCAGATGCTGTGCAGGTTGGGGAGCACCAGACCCACCGCAGTAGCCACGCCCAACAGGGAGAGACGAAGGCTCAGGCTGGGCGCGTCGCCACCATCAAGCCTGGAATCACTGGCGGCGTCAAATCCTGCCAGCGGCACTGTTTCTGTAGTCGCATCGGTGGGCCGGCTGCTCAGACGTGGCCACGTTACGAAATGCGTATTTGGACAGAGAGCCGCGAAAGCCGGACCGCACAAATCTCCCTACGAATACGGAGTTATTTTCTCTCACGGGCCACATCGGTCCGGTCGGAGGTAGACACACACTCCAACAATGACTGACAGCCCATGGAGGAAAACTCTGACACGTCCCCTGAACATTCCTTAAAACTTGTGCTCAGACAAGGGAGAATCCCGGGGAAGTTCGATAGGGACCTCTCCAAGGTCTCACGGGTTTTTTATCCTGCCTCTGTTCACCAAAACGGAGACGCGGTGAACGAAACGAACTTCTGAGGAGGAACACAGTGCCCTGCCTATATAGTTAAATGAGTATTGTTCTATTTGGAGTGGTAGTGTGTGTGTGTGTGATGTGTTCGTCTTATTCAGACAGCTTCTCTGCGACTGACCAACAACAACAATTTTTTTTTTACATATTTTATCTGCATATTTTAATAAAGCCATCTTATTTGTATGCATATTTGATTTTTAAAAAATCATTCGTTACCCACAGTGGTATAAATATGCTTGTGATCTTACGAACGGGTGGGAGTTCTTCTTGCAAGTCCCCCCCCCCATGTGCACGGTGAATTAAACTTGGAAAATCAACTGTTGACATTCTTCATTTGCAGAAAATCTCACCCCAAACCACCTAGATTGGGTTCAGGTCCGGTGACTGTGGAGACCAGGTCTCCACTTTTTGTTAAGTACATAATTCCACATGTGTTCATTCATAGTTTTGATGCCTTCAGTGAGAATCTACCAAAGTAAATGGTCATGAAAATAAAGAAAACACATTGAATGAGAAGATGTGTACAAACTTTTGGCCTGGACTGTACATATATGTTAAGCCTGTGCGCATTAAATCCTGGCCTTTGTCCACGCATCGAGACTTTTTTTTTTAAATCTAGTTATTAGCAGAATCGGTAAGGACGCTGTGAAGCCCGCCATGGCGGCTCCAGCCCCCCGCGCACAGAGCTCTGTTGCCCGCTGCAGGCGACGCGCGGGACGGCACGACGAGCGGCGCAGCGCGGGCAGCCGGGGCCGGGCGGAGGAGGCGAAATTACTCACGAACTCGAGAGCAAACTTGTTAAGGCGTGAGGCGGACTGGCAGATTATTTTGTCGGGGTGAAAAGCGGATCCTCTCTCCTCAGGAGCGCGGCAGCCCGATCATTCGCGTTCATTCGGCCGATTGTCTCCCGACCGGGCCCGCAAATATTTCTAGAGCTCTAGCCTTGTTATTCTGATATTAAAACTCATTCAACGTGCACAGTGAACTAGTTATTGTAGTTATTAGGGTTATAGTTAGTACTATATTATGCTTCTAGAAACATACAGGTATAGCTTTAGCTGTGTTGCCAGGTGCGGCCTGCTAAGCTGGCAAAATAAAAAAAAAAATTCACGCGATCCACTCTACTACCTCGTGACTTTTATTGATTTCTTTTTTCTTTTTTGCTGTAGTGGACATTATAAACCTGGCACGTCCATATAAGAGACTGTCTTTTGACAACAAGCCCAACAACCTTCCACGGACAAATATAAAGATTAAAGTCGCTCACAACAAGCGGACTTGGCAACACGAGCGTAGCCTCAGGTTCTGCCAAACCTTTGAGGGAAGCGGCTTCACCTGCACCCCAAAAATATTACACCTCAGATGAGCGCCCCACAAGCCCTCCTCCATCCTCACCGCCAACGCCGGCTTCTCTCTCTCCCTCCCTCCCTCCCTCCCTCCCTCCCGCCCTCCGCGCTCGCTTTCTTCACGCTCATTTCCGTGACGTCGCAGCGGAGCGCTGGTGGGGGGAGATCGGCTCCTCCGGAATGATCCCGCGTCCCGCCGGTGCTGGCGGAGCGGACGATGGAGCAGACCTGAGCTCCGGCTCCGTCCCGCCGCTGGCCGCGTCCCGAGCGAACCCGCGGACATTCTATTCCGGTCACGTCTCCGTCTTCTCTCTTTTGCCTTAGTCACAGTAGGAGAGAGAGAGAGAGAGAGAGAGAGAGAGAGAGACGGCGGAGGACCGGGAAAGATCCTTCTGCTCTTTTATCTCCGGTTTATTCCCGATGCTTTGAACTAACGCTGTGTGGAATAAAAAAAAAAAAAGAAAAAAGGTGAGTGGCGCGCAAATCATCTCTTTTCTCATTTCTAAAGGCGTCAAATGAGGGCAAATTAATGTCGATTCCAAGCAATTAAGCTGCAGGGGATATTTAGAGATAGTAACGGAACACATTAGTTTATTTGTGGAAATGATGGAGCAGAATTTATATATATATATATTTTTTTTACTTTACATGTTTCTGAATTTATGTGCGCAAAATCAAACATCTATATCTTGATTATTAATCATTTGTTTGCTATATCTGGTGGTTTTTATTTTCGTCCCTGTGCATATCTTTACAGACAGCAATCCGGGACCGCCCTCGCCATCTGTTCGGATTCGGGAGATGTGAAGTTGGACCCCCGTTAAAACCGAGTGGGTACCCGCAGGATCGAATAAAACGGACCGAGGCGCCCCGCGGGTACACGGAGGAAGGGTGGAGTGGGGGGAGAGAGAGAGAGAGAGAGAAATCACGAAGGGGTGCTGGTGGCGGCGGTGGGGTGCCCAACGGCGCACACAAAGTGCGCCATTCATCCCAGAATGCAGTCACTTTCCCACCGGCAGCGCGCCCCGCTACCGATCCGCCGTGACCGGGAGATCGAGGCTGGCCGTGGCGCGCGTTTTGGCGACACCGAGAGAGAGAGAGACTTTAGATGACGATAAAAATGATAATTTTTTTTTTGTTTGGGGGGGGGGGGGGGGGGGGGGTCGGTTTATTGTATTGGAGACATAACAGGGGTTACAAGTCCTGACATACGCGACATGTCACCGAACCGCCGCGATTCCCGTTGTCGTGCGCTCGGGAACGGATCGGACCGGAGACGCGGTTAACGGGGAGGGATGGGGGGGGGGGGGGGGGGGGGGGGGGGATAAGGCATGATTTACAGCCGACAAAGAAAGAAAGAAAAAAAAACGCACCGTCATTAATAAATATTCCCGAAGAGCGCAGCGAGCCCCTGGCACCGCCGGCGTCGTTACGTAAGGCCCGAAATCAGCTGACGTGGAACTCTGACCTCAGCGCCGATTCTGGTTATTAGGAGGCGAGCTGACCAGGCACTTTCACGCCTGTCATTTTTTTAAGGAGCATCACCCCCCACGAACCGGAACCCCAAAATCCAAGGGCCATGCAAGAAGGAGCCTCATGACCCTGTCCTGGAGTCCGTCCATTTACATTTTACATTCAAGGAATTTATCAGACGCCCTTATCCAGAGCGACTTACAATCAGTAGTTACAGGGACAGTCCCCCCCTGGAGACACTCAGGGTTAAGTGTCTTGCTCAGGGACACAATGGTAGTAAGTGGGGTTTGAACCTGGGTCTTCTGGTTCATAGGCGAGTGTGTTACCACTAGGCCACTACCACCCTCAGTCCCACCCCTGTCACTTAAACCTTTATAATAATAATAATAAGTATTATTACGGATGAATGATGAAATTCCAGCCGATAAAATGTTCTCTCTCTCTCTCTCTTTTCCGTCTGTTTTCCTTCACTCTCTGCAGTGCTGTGAAGTGGCTCTCAGCCGTAACTTCATCAGGTCTCGGTGGAAGGATGCTGTGGGTTACCCTGCTAAGCACAATAGCTTTAGGATGGACCACGCCGATCCCGTTGCTGGACGACTCAGAGGAGATAGACGAGCCTTGCTTCGACCCCTGTTACTGTGAAGTGAAGGAGGGCTTCTTCTACGTGCACTGCGACAGCAAAGGATTTACAAATGTCAGCCAGGTGTCCCAGTCATGGTCCAGGCCCTTTAAGCTCAACCTGCAGAGGAACTCCATGCGCAAGCTGTACTTCAACAGCTTCCTGCACCTCAACAACGCCATATCGCTCAACCTGGGGAACAACGCGCTCCAGGACATTCACGCCGGCGCCTTCAACGGCCTGAGCGTCCTGAGGAAGCTCTTCCTGCACGAGAACAAGCTGGAGGTGTTCAGGAACGACACTTTTCTGGGACTGGAGAGCCTGGAGTACCTTCAGGCGGACTACAACGTCATTAAGAGAATAGAGAGCGGGGCGTTCAGGAACCTGCACAAGCTCCGAGTGCTCATTTTGAACGACAACTTGATCCCGGCGCTCCCCAACCTGCTGTTCAGGTCCGTGTCCCTGACGCACCTGGACCTGCGCGGCAACCGGCTGAAGACGCTGCCGTACAGGGGCACGCTGGAGTTCGTGGGCCGCAGCCTGATGGAGATCCAGCTGGAGGAGAACCCGTGGAACTGCGCGTGCGAGATCGTGCAGCTGAAGGCGTGGCTGGAGCGCGTGCCCTACACCGCCCTGGTGGGCGACATCACGTGCGAGTACCCCTTCCACCTCCACGGCAAGGACCTGCGCGAGATCCGGCGCGGCGAGCTGTGCCCGCTGCTGTCCGAGGCGGAGATCGAGGCCCGGCTGGGGATCCCCAAGACGCCCTTCAGCAGCGAGGGCGCGTGGCCCACCAAGCCGTCGTCCATGCTGTCCTCCTTCCACAACACCGCCTCGTCCGTGGAGTACAAGGAGCGGCACGCCAAGCCCACCAAGCGGCCCCGGCCCACCAAGACCCCGCCCACGCCGCGCGCCGCCTACCCCGGCCCCAACCAGCCCCCCGTCGCGGCCTACCAGACCCGGCCGCCCATCCCCATCATCTGCCCGGCCGGCTGCACCTGCAACCTGCACATCACGGACCTGGGCCTCACCGTCAACTGCAAGGAGAAGGGCTTCCACAACATCTCGGAGCTCCTGCCGCGGCCGCTCAACGCCAAGAAGCTGTACCTGAGCGGGAACTTAATCCAGAAGATCTACCGCTCCGACTTCTGGAACTTCTCCAGCCTGGACCTACTGCACCTGGGCAACAACCGGATATCGTACGTGCAGGAGGGCGCCTTCATCAACCTGCCCAACCTGAAGAGCCTGTACCTGAACGGCAACGACGTGGAGCGGCTGACGCCGGGCATGTTCCGCGGCCTGCAGGCGCTGCGCTACCTCTACCTGGAGTACAACGTGATCCGCGAGGTCCAGCCGGCCGCGTTCAGCCTGATGCCCGGCCTGCAGCTGGCCTTCCTCAACGACAACCTGCTGCGCACGCTGCCCGCCGACGCCTTCGCCGGCACCTCGCTGGCCCGGCTCAACCTGCGCAACAACTACTTCCTGCACCTGCCGGTGGCCGGCGTGCTGGAGCACCTGCACTCCATCGTGCAGATCGACCTGCACCAGAACCCGTGGGACTGCTCCTGCGACGCCGTCCCGCTCAAGCAGTGGATGGAGAAGCTCAGCTCCGTCATCGTGGTGGGGGAGGTCATCTGCCGGACGCCCGAGTCGGCGTCCGGCAAGGACCTGCGCGCCCTGGACGCCGAGGCCGTCTGCCCCGAGCTGAGGCTCGCCGCCCCGTCCCCGGCGCGGCCCCTGGCGCCGTCGCCCGGCGGCTCCGGGGTGAGGCGCGCCCCCCAGGCCGGGCCCGTCCCGCTGTCGGTGCTGATCCTGAGCCTGCTGGTCCTCTTCATCTCGGCCGTGTTCGTGGCCGCCGGACTCTTCGCCTTCGTCCTGAGGAGACGCAAGAAGCTGCCCTTCAGGAAGCGGCCGGAGGCGGACCTGGCCGGCATCCAGATGCAGTGCCGCATGTTCGACGAGCGGCCGGCGGCCTCGCCCGAGAAGCCCGCCGGCCACGTCTACGACTACATCCCCCACCCGGTCACGCAGATGTGCAACAACCCCATATACAAACCGCGGGAGGGCGAGATGGAGCCGCAGTTGGCCGAGACCAAGGACGGCGGCAGCAGCTACCGGACGCTGCTGGAGAAGGAGAGGGAGTGGAACATGGCCGTGTCCAGCTCCCAACTCAACACCATCGTCACCATCAACCAGGCCAACGGCGCGCTCTGCCCCACGGTCATCGACAGCCAGAGGCCCACCCCCACCGTGGGCTTCGTGGACTGCCTGTACGGCACGGTCCCCAAGTTAAAGGACATGCACGTGGCGCACGCCCACCCCCCGGGGATGCAATACCCAGATTTACAGCAGGACGCCCGCTTGAAAGAAACGCTCCTTTTCACCGCGGGGAAGGGCTTCCCCGACCAAACCCAAAGCGAATACCTCGAGTTGCGGGCCAAGCTCCAAACCAAGCCGGATTACCTCGAAGTATTGGAGAAATCCTACCGATTCTAACCCCGTCCCCCGTCCCCCGTCCCCCGTCCAGTAAAAAGCAGCATGACAACATGAAACACATAGAAATATATTACAACAGATGTTTTTTCCCCCAAATTCGCTTGGAGGAAAGGCCATACTCAGATATTCAACCAAGTGCCTTTTTTTCCAAAGTAGCCAGCAATGTTATCTACTCTTATTTTTATACACACAAAAAAAAAAAACACCGATTTTTTTGGTTATTTAGTTTTTTTTTTTGTTTTTTTGTTTTTTTTTCGCCGTGGTGGGGTGGCCTGTGCGCGGAGGAGCGGGACATCTCCGCGGCTCTGTCCACAGTTTGTAGAACACTGCAGTCTTCTGCATGCGTCCGACCGCAGGGTGGGTACCGCTCCACCAGATACTGCAAAAGCGTTGCTGTTCAGTGTTCTGAGTTCAATTTTTTTTTTTTTTTTTATATATCCAACAACAAAAACAACGGTTCTGTCTCGAGGACACGCCCAAGGATCAACATTTGTGAATACACAATGACGCTGAAGATTTTATGGAATTCAACGCACTTTCTTAAGAAAAAAAAAATGCTCCTGGATATTATCACTAACAGCTTTGTAGGAAGCACTTTTAATGTTTTTTTTTTGTTTTTTTTTTCGTTTTTTTTTCTCTCACAAAGATTTGAAAAATGTGCATATATTTATTCTGTAATTTCAGTGAAAAAAAAATTTTACTTGTAAAAGGTAATGTTAAAAATCAATGTATAGTGATTATGCGTCTGGTATAGCCTTCTTAATAAAAACAAACTCTTAAATCCAATAAAGGGGTGCTAACGCATACCGTCTGTGAATAAGATGCAGCTAAAGTATCTGGACGCAGCTGGATATATCAGTATTTTACGGTCATAGCAGATTATAGGAGTCAAATCCGCATATGCCTAAAAACCCATTTGAGGTCTGCTGCTCTGCATCTGCATCATACAAATCTCTCATTGCTGCTACTAGCATTAAAAAAAAGAGATGCAAAGAATAATGGAGCAAGGATCGAGGTCCAAGTATGATGATGTTGATGTACGTGAGCTGTGAACGGGCTGCAAACTTTTAGATATCAGCGACTGGGGCACATATGTGAACATGTATTGGCCGATTCACAAAAATCCAATTCATGTAATATTGTTCATGTTACTGTGTTCTTAGGCCCTTGCTGTAATCAAACCATTAGTTCCGGTGGTTGAAAGGCGTTGCATGGGCTGCGTGTGCAGTGCGCGCAGCGGCGCTGCGGCTTTTGGCCACCAGGGGGCGACGGCGAGTCGCTCACGGGTTCTGTGTAGAAGACGAGCGACGAGCTGATGGAGGAGATGGCCGCCCTGCTATCCAGTGATGTAAAAAAGAAACGTTAAAGTCCAGGACCAAAATACCGTGACATATAACACGTATATATGATTTAAAATCAAATATAGAACCGAGGCTTTATTTTTTTATGCAGTGAATTGAAATATTATTATTATTGTGTTTATTCTCTGAAAGGCCTTTTCATTCGTTGATCCAATACGAGCTGAGAGAATTGCACATCAGGCTTAAATATGAATAGATGGAGAAAGGGAAATATAAAATGTGCATCTTTTTAAACAGGACCTTCATCTATTTCATTTCTGCCCAGTTAACCGCTCAGCATTGCATCGGCACAGACTGTCTATTATGTTCAATACTAAATCCACAGCCATTTCTGACAATTTGATTTCATGCAGCACTCTCGATTTATATGCACATTTGTCAGACAACAGGAAGATGACATCCTTACTGATATATCAGCAACTGTTTGCATGCCATTTCTCACAAGAAATATGAGGTATTTTAACCTTCCCACAAGGTAAAAAGAAAAAAATAGAAGAGATGCAAAAAGATCACCAGATCATCTTTCCTTTGATGGTGACTGAAACAGTGATATGGCACACAATTGTGATTTGTGTTTAAATACTGAAGAATATTATTTTCTCTTCACTCACATGCACCGACAAGTGTGTTGCCTATGTTCTAATAAATTATATTTGTATCTATGGCCATATGAGTTCCCCTTTTGTACATTTCTGTTCAATTTCTGTGGTATTTCAGTTCATTTGACGGTCGGACCAGAGGAGAGTGCATATTAGTGTTAGTGTGGGTCAGCATTTGCATGTTGGATCTCCCGAGAATCAACCCACTGTGGATCCCTGAGGATCTTAAGTGAAAATGAGCAGAAAAAAAAAAAAAAAAAAACTTTTCGGGTAAACATGAGAAACGCCACGTCTGGTTGGTCTCTGTTGCACATCATGTAAAAAAAATCTTGGAGTATATTGTTTCCACATTGTTGAAAAGATCTCTAAAAAAAAAAAGAAGACTCGGCTTCAGGACTGTTTAAAATGTGCCGGCGTGATCTGGGTTGGCTTTGACTGATGTTTTTTTTTCATCCAGTAGACTGGACATTGCTTAAAGAAGAGCGGCTTCCACCCAGCGGCCCTGTTGCCATCAGGTTCTTCCTTGTCGCCGCTGCCTGTTTCCTGTTGTTTGCTGCTCTTGTGTGTGTCTCTCTCTCTCTCTCTCTCTCTCTTTTTTTTTTTGTATTTTTCCATGCGGCTGCCTGCTGGCACGGTGAAATCCTCAGCCTGCATTTTTGCCAACTCAAGTCTTTTCTCCCGCTCCTTTCCTTTGACAATAATTGTTTGTTCTCTGCCTTTTCAGCGTCCTTAATTAGCTGCAAACGATCAAAAACCCCAAGTGGTTGAGGAAGGAGGATATTGGGGTGATGGAGGAGGAGGAGGGGGACAGAATAAGAGGAAAACAATCATGCCGCATCAGCGCACCGCAATCAGGTTTGCTGAAAATGTTACTTCTTAAAAAGGCCACGTTCGTCTCTCTCTGTCATTTGTTAAACAGGACGGTAATCGTCCAATTAGCGGCAAATTGTTAAGAGGAAGATCTGGAGATTTGCTGCGGTTTCCGCAGCGTCCCAATGGCCGGAATTTCTTCTCTTCATCTCACTCTCTCTTTAGTGTGTGTGTGTGTGTGTGTGTGTGAGTGCATTCTATTCCATTGGTCATATTCACATGTTACTGGCTTGTCTGCTTTGTCGGTGGCTGGTGAAGGAATGGGGGACGCTGTCCAGGGTCCTGGACGTTCGTGGCAGGAGGCCTCTGAGCCTAAAACTGCCAGGCTGCCCTGATACGTCGTGCACACCCCTGTCAAGGCAAGTTAGACCTTAAGTCAAGGCCCCTTTCAAGCTGAGCCGTAACCCAGAAAGGGTCCATTAAAAACCGGACGCTGTCTTCACTTCAAGCATGAGCCCAGCCTCTCCCTCTCGTTACCGTCCAATTCATTTACATTTACAGCATTTACCAGACGCCCTTATCCAGAGCGACTTACAATCAGTAGTTACAGGGACAGTCCCCCCCTGGAGCAATTTAAGGGTTAAGTGTCTTGCTCAGGGACACAATGGTAGTAAGCGGGGTTTGAACCCGGGTCTTCTGGTTCATAGTGTGTTACCCACTAGGCTACTACCACCCTTGTCATCATCACCCAATTCGCTGATGATTTACTGCTACTGGTTCTCACGCACGGCACTTCGTTCCATCTGTAGCTGTTTTAAGATTTTCGTTTGAGATGTTCTCACCTTACTTCTGTTCCGAAGCGTACATCTCTAAAGCAACTCGCACTTTTCTCCCCTGTTCCCTGCTGGTCTCGCGCTGGGGTTTGGTGTTGTGGCCTGTGCAGAGTTGCGTGACGAGCAATGTCACTAAATGTGGGCAGGTGACTCTGGTTTGGGACGATGATGCTTTCTGTGTCCAGCCGACTCCCTTTGCGTCAGCATGAAGGTGCGTTAATGAGAATTCCGAGCCTTTTTGTTATTCCCTGGACGCTGCCGTTTGAAGTTCTGAGTCAGTGCGGGGGAATTGAACCTTTGGCTTTGTGCCTGCTGACCCTTTATGGTCGCCAGTGTGGGCAGCTCCTCTATAACTACCAAAAAAAACTGCGCTAACACGCGGACAGGGCTGTCTACAGAGCCTCGATGAAGCCATTTACAGCGATAAATCCTGCCTGGAACCAGCATCGTACAGAAATGATGGTGCGGCGAAGGAACGTTCGAATTTGGCTGTGGCTGTGGAAGGATGATATGCTGCCCGGTGCTCTTTGCGGAGCCCCGGTTGTGCTGAATGTGGTGGAACACGCTGACTGCAGAGCCGGTCCTTTTGACGGGCCGGTGCTGCGGCGTCCGTCTCCCCCCTGTGAGCCGTCCACGTTGGGAAATAAAGAATCTTGTCCGTCCATTGTGAGGAATGATATGACGCTTTCAAGCTTGTACAAGACGGAACCGCCCCGTGGCGAAGGGATGGTGGATTGCTCCCCGACTCTTTTATCAGTAGAGAAAGCGACGTAGTAAAATAGAGGGAGGCGGGTTGTTTCTTTTATTTTAATCTTTGAGAACCAATACACCCGTCATAAGCACAGCATTTGGAAAAGGAATTTACTTCACTGATAGGTTACAAGAAAAAAAATCCCAATAAGCTTTATTTAGCAGCTGTGCACTTCCCAGTGTGCAGTACTGTGCCTCTTTTTGCCTGTGCTGTGCTGAGGATGCCGTGTTGAGCGTTTTGTTTGATTTGTAATGCTGAGCAGCCATTTTGGAGGGCCGTTTTGATCGTGTTGTGTGCTGGCAGCGCAGCGCGTGCAAGTTTGGGCGTCGTAAGGAGCGTGCTGTGTTGCGGCTGCTGTGCTGACTGTGCCGTGTTGACTGTGCTGTGCTGCTAATGCTGTGCTTGCTGTGCATCATTGAGAATGCTGCATTGCTGAGTAGTGACTGGAAAGCGTAAATCACTGAAATCTGGCAGAACGGTAAAACAAGTCAGCAGTGCGCACATAAAGCACTCACGTCCATGACCGCCCCCCCCCCGCGCTCTCTCTCTCTCTCTCTCTCTGTATCTCTCTCTCACTGAGGAAAGGAAAGTGCGAAAAGCTGTTCAGTCCAGTGTTTCCTTCCGCCCTGAATGCATATTCCCGACTCCTCGTGGAATTAAGGGTGCGGGATGGAGATCGAAAAGCGAGATTGAGCCGGTGTGCGCTGGCCACCGAATGTATGTTTGCGTTAACACCTGTCTGTGTGTGCGAGCGGCGTCTTGCCATGTTCTCCCAGGGCCCAAAACAAGGCGTAGCGTCTGGCCGTTGTTCGCCAATTCCGTCGCGCCGATGTCATTTGGTGCTGAAAGCAGGAAAGCACTAGATGCAGAACCACCTTCCCAGTCCTGTGGAACTGTTCCTGAATAAAAAACCCACAAGGTGAACGTTGTGTTCATGAATGACGTAGTCAGGCGCGACGTCCGAGATGATTTAACCTTGCTGCAGTCATCATGTCACCTAGCTCCGCCTCCCTTAAATGGCGCAGGGAAAATATGACACTATGGACTTCAGAACTGCTTCAAGTTTTTTTTTTGCTGTTGTTCAGGAGAACCTCATGGAGACAAACAAACCTTGACCCCTGTTTCCAAACCCTTGAGTCTCATTCACTGGCAGGTGCACCGGGGTGTCACAGTTTGACCTTCGACACTGACCACGTGGTTTTTCTCCCCGCAGGGCACGAGGACGAACAGAACATGTATTTAATGGCAGCTGAGAGCTCCCCGTGGAGGCCGCCCGAGTGTGGAGCCCACGTCTGGGGTCTGCGTGGGAGAGCCCAGCAGCTGCTTTCAGCTCTGCTGCGCGTGGGCAGCGCTGGCACGGCGTCCCCCGGTGTGACTGTTTGCGGATCAGCAGTCGGACCTGGTGGGAGTGGCGTTGTTGACTCCGGGGAGGGATCGGCTCTCAGTGGTGGGGAGTTTCTTGTTTGGACTCATCCACCACAGTTTCTTCTTCTTCTGTTGGTTTCTGGCCCATTAAAATGGACCTCTGGAGAGATTCTCCCAGCAGCCCCTGCCAACGGTTGACGTGAACAACCCACATCTATCTGTGTGTGGTTAGTTGCGTCAGCTCCGTGACTGACTCGCATCGGGACTGGAGGACTCGGAATGTGTGTGTGTGTGTGTGTGTGTGTGTGTGTGCCTGTCGCTCTCTTTATGACTGACGGATCCGCCATGAGCATGCATCCCTGTGGAATATCCGCTAATATGCATTTGCGCTTTGGTGTTGGCGTTCTCGCATGTTAATGGCCGTGAAGCTGACATTTGCTGTTCTGTCCGGCCCCGCTGACAGTGCAGAGGCAGCGCGTGGAAACAGAAACGAGTCCTCTGTGGTCTCAGGACGCCTAGTTGCTTACTTTAGAATTATGGCGTTAACGGTGTAAAGAGGAGAACGGAAATGAAGCTCTTGACGGCTACGTGTGCTGGATTCGGGAAGGGTGGAGGAAGGTGAGAGAAGGACCAGAGAGAGGAAGAGAGAGAGAATTTAAAGACAACCCAGATAAGGAGGTTTGCAGCTTCCGCAAGGGATCGTGGATCGATCCCTGTTCCCAATCTGGAACACGTGCCATGATTTTGCATGTAAAAAAATTGGTTCAGAAGCTTCGTTCGTCTGGAAATAAGAATTTGTAGAAGAAGAAACTGATGTGTATCGAGTCATCGATACCAACAGTGAAGATCCACATTCTTCCAAAGCGGCTGCTGAGTTCACGCTACGCAACTTGCTGTCTTGTGACTGGAATGGATTGTCACTGCGGTGCCACTGAGCCCACACACTGCTCCCCGGGCGCCTGTCATGGCTGCCCACTGCTCACCAAGGCTGATGGTTAAATGCAGAGGACACATTTCGTTGTGTCACCGTGTGCTGTGCCGGCTGTGCTTTACAGTGACAATCACTACTGACGGGGGGTCACATTCATTGGCAGGAAAGGACCTACTTCTTTCAAAACTGGACTTTAAAAAAAATGTACGACCAACATAATAAATAAATAATTACATAAATGACTGAATTCAAATGAATTTGCACACAAGGGGAGGAGGGACGACGTCCTCAACTTGCGGCCATCCCGTGACTGGCTGCACCGCTGACTCCCCCAAATGTTTGTCCTGCTAGATGTCCAACACATGCTATCATCGGCAGAGTCGGCGAGTCCATGATGAACCAGTGAACACCTTGGGCCCATCTCGAAATTCCAACATGCCTCAAGTACCGGTGTAAAACCTGAAGTAGACCCACCGAACCGGATCAGCGGCGTAACAGCTTACCTGTTTCTTCATTTTCTTCGCGGACGCTGAAGCGGCAGTCCGTCAGGGAGGTCCCGCCGGCGGCGGGCCTCCGGCGCCGATGTACAGCGGCCGCCGCGGCTAATGGCTGCGGTGAGAGGGGCCGAGCCGGGGAACGGGTTTGCGGGATTGTCTGCCTAATGAGCTGAGAGGCTGCAGTCGGAAGGAGCCGGGCCGGCGCTGTTTACGGTAGTCTGAAGGGCCCTCGCTGTTTTCACTCTCGCCCGCGCTCCCTCCATGCATTACCATACGCTCTGCTAATGCGTTCAGGATGCTGTGTCCGGGCCTTCCACTTCATGGGCTGTTGCTCACTGGGTTTTGTTGTCTTTTAGAGGACAAGTGCATATGAATGGGCTCTTGTTTTGAATAATGCTTCAGTGACAGAGAAAAAAAAAAATTATAATAATGGAACACAAGTGACACTATGCATACTGTCAAAGGAACAGCTTCGAGGCACCGTGGTACATCTCCAGTCTCTGTTCCTCTGTTGGTCTGTGTTTTGAGTGGCTGACCGATGTCTGAGATGTTAAACCTCTTGACATCTGACATTTAAAAGGCTGTGGGGCAGCGGTTAAGGAAGTGGTGGCCTAGCGGTTAAGGAAGCGGCCCCGCAATCAGAAGGTTGCCGGCTCGATTCCCGATTCGCCAAGGTGCCACTGAGGTGCCACTGAGCAAAGCACCGTCCCCACACACTGCTCCCCGGGCGCTTGTCATGGCTGCCCACATGAATGCACAGCACACACGATGACATGTGTCCTCTGTAATTAACCCATCACCCGTGGCGATGAGCGGGCAGCCATGACAGGTGCTCGGTAGGCACGGTGTGGGCACGGTACTTGGGGATTTGAACTGGCAACCTTCTGATTACGGGTTCGCTTCTGTACCCGCTAGGCTACCACACGCGTCCCCAACTATAAAGGTTCTAGTTTTTTTTTCCATCTTAGCTTACTTTGACCCAGTAACATATTAATACCTTTATTATGATACCAGCTGTAATATACCTTGTAGTCATAATTCTGTGTGTGTTTTTGGCTCTCTCTTTCTCACAAACAGACAGAATTACATTTACACCATTTATCAGACGCCCTTATCCAGAGCGACTTACAATCAGTAGTTACAGGGACAGTCCCCCCTGTCCAGTCACTCAGGGTTAAGTGTCTTGCTCAGGGACACAATGGTAGTAAGTGGGGTTTGAACCTGGGTCTTCAGGTTCATAGGCGAGTATGTTACTAGGCTACTACCCAATACTACTACTTTTACACTTCCATTGTTTCACAGTATAAACATCAGTGTACTTACCCGGCATATGTGCACGAAGAAGCAATGGCAGCAGCGTTCAAGTACACTGTAAACCCACTAGTCCCATGACGAGGTTGCACGGCCATTCAGCCTCCATCGGCAAACGTGGACCGATCAGGTCTGATCAGGTTTCAAGGGCAGAGGCGATGAACCTCTCCACACCGAGGAGACAGCGCCGGCTCTGAGAGATAAAAGGTTCCGTATCGATTTTGACTGGTGATTAGTCAGAATCCGTCCTATCTTAATTACATGTGAGACAGGAAGTAGACTGGGGTCTGTCTATGATTTTACGTTTCACTGTCGCCTCTCTGAACGTTAATGAACATTAACCCCTAACACCTATAGGATCTGTCAGATCTTTGTTCTGAATGAATAACATGTAATTACTGATGAATATGTTGATGCGTCAGTGGCCTATGGGAGCTATTTGGCTGGTCCAGGTTTAGCTTTTATGAAGGCATTCAGGCATTTGGCGTGTGGATTGCTTTGTTTTTACCTTTTGAACCATAGTATGGTATTCTAGTATTTTACTATGTAGTCGTGGTACTCCCACTTTGTGATTAAGTGAGATGGGCGAAGTGGAGGTGATTGAGTATTGATGCTGTAATTTATACTGAATGGTGACTCACTGGCAGTGGACAAATCAAGGCTCGACAAACGGGAATGTGCTTGAGCAATGATACGGTCTAGGTGATGGCATACTGTTCGATATTGGCCCTGGAGTGCTGTGGTCAGCTAACCAGAGCCAGTTTACCGTGGTCTGGTGTGGGCCGGATTTAAACAGAGGCCCGGTATTAAAAAGCTGTGTGTGTGTGTGTGTGTGTGTGTTTATATATACATTTTTGGTCTAGGAAAATTAGTTTTCTAGGAAATTAGTATTACAATGAGAGGGTTGTTTTATACTCAGGGTCATCTCATTTATAATACGGAATTTAGACAAATAATATATATATATATATAGCAATATTTTGGCAATGTCACTGAATTATGCAGGCTGTCAGAGCATCTGGAGGAGGGGGATTTGAAATCCATCCCTAAAGGGAGCGTGGGCGGCTCACATAAAAGCATGTGTGCCTGAACGGACAAATGCTAATACACTGTCAAGTCCCCAAAACAGTAAATGAAGGTCCTGACAGGCCTTGGCAGCTTGGTGCCTGGTTTATTTGGTTTGGGTCTGTGCTGGACGGTCGTACGACCTGAGGAGGGGCGGGTGAGAAGACGTTCCGAGCTGGGGGGTGGCGCATCTCTCGAGTTGTAGAGGGCATTTGACGTGTTCTTATCTCTGGCTTTCACTTTGGCTGCGAGGGCGTAATAAATGGAAGGAGGCATCAGAAGAAGGACAGTCACTCTGGGGCGATGCCAGACTCTGCAGCCTCCGCCCCCCCTCGCCTCGGATCGTGCGGTCATCGCTATGGTATAATTGGTAGAATTTCTTTTCTGATCATGCCCATTCTGCAAAAAGAGTGTAAGAAAACAAGGTATTTTACCTCCAAATTTGATGAATGGGTTGAAGAGGAGCTAATGGCAGAAGGACCAGAAGCCCAGTTGGTAACCCCTCACCCGCCACCGCCACCCTGTAGTCTGTGCTGGGCCGGGCAGTGATGCACGGCCCAGGGCCTTTGCTCTGACAGCCACTTTGACGGAGACGAGGGCTGCACCCCGCCCAACCCCCCCAGTTCCCTGCGTCTCTTTACCCTGACAGGATGCCTTCTGAAGGGCTTTGACACCATGCAGTACAATTTCTCATGCAGTTTGGAGTAATGGGGTCAGCAAGACGCCAGCCGACTATATCGTGCTCTGCCTACCCGATGAATGTCTTACAGTCTGTGTGTGTGTGTGTGTGTGTGTGTGTGTGTGCCCAAGTCACACGTACTATGGACACGTACACATCTCTTTTCTCTGCGTTGGGATGAAGGAGCGTGTTTACAGCACACAGTGACTCTTGCGACTTGCGTTTGCACATTAAGGTGTTTTATGCCTGACAGCCATTGAGGTTCTGGGCTCTCTGTGTCTCTGTGTTTCTTTGTGTGTGTGTGTGTGTGTGTGTATGTGTGTGTGTGTGTGTGTGTGTGTTGGTCAACGTTTTCTGGTGGAACACTAAAACTGCTTCCTCAGCTCAGAATTCGGGGGACACAGATATCTAAGGTGTTAAAGTTGCTTTGTTGTACTGTGTGTTTGCACACACACACACACACACACACACACTTTATTTCATGTCTCCCTGTCCCTGTCTCAGCACATTCTGACAGTCAATGTCCACACCTTGCACATCCCTGCTGTTATTTGAGTTGAGTGTATTTGTGTGTGTGTCACTGAGAGTACTTTACCAACAGTAAGGCGTTGCAGTGGGAGGCTGGCGTGGGCAGTGGGAGGCGGGGACTTTTTACAGCATATTAGTGAGATTTAATCACCCCTGCTTTGGTCTGCAGGCCTACTGCGGATTTTTATTTTATTTACCACCCTCCATACTATTTCCCTCTCTCGATTGATCGACTATGTGATTGTCAGCTCCAGCTCGTCACTCCTCCTCTTGAACTGTGGTCAAGGTCACAAGCCTCCTTTCTCATGAAGTCCTCAGTTCATAAAATTTAAGATGTGAACGTGAAAGAGTAAATTTAGTTCAACTTACAGTTTGTTCCATAAATATTTAATAGCGATGGTGAAACTATTTTTTATAGGAAGAAGTCAGTGAAGTGTGGACTTTAATCCAAGAGGTTTAACAGCTCTGTTGAATTTAAACCCATTTTTATACGTTAAATGCAGATTCCCCCAACTGGTCTATAGTAGCAAACATATTGATGTTAAATCGCTCTCCTTGGTGAGTAAAAAGGGATGCAACAACAGAAAAATCCTTTTATTGAAATACATTCATTCAGAAACACACGGCCCACCATTACTGCCAATGTGTTAATGGGAACGTAATGAAACTGGAGTGTGTAGAATGTTTTCCAATTAACTTGGGTACATGAGTCACCATCAGCATGGAAAAGGCAAGAAAAGTACTTTGACCTTGATAACTGAGGGAATGAATATATAAATGTGAAAATCGTGTTTCTATCATTAAGTCAATCATAAAAGCACAAACACGTGGTTTGTTATAGACTTGTTTGGAAGAAGCCCCTGTATAAACTGGATCTACAACAAAGTCTCCAAAACCCTCACCTCAATGCCAGCAGAATATTTAGAAGGCATGCTGGGAAATGCATTCACCCTCTGATTATAAGTACTTCAGGTATGGGTCAAAGTGCATTTATTTATTTATTTATTTAGATCCTAGAATGTTCTTTGATAAGCTTACAGACGAGGCCAAAATTATTAGCCCCCCAGGAATTATGAAGTATTTGCTTTTGCTATTTAGTAACGTTTGGTAGATTTTGTAATAAAACATGAATGTTTAGGCTTGCTTTACTGTGCAATATAGTAAAAAATGTAATGGTAAAAACCATTATTGTGGATGTTGGATTTCAAAACACCCCTATAGTAATTCACCAGTCAGGGCTGAAATCACACCTGAAATCACAACAGGCCACTCGATCACATGAGAGGAATTGCTGGTACTCACCATGCCAAAGACAAAAAGGGATAGAGGATAGTAGAAGGGGGAAGCTAGATTGCAATCTCCAAGCAATTCACAGGGTCTAAAGCTGCTGTATGTTGTATTATTGCCAAGTACAAGGAGATAGAAACAAACCTGGCTGTGGCCATGAGAGCAAGAACTCTGGAGGTGAAAATAGTCAGAGATGTCAGCAAGGAGCCCCGGACATCTGCCAAGACTTGGCCCTCTTCTCAAGTCCATGGTGGGTTTCAGGGCCTTTGTCCCAGAAGAACCCCTTTACTCAAAGAGCCGGACATCAGAGCTCAACTGAGGTTTGCCGTGAACCTTTGAAAGATACAGTTGAATGATAAAGGTTTGGGCGCATGGATGTTGCTTATGTTTGCTGAAGAAAGGGAGAGGCCTTCAACCCTAGGAGCACAGTTCCCACAGTTAAACGTGGTGGGAGAATCATGCAGCCTCAGACACAGCGGTGTATGACATGAAACAAGACAATAACCCAAAGCATGGAAATTAGTCCAACAGTTCCTGAAACCAAGATCCTGGAGTGGTCCGCACAGAGACCAGATCTCAATCCTATTCAGAATCTGTGGTGGGTACTCAAAAGTTTCTATGCTGGCATTTCCATGCTCAGAAACCATGCAATTTGGAGCAGCTATAACAATTTGCAATGGAAGAATGGTCCAACTATGCCAACTTAGTAGGAACTACACTAAAAGATTGGTGTCAGACAAATGGCCAGGGGGCTAATTATTTTGGATGTCTCGTTTCTATCGGTAAAATATCCTAATTAAACTTAGTGACATCGTAATTTATAGAGCGTTTGTTTCCAAAATGACAAACACTTGTTGTCTAATTTCATAATGGGGGCTAATAATAATTTGGCCTCAGCTGTATTAAAATGGTTCTGGCGGTGAGTGTTGACTTTCTCTCGGTCTCCGTTGCGGTACCACAACCACGCATGCAGACCGCAGAAGGCAGGACTTCACCGGCCAGTTCACGTGCATGACAGAGGTCGGGCGGCATGGGCAGCGTGTCAGGCATCAGACGACAGCTGGAGAAGGACCAGAAAGCAAAATGATAGTTGACAACAACACATTAGTTCATTTTGATCGTCTTTAATCCAGTTTCAAAGAGGTTTGTGTGTGTGTGTGTGTGTGTGTGTGTGTGTGTGTGTGTGTGCGCGTATGGGTACCGGTGAACACAATCAAGGAATAACAAATGTGTGACATGACTGAAGGGATGTTTAGAGGGGGTGGAGCAGAAGCGGGTGAGGGCCTGCTTTTTGTAACGAAACAACAGATAAGTAGCAATGGACGTCGCGCTCTGTCTTGCTTTTCCTCGCTCCCTCATTCCATGTAATACTTTATTGGCGGCTGCACATGAAAGTATCTGTATCAAGATACGGATACTTTACAGTACAGAAACTGTATTAAGGTACAGATACCTACCAAGTGTTTCTTTTTTGTATCGTTTATTTATGTAAATCATAAATACCAATTCTAAAACTGTGCCCTTACTATTAATACATAACAGACTACTAATAATGATAATACCATTTAACAAAAATAATCCTATTTGGTAATAATTGCAAATACAAGAAGTATATAACAAGTAGAATGGTCAAACTAAAAAAAAAATTGTCCTGCTAACAACTTAAGAATAAAACAAGTAACCATGATGACAGGAGCTGTTGAACACATGCACAGCTCTAGATCTCATTAGCACAATGGTAGCTTTTACTGCATTCTCTCTCTCTCTCTCTCTCTCTCCCTCTCTTTGATGCCTTCAGGCAGCCCACTGGCTGGGAGTGAGAGCTGTTGCAGTGGAGGAGCAGCACTCCCTCTAATTGATATAGACCTCAGCACTGTCTGACCCGGCAAAGAGTGCTGAAGAGGCACAGCTTTATTTATGGCTTTTCTGTCTTTTCTGTCTTCCTGCCAAAGTGTGTGTGTGTGTGTGTCTGACAGATTTGATAGAGGGCCGTAGCACTGAGTTGACAACGATGAAAAAGAAGAACTTTGGAACAGAATTGGATCTCCATTAGATTTAATGCAATAAAGCTGAGTTGACACTAGGCTTTATTTTTGATGTCTCGGTTGAAATTTCTTTTTCAGTTGCAGTGTCATGTGATTGTGTGGATTGCGTTGTTGGTTGCTGATTGATTGATACTTATTTCATTCATTGTTATTGAATGTCTGGCTCTCACTGTTCAAATAAACTTACTTTTGAAACCACTGATCATTATTTTGTTAGTGGACAAACTTAAAAAATCAGCAAGGGGTCAAATACTTAATTCCCCCACTGTGTGTGTTCTCATACCTTTATTTTAACCAGTTAAACCAATTATGTCAAAATTAAAGCAATATCAGTTTAAATTCAATTCAATTGAATCAAATAGTATATTGAACTAAAGATAATTGAATGACGGTTTGAAAAGCATTGCAAGTCTATCTGGCCCCATGACTTACAGCAGTCTCTCTTCAGACACCTCCCTCCCTGACACCCCCCCCCCCCCCCCCCCCCCCCCCCCCCCCCCCCCCCCCCCCCCCCCATGCTCAATGGCAGCAGATTACATTACACTCTCTGCTCCTGAGCTCTCCTCTACGCTGTTCTCTGTAGGACTCTGGTGTCAGGTGACACATTTGCACTGTACTCAGAAGGTCACTGGGACGTCAGCGGTTGACCCCGAACATTAACGGGACGCTGTAACCTCACACTGTCTTTTAATTAACACCTCGCAAGACCAGTCTCTTCATGCAGAGGCTGATGATTTATTACAGTTCACTACTGCAGGGCCAACATGAGGGCACAGTGGAGGCTGGGCACAGACAAGGATGCTTCAAAGAGGGATGGAAAAAAGCAAAAAAAAAAAAACATTAATGCGTGTCCATACAAAGAAAATTAGTTTTTAACAATTTCTGGGCTCAGATTAACATACTTGTCCTGTTGTGCTTGAAAAGTCTTCACTTTCACTTTTGATGTATTATTTTTTTTCATATTCACATTATAAAAATGTTCAATATGTATTCATAACTTCTCTGAGCATCTCTCTAGTATGCTCTAAACTAAGAATTATTTCAAAAACCTGTAAAAAATAAATAGTTTATTTTAAATAGTTTACAAAATAAAAAAAACAAAATAAAAATCTTCAGTCAAATATAATTGGCCTCAAATGTATTCTGCAACAGGACAACGACCCCAAACAGCCAATGTCATTAAGAACTATCTTCATCGTTGAAATAAAAAAAAGGAGTCTTGGAAGTATAACATTTCTTTAAAAATATATATATATACAAATGCAATACAGCTACTGTGATATAGTAAAAATGATATGTTTAAATATGTTTACTTCTATCTTCTGTCAAAGTAGGATAAAAAGGGAATGTTGGAATATGTAATCTGAACAAGTTGATGGCACTGCCATCTGGTTGTTGGTTTCTTGCATATTTTAACACTGCATAACAATAACAAAAAAAAAGCTGAAAATTGGATGAAATCACAACACAGAGTCATTACACTGGAAAGTGACTCGGTCTTTTCCTGTCATGATCCTCTTTGACACCTTTTACTTTTACATCTTGCACAAAATATTTTCCAAAATGATATAAAATGGCAGATTTTGTAAAATGGCAGAACTTTCCTTCATTCTTTTCCTCATGCGGTTTTCCTAAAAGAACAAGAACAAGACTGCAATGGAACAAGACAGAGTTTTGACTAGTTAAAAATCAGTATACTTCTATTCATCTGTGTGACAGTACAAGTCCCCAGTCTTACCATAGACAGCACAGGTCAAAAGTTTGGACACACCTTCTCATTCAATGTGTTTTCTTTATTTTTCATGACTTTACTTTACTTTACTTTACTTTACTTTACTTTACTTTGCAGACGCTTTTATCCAAAGCGACTTACAAGAGGAAGACACCAACAATTCTCGTTCGGTTTATATAGATTTTGAGTTACAAAACTAAGAGCCCTGATCAGGCCTAACTTGTTAGAAAAAGAACATGCTCAGAAATTGTTAAGTGCTAGACGAAGAAATGTATTTATTTATTATTTTTTATTTTGTGCAGTGTGTGTGCATGTGCGTGTGTAAGTGTTAGATTTGTCTGAAATACTTTTTGAATAAGTGGGTTTTCAACTGCTTCTTAAAGGTGGTATTAGTCTCGGCTAGTCGAATGGAGCAGGACAAGTTGTTCCACCAGCCAGGGACGACAAAGGAGAATAGAGTTGATTGGAATCGGAGTCCCCGTGAAGAGGGAATTTTCAGTCTCATTTTATTTGCAGATCTGAGAGGGTGTGCAGGAGTGTAGCTGGCTAGTAGTGTAGGGGGTGGGCTAACAGGATGTGGACTTTGTTTAGCCATTGCTTCCTAATTTTGAAGCTCTCTGATTGGCTGTATCCCATGGAAAACAGAGGTCAAAGGCTACTAGAAGTCCAGTATGAATGGCAAATGCTATAAATTGTTTGTCTTGAAGCCCCTATTTTTGGGTGTGGTGAGGTTAAAATTTGGGTTACAGTGTGAAGGTTTGAGCTTGTTGTATGATATTTGGGTTTTGTACTGTTTACATGACCATTTACATTGGTAGATTCTCACTGAAGGCATCAAAACTACGAATGAACACATGTGGAGTTATGTACTTAATAAAAAGTGGAGACCTGACCTCCACAGTCACCGGACCTGAACCCAGTTGAGATGGTTTGGGGTGAGCTGGACCACAGAGTGAAGGCAAAGGGGCCAACAAGTGCTAAACACCTCTGGGAACTCCTTGAAGACTGTTGGAAAACCATTTCAGGTGACGACCTCTTGAAGCTCATCGAGAGAATGCCAAGAGTGTACAAAGCAGTA
This sequence comes from Denticeps clupeoides, assembly GCF_900700375.1. Taxonomy (NCBI): domain Eukaryota; kingdom Metazoa; phylum Chordata; class Actinopteri; order Clupeiformes; family Denticipitidae; genus Denticeps; species Denticeps clupeoides. Next base: position 8,019,806 of record NC_041725.1, read on the forward strand.
ATCAGAGCAAAGGGTGGATATTTTGAAGAAACTAGAAAATAAAACATGTTTTCAGTTATTTCACCTTTTTTTGTTAAGTACATAACTCCACATGTGTTCATTCATAGTTTTGATGCCCTCAGGATGAATCTACCAATGTCACGAAAATAAAGAAAACACATTGAATGAGAAGTTGTGTCCAAACTTTTGGCCTGTACTGTAATCCTGATCAAATGATGTTGCTTTGAGGAATCACTTTTTATGTCTAATTATAAAGGTCTGATTTGAAAAAAAAATGTGTCTGTGTGTTTTTTTTTTCAGCACAGTGTACCTTTTCGTCTCAAGGTCAGTTCTTGAGACTAATGCCCTCAAGTCCCACTGTTATTCACATTGTCGCAATGACAGCATATGGGCGTCCTTATTAAACCAACAAGCATGCCAAACATCCAGCCATCTGCTGATAGGCTGCATCTTTTCCATCTATAAGGAGGAGGAGGAAGAGTAAAAAAAAATCAGCAATACACTGCTTACTGAAATGTGTTCCAAAACTTTTGTGGTGTCTGAGAAAAGTACGTATAAGGCATCATCAGGAAAGAGGTGTATATACCAGTTTCTGAGCTTGTGTTTGTGGTCTGTGCATGTGTGGAGGTTTGTGTGTTTGTTGGGTGGGGGAGTTAGTGTAGGATAATTAGCTGTCAAAGGACATTACGGCCTTCATCTGTGCTTTATAAGAACCTGTGAGGGTTTCCTTCTGGCACTAGGCTATACCCTGATTTCACCAAAAAAAACTAAAGAAAAACTGAGAGTTTCATGCTCAGTATGGCAATTATCATAGAATAGTGTTACAGATATTTATGCTAAAACTCAAGTGATATCATGCAATTAAAATGTTTGGCAATTTAGATTTCCTTTCTGAAAAATGGCAGAGACAAATAAAATAATAAGATTTTTGGAAGCTCCTCACATCCCGGTTTACCATCAGTAATACCTCTGTGGGCAAGTTTTTGTTTCGACACATATCAGTGCTGATGGTGAATCCACGTGTCTCCACTGCCTTTCTCCATCGCCACCACTTAAAAGATTTATTTCCTTGATTACAGATCAGTTACTTTCTCACAGGTGAAAAAAAAGCTGCAATAAGTAAAAAATTGTTTTATGGCTAAGTTGCATTATTTTTCCACATTTTTAGGACTGTCACTATGGATCGTGCAGGAGGAGCCAGAGGACAAACAGATGGCAGGAAATGACAGGAAACAAGAAATTATCTTTAAAATGCCAGATGAATGCGCTTCTTCCTGATTCGCTTTGTTAATTCATTTAAATACATCTCTCATTAAACCACATTTTAAAAAGAATTAATTTATTTATGAATTTATTCATGTATTTGAAATAAGCACATTTTTAAAAAAGAAAAGTGTAGCCTGTGGCTCCTCTAAAACCACGCCCCCCGCAGTACAATTTCAATTTCAAGCTCTAGGTTCTTGGTTCCGCCCCTATCTCTCCCCCTCTCCTCTTCTTCAGATTTTGACCTTCTTGACTGTTTAGCCATCTGACCAACGGCACCGGGAATGGAAATACAGCAATAGAGACGCTAGCTGTGACTTTGTCTGCTCTTGGAGCAATTAGATACCCAACCATAGATAACCATAACTGACTAAAGATTACTCAAGTTTTTTGGGCCAAGGACATTGAGACCTTCATAATGAGCAACAGTGAATTATATTTGGCTTGTGAATGGCAGCAATTTCTTATTCAGTTATCCAGTACTGGTGAATATCCCAACAGTCGATTTTTTTTCCCCAAATTGGAGACACTGGAAAAAAGGAAAATGAATCGGGTACAAATGATATCAAAGTTGTTGACGCTCATAAGGTCAGGAGTCACCAATGAGTCTTCTGTCCCTGATTGGATGTCACCATTACAGTGCACCTTCACCCACAGCCCGCTCAGCAAAAAGCCTTTATCTTCAGCTAATAAATTAATAAAAAAGCAAACATGCCACGCTATAGTTAAAATTTGTGGCCACTGAGCAGTTAATTATTAGACTTTAATATCCTCTTGATGAGGCAAACTTTCTGGTTTTAGATTGATTAGCAACTGATGTTCAGATTAATGTTTGTTACCATACTGTAGAGCAAATACCAAAGAGCTACACATGATTGGGGTTGGTGTGCAAATGTTCACAAAATGGGTTGTGGTGCTTGACACCTTACAAGGGTTTTCACTCAATTTGAACATGCTTGATTGTCCCTTCCCTCGGACGATCCATTTGCACCTTTCTCTGACCTCTGTGCCTGACCTTGTTGACCACACGTTGACAGATTGACTTTTCTTCCAATATCTAACCCAGAAAAGCTATAATTGTGCCTCTCTCATCTGCCCTTGTTGTAATTGGGACCTAAATTTCCTTTTTTTTTATGTGTTGAACCACATAAGCTGAAACCTTTAAAGCATCACAGAGCATCCATTCTCATTACAGCATTGTTTCGTACTTTTAATGCTCCTTGAAATCATTTTCAGCCCCAGGGCAGCCTCGCTTCGAGCTTCTGCACACTTGCACGCAGCATTCCAGGGCCTGGAACTGGCATAACAATTCTTTAAAATCATTCTGCACCATTCGGACTGCAATCAGCAGTTTCCTTCTCTGCCTCTGTCATGTTGCCAGTTTGGTTATATGGTGCTTGATGGCCATAGTGAACCAATTCATGATAAAACCAAACACATGCAGATATCAGATAAGCCCTTATTTTGCAACACTCATTGAGTTACTGCCCTCTTCTTTGTTCTGTCCCCACATTTTACCTGGTGTGGTGTTACATATTGCCCTGTTACAAAATCAATAGGCCATTAAGTATAAAATACAATATCCAGCCATAGTATAACTATAGGCTGTAAGATGTACAAATTTGTGTACCTCTTGATGTTGACAATACAAATACGGCTGACAGTACAAATACAGCACAGAAAAGAAAAGAATTATTACGTGGTCTGCTGCCTGTCGACAGTGATTTTTCAGCATAAATCATTTTAGATCCTGTTTCAAATAATGAAGCTTCAGATTTCACTTAAATAAATAAATAAACAAACAAACAAACAAACAAATAAATAAATATTGGGGCAGTGGTGGCCTAGCATTTAAAAAAGCTGCCCCATAATCAGAAGGTTACCGGTTCGAATCCCGATCCTCCAAGGTGCCACTGGGCAAAGCACCGTCCTGACACACTGCTGCCCGGGCACCTGTCATGGCTGCCCACTGCTCACTAAGGGTGATGGTTAAAAGCAGAGGACACATTTTTACTGTGTGCACCGTATGCTGCGCAGCATGGTTTTACAATGACAATCACTTCACTTTCACTTTTTCAGTTTTTTTTTTATAGATATTCTTTTTTTAAAGAGGCTATTTACAAAGAAAACATATTTGAGATTTTTCATTTTTTATAAGCTACATTATTCAGTTTAGCCTTGCTTTACACCATTGGCGTTATCATAATCAAAGTCATGAGATGGTCAGTAGAATGAATAAATAAAAAGCAGCCAACAAGTGTTCAACACAGTAACACTATCAGGAGTGCTGGAAAACCACCTCCATTTTCTAAATTTATGTAGTTGAAACAAGCCAAGAGTTTGAAATGCTGTCGTCACAGCAAAACTTTAAAGAGCCTTAAATAATAAATTAAGAATGGTGAGAATTGAGATCAAACCACTTTTAGTAAAGCTATTAGCGCTAAACTCCTTACGGACCAGTCTCTCTCTTTCTCTGTAGCACAGTCACACACACACACACAAACATTAACTTAACAGGTGAGTAGAGTATCACTGGAACATGCTTACGCAAGATCATTTCCTGTCGTAACATCCCCCCCTCCCTTTCCCCGCCACACAAAATGACTTCTCCAGTTTTCCCCACAGCACAAGGATTAGGGCTGGGTCCCTGGGACCAGGGATTCACAGGCGCCCTTTGATTAACACCCTCACTCTAAAGGTAAGAAAAGTGCAACTCCTCATATGCTGGTATTTATCATGGTGACACAGGCGACAATTTCACAAAGGAAGAACAGAATGAATTGAATAAACAAGATGCTACATGTCTTTGAGCAAATGATATCCAGAATAGCCAAGTCAAATGCAAATCATGCATATGCAAATGATTATATACTGCAAGCAGGAATTCATATTTGCAAGTAAAAAAAAGATAAAAATGCAGCATTATTATGATTGCATATAAAACAGAATGGAATGTGAGAAAGAAATAATTACTAAAGGCAGTTGCTAAGGCAGGTGACGTTTGGATCTTTTTAGTGTGCGGAGTATTGAGCATTTATCATTGAGGTAGTGACATGCTTCTCCATTCATTGCCACTGTCTTAATAACATGTGTGCTATTGTTGTGAGAACCGATATCTCACAATTTCAAGTGCGACTTCATAAAATCTTGTTTGACCAGAGGCAGAAAGCTAGTCACGTGGATAGGAAATAACAATAAAGTCACAGGTCCAGCTTCCATGGACTCAGCGACTGGCTAACGTGGCTTTAATAACACTCCATCTAAAAGTGGAATATATATATATATATATTTTTTTTTACAATGGTCAGAGAAGATGGGTTGAGGCTCTGAATATGCAGATATTTAAATATTTTTCTGTGGTGTGAGTATGTGATGCAGATATGATACTTAAAAAATAAAGGGAACAAAATGGTGTCATAAAACCTCAATTGTTGAATACTAACAGCATTCACAGAGATGAAGAAAGTGGCCATTATGCAATTGTGTGTGCTTTTTTTTTATCAATATATTGCCCAGTCCTTCTACCATGATTCTTTTTTATGTCTTTAACAGAGCTATAGATCATAGAAAATTGATAAGACGAACAGAAGCATAAGCATACTTTCTAGGAGATGAAATAACATGTTTCAATTTTATCTCTAGCACCAATCAGTGGTCTGTTTCATGCCTCTGCGCTTTTCTAATAATGAGCAGAACTTCCAGCAACTGAAGCAGTCAGGTCATCACATAATCACAGTTCAGTCTCTTCATGATTGACCTGTGGGGCTTTTTTAGTCTTTACATGTTATTTAGAGGAGTCTCTAGTAAGCCCTTCAGTGAAGTGTAGCTTTTATCAATGGCTTTTCTTACTTAATATCTGTGTCTTTAAGGATGTGAAGACATAAATCAAGACTGTATTCAGCCATCAAGAAGAGATTTTTGACATATTACCTGTTCATCATAATTATTATTGTTATTATAAATAGTATTAATAGTAGTTGTTATTTTCTCAGTGGTAGTATAAGTAGTAGTAAAAATATTTGTATTAATACTATTAAGCGTAAGGTAAATGGAGCAGTGATTGCATAACTTTCTGAAACTAATTTTAATACATTTGGGCCATTACTCTGCCTCCAAGTCAATGAAAATGTCTCTGTGCGTAGATGGGGAAGAGGAAGTTCTCAGGGTTGGAGGTAACTCTCATTGTCCTCTTCCTGCTGATGTCTGTGGTTGCCCTGGCACTTATTGTTGTCCTGGCAACAGGAGAGCCTGCTGTAGTAAAAGACGGTGAGTAGATTTTTCACATGCATTTCAAAACCTCTTGGGAAAACACATTCACACACACAAACACACAATAATCAGCTCCACAGCCCATATATCCTATGGACTCCCCACAACTGACTGGAATAATAAATGTCCTTCTTTGGCCCTTCATAAAACAAGGGAACAGTACCCTTTTCTCCAAAAGTTTCTACAGAAAGTTCCACTGACGTCCTCAGTCTCCCTGGTCCACCAGCCCACAGGGGAATCCTATAATCCAGCAGGGCTGTTTGCTCTGACCAAATGTCCTGCACAGAGCTGCAGCCTGAGCCCTGAAGGAGGAGGACAAAGTGGAGTCACAGACAGGGAGACGGCCACCAGAGGACAGGGAGAAGGGCAGACATGTTCGGGAAGTGAGGACGGGATGAAAATAGGGTCTGGGAGAGAGAGAGAGAGAGAGAGAGAGAGAGAGAGAGAGAGAGAGAGAGAGAGAGAGAAATAAAGTGATCCATTGTGCAGGAGTACAGCATGAGTAGCTGTTCCACTGTGGCTATTCAGGGGTCAGTGAGCTGGGGAAGCCTGGAGATAGTTGGGTCAGGGACAATGACAAGGGGTACAGGGAGCTGTCGAGGGGAGGGACAGTTGATGTCCAGTGACAGAAGGGAAGATGTGTATATTTTGACAGCTGTTCTTTTCCATCATTATTTCTCACTTTGATTTGTGTTATTATTAAATGTATATTGGTGATGTTTTAATGATCTGTTTTTCATTGAAGAAAAGGGGAAAAGAACTTTGTGGTATTTTTACAGAGGACGTTGTCGTTACCCCCCAGTGTAAGAACCTGGAACTGGGTGAGAGAGTAGACTGTTATCCAGACTCCGGTGCTTCGGAGGTAAGAATCATCAACCTCTGAAATCAGCAGGAATGTGGACAGTATATACATCTGAAATGTAGGAGATCCCATCATGCTTTGCTCTCTCCCCCATAGAGAAAATGCCTAGAGCGTGGCTGCTGCTGGGTGCCTGTTGATGAAACCAGCGTGCCCTGGTGCTTCTTCTCTGAGAATCACGGCTATGATGTGATAGAGGAAAACAAGCCAAGCAGCACAAGTAAGGGCCTGTCAGTCAACTCCAGTCCTGAGTTGTTTACTCCTGCTTTTGGAAGATGAGATGAGTGCTGAGTTTCTTCCTGCCTGGGACAGGCTCCAGCACCAAGCGTATAGTAAATACAAGCAGACCGTTCTTTTTAATTAATGCTTAATATGTGACAAGAGTATAACTGGATATTCTAAATTTGAAGGCACAAGGCATACTTTATAAAGAAGAATTTTATAAGTAATGGTGCAAGGCATAATAATTCCTAAAGCTTTCAGGTTGTTAAACCAATTCCTATTGATTATACATTTTTTGTCATTTCATAACGACATTATTTGGAATTTCATATTATATACAATATATAATAATATAATATATATTATATATACACACACACACACACACACACACACAGTGCTTTGAATATACCCAATTTTGCATGATATTTGTGACACAACAGCCCCTTTCCCCATATTAGGAAACATGTTGTAACACCTGAACATCACTGCTCTAAAGGGACAAAGCATAAACAATTTAGGGTGGGGCATTTCATAATGAGGTTGCATCTTCAGTAAAATGACTGAATCATGTTTTCTCCATTTTGAGGACACCTATTTAGGTCACCTTGCATCATTTTTTTTCCTCCATGGGAAGGCCAGTCAGTATGCAGTCTAGATGACACATTAGGACATATCTTTTGCAGTGATAGCCAATAGATGCGGCCTTGTTTATGATGTGTCTGTAATGATAGTGCTGTGAAGATAAAAGCACATTGTGTGATTTTTATTTTTGTCTACAGAATTGGAGGCAGTTCTGAAGAGAAAGCCTTCACCCTCACTCTTTGGTAATGACATAGTGGACCTCTCCTTTACTGCTGAGATGCAGACAGAGACACGTTTGCGGTTCAAGGTAGACTCAAAACATACAAAACACCCCTGATCTTGTCATGAGAAAAACAAAGATCTGATCTATTCTTTTTGTCTTTTTAGATCACAGACCTAAAAAATTCCCGGTTTGAGGTGCCCCACAAATATGTAAGCCCTCCAGCGAGCCCACCAACAGGGTCACTGCAGTATGACCTTGTCCTTCAGAGGAACCCATTTGGCATCAGAGTACACCGCGTATCATCTGGAAAAGTCTTGTGAGTCTTCCTCACATCACCGTCCATGAGCTACTTCCTCAGCTGACAAGTTCATGGAGAAATGTGACATCTGTGCCCCAGATTTTTCTTCCTTGTTGTACATTAGAATTGACACTGTTTTTCCCTCAAAGTTGTTCCTTCATTTGGTGTTTTAGTGACAGTAGTGGAGTTCTGTTCATAGAGACCTGAGGGTCGAACCATTTTACCGAAGGTCATAACACACGACCACAGCAAATTTGTTTTCATCCTCAATCATGGTCCTGTGGGGAAGGGGATGCCAGTCCCATCAGCATATGAAGGCTATAGAACCCTAGAGCACCGAGTTGGCCCTCCACGCCAGGGATTTTTAAAAAAATACTTTGCAGTGGAAAAAAAAAATCTTGGCAGTGGAATGTCATAGCGGTAGTGTGTGCATTATACGTGTACAGCAGAATAAAAAAAGGCATATTCACATCACACTACGCAACACACAACAAATATTTCAACATCTACATGGTATTTTCTTTTTCGTTGAAAAAGTTACATGTTATTTTTGCATTTGAACCGATGCAATTATCACTGCATCCCACTCATCCATTGGATGCAATCCAGAACTGGGCTTCACACGTTGCTTGTGATTTTTTTCTTGTAATTAGTCACCCCCTATGTACCCGTTCACAGCAATTCTAACAACTCAGCTGGAAGTGAGCGACATCCAACCAGACAGGCTCCTTACTCTAATTACAACACCTATCTAACTTTTCCATTCTCAGACAAGCGTGCCGAGGGCTTGCTCTCGTGCACATCGAATTTTAGGCCTCAGCGCTCGTCATGACTGAACAACAATCAACACGGCAGCTATCTGACACAGTGTCATATTACACTTGAGCCTCCAGGGTGTCGTAATGTTTTCCTAGTACCAATCTCATCGTTAAGCTTTTTTTTCCCCCTCAAGAGCGCCTGGGTTTGTTTGGTGTCAGTCGGTAGTGAATAGAGGGACAATATAATTACAGCGATGCCATTCAATCAGTATTCGGCCTGTCCAAGTGCCGCGGCACAAGTCAATTACTTCTCAAATGAGCGCCTTAATTAAAATCCTTGTCATGGAACGCACACGTAATGGCCCACTCGTTTGTCTCTTTTTTTACACTTTGAAATATGTCAGGACGTGGATTTTGTTCTCTCTCCAGTGCTTCATGGAGCAGTTAAAGCACTTGCACTGGTTAAAGTTCACTCACTATCACAGCAGGCTGAAAGCCATCCGTCAATGTCTGGGAGAGATCTTGCTTAACTTGGTTAATGACCAGATTAATGACACTCAATGTCTAAATCTTGTACTATTGCTATGAACCTTTTTTTTTTATGACGATTGATTGCATGCCATAAAATGTATAACCTTAATTTTGACCAGAATGGCTACAATAAAAAAGCTTCGATAATAGCTTTTACAGAATACCTCTATTCCTCGATGTAGCAAACTTTAAAAACGATTCGAGATTCACGGTTTAATCGTGATAAAGTATATAAAAAAATGAAAAAAACACATCATTATGACCACTGAAGCCATTTATTATAGCTGGGTAGAGGTACGGTGGAAGAATATGTATAATTCTTCAATTAAAAATGCTTAATGCCAGGCTTGTGAAACTTTACTGATATGTCTTGTTGGACTTTTTAATTTTATTTATCGTTTGCACAGTGAGTACTTTTTTGCCTTTACTTGATGGATTTTCATCAGTAGGAGTTAATATAGGATTGGTGCATGGGATAAATCTTGTCTGTCATTTTGGCATTCCATATTGCTCACTAAAAAAATAAAATGCTATGCTTTTAAATGAAATCTCTAAAAAAATGTTTATATTTTTCCTCCCCTCTCCACTCTCTTCACTATGCATGGGTGCAGGTTTGATACAACCATGGCACCGCTGGTTTTTGCCGATCAGTACCTGCAGATCTCTGCAAAGCTTCCATCGAGCAACATCTACGGGCTGGGAGAACACGTGCACCAGCGTTTCCGTCACGACACAAACTGGAGGACCTGGCCTATATTCACCAGGGATTCTTTTCCTAATGGAGTGAGTGGGAACAGACTGAATTCTCACACAGTCACTCACGCACTCATCCGCTCACTCACGTATTTGTATTAAAAAAATTCTGTTGTTTGAATTATTTAGATGCAAATAAACATTCATGTAACCAACGTATGATAAAAAACATTGACCATGTTCTTGTAGTAGAATATGTTCTCAGGGAAATTTATTTAAACCCACACAATATAATATATCCGGACATACTTTGGGTCATTTCTATCCAGTGCTAATTATGACATTATTTTCTAATATCACATTCACTAGTTTTCAATTAATTTTAACTTGGATAGTATGAAAGTTTGGCTCACCGTGGTACTTAGATGGTGGTTTGGTGATTGTGCTTGTTTTGAGGAAATTTTTTAAACAATACCGCTCAAGACAAAGGGCTGGATGGGTAGTTAACTCCTCCACTCAACCATACAGCTGATTAGCAAGCTGGCCCTTGAATTTATTCTTTCTGCACAAGACATATTTGATGTGACAATGCATTATTTTTGTTTGTTCTGCTATCAAAAGAAAAGAACATATGTTCAGTATGGAGGACGGTGACTCTAGTAGCCATTTGGGCCTGTGGTCCTTACCCCATCGTTCTCTCCCTGCCCATCTACTTCAGGGAACCCACAACCTCTATGGCCACTTTCCATACTTCACCTGCCTGGAAGACGAGAGTGGAAAGTCCTTTGGTGTCTTCCTGATGAACAGCAATGCAATGGGTAAGTGCTTGTGCCCCTAATTACCTCACGTCATGTTCCCCATCAGACAGCTCTGCTGCCGAGGCGATAATAAAAACCCCGTTTGCCCACTGATAGTGGCCGCTGACCTGATATCGACCCCCTGCGTGGCCCAGTCACACGCGTGGCTGATTATTCTTGACAAATGTTGCGCTTGCTCTAAACGAGTGATGACATTTAAGTGGTGGTGCGCTTCTGAGCTTGGTCTTTTACCAGCATGCTCACTGCCAATGGGGGGAATGGGAATATTTCTTGGGGGATGGGATGAGGCGTAATACCCTTTGATGTGGTTGAATGTGGTGTTCACGTAAAACGGTGTAAACAGGGTGAGGGGAATTCACTGCGGCTGTTAAACTGTTTATCCCCAGAGGTGACCATCCAGCCAGCTCCTGCAGTCACCTTCCGAACCATTGGTGGTGTTCTGGACTTCTACATCCTGCTTGGAGATACGCCGGAGGCCGTTGTCCAAGAGTTCACAGAGGTTTGATGAGTGCAAAAAAAGGGCCCTCACTGAAAAAGCTTAATTTATACCACAGGGCTTCAGTATATTTTGTGTTTGATACAATGAGCTGCTATGCAATAATTCCAGCATATACATTGGACCAGTGAAAATGAAATATTTAAATACTTAGCATAAAGAATTCCAAGTCAATAGGTGAAACAGAGCATTGAAGCAGCAACAAAGCAGCACCCAAATCTCGCTGACATCTGGCATGTGTTTCTCCAGCTGGTTGGCAGACCAGTTATTCCACCCTACTGGTCTCTGGGATTCCAGCTCTCCCGCTGGGACTATGGGAGCCTAGACGAGGTGAAGAGGACAGTGGAGAGGAATCGCAACATCGACTTGCCCTATGTATGTTCTCCAAAAAAGCCCCATAAGGCCTTTTTTTTGACATAGCGTGAAACTCATTTACACTGTAAGCTAAAAACATTTTAAGAATTCCAGTGTTCACCTTTGAGGGCGTCTCTGAATACAGGATGTCCTTTCAGGGCATGGAGCATAAGAAACTGTGGAATTTCTCTGATCAACCAAACAAATCAATAAAGCCATTGTAATCAAACTAGACCAACAGGGTTCACAGAGAGCATCTAGGTTTGCACTTACTGGAAGTTCATGTTAATTATCAGTAGATATTGATTGGCCACAGTTTCTCTGTTTTGATATATGAGCAAGAAAATAAGACAGAGTATGCATTTTTTCTGCAGCATGATATACATTTTTGCCTTACGTTGCACTAAGAGCGAGCTTATGTTCCTAAGAAACCGCCGGATGCACTTAATTTTGTTCAGAACAAAGGAGACAGGCATTAGCACACTCCGCTAAATATGTCTCCCACTGATTAGCATTAGCAAGTAACTGGCAAGAGCACATCACCATCTGGCTAATGTGTTCTGGAGAGCTGCTGCCAGCAAATAAAAGCACAGATCTAAAACAGAATGTACTAAGATCCTGTAAGTCTTTGAAAAAAAGAAAAAAATTATAAAATTTGGCTGTCACATCAGTAGCACTCGCATCAAGGTTAAGGCCTTCACCAGATGCTCAGAGGTTTACGTTGGAGCTGATATGTTAAAGTAAAGTGGCTCTTCGTCATCTTTTTTTTTTAGGATATCCAGTACACCGACATTGACTACATGGAGGAGAAAAAGGACTTCACCTATGACGCCGCCAATTTCACGGATCTACCCCAGTTTGCTGAGTACATGCATGCACATGGACAGAAGTACATTCTGATACTTGTGAGTCTTTGGAAACATTTGTTCCATGGCAGAAGATCAGCCGATTCAAAACGTTTTTCAAATGTTGACCAGTTTGAGCATGAATCCGTGCAACAGTATGATAACTGAGAGCTGCACTTGCGTTTTGGCTTTAGGACCCTGCCATTTCCACCAAACCCAGGCTGAATGGCCCGTACCTTTCTTATGAAAGAGGCACTCAGACAAAATCCTGGGTCACTGAGTCAGATGGAGAAACTCCTCTTGTTGGCGAGGTAAATATGGGTGCACTTTGTGTTTTAGAATCTTCTTTATTTTGCTAGGTAAGTTCTAGGCAGCGATAAGCCTGGTTCAGCATGAGTGTGCAGTTCAGTATCACTGTTCTGTTCTGTGGTCTTGAACTTATCAATTGCCCACGCCATGTCATAAAAAAAAACATATGGTTACAGCCTTTATGAGTGGACTTGGACCAGAGTAAATGGGACTTTTATTGATTTATTGTAGGCAAGCAAGCTGATTGATTTCACATTAGCAGTGAAATCTCATAATAGATGATTTTAATCCCTGCAACAATATACTGATACCGTACACGATTTAAAACAGTTAGGTTTAGTTGAACTAAATTTTTCATAAACACATGAATGTTTTAGGGTGAATGAGCTTGACATTTGTGATGCCTGAAATCCATGATGTCTAGTGCCAATAAAATTATGAATGCATGGGGTAGCCAGGTGCTGCCAGTTACATACACGCAAGGGTTCTAATCACCCCCGACTGGTTCTTGTTTAGCATGGGGGATAATAAACCTTTATATGTTTTTTTTTTTATCCCTCGTCCTGCATTGTTATGCACGTTTCTGTCGGCCATCGCGCCGCTTTTGTGTCATTTATTAAAACCCAAGTTTTCATTTCAAGCGTTTGCGCCTCTCCCTTCTCTTCCTGACATGGCATGACACCAGCTAACGTTCCTTTTGCATTATCTGAATATCTCATGAATAATTTCTTCATTTACATTTTAATTTTGAGCAAGTGATTAAACGATTAAACGACTCATATTCAGTGGCCTACAGCCTACCTACCCATTTAACAGGGCAACCTAGTATATAACCATAAGTACCAAAGAGGAAGCAGTGGAGTCCTTTTTTATATTGCAATGTAGTGTTCATAAAATTCATTGTGTCTTCCCTTTCCAGGTTTGGCCTGGTGAGACTGTGTTTCCCGACTACACAAACCCATCCTGCGTTCAGTGGTGGATTAACGAGATCGAGGTCTTCCACCAAGAAGTGAACCATGATGCCATTTGGATTGTAAGCTACAAAAACTCACTTAGAGCTCAATCCTATACTGCTGCTCCTCTACTCAGGAATGGACATTTATGGACAAAATAACTCTTGATTGCCTCTTGACTACCAGGACATGAATGAAGTGTCCAGCTTCATAAAAGGATCAAGCAAAGGATGTGCCGCCAACAACCTAAATTACCCACCTTTCACTCCAAGTAAGCCCAACATGTCACAGCACATTACAGTACAGTTCTTTACACCTTAAAACTGTAACTCGATTTTTTCTCCAATGCCCTTCATGTTGCCAGACATCTTGGACAGGCAGATGTACAGTAAGACACTGTGTATGGATGCCAAGCAAACCTGGGGAAACCATTATGATGTCCACAGTCTCTACGGCTACTCCATGACCCTGGCAACAGAAGAGTATGTGAGCCAAAACTGCAACACACTGATGCAATAACTTTTCCCAGATAGCAAACTGGATTCCGATAAATGGGTCCATGCCGGCACCGAATTGTACAGTAGAATTGGTCCAGAATGGAAAATGAGATCTGGGCTGGATCCAATATGCATCTGTACATGAATCAACTCATGACAGATGAAGATTTAATTTTGGATCCGGGATGCACATTCAGTCTGCTACCTGTCTTGAAAAAAACACACAGCAGAAGCAAAAAAAAAAAAGGATGTTATTAGCTTTGTAGAATTAAAAAAAAAAATCATTATAAAAATTATAATGAGAAAAACACTTTTATTTAACATTTGGTAATACAGTCTTTCTGTTGTTATTATTTCAAATTCTATTGTTTTCCATTACATTATAATCATGGTTATTACGCGAAAAAAAATGTATCCAAAGAGCTTAATCTGCAATTATTCTTGTTTCATTATATTATGTTTTTTTTGCATTTCTACACAGCGCTTTTGCAGTAGCGGTGACTGATTGCTCGTGACATGGAGACTAATTCAGTGCTCATTTTGTGTTGCAGCAGGAAGCTTGTTTTACTCATTTTGTAATTTCTCCTTCATCAATCACATTTTACCCTATTCCCTTCCCTCACAATCTGTTTTGTTTTTTTCCCCTCTCTCTTCCTCTGAAGGGCAGTAAGAAAAGTGTTTGGCGCCAACCGCTCCTTAATCCTCACTCGCTCCTCGTTCCCTGGAGTTGGCAAGTTCTCAGGCCACTGGCTTGGAGACAACGCTGCCACCTGGAATGACATGCGCTGGGCAATTCCGGGAATGCTGGAGTTCAACCTGTTTGGCATCCCTTATGTAAGTTTCCGCTGCTGAAAATTAACTAGGCTTAGTTATTTCTTTCATTTAAAAACGAGTGATCTACACTGTGCACACTGTGAGTTCTGTGGAGTGCCTGCCCAGTAGCCTCTGTTTTTCTGGGCCAGTCGCTAATACTCCCACCGCTGGGTGAAAGGGAATTTGGATCGATTGCTTGCCATTGACCTGGCTGTTAAGTGCCTCACTTTAAACAAAAAAGTATGCTAACAAACTGCTCCTCCAGGGACGCCAATTGACTGTGTCAGCATCTGTAATACCCCGTCTACAGCCCTGAAGTGATAACACAGGGGACGGACCAGAAACAGCAATCAAAAATATTCATAAATATATCTACTATATCAAACCAATGGACTGTCCACCCTTCCATTTTCTAAAAACCTGTCCAATGTTAAATAAGTAATTCACCAAATGGATTAATTGAGTTGAACTAACCGCTACAGTCAAGCATTACTCCTATTATTATAGAGTCTTATATTACAATTCTTCGAAAACTTGCTTAAAAAATGCCCAGTGGTGGCCTAGCGGTTAAGTAAGCGACCCCGTAATCAGAAGGTTGCCGGTTCGAATCCCGATCCGCCAAGGTGCCACTGAGGTGGCACAGAGCAAAGCACCGTCCCCACACACTGCTCCCCGGGCGCCTGTCATGGCTGCCCACTGCTCACTCAGGGTGATGGGTTAAATGCAGATGATAAATTTCACTGTGTGCACCATGTGCTGTGCTGCTGTGTATCATGTGACAATCACTTCACTTTACTTAAAATGTGTGGCTGTTGAACATGGCAAGAGCAACCTCTTAACCCAGATTGTTCAACTAATTGAATAACACTACACTAGAATATTTGGACTGTGGAAAAGACATTTCTTTCCACTTTCTGCCTATCAGACGCAAGCTTATTTTTGTGCTTTTGGACAGATCGGGGCAGACATCTGTGGCTTTTTTGATGACACAACGGAAGAACTGTGCAGGAGATGGATGCAGGTTGGCGCATTTTACCCGTTCAGCCGAAATCATAACGCCCAGGGATACATGGTGAGCTCCACTCTCAAATGTTATTCTTCAATGATTTATCTCCTGCCATTACTGATGCATTAGTGAGTGGTGCTAATCAGCCGACCTCAATATGCTTTCCCAGCACAGAGACAGGAAATGATGATGAATAGTAAATGATATTCTTGGCTAAATTAGACAAATAAGACTTGACCTTTACTTGGTTTGCAGTAATAACACCCCTGTGTAACACATAATCACCCAGCAGGAAGATCAATGCCCCTTTAGAGATAGAGCTTATAAAGATCTTAATTTTATACGGGAAATTATTTAATTTTGTAAAATATTTTTGGGAACATTTGATCATTTTTTTTGCATTCGTTTAGGTGCATTTTGTCATTCTGGCTTATTTGATTTCCATTTGTTCCCCAAATAAGTCTACATGTAGCACATTGCAAAACTAAGTAATATTGGATGGGATAAATTACATCATTACAAGATAAAAAAAATTACAGTGTACACAAATTATTTCAGGTGCCTAGGTGGTACTGATGCAATGATACAAGCATCTAAAGATGTTAACAAGCCAACCTTTTTATCTGAAATCTCATTAAATTCAAGCTAATGTCACTCCTAGGCCAGATATTGACCCGGAGGTAAACAAAATGCCACAAAATGGTTCTGTTCTGAGGCACTCTGACATAGATTATTGGAAAAGGTGGAGACAGAGACATGTGGTGGCATCAAATGAGTAGGAAGACACGGAACAGATGGTACATGGTGATCAATAAGTGCCTGTAAACAGACTTCATGGCAGGTGATTTATGAAGCACACGGTTTTCCATACTTTCCTGCCATACTCTTTTGACAGCGTTCAATGTCTTCAACTCGCATCTGTTTCTGTAGCCACAGGACCCAGCCTACTTTGGCGCCGACTCTGTCTTGGTGAGGAGCTCAAAGCACTACCTGAACATTCGCTACACTCTGCTGCCCTACCTCTACACACTCTTCTACAAAGCCCACGCCCATGGCGACACGGTTGTGCGGCCCGTGATGCACGAGTAAGTGACTCGCCGCACTCAGAATCAGTCAGGAATGTGTTGGCTTGCGACCTCAGTGATGTACGATGCTTAATCACGTCTGTCCCGTTTCCCATCGCCTAGATTCTATTCTGATCCAAACACCTGGGATGTGGATCGCCAGTTCCTCTGGGGCCCGTACCTCCTCATCACCCCCGTGCTGGACCCTGTGAGTGCAGCAAAACATTAACGCGCGCGTTAACAAGTTCCCACCGTCCTCCTTACATCAGCACCGTCTCCTGTGACAAAAACAAACAAAGGATTCAGACCACGTGTCGCGCAGATAACCTGCCAGCCAATCAGCTTGTTGCGAACAATCTTCTCTTTCCTGTGGGTCTGCGGTGACCTCCGCTGGGATGAGCAAGTTACAGGGATTTATTTTTTTTTTCTCTTCCTTTCTTTTCTCCCTGCCTCCCTGCTTTCTTCCCTCTTTAATGAGAGCGCCGACCTCATTATGAAGAAATTAAAATTGAAGCTAGATTGCGGTCATGTTAAAGTGGGTGATTAATTGCCAATTTAGCAATGCCCCTCGCATGTTACGGAGAGCAAAAAAAAGAAAAGAAAAGAAAGTTGAAATAGATCAAACAGATTTAAACTGCCGCTCCCTACTCATTCGGCGTCCTGCTCTGGAAAGTTCCACACGTCTGCAATGGGGGCGCGACATTGTAAGAAAACATGTTTAACCATTCTCCTTCAGTGGAGCGGTGACACGCATCTCGCCTCCAATCTTCTAATTGTTTAACGCTGACACTTATTCACATCGGCTTCTTTGTAGTCGCCGAATCTGAAAACCAAATATGTCGAAAGAGAGGTCTGTTTTAAAAAAAAAAGCTTTTAATGCCTTCCAGCTGCTAGTTTCCACACTTCTGAGCTTGCCGTCCAGACCTTGATGTGTTCTGTATGGATCCCGACAAGGGAAATATCCTCTGTCCTCCTCTAACTCCTTCTCTCCCCATCTTCTTCCCCTTCATCTTGCCTTCTTTTGTTTTTAACATTTTTTTTTTTCCGCTTTTGGAACCCTTTAGCTCATCAGCAGGCTCTTAATTACGCTGCCATGCAGGCCCCGGGAGAGCATCAAAGCCAGCGAAAGCCCTGCTGTCAGGGTGGACGGATCAGGCTCTCCCTCCGTCTCCCTGTACTCCTCTCTTTATCTCTCTGACTCTGTCTTCTGTGTCTGTCATCTCTGCCACTCTGCTACAGTCTCATTAAATGATCAAGGGACTACCTCCGCTTCAGTCACCCAGCAGCAGGTCACATCATAGCCTGAGGCTCGCCACGCCTCAGGATCGCAAAGGCTCAGAACGTTCCGGCAGGAAGCACCAAGTCCGTAAATGTGTTGCAGTGAAGCGAGGGAGAAAAGCGTGGCACATGTTGGTATTATGAGTGTTCCTGCCTTTTCCTTAAAAGCCTGGTGCAGATTTGTTGTTCCACTTGCTTCTATTAGCCCAATACCTAAAAAAACAAAACAAAAAAAAAAGAAAGAATTGAGCAGTTATATTTTCTCAATAAAAGAGAAAATCCATGAAGTCACTTAGTGCGTTCTGAGTGTTTGTTTTTTTAATGTGTTCCTCAAGATTACAATAATTACAACAGAATTTAGAAACATGTCTGTGGTGTATGTCAGAGATTACACTATTCTTTATGATGGCCAGATATACTCACCCCTCACACATGTAACTACATAGTGTATTATTCATATGCACACACATCTGCCACACAAACACACACACATGCATGCAACATGTCCACACATGCAAATGCGCATTGACGTGTGCATGCCTGCATGTGTACACACATTCAATTGCACACAGACACATGCATCACACACATGTGCACATGTGCACATGTACACACACACACACACGTGACAAACATTGAGAAAAAAGCTAAAAAAAAAATAAAAAAAAATGAGAAAGATAGCCAGAGTGGGCTCATGTTAGGAGGGCACTACATCCGACTCCCCCTCCCCCCTTCTCCTCATCTATTTCCCCCTCACTGTCTGATCCCCTCTTCTCTGTTTTAATGAGTGGCGCTGGAACCTCAAAGGTCACTGCCTGATTATTGATTATTACAGTCTGGTGATTGCTGAAAGATAAAAATATCATCATATGCTGTTTTTTTATAGCCTTGTCCCAGTTGGCTGGCACAGCACTGATCCGTGTTTGGCTTTTTTTGTCCAGGGTGCCGTCCAAGTGAAGGCCTACGTGCCGGACGCGGTGTGGTACAACTACGAGACGGTAAATCCACCCTCTCATCCGTGGCTGCTCTTTAGTCAACTCCAGGGCTCATTTAGGTTATTCATGCTGATACGGCCTGTATGACTGCATGCCTTTTGATTAATAATGCATTAGAATGATTTAGACACTAGAGGAAAAAAAAAAAACATCATTCCGCCATTGGATGGGATTGAGTGCCGCTTGATTTACTGCAGAAAATGTGCACTGGTATGGAATGCTTACAGTAACAACGAGCTTAGTGGGAATTTAAAATGAGGATCATTGGTGTGAAGCTAATTTAGCATTCAGCAGGATATGAAAAGCTGTTTCAGATGTCTCCAAGTGTGTAAAGTGACAAAAATTACACTGGCAAGCGTCTTTATATAACTTTTCCATAAATTGCAGGGCAGATTTTAAAATGTCTGTCTGACTGGACTAAGCTTGTAACACCTGCAAAATTGCAAAAAACAATAATGCAGCTACTGAAAGTTCAACATGAACACAACTGTTAACGAAAAGACTCAGACCACTGATATAAAAAAAGAGAGAGACAGAAATACACGTAAGACTGTTTCATTTGCACTCATCTTGATAAGTAGTATAACTGTCACGGTTCAGGACCTGGGGCGGAAGTGCGGCAGCGTGGGAGGACTTTAACTTGCACTAGCGCTACAGGTCGCGGGGAATCGGTCAATCGGAAGTGGTTGGTACCAGAATAACATGGGCTTTCAGAGGCTGGGGCATGAGGGTCATCAAGGGGTTGTGATGTCATCGGGGTCAGACAAGAACAGACAAGGGTGGTCCAGAAGAGTAATCCAAAATCAGGCAGTCTGGCTTGGTCAGAACAAAGAACGAATTACAGAAAAAGTGAAACAAGTTCAACGAATGGGTTTGCCACATCCATTGGGCCCTTTCCTCTTCCTCTACTGGGTTGGGGAATCCTCGGGTGGTCTCCTGGGGGCTTGGTGGAGTGCAGGTGGCCGTGACAATAACGGTAGGATGCTCTTTACCTTTCATTAGGTAAACTTGGCAGGATGGTGTGAGAGGAAACTTTTCGCACTCTGATGCAAACTCCTACTTAAAGCTGACAGAAGAGCGCATGTGACATGTGAGGGCTGTTTCTGTAAGGGTGGTCATCACTGTCGCCTTTGTTGCTTTCGATGCGCATCGACTGCCATTGCGTGGGTTGGGGGGAAGTAGCCTTGAGGGTAACACACTCGCCTATGAACCAGAGGACCCAGGTTCAAATCCCACTTACTACCATCATGTCCCTGAGCAAGACAATTAACCCTAAGTGTCTCCAGGGGGGACTGTCCCTGTAACTACTGATTGTAAGTCGCTCTGGATAAGGGCGTCTGATAGATGCTGTAAATGTTTCCGTTTCTGCCCTGGTCTTTTGTTGGGTTGCTGCTGAATACCACGCCCCGCAAGGATGTTTAAGTTAAGAGGGCATTAGCATGAGCGTTGGACTCTTGGCTGACTTCGTAGACACTTTGGTCCCCCTTAATGCAAGTGAGGTTCTATAGATGTGATATCTGATAAGATGTGTCAACTCTCCCATGGCCTTTGTGCACTGATGTGTGTCTGGCTGAGTGTGTGTGAGATTTCCACAGCCTGTCAATTAAGGCCCAGAAAGTATCCCTGTGAAGAGAGCCGTCTGTGTTTATCGGCTAGCTAGACAATAAGCAGCTGATAAGATCTGAAATTGCTCATGGACGACTCAGTGACTCCGAGCTCCCTTTTAACCTCTGAATTGACTCAAACAGACAAAGTGAGTGAAAATCATGAGTGACTGAGGAGGGGGGGAAGAAGGAAGTCAGTACGAAAGACAGTGAAACAAACACATTATTTAGACAGTTTTCTTACGTTGGGTTGTGAGCTTGTTGCTAGCATATTTTGCTAAGGGATAATACTTGTTTTGTCAGTAGAGTTTTCCAGGTTCTGATATTTGGTGTAATAATTTACAACATTTATCAGAGGCCCTTATCCAGAGCAACTTACAATCAGTAGTTACAGGGACAGTCCCCCCCTGGAGCAAGTGTCTTGCTCAGGGACACAATGGTAGTAAGTGGGGTTTGAACCTGGATGTTCTGGTTCACAGGCGAGTGTCTTAGGGCTACTACCACCCTAATCTTTTTAATTTATAGCAAAACAGAATTATAAAAAGTATTTTAAAACTATGCATGGTAACTAAGTAGGGACTGGATGATAAAGAAAACAGATACTTTTTTTGTCCCCAGGATGTGTCTCACATGCTTCCTTTTCCTCTTCCCTTTCAAACAGGAAGAGAAAGTCACTGCGAGAAAGCAGTTTGTTGATATGAACCTGCCAGAGGATAAGCTTGGTTTACACATCAGAGGTGGAGCTGTTCTCCCAACTCAGAGGCCTAATGTCACCACAACCTACAGGTAAACCAGCCCTTTCCATCGCACAACACACACAGGCCTGGGTGTATCAGAAATGGGATCGAATGGTGCACTTGTGAAATGGTCCACAATCACTCCATAAAAAAAGGCATCAGTCATATCTAAATGTCAATATGAATAACTCAAAAAGAGACACAGATTCACTCGCATATTGTGCCAAACATATTTCAAATTTACCCTGAAATGCTGTTATGGCGAAACAGTTCTAACACTAAGAAAAAAAAAAAAAAAAAACTTCAAAGCGTCTCTTTTCCCTTCAATGTAACCCATATTTTGTTCAGGCAGAAAGTGTGATGAAAGGATGTGAGAGTGTTTTCGTGTGTATGTGTTCCCTCAGTCGTCGCTCTCCCATGGGCCTGATCATCGCACTGGATGACAACAACAGTGCGTCGGGCGAGTTATTCTGGGACGATGGAGATTCTCGAGGTATTTCACTGTTTAACATTAATTACAAAGTCTCTTTAAACTTCAGCGCTTGCTTTTGTGTGGATGCACGAGCGACTGAGAGATTGAGCGAGTGAACTAGTGGCCATGATCTCGGTCATGATCAGTAAGTGTTGCCTTCAGAATGGAAATAGGGTCCTTCCCTTAGTCCCGCACCATTCTCTTTAATCTGTTGATATTCTTACATCCAACCATTCCACAGAAGCAGAAATTCAAGTAGAAATACACATGTCTGGTACAAGCAACATTTTAAGGATGAATTTTCGTTACATTTCCCTTCTCTCTGTAATTTATAAATTATTTTGCTTTGTACACTGTGTAGTGAAGCATTAAATTCGCTATATTTTGCATTTCAGAATGTGTGTCTATAAAAGCAGGATTTGTGCACACGTACATCCTGTTGATGTATGTTATAATTACGCTATATAGCAATGCTAATAAATATCCATTTGCTAAGAGAAAAAAGATCTTTTTGTAAAGGCTTTTTGTAATCAGATGGTTCTCTCTCATTCTCTTTGTGTTTTCCAATTTTCCTTCTTCTAGACACCGTGTCCTCTGGTGCCCACATTCATTACCAGTTCACAGTGATTAATGTACGTATGTCCGCTGCCATTTTGATTAATATTTTAGGCTCCAGCACTCATTTATCTATGATGTGCATGGGATGAACACTTGGCTCTTTGACACTGTGCAGTTTCTTAGAATTCATAGGCCACAGATGTTTGATATTTCGTTTCAAAGCAGGCCTTGTGTTGTCACTAAAAACCTGTCATGGCACCCGTAGCATTTTAAAACATGGCTGTCTCTTTCGTCACCAGGGCACACTGACCATGCAGGTTTTGACAAATGGCTACACAGACCCGAATAACATTGAGTTTGAGGACATCACCATCCTTGGAGTAACCAAACGACCCAATGAAGTAACGGTGACACACAACTCCATAACAACGCCTGCGGCTGATTTTCAGTATGATGAGGGGAAAATGGTAAATGTCTTCATACATACAATTAACAGTGGGCTACAAAAAAAGTCATGGGGAGGTCCTCAAGTATGATCTGGTACAGAGATCGATGTGTCATTATTGATATATTCCTGTTTAGGACAGAAGTTCTATGCAGTGTTTATTCCTATTATTTTTTTTTTGTAGCGTTTGTAACGTTTGTCTCCTTGCAGTTTCATTAAAATGCATCATTCAGTTATTACAAAACATGGCATAAAGACAAAATATTTAAAAAGAGGGATTTAAAAAAATTGCTCCACATAATTTGCCTTCATCACATTAAATGGAATTTAGCAAGGGACCTAACTGGACAATTTACAACTGGATAATAATGGGTAATTCAACTTTTTCCCCAATTATAATTACAAGAAGTATTTTACTTGTTTTTTGATCATAGACCAATAATAGTGTCAGATTCACATGCCCAGTGTTAGATTCATGCATGTGTTGGAGTTCTTCACATGACATGAGAATAACAATAGACTGCCACAGCCAAGTAATATTTGTGTCAATCACTACATGGATAGGCGCCTCCTTTTAATTTTACGTGGATGAGCCCCCATTTCCTTATCCCTGCCCCGATTATTGTCATTTTATAGCCAACATTGTTCCATTGGTAAAATGAGCGTGAAATATATGCTTTTATCCGTGTTGTACATCAAATATGACTTTTACATTAAGCTGTGCCCTTGCTGTCACGTCATAAAAACAATACCACAAAGCAGTCAATGACTAAATGCCCTTGGCTCAGTACAGCTACAGAACAGCAGCAACCAAGAGCTCAACAAATGAATGGGCCTGTTTTTTTTTTGGTTTTTTTTAGGCCTGTGGTAAAAACACACAAACACATACATACACTGAAGCACAGACGAGGGCTATCCCTCCGTGTTTGCTGGTCAGGACAGGCTATCTTTCCCTTCAATGCGTATGATGGACTGTTTGTGTCAGCTGCCTCGCGGCTCTCAAGGTCTCTGTAGGATGATGGTTGCGCTGAGCCACCCACATCACATTAGTGCCCCCCCACCTCCCCCCTGAGAATTTATGGAAATAAAAAATCTGTGAGGAACGTGGGTGTCCATTTCTCTCTATATAATATATCTGTATGGCAAGGTGCTTCGAATCACTGGCCTGGCACTGGCGCTGGGTCAGAGTTACACGGTGAAGTGGGACAGCGTGAACCCGGAGTTCGAGCGCTTTGACTGCTACCCTGGAGAGAGCAGTGATGAGACAAAGTGTCTTAGCAGGGGCTGTATCTGGCAGGTGAGTGTTTCTATGAGCATGTGTGTCCTCCACATCTTCTCAGTTGACCAAAGTAGTCATTATTTTATGTTCATGGACCAATTATGTTCTCCTTGTTCCTGTCTCAAGCCATCTACCATACCCTCCGTTCCCTGGTGCTTCTTCCCTGAAGACTACGGCTACACTGTTGTCACCAATGGCACGGAAAACTCAACTCAATGGACTTTTGACATACAGCGCAACAACGTGTACCAAAGAATGTGGGAGGAGTCACCCAACATTGATAAGCTCCGTGTGTCCATCACATATCTTTCTGGGCATGCACTGAGGTTTAAGGTAGGATGTCCAAAGTGCAACGGCTAATTACTTTCAGTAACAATGAACGCAGCCAGGCATTGATTTTGACATTTGACTTGACAGTAATTCTTGAAAATCATCTGGCCATGCCGTTTCCGGTTCACAGCTAACACACGGCTGCATGTGACATGAGTCACCGCTAGAAATTTCACTGAAACTGATGTCTCTGCCCTTTTACCAAGATCTATGACCCAGCTAACAAGCGCTACGAGGTCCCAGTGCCTCTCAATCTCCCTTCACCAGAGACGGATGAGGCAAAAAGGCTGTATGAGGTGCGGGTCAACCAGCAGCCCTTCGGAATCAGGGTGGTGAGGAAGAGCACAGGAACTGTCATGTAAGCGTGCAAGAGCGTACAAGAACACATGCGTTCAGAAATGGTTCACCCGCCATCATCACTTGGAAAACGTACTACCAGAGGATATTTCGAGTAAAAGTTTGAGAAAGGAAGTTTCTGAAAAGCTGGTTCTTTTTAATCTTGGACAACAGATTGATATCAATTTTGAGGCACTAAGATGCACTACCTTTGATGTGATCAAACGTGGTGGTTATTACCACGCTTGCAATGAAAAAGCTCAAAGGAGTGCCCTGCTTTTGAGGGAAGTAATTTTGCCCAGATCCAGGTAGATGACTTTTTAATTCCCGTTGGAGCAGGACAATGGTAGAAGTTTACAAGGTCACCGCCCTGCTGACAGAAGCCTGTTCAATCTTACGTTTACTTCTCACAATTAATCTCTTTCAAAGATGGGACTCGGCAGTGCCAGGGTTCACCTTCTCAGACCTCTTCATTCAGATCTCCACTCGTCTGCCATCCCAAAACATTTATGGCTTCGGAGAGACAGAGCACACCTCCTTCAAACATGACATGAACTGGCACACGTGGGGCATGTTTACCAAAGATCAGCCTCCTGGTGTAAGTTTTTTTTTTTTTAATAACCTGAAACAGATCACCAGATACCTATTTAATCCCTGATTCATTCAGTGCGTCTTTTACAGCATTGCTTCCAGGTTATCTTAGTTAACGGTTGCTTTGGCCAGTGTCCATTTTAACACTGGCCAAAGCAGTGTTCACTGATGTCTCTAGCAAGGAATAAAGACAGTTCTGATCATTTAAGTTCAAACGTGTTCATGTGTAATTGATCTGATTAGATCTGACTTGACTTGCCTAAATCTTGATGAAAAGCATGACAATGTGGATCTGTCTCTGTTCTACATTCCATGCTTCCCTTATCAGTAAAGTTACCTTACACTATGTAAAATTTTAACATTTACTTCACTCCAGTTATAATCCAAGCCTTGTCACTGCTGCCTAAGTACGGCAGACATGTTTTCTGCTTCAGTTAATTGGCTTTTACTTTTCCATTAGGGGTTAGTTGAGGTAGTCGGTTTTAATATTCAACCATTTCTATGTCTGCCTTTATTAAGTGCTAAGGAGGCGGAGGTGGTTTTAGATGCATACTTAATGTTTTATTGTTTTATTTTTGTTTGATGAGGTAATTATGCTAAAAATCCACCATAAATATTACAATGACCATGTGCAGAGAGTTGTTTTTTAATGAATTTCCGGCTGAACTGTGATGCCTAGCTGGTGCAGGGGCGACTCTGTCATTAGCTGTCAGTCCTTGTTAGGGGACCTTTCTCCTGTGACTCGGCACCATCTCGTCACGCTACAGCAGGGCCAAAAGGACAGAGAAGGGAGGAGCGGGAGAGCACAGGGAAAGGGTGAATTGGTATGGTGCCTCAGAGCCAAATTTTCACGCTTTAACACTGTGCTCTCTGAGTGGTTAGGAGACTTGATGTTACTCTAGCAGGCACTTTACACTCTTAACAGTCAGCAATGGTGCATGAAGATGACTGTAGTTGACTGTAATTCCACTATGGTTCAGTTTCACCTCGGAAGAATGAGAAGAACTTAGCTAGTGTTGAAATAAATGAATTTTGGAACTTGATGGTTAATAGCTGCAGCCTATTTGCAGCTGCTTCTTCTCATCCCTCCTCTCTTTCGTCCTTTCTCTGTCAGTATAAATTGAATTGCTATGGAGTCCACCCTTTCTACATGGGCCTGGAAGAGACTGCTGATGCCCATGGGGTTCTACTACTGAACAGTAATGCCATGGGTGAGCATCTATCTGTCTCTCCCCAAACCTCTTCACATATTCAGAATTGCCATGTCCCCATGTAGGACTGATCAGTGTTGCATGAACTAGTACGGTGGTATAATTACCGATTCATGGAAATGCAAACCAACAAGGAGCAAAAAGTACCAAATAACCCAACAGTTACCAATAGAGCATAAATTCAATTGGAAGGACACCGATAAAATTTATCGTGTTTGCATTAAGCTTCAAATTGCAAAAATTGAAATATAAAATATTCCTAAAGCTTTAAATGTCAATTTAGAAGAAACGTTTACACTTACCTGATGTGGTCTTTCCTGCAAATCTTACAAGACAATGTAATTACATTTTTCATATTTACAGGTCACATGATGTACATTTTAAAATACAAGTTGTTCAATGTCACCCCTGGATGTCCCTAATATGTGGCCACTCCCATTTAAGAGGCATGCCTGTGTCATGTTCTATTAGAAATAATGCTGCCTAGTGCAGACGCTGCAATAAAAATAAGCCAGAAATCTAGAGGGTTATGACAATCCATCACCACGATTCTTGGAATTGCTTATTAAGAGAGACAAAAAAAGTACAGAAAATATGTACACTTGCATGCATGCATTGCAGAAAACAAAAAAGAAAAGTCTTTGAAACATTGCCCTAAAAAAAAATAACATTGTGTGCTCCCATGCTGTCCTTGTCATCTCTCTCCCTCTCTCTGCCATGTGTGGTCATAAGTCCTTTTTCACAGTAGATGTTATGTAAGACACACTGTCAAAACAGATGGATGCTGTCCCTCTCTCCAGTGCAAAGCTCAAGGTCTCAAGTGATAAATGATGTTGAGATGTTATTTATCTACACTAAATTATGTTTGGCTCTCCGGACATAAAACAGCACCGTACGAAGGACAGTCTGAAGAATGTTACCTATGTGTTCTCCCCACTTCTTTCAGTCTACCATTCATGCACACACACATAGCTCCAACTATCCAAAACCTGAAAGACACAGAAAACAAGTAAGACATGGCAGTCTTATACAGAAGTCTTATCGCACATAAAAACCAAAATGCAGGGTTAACTTTCTCCTTCCAGATGTGACCTTACAGCCCACACCTGCCCTGACCTACCGCACTCTGGGCGGAATACTGGACTTCTACATGGTGCTGGGACCCACACCAGAGTTGGTGGTGCAAGAGTACACTGAGGTAAGCAGCCTTCTGTTCAGGTTGGAGGGAGTGTGTGTGTGTCTGTGTGTATGTATGAGTCAGAGAGAAAGAAAATGTGTGTGTTTGGCGCGGGGAAATGTGGCATCTGGTAAGTATCTGCTCCATTGCTTGCAATGTATTCCATTTAAGCACAGATAAAATTACGCACAAGAATTTAGCATGCACTGAAAATGATATGAGACAGAAACATTTGTGTGTGCATTCAGCTGTGTGTGTGTGTGTGTGTGTGTGTGTCGATTTATTTATTTATTTATTTATTATTCAATAGTTGATTGG
Organism: Denticeps clupeoides; assembly: GCF_900700375.1. Taxonomy (NCBI): domain Eukaryota; kingdom Metazoa; phylum Chordata; class Actinopteri; order Clupeiformes; family Denticipitidae; genus Denticeps; species Denticeps clupeoides. The sequence continues at coordinate 8,047,993 of NC_041725.1, forward strand.
CCGTCCTGTACTCCCAGCCTACTGGTCACTTGGATTCCAGCTGTGTCGCTACGGATATGCCAATGACACAGAAATAGCAGACCTCTACAGGGACATGAAAGCTGCACAAATCCCCTATGTGAGTCTCCTAACATAACCTTTTTGAAAACCTTTTCAAACCTCTGCTCAAAGCCTCGTGGAGTCATTTCAAATGCTCAGAAAAGGACCCAGGTCGCAGTATCCATTTGGACCAGCACGGTTTCCAAAAGAGAAGATTTGCAAACTGAAAGGCTGAGCTGCAGCCGTAGCCGTGAGAAAAGGATGGCTCATATGTGGGCGAGAACTGATTCACCCTATTCAACTCGCCACGTTGTAATTAGCCGGCTGGAGCCGCAGTGAAGTAACACACGCCCCTCCACTTTGACTGCGAAAAACAGCAATCCCATACAGGCAGGTTAGCGGAGTCTGCCATGCAGACGATGTGAGGTAACGTCGGTCAAATTAACCAAAATTACCCCCAGTTAAGTACAGCTGCACTTCTCCTGTTGTTACTTCATGTGCTCAATTCCGACCTTTAACCTTCAAAACCTGTACAGGACGTCCAGTATGGAGATATTGACTACATGGAGAGACAGCTGGATTTTGTCCTGGACCATAACTTCTTGGGCCTGCCGGCTCTGGTGGATAGCATGAGAAATGAAGGGATGCGATTCATCTTCATTCTAGTATGCGTGACTTCTAAAAATATTTATAATCAAAATGTATTTTTTTTTATTGTCACAAAACTAAGTCTTGATAAAAGATTAATATAAAAAATACCTTACTGATATCATCATGTACTAAATAACGAGGTTTAAACAATGGCTCGAAATTATGTATTCAGTATATTATTAAATTCAGTACATATTACATATTGTCTGCTGAAAAATGTCTCAGATTTCCTTTCATGTTTTCTAGGACCCAGCCATCTCTGGCAATGAGACGGAACCGTACCCAGCGTTCATCCGAGGTGTTGAGGACGATGTGTTCATCAGATGGCCTGCAAGCATCAGCAGTGAAATTGTCTGGGGAAAAGTAAGTAGAAGTAAGAAGGCCGTCAACTTTATGTCAGCTAACCGTAAATAGCCCGGCTTCTGGATCTTGCTTTCTGCTTCAGGTGTGGCCTGACCGCCCCAATGTCACAGTCGACGACAGCTTGGACTGGGATACTCAAGTTGAGGTGCGTCACATATCCGTTCACCTTCCCACTGTCAAGCTGCAGAATCAGCTCTGCAGACCAGTCAACATGATACAAAGGCGCTAGGCAGTGGTGGCCTTAAGGTTAAGGAAGCGGCCCCGTAATCAGAAGGTTGCCGGTTCGAATCCCGATCCGCCAAGGTGCCGCTGAGCAAAGCACCGTCCCCACACACTGCTCCCCGGGCACCTGTCATGGCTGCCCACTGTTCACTCAGGGTCAGGACAAATTTCACTAGGTGCACCGTGTGCTGTGCTGCTGTTTATCACATGTGACAATCACTTCACTTCGATTCTTTTTTACCAGTTCACAGAAATGGTTGTAACCGCACAGCTGCTTTATATCTCGACTCTCTGTCAATTGTCTGGGGAACAATACCACGTTCTGGGTCCATTTTAGAATTCAGCCACGGTCATTGCAATCAGCCGAAATGCTCGAGGTTGATGTTCCTCCTGTGTGTGATTTTGTTGTAGCTGTACAGGGCCTACGCCGCCTTCCCCGACTTCTTCCGCAACCAGACCGCTGTTTGGTGGCAGAGGGAGATTTCGGACTTCTACCACAAAACAATGAAGTTTGACGGCTTGTGGATTGTGAGTCTGTACATCTACTTTAAAAAATAATATATTTGAGTATGTATCCAGTTATTTATTGGTTTGGTTTTTGGGTATCCAGTTATTGATTGGTTTTTGGGTTCCTAGTTTTCCTTACATTGCCTATATCCATGCACACTGAGTTTATTGGCGACTTTAAATTTGGCATATGTGTTTTTGAATGGGATTAGCTGATGCGCCAACCTGGGTGTGTCCCGGAATGTGCTCAGGCACCTGCAGCAATAAGATGGCCAAACATGTTTGGGAAGTGAGATAGAATGAGTGGTAATCTTTGTTTTCACATATCAGACCCAAGGCCAAAGCAGATATCTCACAGCTTTAACATGGCCTGGAGTATTTTATTAGGTTTACAATATGGTTTGCCTGTTGAAGGTAAAGGTGCCATAGAATGGAAATCTGGCTTTTCCTTGGAAAGCTTCAGTACATTAGTACTACAGTGGGTTAGTACTAATTTGTGAATGTCAACCTCGTTCTAATCTTTCACTGTCTCTGGCTTTTGAAGGACATGAATGAGCCAGCAAGCTTTGTCCATGGAACAGTGGGAAATAAGTGTCTTGGGCCACTTATCTATGACAACCCACCCTACATGCCACGTAAGGACTGAATATGGATCATACATGGAAATTATATTCAGGTCACCACACAATAAAAAATTACAATTTATTATATGTTCAAACAATAAGCCTCTTTGGACATACTTTATTCAATTGCATTCAATTTATTCATCTTATTTCCAATCTTAGTCTTAGTCATTTTTTCATCACTTTTATGTTCAGCGTTTTAAGACAAACACTTATTTGCGCAATAAACGCCATCAAACACTGTATATTGAGGAAGGGTTCTGGTTATATGTACAGTGATAGTACCTCTGCCCGTTTTAAATGTCTTTTATGTATTTCAGCTCTTGAGTCAAAGGAAAGAGGTCTGGCCCATAAAACTCTGTGCATGAACAGTGAACAGTTCTTGAGTGACGGCACACCTGTTAAACACTACGACGTCCACAATATCTACGGCTGGTCTCACACCAAACCATCATACGAGTGAGTTCCACATTTACTTCCGAAATACAGTCTTTGTCAACATATCAGCACGAGGGAATGACATATGTTAACGCCCTATGTGGCCTTCATCACACATCATGCGCTCAACATACAAACATACAAGGCAAATGGCATGTTATTACTTAAACATATGGCGTCAGACCAGCGCACAATATAGTGACAGATGTTTGCACACCATGAGGTCAGCTGGGGTGAGATGACTTGATGTACTCACCATGCAGTCTTTATAATTACATACACCCTCGACTGGGAATGTGAACTGAGCTTATACTCAAATGCTCCTTCGCGTGGCATCATTGCAATTTTTTTCGTTTCATAACAAACGGTTGCACAGGAACAAACAAGGGAAAAATTCCACCAATGAAGACAATGAAGAGAATTGCGTTGACTTTCTTAATCTGACTCCACCAATTATAAACTATGCATTTAACTAGTCTGATTTTACCTGGACATACAGAGGCATGGTACAAAAGAAGTTACAAGAATGAACAGTTTCTAATTTATTAACACTGGTAGATAACTATTGCAATCTATGTTAATATTGTATGTAAAAATGGTACCAATGTCACAGAAAACAAATTAAAAGAAATAGAGCTTTGCCTGGAGAAACTGGTGGGATAGAGAAAGGTCCAGAAGCTGGGGGGGGTGAGCCCCAGATGGAGGAGGAAAGAAGCAACAGTAGCCTTCAAGACAACCTCTTTTATACTCATCATTTGACTCCTAAGAAGGTTGCCACAGATCAATCAGATTTTCTGCCTTGTCCTAGCAGAATATCTAGTTGTCATCCACCCCATCAAAACTTTCCCATCATGGCACCTGAGGCAATTTGCTGGCCTTTTGGCACCCAGGGAACCCTTGGGGGAGGCTGCCTCTTGATAAAGATACAAGTGGGGGTCTTCATTAAAGATAAAGCACCTGGAATTTCCCATCTTACTGTTTCTTTTGATCTTTGTGGTGGCGGTACTGCAGTGCACTACTGAATGTTACTGGAAAGAGAGGGGTGCTAGTGACCCGCTCCACATACCCTACTAGCGGACAGTGGGCAGGCCATTGGCTGGGAGACAACAATGCCTCTTGGGATCAACTCTACAAATCAATCATAGGTACAATTTTGAGTATTATTTTTGCACTGCTTACACTACTTTAACTATGCAATTGGAGAATCATAGTCTCTATCATGTGAAGTTTTTATGCTATTCATTAAAATGAAAATAAATCGGTGTTCTCCATGAGGGGAAAAGGTTATCTTACTCTAAGATAATGGTTAAAATTAACAGCAAATTGACAGGCTAATCACTAAATCGCTAAATCACTAAACCATCTGCTAAAGTCTGTCGCCCTGTAAGCAAAGAAAATCTGAGATTTTAGATATCCAGTGTAATTGCAACAGTCAAAGATGACGTGTATTGATAGCGCATATTAGTTGTGCAGGTGTGTAGCTGGCACGTGAGTAGGTCCTGTTCTTTCCTGTTATTCTGTATGGCTGTGGCCTTGGGTGTGGGAGTTATGGATGATGGGGATGTGTGGGAGAGCCAGCTACATTTTGTCTGATTGTCTTTTTCTAAACCGCCCCCCACCATGCTTCTCTTAATTCTTTCTTCTCTTCTACAGGAATGATGGAGTTCAGCCTCTTCGGCATCTCTTACGTAAGGGTTCAGCTCCTCTCCCTCCAAGCTAAATGGATATTGATATTGATTTTCAGGCCTTTGTTTATTTCCTTTCAAAGCTGTGTTTTCATGGAACTCCACTATGTCTATTATAGGTCTCAGAAGCCACAATGGTGTTCTTTTTCATGAACAACAAATTTAATAGAGGTTAACTTGTAAATGTAACTCAAGCCAGAAATCAGTTGATTTGGTCAATATCAGCGGTTTGAGCTGAAAATATTTTTTTTATTTTTATTTCAGACCGGAGCAGATATCTGTGGATTCTTTAATAAAGCAGAATATGAAATGTGCCTTCGCTGGATGCAACTGGGCGCATTCTACCCATACTCCAGAAACCATAACGGAAAAGGGAATGAGGTAAGATATTTATTTTTAGATTCACAGGTGCCGAAAATAGTAGTAGTGTCAACTGAGTCCCCCTTCTTTACCAACTGTGTCTTACAACCCATGGTGGCAATCGGAACCAAGTAACTACATCCAACTGCCACTGCAAGATATGCAAATTCTCCATTCATGGCCACACAACATGGTAGTCTCCTATGAAAATAACAATTAATTTGCAACCATTTTTATCTGAAAGTATAACTATCATATAATAAATATATAATTTAAGACATTTTTAATAATACTCCAGATTTGCTGTGCAAAATCAACAAAATGTGTACAAGAGGCACAACAGCAGAGCAAAGCACTGTCAGCAACCCCAGACCAAAGCAAACCTGATTTTGACTGCAGAAAGCAAGCAGAGAGAACATGCAGTCAGTCATATTTAAATGCATGTGAATCAGAATAGACTCTACAGCCTTTTTATAGTAGGATGTTAATCTTGCACCCTTAAATAGCCAAATAAATTTAGAACATGTGAGGTTTGATATATGGACACGTTGAATCAGATCACAGATCCATTCTTGTAATTTAAAATATAAAGTTTATGACAGGGATAATGTGAATGTGATCATGGTTCATCATGCCAAATTAAAGCCATTTCATGTCTAAGAATCTCAAAGATGGAAAATGGCAGTCTTTAAAATGATTTAAAATAATAATAAAATTTGCCACCTGTGTATGATCACAAGGTGCAAGGGAATGACAAGCCCCATTTCACTGCGGAGAACCTGTCATGGCCTGTCAATTGTCACCTATTCACTGTGGCACTTGCTTAAAACTGTGACCTTTGTGGAGTGCTCCAAAACATGGTGAGAGAAATCCAATAAGCTGAGACCAGAGGGGAGATCGATGCGGCATGGCTAAATTTCCTTGTTCGCCTAAGATACTGCCAGCATGCCAATGGGAGACACAACCGTAATTGAATTTTTCAAGGTGATCCAGACGCTCTCTCCCCTGGTTTTAATCATATAATAATGGCTTAGAAATGGGTGTTTACACAAGAAAAACATAAAAGGAAAATATGCAGAATATTAACACTCTTCTGTGGGGGTTTAGCGAATTACAGTTCATTACTGTCTCTCTTTTTTTTCAATGTTCTAAATAACTGTAACTACAGACAAACAGCTTCACTTATTAAATACAAGACACAATTTACACTGTATGAAGATTACAGGACTATGGACAAAGTCTCAAATGCTTATTGCATGTATTCATTTAGAATATTTTTTCATTATCTGTCAGGATACTTTATTCTGCAGACATTGTTTTAATATTATAAAATGCACAGGACATTCTACACAGCATTTTGTTGTTTACCTCTTATTAAGGCTTTGAAAATGACAAATCCAACATCTACTTGTGTATTCCTAATATAACTGCACTTAAAGGTCTGTAAATTCTGAAGAAATGGGAAAAATCTTGCAATAACCTCCTTACCACCCTACCCATCAGTTTCAACAACAGGTCAATGTAAATGTGAACACTAGATGCAAATTCTTGGCTATTCAAATCAAGTTGGTAGCAAGGTTACCAAGCAGCCCACCTACTTACTGTTTGATTCAATTTCATTGCAAGATTATTGGATAAATGAGGCTTAAGAGCTAATCAGAGTTAAACTGAGGAAAAAAAAGATTTACTCATATGGCCTTCACTCCTTTTCATCACGGCAAACGTTATTGCTTTTCTTAGCTCGTCGGCCTACACATCGCCAATAAACACAATAACATTGCTTCTCTTTTGACCAGCTCCCTGCAATTATCCTTGATAGCACAATTAGCACATATGTGGCTGTCACATGAAGCCATTTATAGAGAAGGAAAGGGTCATTTAGTGACAAACCCTAAGCAGACAGAAAAAAACCCCAAAATAAATTAATAAAATATTCACCAGACAAATAAGGTCATAAAAAAAGGAAAAGAGTCTGGAGGTAGGGGTGGTAAGAGTAGGACTAAAGGAGCAGAAGAGTTTAAATATATGTGTGTACTCTATGAATTGTGCTCAGCATCCTGCAATCCATATCTCTACTGGAGTATTGATATTTTTCACAATTTCTCTGCTTTGTGCCTCAAACATGGAGGCTTTATTCCATCTCATGAGACTTTAAGGCACATATTTCTACTTTAAATTGACTGAACAGGCAATACCTCCCCCAGTTAAGCAAAGTCACTCTCTTGATATGTGGTGGTGTGTAAAAAGAAATAAAAGATCACAGAATCCTTTAACACTTGGGTTTGGTGCAATGTTGCGATGGTGCTGCACCTAGGGTTGCAACAATTCGAAAATTTGATGGTATGATTATAGTCAGAGATTATAATCTAGTTTTTTTTATGTTAATTGATTTAACAACATATATAAATTAACATATATAAAAAACACACATTATATAAAGATTTTGATCTTCATAAGATATTTATTTCAGCTTTTTGAGTTAGTTAGGAAAATTAAAATGTGTAAATAAAATATAAGTTGTCTCTGTACACGTCTATAGGTAGCACAGCTCATTTGTTGTTGACAAAATCTTTACGGGAGTTACCACCTTTTTACCATTTTAGAACCTATGCAAAGACTATGTTTGAAATAATTTTTTATGAGACTGCCAGAGAAGTAAGCATTTTTAGACAAATGCTTTTTTAGAAAAATAGAAAGCAAAGTTTATTCAATAGCCTACAACACTACATGGCTAAATGATTTTGAAGTTCTCAGAGTTCTAGTGTTTTACCGTATTACGCCAGTGTTTGTCTTCCTGGCAGCTTAAACGACACCTTCTATGATGTTTTATTGTAGAAATATGTGTTTTGGAATGCTTATGTGGTGAATTGTGGCAGCTTTAGCACTCTATAAGAGACACCCCTTTTTCTGCCACAACAAATGGATGACCTGTATTCCTGGATTTCTCCTTTATCATCTTTTGGGGATCCAAAATAATTCACATGAGAGAATTCAAATGCTTCAACGGGAGAAGACCCGTTGTTGGTAATCTCTCATTGTCCTTCTGCCGAGATAGGTAGGGTGGTAGTAGCCTAATGGTTAACACAATCGCCTATGAACCAGAAGACCCAGGTTCAAATCCCACTTACTACCATTGTGTCCCTGAGCAAGACACTTAACCCCTTAGTTGCTCCAGGGAGACTGTCCCTGTAAATACTGATTGTAAGTCGCTCTGGATAAGGGCGTCTGATAAATGCCGTAAATGTAAAGATACATTTGGGGTGTTTTGTCCATGCAGGTCATCGTAAGACTGGGGTGATGTGGTCAAATTTCCTAGTTCTAGTTGGAACTCTGGCTGCAGTTTACTCATGCACCTACTAGAGCATCCAGACAGTACTGCGATGCAGTAATCTAACATTGATGTAATAAAGGCATGGACCAACTAGTCTGCATAATGCATTGAGAAGATGTTTCTTATTTTTGCAATATTTCTAAGGTGAAAGAATGCTATCCTAGTGGTATTATATACATGTTAGTCAGATGAGAGACCTGCATCAATGAGGACACCTAGATCCTTTGCTTCAGTACTTGGTGAGATAGAAAGGCTATCCAGGGTTATGATGTAGTCAGCCATCTTATGTCTGGCTGCTTGAGACCCAAGTATGAGAGCTTCTGTCTTATCAGGGTTTAACAGAAGAAAAGTTGGTAAGCATCCACTGTCTAATGTCCTTCAGACAATTCTCTATTCTGTTTAGCTGCTGCCTTTCATCTGGCATTGCTGATAGATACAACTGTGTGTTGTCAGCGTAGCAATGAAAGCTAATACCGAATAACGTCACCTAAAGGTAACATGTATAAGGAAAATAGTAATGGACCCAAGACAGAGCCTTGTGGAACACCAAACTCTACCTTACTATAAGAAGATGAATCACCATTGATGTACAAAAACTGATACCAATCGGTCAGATATGATCTGAACCATAAAAGGGCTGTTCCTTTAATTCCAACATTATCTAACCTGGCAAGAAAAATAGCGTGATCAATAGTGTCAAACTCAGATTAATATTGACAGAACTGTTTGTTGTGCTTTTTCTCATATCTCTATTCGTAACTATTTTAGAAATTCATAAAACCGTCGCTACTATGATGATATTGAGGGGTAGTATCCATTTCTGTCTTATTCCTGGTTATTTTGGCGATAGTGTTAAACAGGAATCTGGGATTATTTTTGTTTTTGTCTATTAACCAAGAGAGATACGTTGATCGAGCTACCTTAAGAGCCTTCCTATAATTAAGGAGGTTCTCCTTCCACGCTATTCGAAATATGTTCAATTTACTTTGACACCATTTACGTTCTAATTTCCGGGCGGTATTCTTGCGTGTGATAATTTTTATCTCTTACTATCTTCCTTTTGAGGGGAGCAACTTTATCTAACATACTACGCAGTGTTAATTCTACACATTTGGTCGCTTGGTCGAGTTCAGTGGGGTTTGTCGGTGAGTTGATCAGCATTAATAAATCTGGTAGTATACTAATAAACCCCAGCGCTGTACTTGATGTAATTGTCCGTTTGTCTCTATAACGAGGGGAGTTCAGTGTATTGTGTCTGAGACATATTTTTGAAGCAATAAGGAAATGATCTGAGATTATTTCAGATTGCGGAAAAATTACTATGTCTTCTATATTTAAACCGAAGGTCAGTACGAGATTGAGCGTGTTACCATCTTCATGAGTAGGTCCTGTTATATTTTGTTTAACTCCAGCTGAGCCTAGTATATATAGGATTGCTGTTCTTAGCGAGTCTTCCAATTTTTCACAGTGGCAACAATTAAGGCTTTATCCACAGATACAACCACGTTAAACAAAGTCTGTAAATCCACTTAGAAACTCTGAGTAAGGTCCAGGGGGTCTATAAATAATAATCATCTCGCCCAAAAAGACCAGGCTTCCCCTGGAATGTTGACCAGTTATTATTAAAGCCCACTTTATTTTTTGGACACCACTCCAACAACCAGCGATTTATGTCGAGGAACCTGCTACATGTCTCGTCACTACGCCGAAACTGCAGTAATGGGCCAGAGCAGATTACTTTTTCTGACATCGTTTTAGCCAACTCAAGCATCTCTATTAAATTATCTTTAGTTATTTCCAACTGGCTTAGCTGGACATCATTAGCGCCACCATGGATTGCTATACTAGAGGTTATTTATATCTACGGTTATTTTTTGCCAGCGTTTTTAAATTGCCGCGGATGTCGGGTGCTCTGACTCCAGGAAAACACAGGTGCCGCTATCCTCGCGTTTCGAACCGTTTCGAACTGAGTTACCACTGACTAGAGCCGGTGTTTTGTAGGACGGATGCCTCGCTGAGGGGGGAGAAGCGGTTTTGAATGTGAGTGGTGCCCAGGTGGTGATTTATGCCAAGCCGTCACTCAACTGCCCTGCTGTCCGGAGGGCGCTAATGGTACCAGTGCCGGGGTAGAGACACTCACCGGCTAACTGGGCTGGTGCGCGTCCGGGACTAGAAATGAATCTATATGAGACCCTAATTAAATATAAATTTCGTATGCGCTCTTCTTGCTCGACTATTTTATCCGTCATTTTGGCTAGTCTTCTACACTTACCGCAGGTAAAATCTTCACTACTGACGGTGTTCTACAAACTGTGCATTTCACACACTGCACAGGGGATTAGTGAGGGAGCCATAACTAACATAACATAATGTTTTTGTTGAATTTAGGTGATTATTAATTCAGAGGTAATTCAGGAAATCCTTCCAGAAAAAACAGCTCACGCCAAACACGCCAAACAGTGCAGCACCGGAAGCGGAAGAGCCTTAATTAACTGCGATGTTTCATCCCATGGTCAGTTGTCAAACCAGTTAATCCCTGCAATCCTAGCTGCACCCAGAGCCCTTGCTTGTGGAGCAATGGTCATTTACAACAACATTGTGGGAAGACCAGAGAATAAGGTGTCAACAAATGAGTGTCTGCTGGAGACAGGGCATCTCTTGTAGTGGCAGCTCATATCGATGGGCAAATTTGCGCTGGCAAATGACTCCAGTAGTCATAATAACCTCAGAAAACACTTTCCGCCCCCTCTTTCACATCTCAGTCCTCCCTTCTCTTGCTTTTAGGAATAAAATCATTGTTTATTGCCAGCCAGTCTGTGGACTGCATTGCCATGACCTTTATTGCCGGCTGTTTTATCTTCTTATGACTGAAGTTTGCTGCAGCATGGAGATAGAAGGCAGGATGAGAAGCAGAAAAACTCTCATAAGAATTTATTTTAATGTTATTTATGGTTTTTACGTTGCTCTCAACTGTCCAATGTTTATGTCTGGTCTGTTCACAGCATTTTATCCTGGTGAGGCCTGAAATATGCTCATTCATAGATCTTTAAATAGTTTTCATCAGACGACATAAAACAGAAGAATACTGCATAAGGAAGCAAATACGCATGCCAGTGCATGCTATAATGTTTTAAATTACTCCTAATCTGCATATAAATATTCTAAATGTACAGTATACAGTGAACCCCACTGAACTCGACCAAGCGACCAAATGTGTAGAATTAACACTGCGTAGTATGTTAGATAAAGTTGCTAAAAATCATTAGTGATTTAATCTTTGCTATGAAAATGTGATTTATAGGTGATCTGGATGTTGTTGTTGCTAAGCAACATCATTCACTCATCAGTCAAGTAGATTGATTGTTGAGGAAACAAGGTGTACAAGGCATAACGATATTGAAAGATGTGTAGTTGTAATGTCTTTCAGAGAATCAAACTGCAAAATATTAACTTATTTTGTTCTGGGGTCAGCATTATTGACTGTCAACATTGTTAGTAACCTTGACTTGACAAAAATGACAGCCCCGCTCCTAAACATGGACTACAATTTTTGTCATTCCATTAAATAAAGAAAGCTTGCAGCCTAGTAGATTTAAAAAAAAAAATTGATTAATTAAAATAAAAAATGTAATCAAGAGAGGCTAGAACTGTGCTGAATCATATCTTCTAAGGCAAATACAAAGAGAAGTTCCACAGTCCTTTGCAATTGATTTGATCCATGTAACTTTTCAGATTAGGCGTCATGTTATAAAGTGCTTCCTCGTCGATATTTGGTAGCTTTTTCCTGTTCTGTAGACTCACAGTGGGAATCCTCTTAGACCACTAAGAAATGGTCAAGTGATACCCTTCTCAGAAAATGGCATCTTTAGAAGATATTAAAGGTGAACAGAAGACAACCCTGAGACTCAGTTACTCCCCAGATACTGCAAATACAATTTAATAGAACAAAATCTGAATATCAACTCCAGTACAAGCTCTGCACATTCCTAGTGTTGATTATTGCTGGAAAATAGTGTGTGCTAAAAATGTGCCAGAGAGAGTTGTGATTCATTATTGCCACACATGCTTCACCTTTGCTCTTCTGTAAGAATGGTGTGCTTATAGACACTCTGCGCTTGATCCTGATGACCTGAACGGGTCGGCATAACAACCGAGCTTTTGTCAAGTACCATGCATGCATAAAAGGAAATGTGTCAGTAAGACACCATCAGTTGCTATGGATGGGTGGAAGATTCTGCTCCATCTGCCCTATTGTACCTGAGTTTCTGGAAATCAGTGAGTTTGGATCTAAGGTTATGAACAGCTACAGTACAAACAGAGAAGTTGGTCTGTCACTGCGATTTCTCACTACCTCAATTGCTTTATAACAACTTAGTCCTGTTACTCAGGGTTGTTGTTGCCAGAGCCTATCGTGAGACACTGGGGGCAGGGGACTAACCCAGGGCAAGGCACCAGCACACAGGAGACTCACACACTTACTCCTATGGACAATGCAGAGTCTGGGGCAGTGTTGCCAGAGCCTTAAAATATTGTACCAGAATCTAAAATTAGGCAATTTGCATTCTGATGTTGCTTGAAAATCGGCTTCAGTAACACACATCATCTATGGCCTAGGCCTATGTATAATGCAACTTTTACCTACAGAATGTTTGTAAAAACCACCTCTGGGCAGAACAGTGACTCCACCTGTGTGGAGTGCAGCATGAGTCCCTACAGTGAACAGCCCAGAATATCATTTGCACATTGCAACAGTGACAGAAAGTGCTGTTAGTGCTACAGGGTTTAACCACCCAGGAAAACCTCTGTCTTTCTCCCATTAATTTCTGTGAGTCTGATGTAACTGCAACTCTGCCGTGCAAATCTGCTCTTAAAACATTCATCATTGTCTACTTTGTGCATCACCACGTGTTACATTGTGTATTGATTGGCTGTAAAGGCAAGTGAGATGACTGTGCATAAACAAGTCAGGTATGTTAGCGCATCCAGATGAAACGCAGGCTCTGTATCTAATCATGCTAATGAAATTACAACAACATGAAGGGGTAAAATTATCGTACATATCGTTCAAAAAACTTAAAACATTACGTTTTTTGGAATTATTGATCATACATTGTACAGAGAGTAAAATTATGGTACAAATATGATAATTATCATACGTCTGCCAACACTGGTCAGGGGAAACTGGAAAACCAGGAAGAAACTTGCAATAACATGGAGAGATCATGTAAACTCCACACTCACAAGGTCCAAGACGGGATTCAAACTCACAAACCTGGAGGTGTGACACCATGTTGCTAACTGCCATGCCCCTGCGCGGTTAGCCTGCTTCTGGGTGCGACTTATTTTCTTGACCACAGGCAAGCGGAAATCAGACAAGACCAGATGTTAATATTTAAATGAGAAAAATGTTGAGTGTCACTTTATTTTATTGTGATGTTTTGTATGTATGTATGCTTTACACAGAGACAAGATCCCGTGGCCTTTGATGAAGCATTTGCCAGGGCATCACGTGACGTGCTAAACATCCGTTACACTCTGCTGCCCTACCTCTACACACTGATGTATCAGGCGCACGCACATGGCAGCACTGTGATCAGGCCCGTCCTGCACGAGTGAGTCCTGCACTAGTTTGCTTTCCAAACACACCACACAAAATGCTTGTTGGCTTGAGCAGTTAAATGTGATTTTTTTACGAAGAAGCAAGGGTTCAGTAGTTTACCCTTCCCTGCTCTAATGCAATTAATTTACCTCATTCATGGATAAAAAAATGAACTGAATAGAATATCAGAAGCCCAGGTGGAAAGACTCTTTAGCCAATCAGTTCCTAAATAAACGGATCCAAGATTTACTAAATGAACCCGCACTTGCTAACAGCCCTGCGGTGCAACAAGTAACTTGTGCTGTCACACTGCATACAGTACAGAAAGTCTAAAGCAGCTTAGCTACAACTGTCAGCACACAAAACAAGATGAATGGGAGAAACAATGCAAATTCTTTTTTGATGCATGCCGTTTCCTGACATCGTAGGGTTTTTTCTTTCGATACCATTGGGTAAACCCCACAGGCCGCAGAAATATTTTTTGACATGTTGTCTCTGAGCCTTTGCACAGGGCGTCAGTTTAAATGACTTCATTTCAGCAGCGCAAGCTCCCCCTCACTCTGAACGCTCAAGTCACATCTTCCCTCCCAAGAACCTTGTTGTTACCCCTTCAGGTTTTGTTCTCTGTCTGCTTTACTTATCATCACCTGCTCCTTGCACAGTCTTTCACTGATGTCTGCATGTTCTCTGGATACATTTTTGTGTGAATGCAGCTCAAGTTAATCACTTAGGACCTACATATAGTGGCCAATATACTGCCGCTATTGGTGCATGGTGCTATTTTTTTATATTGCTAACTTGCCTCCATTTCTGTATAGCACAGTCAGTGACAATGACTTCATAGACTTTTTTCTTCTTTATGACTCTCTTGATAGTGCCCCCAAATTTCATTTACATTTACATTTACATTCACATTTTTACATTTAAATTTTTACATTTAACAATTTCACAGTGATACTGCTCTATTCTTCCCACAACTTCAAGATGCTTAAAATGTGGAGGAAATGTATGCAATTCATATTTGTTTTTAACATTGAGCATAAATACCATTGGAACCACTGGACTGAAAGGTGAAGCAGTCATTCTGCTTATGTTTTAACTCTTCAGCATGTAAACATGCTACATGCACATTTTTATTCTCAGGTTGAATGAATCTCTAGATCCATATATCTTCACTTTAATGTTGCTCTCTGCATCAAAATACGTATTTTGACCAGTGGCATGTAAAAAAAAAACACCACACCATACATAACTATACATAAATATAAGAAAGCAAGAAGCACTGGCAGTTTAATTCCTCCTTGCCAAAACTACTAGTTAACAGCTAGTTATTTGGATTTGAAATCCACACCCATTCCATTAACATACACGTTTTGATACAATATTTGACATAGATATTTGACAACTTAATTTCTTATGTTGACCTCTATTATTTTCCTCTAGTGTTTTCTAATGAAGACTAATTATTATCAGACATCAGCATGCTGAAAACTCCATGTTTGCCTTACTGTAGACAGAAAGAAAGTTTTGATGAGGAAAAGAGAAAACTGACATGGAAATGTACATGCATGATCTTGTCCTGTGCTCTTCTCTTTTCCTTCATCTATTCATTTGGTATTTGTCTCACAACCAGCCGCATTGATCTGGTCATTACTGGTGATACCGTCGTCCTTTGCTGTCCAGCACCTATCCATTTTCTGCCCTCCTACATAATTGTCCTGTTACAGTCATTTCTGAGGCTCTTTTTATTTGACTCACTTTCTCTCTCCATCAATCCTGCAGTTGCTCTAGATGCTGTGATTTGTGGTGGGGGCGTCCTATTTTTCTGATGGATTTGTATGTTTTTTAATTGGTCCTGGCAGATTCGTGAGTGACAAAAAGACGTGGGATATCTACAAGCAGTTCCTCTGGGGACCAGCGCTGCTGATCACGCCTGCACTGGATCCAGTGAGAAAAACGCCCAGTCAATAACAAAACACACTGTTTCTCTCATGTCCCGACCCAACGAGGTCACCTATGCCAGATTTAGCTGGCACCCTTCGCTGTAAATTTAGTTCTGATGACACGTCTGTCCCGGATTTGTTCTCAGGGTGTCACCGAAGTCAGCGGTTACCTCCCAGATGCCAAGTGGTACGATTATCACACGGTGAGCCAGCAGCTTTCTCCACATAATGAGCTCTGGAGGTGCAGCCAGAGAAGAATTCTGTGATGTTGGTGCCTCTGCATCTGACTCACTGTTTTATTTCTGCTCTGTCTTCCAGGGAACGGCGGTGGGGAAACGGGAACAGACTGTGGTCATGCCCGCCCCTCTGAGCCACATCAATCTCCACGTGCGAGGCGGCCACATCCTTCCCTGGCAGAACCCGGCTCTCAACACAAAACTGAGGTGAGAAACAGCAGCCTGGGCTTGCGCTGTCACTAGACGCGGTGCCTTTCGCAGTTAGTTCCAGGATGAGATGAGAAAGTTTATTGTCCAAAGCGGCAGGACTTGTGTTACTGACTGTCTAGCCAATTTTTTGTCCTATGAATAGTCGTAAGAACCCCCTGGGACTCCTTGTTGCCCTGAGTGATGACGAATTTGCACACGGCTCCCTGTTTTGGGACGACGGTGAAAGCATTGGTGAGTCAGCCGTCAAACTTTCTCATTTGAATTAAGCAAAAAATTGCAAGACTGGAATGTCATCACTGACTAAGAGCATCTTTTTTTGTGTTATTTGTCCATATATTTTGTTTTATGAGGCAAGACTATTACAATAATCTTCTCTGATCTTCCAAAGGAAGAAAGAAATGAACCCTGACATTACTCATTGTCCTTCATCTATATATACACTCAGACAATCACTTCAATTCTATTTTTCTTTTTGTGAGAATCTCCCCAGAGATTGTGTAATCTGACAGGGATATCTGACAGCGTACCGTGACACAATCTGCACAATCTGTTCGCCAGGTTTCGCTACGAACAAATAACTTCCTCTTTCTCTCCCCGCTTCAATCACACTCCATTTCGCCTTGTCTTTTTTCCCCCCGCAGACACCTACGAAAATGGGATGTACCTCTTGACAACTTTCTCTGCCAATAAGGTATGCTGATCTATTGACAGCTCTGAGGCAGCAGGCTGGAAAGTGAACTAGAGATAAATTGTTTTTGCTGCAGCAGGGACTGCAGCTCAAGCACAGTATTTTGAGCAAAATATACTAATGCAAAATACAAATTTATACTGCCTAATAGTGCAATTAACACTTTAAATAATTTTTTAAGCATAATTAGTCCTTGATTATTAATCCTGCTCTCATTTACAAATGCTACATAATATTTAGGCAAGTATGGGAAATCGTAATGGTACCTGTTTACATTCTCCAATCCCCAGAACACCTTGTCCGGTTCGGTTGAGCACAACGGGTTGGATGCTGCCGAAGTACCGATGCTAGGTGAGGTGAAGGTGTGGGGGACAGGAACCGCACCCATCAAGGAGGTGTTATTCCAAGGCACCGGAGAAGGCTCTTCTTCGGTTATCTTCTCTCACGATCAAGTGACACAGGTACGTTGCAGACATTGTAACTTTGAAATTGTGTTTTTCCACACATGAAAATATGCTGGTGTTTTGGGGAGGATTCTGGTTTGCGATTTCTGGCTACATTTGTTGTCCTGACCTTGTTGTGACTTCCTGTTTTGAGTTGCTGCTTGTGTACCACCTTGTCTCTTGATTTCACCAGCCTCTTGCTTCCTCTGCTTTGCTTTCAAATATATTTTATGCCCTGAAATTCTCAAAAATGTTTTTTTTTTCTTTTTCTACGAATTTTAAATCTACAATCTAAATTTTAGATGTACAAGTTAAGCACCCTGGAAATTTGTGACAATCTAAGAGTCTCTAAAATATGTGTTCAAATTGGGATTTTACTACTCGATGCTTGTTTTACTGTGTGTGCAACCTTTTGAAGGCAACACAACCTTTCGCAATTTTGATGTTTTGTCAATACAGACTGAAATTACAACAGGATACTTAGACTCTAAGGGGTTGTTCTCTCCTAGTATTTTGTCTTATTTGCTAGTTCCACAATGGGAGCTTTCAATGAAAAATAAAGTCTGTGAGGGAAGTAAATGGAGATTAGGTGAAATACATTATATAAAGAGCTGGAGGATGTCCTGTCTTTTTATTATATATTTTAACCTTTGTTAAGGTTATATTTGTTAATAGTTTTTTAATCATTGACATATCATCTTTTATCATCATTATTTATTGGAAACTATCGTCAGTTTTTCATTTTTTGCTTGCTCTCTTTCTCTCTCCCGCTCTCTGGGGCTTTGCACACTTGAATAAAAGACTTTAAAGAAGACATATCCATTTGTCTCAGGGCATGTTTGGTCAAATACAGCCCCTGCTCGCGCATGGTGACATTTTCTATTGACCTAAAGTTACACAATTTCTCCTCTCCCTGCATAGCATGTGGAAACATGGTCCCACTATCGTACTGAATTATTTGTGTGAGCTTATTGTCCCAAGGTTTCAGGAAACAGGCTTCACATTATGTTTTAATACAATGTGTAGAAAAAAATCCCTTCCTCATTCCCCTGTTCTCTTCATTTCAGGTGCTGAAAATGGATCTGACTGGACTCTCACATTCTGTGAATAATTTTTTTACAATTACTTGGGTCATTGGCACCTCATAATTTATTTGGAATCAAAAATTTTGATTATCTTTCTGGGATTTTGTTGAGAGCATTGTTGTAGATGATGGTGGTTAAGTAACAGTAAATACATGAAAATCTCATTTTAATTTGTATGTTTCTTCTTGATACTGTTATGCCGAAATAAAAAGGAAAATGTATTAAAATTTTGTAATGTTGCTGGTATGAAGTACATTTTTTTCCAACATTAAATCTGGCTATCAACCAATATTGCCATTAGTATCAGGATATAATGCTGTAGTGATGCATTGTGTATTTATTGTATTGTGCAATTCATTGTTATTTGCACCTGTGTCCATGTGACTGTGCTTCATGACAGACACTAGTGCACATAACAATTAGCTCAGCACCATGACAGAACTTTTAATTGGCGGTAGCGCTGCTTAACGGTGACAACGTGCACAGGAGCATAATGACGAGACTTGATTATCAACAGTCTCAGGTTCTGGGGATGAGATCCCCTCCAGCCACCTGCCAGGAGAGACTCACGCACAATTACATGCAGATATAATGATACAATAATCAATTATGCATTCCACAGTAAACATAATGATATCAATTTAGCGATGGGGACTTGAAATTGATTTCTGCTCTAATTGGCAATCTGTGGGAGTGTGAGAGGAGGGGTGGGCATGGGGAGGTGGCGAAGACTGGCATATCTGGGTACTAATGACATGCTATGGTGGCAGAGCTGCTCTACAGTGTTCATTTTGCTGGAGACAGGGCGGAAAGGATCCTACTGAGAAGATAATTATTTGGTTTTTATGAGCCTTTTTGCTTGTTGGACAAAAAAAGTGCAAAAACAATTCATCAGTTTGACAACTATCTTTCTGAAGTCTTTTGGGCTTAGACAATTGAAGAATACAGACTTTAGATTGTTGGCCTCCATAGCTTGCTCTGAGAAGAGTATGAAATAATGAATGATGGGCCTTCCACGAACATGTTTGCAGCATTTTCTTCAACTCAAGATGTGATTTTTTTGGACAGCATTTCCCATGATGCTTAGCTAAACGGGTTGCTGACAGGTTTTAACTTCTTGCTCTGATGCATTCATTGTTGTTTGTTTTGTCTGCTGAAGCTTCATGATACTAAAGGTTGAGATGCAGGCACAGATGTGTTCTAGGTTTGTTTATTTCTAACCACAAGCAAACAAGAGGAGCCTGGACCTAGTAAGTTAAGTGATTGTCATAATGCAGCACAGCACACAGTGCACTCATCAAAAAGTGTCCTCTGTGTTTAACCATCACTCTTGGTGAGCAGTGGGCAGCAATGAAAGGTGCTCAGGGAGCAGTGTCTGGGGACGGTGACTTGCTCAGTGGCACCTTGGTGGTTCAAGATTCAAACCAGAAACCTTTCAGATTTTCCGATTTTCAACCTTTTGTTTCAATTCCTGCCAGGCGAACTCTGCCACCCGAGTGAAAACCAGGAACCCTAAATACTAGACATAAAAGCTAAAATAAGAAAGGAGGACGTCCACAGAGTTAACAAATACACAGGACTGGATACCGATAATGTTGATGGGAGAACAGCGACATGGAGAGACAACACAGAAAGGGTTAAACACAAACTGGCACAAGAAACACTGACATGGAGTAAAACACAGACTGGGACTAGAGTCACACCAACTCAGTCCTGGAACATTCGGCTTTGTGGATATTTGCCGGCAATATATATACACACAGTACAGGCCAAAAGTTTGAACACACCTTCTCATTCAATGTGTTTTCTTTATTTTCATGACCATTTACGTTGTTAGATTGACTTTTTGTTAAGTATATAATTCAGTTTTCAGTTATTTCACCTATTTTTGGTAAGTACATAACTCCGCATGTGTTCATTCATAGTTTTAATGCCTTCAGTGAGAATCTACCAACGTAAATGGTCATGAAAATGAAGAAAACATATTAAATGAGGTATGTCCTAACAACCACTAAGGCAAACAAAAGACAAGATGAACAAAGCAAGATGTTCTGAAAAAACACTGGTAGAAATGATCGCAGGGCTTCATGAATATGTGTGCTATAGGAATGAAACGTAAATATTGAAATACCACATATTCTGTATCTGTGCATGAACATTACACAGTAGACATATTTCCATTGAAAACAGTGGCAGTTTGTCTTTGTCTTCAATCTATGATAATTCCGTCTCTGCTTCTTTTTAAGGGGTCTCTGCTTTTCAAGCCCCTCTTAAGCGACAATCAATACTCAATGTTGAAAGACTCGATCAATCTGAAATTCAAAACTGACTGGCAACATCTCTTTGATTAACATGCCATGAAAACAAGGCGCCTTTGTTATTCTGGAGCGGCGTGAGACAAAGGTACTGCAGAAAAAGTCAAAAGACGACAGACATGAAAGCATAAAATCCACACTCAAGTGACTTCAAAGTTCTGACGTGAAACAGAGTGACTTTAACAACCCCATCCACATCAGGGGAAAAAAAAATGTCAAATTTTAAGTGCCCCCCCCATAATACATATTTGCATTTGTATCTGTGCAGGTGCAGCAAACAATACAGTTCCAGGCATGTAAATGTGTCTGGCAGTGAACACATTTCCATACCCGCAGATGTGTGAGAGCCTTTGGAGACACTGTAATTACTGTGAAAATGAAGCAGTCCAGGACAATGGCATTTTGCTTGTTGTTAATTGACAACTTGCAAAAGAAGAAAAGGCTGGAATTGTAGCATTGGTGGGATTAAATGTGAAAGGGGAATCACACACGCACCCTGAATGCGCACCCGGGGCCTTCTGGAGTCCCGAGGCTCGTATTGAGCTCGTATCTTGCTCTGATGATGTGCAGTAAAGGATGCTGTGCAGGATGCAACACATTTCATTAACAGGAAGTGAGCAAAAGCTCACTGAGCCTGATGACATCCACTGATTCATGTACTAGATTTGCCTAGTCCTGCCGTGAAAATGCTAAAATTGAACGAAAAAAAATCACTTTTCACTAGTTTTTCACTATTTTCATAATCATGCCATTATATAATTATTTGATTAGTAACATTTAACATATATTCTTAGTAGCAAATAAAATGCTACTACTGTACTGTACTGTACTACTCTCACTGTACAGTACTACTCCTGCATATAGTGAAAAGTGAAAGTGAAGTGATTGTCACATGTGATACACAGCAGCACAGCACACAGTGCACACAGTGAAATTTGTCCTCTGCATTTAACCCATCACCCTGAGTGAGCAGTGGGCAGCCATGACCAGCGCCCGGGGAGCAGTGTGTGGGGACGGTGCTTTGCTCAGTGGCACCTCAGTGGTACCTTGGCAGATCGGGATTCGAACAAGCAACCTTCTGATTAGGGAGCCGCTTCCTTAACCACTAGGCCACCCCTGCCCCTATCACTTTATGTATATATATATATATATAACTTATTTGAACTGTATCCTGCACTTGCTGCTTATTGCACTTCTGGTTAGACCTAAACTACATTTCATTGCCCTGTACTTGTACATGTGTAATGACAATAAAGTTGAATCTAATCTAATCTATGTCATACTGTATGATTTCCAAAATCCGAGAAGAGGATCAGCCTGCCATCACTTGTATAAACTTGTATAAGCATAAACAAATTATTGCTGCATGAGGGAATTCAACCTGTAGTCTCAATACAATAAGGCGCTCTCATATTGAAAGACAACCTGTTCCCGAGCTGCCATTATGACTATCTTGGACTATAGTTACTCTCAGGAGTCATCTAAGCTGATCAAAAGTATTTAAAAATGAAAAGAAGTGAAAACTTGTTTGACTGTGAAGCCGAACAAAATGGAAGGATGTATAGTCGACCAGCATGCTAATCTGCACATACATCCCACAGATATTTCTGTTGTGCTGTCAGCGATGGTACAGACAGCCTCAATAGCAGGTCATCCACCATTTGTTCTCACAAACCATTTCACCGTGTGACATTGCGTCCCAAAGCGCATCTCACCCAGGCAATTTTCCCCTTCACTCTAAAACCAGTTATGCCCCATACGTACATAACAGGGTGCATGTGGTTTTTCCAGCTGACCTGTCCTTCAGGAGGGGGTGTGATGGTCTTTTCTGATGGATGGTCCCATTACTGTCAGCCATAAATAAGCCTAGTCTGTTCGTACCAGCATTCTATCATTTTTTTAAAATCACACTGTGCCTGGTTACCGCTGTATGATTCCATGTAGGATATGTTACCAGTGGGACCAAGAGTAAAGAAGTTTTTTTTTTTTTTTCTAGTGATAAGAATTATACTGAGATACATAGGATCCAGAAAAAATATATAAAACGAAATAATAATAACATTAATATGTCATATACTTCAGGGGTTAATGCCATATGAAATTCTCAAGATATAGCAAGAGATGACGATGGTGGTAATAGCCGAGTGGGTAACACACTCGTCTATGAACCAGAAGACCCAGGTTCAAATCCCACTTACTATCATTGTGTCCCTGAGCAAGACACTTAACCCTGTAACTACTGATTGTAAGTTGCTCTGGAAAAGTGCGTCTGATAAATGCCATAAATGTAAATGTAAATGCAAGATATAAACATATGTAATTCAGCATTCAGTGTTGGTAGGTGGTAGTTTGTTTTAAATTGAACTGTACTTTGGAGCTTTGCACCAGAGTACAACCTCATTTTAAACAATGAAATTTCAATTGTATGAGACAGTTTTAATGCAGATTTGACCATCACTACTCCGAAGTGTAATGTAGTGGCCTCTGCATGCCATCTGCGTGATTTATGAACTTTACTGCCATCTATAGGATTGTAAGGTCAAAGGTGAAATGCTGCTTAGAAAATGAAACCAGATTTGTGGATCTGCATCATGACTTGACCTATACCTCATTGGTGTGCCATCTTAAACCAACCTTGATCTTATTTTACTGACCTGTATTGTGAATTCTGTAAGTTACCTGGGAATCAAAGGGCCCTTTATTTGATATTATCACCCATTTCAGTTCTCAGAACTCATTTTTCTTTTTTTTCTTTTTTTTTTTTTTTGGTTGCCTTGGGCAACAGAGATTAAAAAAAATATTTTGTCAGCAAGATTATGAAGTGCACTTTAATGTTGAGTGTGCTTATGCCCACTAACTGTTATTAGAGTAATCATTAAAATTAGCCTTTTTGGACCTTTGATATTTTTCTTGTATTAAAAACTAATTTGTATCTATTGTTACTGGGAAAGAGACATTGAGAATGAGAGCTGTAAGAATGATTTTTGTATTTATAAAAAAAACAATGATTACTGTTAAACAAATATTAGTACCATAAATATATTCTTTAATATGTTTATATTAAGACAGTTACAATGAGAAAAAATGTGTCCAATTAGTTTACATTAAAAAATGGACGGCAATTATCAAACAGTTGTCTGAGACATGAAATGCTGCGTCTATGTATTTTATTGTCCTAACAGATGTTCATACCAACAGGTTCAACCCTCAAGGGGAGCAGCTGGTCTGCAAAAAAAGACAATACCTATAAACATTAAACATGAAGTCTAATTAGACTCATGTTAAGAAACACAAAAATGACAGACTACAGCATAAAGACAACTAGGGTAGGTTTCTCCATCTTTCCACACAGGAATTAGATAATTGATTGTTAATAATAGTATTCTGTAAAGTGTTATGGCAGCTGGAACTCAGCTTTCAAACATAATACAATTTTTATGTCTCATTCTCATGACAAAAAGTCATAGAAGGCCCAATATTGTGAATGGGATATAGCCATAAGACACTCTCATGATGGGTCTCCCTTCCTAAAATATCAATTTTTCAAATATGATTCAGCATGGTCCTCCAGGCTAAATCAGGAAGGTTTAAGACTCCATTACCCAGAATGCATCATGTCCTCAACACTCACACACAGGCATAGGCAGGTGGACACAAATGGACTCCTCTTTTATGAGACAGCCTGAACGTCCCCGAGGTGGAGTGGATGTTCTGACTGGCAGTTAAATCAGAGACCGATGCCAGGAGGCTCATCTAATTGATGAAAGGCTGCCACTGTGGGTGTGTGTGTGTGTATGTGTGTGGGAGAGCACTCTGCCACACCTGATAATGGGGCCCGGGGCGTCCATTAAAAAGAGAAAGTGGCACATATTGCCTCGCCGTCTCTCCTGTGGTAACTTTTTGTCTGTGTTTTTATGGCTACGTGCGGGGGCAGAAGATGTTTTAATTACGCTCTTCTGGAGACATCTGCCACTACATGAGGCCATAGGGTCCCCTGCAGGTGACAGTTATCATGCCTGCCATGATCACAAAGTGACAAGAAGGGACTTAATCTTTAAACACACAAAAAATTATGTTTTATGATGTTGTAATTAGCACAGCACTGATGAAGCCCCAGTACACCAGTGATGTAGAAGAACAGGAAGATCAGGAAGATTATTGTATGGCTAATTTATGTTATAAAATTGCTATGCAAATTACTTTTTGTTGGACAACACCACAAAAAATTAACCAAGATCTACAGATGTAAATACCCCTTGTAAATATGCCTATTCACTGTAACTGGAGCCATGTCATCCGGTCTTTCTATATATTAGACTAAGATGACAATAAAGTTTACTTTGACTTTGACTACATTACTCCAGGTTCCTCTCATCACCCAGAAAAAATGATTCAATATAATTTTCCACATAGCATGACATTTCTGAAAAAAAAAAAAAAAAACTGGTTTTAGCAGAAGGGAGCAGATCAGATAAATAGAAACCAGGATCTGAATGGTGTTTCTGTAATAATTTTGCCTGTAGAGTTCCTGAAGGAGATGGTGGAACCACCAGAGAAACTATAGAGGGTTGATGCTCAGGGGCACAATGGTAAAAGACCCTGTTGGTCAGCTGGTAGATGAGGTCAGTGACCAGGGTGGACTGTGCATGTGGACATTCTAGAAAAGTCATTGGTGATAATAGTGATGTGCTGGTTGTGATTGTCAGGTCTCTGTGTCATGATTCCAATTTCGAAATGGAATTTAAAATATATTAGATTTAATAGATTTAGCTCTAGAATACCATATCTGATCGTATGCGATATTGTATAAATACAATGGATTTTTTGGAATATTTTGAAAATGATATTGAATCATTTTTTCTGGGTGATGAGAGGAACCTGGAGTAATGAAGTCAAAGTCGAAGTAAACTTTATTGTCATCTTGGCTATATACAGTCTAATATATAGAAAGACAGGATGACATGGCTCCAGTTACAGTGTGTAGGCATATTACATAGAGCAGGCATAGAGTATGTACATAGAGTAGGCATATATAAAGAAAAAAATATATATTTATTTTACTCACGAAGAGGGATGAATATATGTAAACCTTTAACTTTAACATGGACAGAATTGCTGAGAATGAGGTTGTCGATGTTCATCACAGAGACAGTGATGTGTAAAGTGCAGGGTGCAGTTCAGTCAGTCAGCAGACCGTGTTTGTGTGAGGAGGGGGTGTGGGGTGTGTGTGTGTTTGTGTGTGTGGGGGGGTGTTAGGGAGTGAGTTCAGCAGTCTGATGGCTTGTGGGAAAAAGCTATTTTGCAGTCTGGTGGATCGGGCTCTGGTGCTGTGATAGCATCTGACAGATGGGAGGAATGAGAAGAGTCCATGTGATGGGTGTGAAAGGTCAAGCACGATGCAGGAGACCCTCCTGGAGCAGCATTTGTGGAAGATAACCTGTAGCGGAGATGGACGTGATCTCAGCAGCTGCTTTAACAGTCCATTTTAGCTGGTTTAGATCAATGACTCGGCAGTTGCTAAACCATACTGAGATGCAGCTGGCCTGAACACTCAATGGTGTCTGTGTAAAACACAGTGAGGATGGACAGAGGAAGTATTGTCCACTCATTCATCAGTATAGTCATATACATAAATGACTCAGAGTAAAGTAAAAGTGAAGCGATTGTCAAACACAGCAGCACAGCACACGGTGCACTCAATGAAATGTGTCCTCTGCATTTAACCCATCACCCGTAGTGAGCAGTGGGCAGCCATAACAGTAGTTTGTTCAGTGGCACCTCAGTGGCACCTTGGTGGATCAGGATTCGAAACGGAAACCTTCTGATTATGGGGATGCTTCCTGAACCACTAGGCGACCTCTGCCCCACTGACTTGGTCGTAATGATAAGCATACCATAACAGAGCTGAGCTCTATTGTTCTGTGAGAAATTATGGGAGAAATGGCCACAAAGTCAGAGGTTTAAACCCCACTTAGTGCCATTGTGTACCTGAGCAGGACACTTAACCCTGAGTATCTCCAGGGGGACTGTCCCTGTAACTACTGACTGTAAGGCGCTCTGGATAAGGGCGTCTGATAAATGCTGTAAATGTTAATGTTAGTGACACTATGTTAGTGACACTTTACATGAAAATGTTTCTTTTTTTTTTGCTAGTAACATGTGCTCGTATTACTTGTGCCACAGTTGAAAGGCGATGTCTTTCCTTGGCAGTGATTCAATGTAAATAATGATTAGGAAGGAGAGGGCCTTTAATGAGTCATTGAAGTGAATGTCACACATGAGTCCTGGCAAATTAAATCAATGCAAACCAAATATATGTTTTTTAAAACAAAAATGCGAATTAGTTCAATATTAAGATGTGAATCCGGGGTGCCCAGACGGGTTGTTTCTGAGCAAGTCTTCATGAAAACTAGCACAAGGATTAACAACCATGTTAATTTGTCTCTGTCGCTGGGCCTCTGGGGCGCTGAGTGCGAACATTTCCTCTCATCTAAGCACAGTGGTGGCTCAATGGGCCAGAAACCCCAAATTCAGACTTCCACGTATGTTGGACTTTAGACAAAAGTAGTTTTTGTTGTTTTTATAATACAGAGGGCCTTTTTTGAAACAGTATAATACACTTAGCACTTGAGTCAGTGGTTGGTCTAGCATGTAAGAAAATGAACCCGTAATCCGAAGGTTGTCGGTTCAAATCCTAAACCGCCAAGGTGCTGTCATGGCTGCCCAGCGCTCATCAAGGGCGATGGGTTAAATAAGACATTTTGTTGTGTGCACCGTGTCCTGTGCTGCAGTGTTTCACGATGACAATCACCTCACTTTCTTTTTTTTCTCTTTCACTTGCTCCTGAATTTCATGTCAAGTGTATTTGAATGTCAAGAACTCTATTTACTCAGGAGTACATGTCAATATACTGAAATAAGCAGAAGCAGCTTTGCCAGGTAAGTGACTTTTTCAGCCTGCAATGGTCAAAAAATCTGATTGCAACAATTAATGCAATTAATTATTGCGTCAATAAAAATGTAATCAGTTTGACTGAACATGCAGATGTTTGCCACAAGAATGAGCTCATTTGCCCTCAATTTATGCCAAATTTATGCACAAAAGTGGGGATAAACTATTGTTGTGTGTCAATTTTCCTTATAAAGGCTGCTGCGGGTAGGACAATATTCAGTTGGCTTACCGGGCGGAGTTGGCTGTAAGTGCGTACTGTGTCGGCGTGGACAGGGACCACATGACAGGAATGCTGTTCAACTTAGCCTTTACTGGCAAATTGCGTGGTGCAGAACTCAGACGATCTAGCTCTAATATCTACATTTACATTTACAGCATTTATCAGACACCCTTATCTAGAGCAACTTACAATCAGAAGTTACAGGGACAGTCCCCCCCTTGGAGCAATTTACGGTTAAGTGTCTTGCTTAGGGAGTAAGTGGGGTTTGAACCTGGGTCTTCTGGTTCATAGGCGAGTGTTTTACCCACTAGGCTACTGCCACCCTCCCAAATATCTGAACTCAAGTTCAATGTCAGGGCCAGCGACTTCAGGCAAATTCAGGCATTTGGATCAAAACTAGAGGTGGGCATAGATTAATTTTCTTAATCTAGATTAATCTCACTGTAATCTTGGAATTAATCTAGATTAATCTAGAGTAAGAAAATTTTATTTAGATTAATCTAGATTCCAGATTAATCTACATTAATCTACATTAATCTAGATTAAAATGGCTCATTTGAATTCTGCCAAAGGCATTCAGAATATGTGTGCTACCCAAATAATGACTAAAAGTAAGTCTTTGAGAACGGGTTTCTCAAGCCAGGTGACACATAAAACCAGGGGCTCATCTCCTGTTTCCAAAATGCATCACAAACTGCTTGAGAAAGCTGTTCTACTATGATAATTGGTGATGAAAATAAATTATGTTCAATAAGATGTACTTGTGTTTACCAACTGTTTATTCAGTTAAATAGCTGCATCCATGTTACCACGTCACGTTTGATGTGGTAATTTCACAGTTCGAAGACTCGTTCTCGCCCCCTACAGTGCAATTCGGCTAGGTATACATCCTCGCTAAAATATCAAGGTGAAAGTCATCATAGTGTAGTGGTTCTTCTGTGTTGTGTAACTTTTTTATTTCGTTTCTTGAACCACAAATGATGAGATTTTCTGTGCAAAGTGTATTCTGTACAAAAAGCAAGGTCGCGTCAGAACATCGTGTCACACATCGCGTCTTTCTGCACCTCTCTCTACAATATACAGTATTAAAAGAACATATAAAAAATATTCACAAAATAACACACATTCAAAATATTCCTAATATGTACATAAATTAAAATGAAAGAAATAACTTTTTGCACACAAACCCCACGCACCTCTCACAGCTCCAAGAGACCTGAACCGGGTCTCAAAAACAAAATAAAAGTCTTAAGGAAATAAGAAACTAAAAGACACAAGAAAGAAGAAATATACTTATGAATCTAGTGTAACCATTTAACTCCGGCACAATAGCTTGCGTAGGTAGTATAGACCCAGCTCCCAACCCAACTTTGTGAATAGATTAACGGCGATCATTTTTTTATCGCCCGATAAGAGTCTCACATTAATGCAGCACGTTAACTAATCAAAACATTAACAAATTGATAACATCCGGTAACTGGTGAACATATAACATGTAAATGGAAGTGCACCCTCCTATATCAACACACTACTAGCCAGCTACACTCCTAAAAATTCCCTCTTCATGGGGTCTCCAATCCCAATAGACTCTGTTCTCTTTTGTTGTCCCTGGCTGGTGGAACAACTTGTCCTGCTCCATTCGACTAGCCGAGACTACCACCACCTTTAAGAAGCAGTTGAAAACCTACTTGTTTAAAAAGTATTTCAGATGAATCTAACACTTACACACGCACACACACACATACTCACAAATAAACAAACAAATAAATAAAAAAAAATACATTTTAAAATACATTTTCATCTAACACTATTCTATTCCTGACAAGTTAGGCCTTATCAGGGCTCTTAGTTTTGTAACTCAAAATCGACAGAAATCGAACGAGAATTGCTGATGTCTTCCTCTTGTAAGTCGCTTTGGATAAAAGCATCTGCTAAGTAAAGTAAAGTAAAGTAGAGTACAGTAAAGGTGAACACGATTAAGAAACATTACACAGGTCGCCCTTCCGGACCCTCCTAGGCACGACACCCGGTGCGCCCGGCAAAGCAGTTCACGAAGGAGGAAGTCCATACACTGAGTCTTTATGAACATGAGTGGAAGATGAGATGAGTCGAGATGAATGGAAAATGAATGAAGACTGGTCCGGTATTCTTGATGGATGAGCGGCAGTAGTCCTGCACAGACGGCTTCAGGCCAGTGTGGTACCGGCACCTCGTCCGCCGTCCGCAGGTTCGTCCGGCTCGCCCGGCTGAATGACTGCTTCTCACCTTTAACGCCACTAGACATGGGACTGTGAGGCAGGTATCCTCGACCGCCCGGAAAACCCATTGGGCACATCGGGCCCCTGCGGAAGATGAAGACAAATTGGGCCAGGGACAAGGGGGCTCGCGGCTCCTTCCGGACCGGATCATGACAGCAGCTTTAACATCTATTGTGAACAATCAAGCCCATTATGTCCGCTAATAGATTTTGCTTGAAAAGAAACAAAAACTCATCTTAGATTTAGTTCTGAGTCTGTATGAATGAGAGTCATCCGTTGGTGGGGTTTAGATTGACCTGACCTCTAGTCAGAATAGATGTCTGTTGTGCAATTGAAGTGTTTAACACGGAATGTTTAAATGGTTAGACGGGGAGAGAAAATGAGAGCTAATAGGCTTTTCATTCGGAAATCTTCACCTGGCTCATGATAGCCCGGCTCCTTGCAGCTTGGGGGCCATTTGCATTTGTTTAACTGCCATTTGGCCGTGACAGAGAGAGTACAAATGAGAGCCCTTTCATCAAATAATGCTCTCTTGTCTGCACCATGCCTCCCTGGGTCCTGACGTAGGTGTCATTAACTTGATCAGTGAGAGAGGCAAATGAGATCAGCATTCAGTCCGTATTGTTTATTTGAATATGTTCAGGTGCATGGGAAGATAATTACTTTCACCCTTCCAAATTACCTCGCAAGTCATTAAATGTATATTTAAATGCCAGCTATTTATTTATCTCTGGTGCTGTGATCATTAGCTTTAATTACAATGCTGTATGCTCATTTTATTGACTCTAGCATCATCTTGTCCATGTGTGAGGGTTGTAGTGATTGTGTGGCATGAGGTCATGAACCATATCGGTAACATTTTATTTGACCTGGCCCTCATAACGGTGCCGATACATGGCAAATACGTGTCATAAGGTGACAGTAAAAATGATTTAATCCCTGCATCTGGTGTGGAGGGTGTTGTGGAAGTCTGCAGTGAAACAATTCCAATCAGAAAACAATATGACCTTAATGTAAAGAATCTTACATGGCAGGTCAATCACTAATACATTTATCTTATGTTCAATGATGGGTTTTTGAACTGCCTAATGGTTAAAAATCTAATAAATCCGAAGGAAGCCCCTTTCAAAATGTACCATCACACATGCAGCAATGTCAAATTCACCAGGCAGTGTTCAATGGCATGGATTCCACATGGGATGCAATGAATAAATAAGTGAATAAAATAGTGGTGGGCCGTTATCGGCGTTAACGTGCTGCGTTAACGTGAGATTCTTATCGGGCAATTAAAACGTGCTGCGTTAACGTGAGACTCTTATAGGGCGATAAAAAAAATATCGCCGTTAATCTATTCACAAAGTTGGGTTGGGAGCTGGGTCTATACTACGCAAGCTATTGTGCTGGAGTTTAATAGTTACACTAGATTTATATTTCTTCTTTCTTGTGTCTTATTTTCTTATTTCCTAAAGACTTTTATTTTGTTTTTGAGACCTGGTTCAGGTCTCTTGGACACATGGCGTGAGTTTTGAGAGGTGCGTGGGGTTTGTGTGCAAAAAGTTATTTCTTTCATTTTATGTATGTACATATTAGGAATATTTTGCATGTGTGTTATTTTGTGAATTTTTTTTTGTATGTTCTTTTAATACTGTATATTGTAGAGAGAGGTGCAGAAAGACGCGATGTGTGACGCGATGTTCTGACGCGATGTTCTGATGCGATGTTCTAGCTTTTTGTACAGAATACACTTTGCACAGAAAGTCTCTTGGGTGTCGGCTCATCATTTGTGGTTCAAGAAACGAAATCAAAAAGTTACACAATGCAGAAGAAGAATCGCTACACTATGATGACTTTCACCTTGATATTTTAGCAAGGATGTATACCTAGCCGAATTGCACTGTAGGGGGCGAGAGCGAGTCTTCGAACTGTGAAATTACCACATCAAACGTGACGTGGAAACATGGATGCAGCTATTTAACTGAATAAACAGTTGGTAAACACAAGTACATCTTATTGAACATAATTTATTTTCATCACCAACTATCATAGTAGAACAGCTTTCTCAAGCAGTTTGTGATGCATTTTGGAAACAGGAGATGAGCCCCTGGTCTAATGCGCCACCTGGCTTGAGAAACCCGTTCTCAAAGACTTACTTTTAGTCAGTATTTGGGTAGCACACATATTCTGAATGCCTTCAGCAGAATTCAAATGAGCCATTTTAAGATTATGTATGTAGATCAATATAGATTATAATAATCTAATCTAGATTTTATAATCTAAAATCTAGATTAATTTAGATTACTCTTGATTAATCTAGATTAATTCCAGGATTACAGTGAGATTAATCTGGATTAAGAAAATGAATCTATGCCCACCTCTAGAATAAAACTAACCATGCAAATGTAAAAAAATAAATAAATTAGTCAATCCAAAGCTGCAAATCTCAATGATTTACATGAAATGAGCAGAAACATGATGTATGGGTTGGTATATGTATTGGTGATGTTTGTTTATATGCATAATAACCCAAAATAATTACCATGAGCTGTATTGTTAAACCTACTTCATATGTTTAAAAGGAAAAAAACAGTCGTTCTTTGCCCACCTACTAAAGTAAAGAACCCGTGGACAAGCAGATTCTCAGTGGCATCAGGTGACCTTGGAACCTGATTCAAAAACAACCATCGCTCGCTGAATCTGATGGCACAAAAGATACAAGCCTCAACTTGTCACCTGAATCCTTGACGGCGTTCACAACAAGGACACACGAGTCATCCGCACGCGGCTTCACTCTCTCATCTTCACACCCCGTGTGGGCCTCGCAGAATGGAATGATCGACAGAAAAAAAAATACACCTCGCTGACAATTAGCTCCCCAGAGGGAAGTGTGTATGTGTGAGAGAGATGATGAGCAGACCTGCCTCTCTCCTGATCGCAATCACAGGGAACGAAAAAAAAAGAAAAGAAAAGAAAGACTTCCTTGCGTTGTCTCACCTGAGGGGGCTTGAGCTGAAAATTACAGCTTGTATCACAACCTCAACATTCTCCCGTGGTCTCCATCACTCCCCTTCTCCTCCACTTTTCACACTCCGTCATTCTGGAAGTGCGAGGTGTGTGTATGTGTTTCAGATGTAGGAGTGGGTAATGAGTAGACATGAGGAAGGATGTCAGTTATTCGTAGGTCTGCTCTATTCATATCAGATAATGAAGAAGCGTGTGAACAGGTGTGTGATTGTTATCTTTTATTCAGGGATGTCCTAACTCATGTAATTCAATTTTCATTGCAATTTAATTGACAGTACTAGAGTAGTTAAACACAATATATATATATAAGACAAGGAAAATACTTTAGGACATGTCAAAACTGTCCCTACAACAAACTGACATTAGCATTCTCATCAATGTTTTATTGAGTCCCCAATGAGGAAACCAAGCTGGAATTCGAACTCACAACCTTGGAAATGTGAGGCCACGTTGTTAACCAGCATTCCACCGCACGTGCCCTTTATCCATATACATGACAAGATATAACTCCATTATTATGCATCATCTTATATTATACAGTCAACATAGTGAGTGTGCTATTGGATTTTTACTGTCCACTTCCTGCCGTGACAATGTAAATTTCCCACTTGTGGGACCAATACAGGATCATCTTATCTTATCTCTTATCTTATCTCCACTATCATGCGAGATTTTGTCTTAGACATCAAAACCCCAAGTAATAGAATGTGCTCTAGAATTTTGCGAAGGAGAGCAATGGTTATTGGTTATGTAGTGGATTGTGGTGACCAATTGTTTACCTTTTAGTTTGTTGTGCATTGCGGCCACATCCTATTCCCTTCATGAAAGGCCAAATGCGTCTCATGCACTGAGGTATGCAGTTGATCTTACCTTACTATTTCTGGCATGAAGCTCTTCATTCCCTTTGTAATAATTTATTTTGGTGCAATGTAGCCAAAGAATCCCCATGAGAGAAAAACAGCTCTTGCTACCTCTTTAAAGGTAAATCACAGCTGTTTCCTGGGTGGTAAGGTTAGCCAATTAGAAATAATTGCCAGAACACAAAATCCCACTTCTGCTCTCAGAGACATACAACAAAGGCCCCTGGAGCATGCTGCATTATTCAACATCAGCATTTTTGTCCCTTGACTTAGCACTTTGCCTTTTTAAGCAAATATGCATCAAAAAAATTAAACATCACAATTCTGTGGTTTCAAAGCAAATAAGAAATGGGGTGAGAAGGAGAGCAGTGTAGAGGGCTAAGTGCTGGTAGTAGCCTAGTGGATAACACACTTGCCTATGAACCAGAAGACCCAGGTTCAAATTCCACTTATTACCATTGTGTCCCTGAGCAAGACACTTACCCCTGAGTTGCTCCAGGGGGGACTGTCCCTGTAACCTCTGATTATAAGTCTCTCTGGATAAGACCATCTAATAAATGCTTTAAATGTAAATGTTCTTTATATGGCACCAAATACAATATGTCTGTACAATTGCATTTCTATCAAAAAAAAAAGTATATTGTCCATGTTTTAAATATGCCCAAACCAGGCCCATGCCTGCGCAGACCCTTCCCATGTACCTTGTCCCTGACATTTGACCCCAGCATCTGACATCTCCTAAGAAACAAACAGTTTGTTCTATGTGAGTCTATTCTCTTTACCACACACTGCTCAACAGACATAGATGAGAATCCAAGAGCCCATGAAAACCACACTGACTGCATGCCATAAATAATTGATTCAGAAACATATACATTTCTACATTATTAAATGAAACAGCTGTTCTAGTTAGAGACCTGAATTCGAAAAGAGTGAATCCCCCCTTACGTCTCATCTGCAATGCTGAGCCGACTTACCTTAAAGGAGCGGTGGGCACCCCTGCCTTGTTATGTGAAGGATGCAAGGTTCCAGAAATAGGAATGCGCAGGAGATTGCGGCCCATGGGATGGAGAGTGGCCCACTGAAAAGCTATTTCTGTGTCTCCTGTCTCTCAAAATAGAGAATGTGTGTGTGTGTGTGTGTGAGTGTGTGTATGTGATTCAGTTACTATATTTTCATATTTCAGTATGAACTAGATACTCTTGAAAATAAAGGAAAATGTTTCCATTGGAATGTGGAATTTGCTTTTGGGAAGGCCAGTTCTCAATAGTGTAAGATGGGACATTTAGGTCCATGGCACTTTGTGCTTGTAGCTTTTTCAATCTACGGCCTCCCCAAAACAAAAGACAGCAAATGGCTTGAGGTGTCATGACAAGAAAGTCTTGTGGGGGGCAGGATGACCACTGTCTTCCTTTATCGGGTTGGACAAGGCAGAGACATCTAAGGACATTCCTGATTGGTCTGTGGCAACTTATTTTGGGAGTTAAATACCAAGTATAAAAGAGTTTTCTCTTGTGGGCTGCTCTCTCTTCTCTTTCTTCCTCCATTGGGGCGCCTTCTGGGCCTTTCTCTCTACCCTTATTTCTCCAGGGCCAGGCTGCCTCTCTGAAGACTGGTTCCTGGCTTTTCTCTCTTTACCTCTATCCCTTTTTTTTCTGTAACATTGGTACCAATATTACATATAATATTCCCATGTAACTGTACAATAGTCCAGGTAATAGTAACCTACCTGTGTTAATCAATTACAAACTGTTAATTCTCATAACCCCTATTGTGCCACGCCTCTTTGTGTCCAGGTAACATCAGTTGACTTTTAAAACAGCACATGCTTTTTTACAATTGCAAAAAATCCTGCAGAAGTTGTGGAAGGTGTATTTTTCATGCAGCATAATCGTAAATACAAAAACAATGTCTTGTGAGTGTTTATTGTCGTATAAGGAAGCACCAGCTGGTAGGTTAAGAATTCACATAGTTGACAAAAAAGTTGATCCAGGTAACTAACAGTAGACCTCCACTTTGCCCTTATGTAAGTGTACCACATGCACTCAACAAAGTACGTAATTTTGTGATGTTTGCATGCCTCCAAACTCCGGTCAGCATGGAGACCCTGAAAGTGAGTGAAAGTGAAGTGATTGTCATTGCGAAACACAGCACATAGCACGGGGTACAACCGACATCCTGCTGATTACGGGTCCATTTCCTTACCCGCTAGGCCACCACTGCCCTCGACCTTTCTGCAACTGTGTATCCCCGTACACAACAAAGATACCCCAGATACCTTTCTATTGTGATCGGCATCTTCGATTGGATCAGAGAACATGGACCAGCCTTCACTGCCCTCAAATGTTTTAATCAAAGCATGTCTGATGTTCCTCTGACCAACTAATCATTCAGATGCTAATGAATGAACACAAAATGCTCACACAGAACAACGGACGGAGCAGAGTGACAGTCGCTAGAGTCAGTAATTAGAGGGGTGTTGTAAAGTAGATGAAAGGAGAGATAGAGAGATAGTTGTGTGAACGCAAGGAAAAGAGAGCACACGCTGACAGTTGCCAGGCAGGTTCTGGTTGCATCATTTCATGCATCAACTGCATTTAATCACTTGCCCTTTAATTATGCCTCTGCATTAAAGCAACATTTCAGGATTCATCTAGATCACTTTCATTAGCTACCCAAGCCCTCCCTCTCGCCTTCCTCCCTCACTTCTCCCCAGAAGCCCCTCTAGATAATTACTGAACATGAGGATTTGTCTCTTTGCAGTTCACTTTAATTAGCTTTTCCACTTTCCCTCTCCAAGCTTCCCTTTTCCACCCTCCCCTCCTTCTCATTGCTCTGCAGAAGGAGGCAGAATGTCCAAAAGGTCACCAATGAATCAGAGAGGTCCTGAAGCATGCCATTGTTTTTCCAGGCTTTGGGTAGGGCCATTTGTTACATCCTGCAATTTGCTCTACAACACATATGGCTGCGAAGTTAAAAGACAAATGCAGAATCTTCAGGTAATAATAATAATAAAAAAAAAACATCGAAACAGAAGCAGCTAGTAAAGCACAGTGAAAGATACAGGCGCAATCATTCATAGAGCACTTTTTTTTAACGGGCACTAAGTGTGGGCCTTGTTCACTAGTGCAAGGTTAAATAGGTCCTCAGGATTTACATAAATTAATAGATATAAATGAGTCCATGTGAGATGCGGGAATTCAGAAGCCCATCTTCTGTATGGCTTCAGGGTTTGAGCCCCTAGCCCATACAGTGCCCCCCTCTAGCTGAACCAGAGACACCCATTGGGCCAGTGGTCCAGACCTTCGGCTTGAGGAAGAGCTTGAACCAGGCACTGGAGAATCTGAGACCGACTGTCATTTAGGGAGACAATGTAGAGAAGGGGGACTAACTGGGTCACCGGCAGAGTCAGGTCCTCTCCCTCATCTGGTTCCTTTTCATCTTCGTCCTCTAGCTCCCGCATGTCTTCCCTTGGCTATGTACTTTTCTCTTCATCATCCCAATCAGGCCAGCTTGGGGAGGATAAAGGCATGGTGCCATGCCAACAGCATAAGAAATGATGCGCTTATTCCTAGCAAATTGGTCGACTCCATTTCTCTGCGAAGCCAGGCAAAATGAAAAACCATCCTGGACTAGAGCGGGCTCCTGGCTTCCCTGAGCGCTGGGAACTGGGTTGTGTTAGGAGCTCGGGCGATGGCTGCCGGAGGAGACGTGGGGTGGGGAGGTGATGCTCTGTTTACACGTTGGGTCTCCACTAGGGCTGCACACAGGAGAGACCAATCAGTCCTCATAAAGGTGTGGCGGGCAATGGCGATGGACCAGGGACAGGATGCAGGTGAGGACAGACAGGAAGTAGCATGTGAAGTGCTTTGTCTTGTTCAAGATCAGGACTACTGCTACTGCTAATATCTTTCCATGGACACAGGTGATCAATGTCGACAAACCCGGTGAGTTTAGGCTAAATAAATGCAGGTCACTGTCCAAGGACAAACTGCAGAGCTGAACAAGAAATGCCAAGTGCGAGTGACTGACTTTTATTGCAACCCCAGGAAGAACAGGTAAAACAAACTTGCTTTACCCAAGCTTGTTATCTGTCTGCCACCTTGCCAATTCCATGCTTTTTGGGCGGTTTGTTACTTTCCATCTCCGTTTTACCTGGCAGGGGGAAATCGGAAGCTTTCCTGTAAGTAGTGTTTGTCAGTGAATTTGTGTGATTTCTCCTTTTTTTTATACACCATTTTGCCAGAATTACGTTTCACCCCGCTCGTAGATGCTGGAAATGCAATACTGGGGACAGAGGTGCAATTAGTCTGTAATTCACAGCTCCCTCCCCTGCTCTTCATTACTGAAGAGGGCTGGCTATTTGCAAGCTCATCAGCGCTTGTCTTTTTGTGTCTAGCATCTGAAATTTGTCTTTAGACTGGGGGGGGGGGTTGCCTACTGGAGCCAACGCTGACTGCTGGCTGTCCAAAATAAAATAATGATTCACTTTAAGAACACCTACAACAGTGCTGAGTAATCTCCCTTAAAAGAGGGGCACATTCAAAATGCCTTTTAATGGAGCTGAACAACTTCTAACAGTAATGGACTTATTTCGATAATGAGGGTTAAGGGGAGGATGTGACTGGAGCTGAATTTACACAGAAAAAAATAATCAGGCTTTAATTTGACTCCTTTTCATTGCAGTTTCTTACAAAATGTACTCACTAGACATTGTCCTTTAAAAACGATGGTTACATAAAAATGATGGTATCCTTTCACCTAACTGCGACCTTACCTGACAGCCTCATACATGGAGCTGATATGGAAAATTGATAGACAGACCTGCTGATAATGGTGGAAAACAAGCTAGAACAACATGAACCTCCTTTCAAGGATCCAGAAGCATCAAGGTCTTATGACATCCATACCATACCCAGGGTCTGTGTGCACCTCAGCTTCTTCAAATGCTTGGAATCCCATGTCTGCTGATAGACTTCTTAACGTTTCATTGCAGCGCAGGGCTCCATTTGGCTCACAGAGGTAATGTTTCTCTCCATCTGGTCTTTTTGTGCAGCTCTGTGCTGATGTGAATTATAATTATTGTGTGCTAAGTGCAGATGGTGAGGGCGCTGGGGCTCTTTTGCAGTGTTGGGTTAGATGAATAAAAGTCAAATGTGAATTATATGTGTCAGAAGAGTAGAGTCTGAATGTGAGAAACGTCTAAGAATGCTCAAAAATTGAGCAGTTCAGTGACGACACAGCTGGACGCCCAGTAGTCTAGATTTAGTCAGAAAAACAAGCAGGCTTGGGCAAATGGACTAAATGTCCCCCAATACCCCTATAGGAACAGAGCCATTGGACAATTTGGAAGCTGGACGGCCACAGTTACCTAGCAATGCAAGTGAACACTAGCAAATTTAGCAAATTTCTTGAGCACTTTTAAGGTTTGGGCATTCTTTTGGACACAACTTATTGAAATTAGGTATTTTTTTAATTAATATTTTTGACAAATGCTTCATTCTATGTATTCTAGAACCAAACAGTTTGTTGACTTTAGGAGCCGACACTGCAGATATTATTGCTGAATATTTCCCAATGTTGGCTCTTGTCCTGTCTGGTTCTTCAGTGGAGTTGATTGGTTTCAAACAAGCTGACTGGTGTCCAGCAGCCAGTGCGGCAGTTGTTCAGTCTAGCAGTGCAACACTCCTCAAGAAATAGTGATACGAGGGCGGCTGCGGTTTCCTGTTTACCATACTTTTACGGCATACAGGGAGAAAAGAAGGAGAGAGAAAGGCTACAGCAAAACCCTTTAACATGACAAGGCCTAAGCCCAACAAGTACAGTTTTTTTAAAAGCCTGAACAACAGTGTGACATTATTCTGGTGGTGGAGGCTGGCCAACGTGACTGTTCCAGCATACTTTGCACTGTGAGACTAAGAATGAAAGGAAATGTGCGGGTCGAATGTAAATAGTTGAATGTTGCATGTTGAGATGTGTGTTACATGGGGGTTAAACACAGTTTAGTGTAGGTGGGCGTCTTCATTGTGTGGTGCCAGAAGCTAAGAGCAGCCAGGTGGGTGTGTTATACTGTTGACTCAACCTACCAGCTTGAACAAATATAAAACTCTTATTCTAGCCAGAAAAAGTGGTGAACGTTTGCTTCTTGCATTGCTTTCGTTGGTGATGCATCCACAAGGTAAAACAATAAAAACAAGACAGGCATATAAAATAGAGGTATATGAAACAATGGTGTATAAGTAGTTCAGTTTTACTACTGTTGATGCGGTTGTGGGTCCGAGTCAGAAATCTGAAACCCTTTGCTTGTGTGTCATTAGCCATACACAATGAAACAATCAGTCAGTAAGGTAAACCTGTTAAAAATGGCAACCATGCCCCCCAGATGCCTATAGTGGTGTTTTGCAATGGGTGCCATGAGTTTAGAGAATTAAGCTGGAATTCGAAGAGATCTGGAATTGAATGGAATGCTGTTCGACACCCAGAAGAGGTGATAACCAACCCTATGGCCTGCTTGAATTTTAAAGAAGATAATGAAGATCTAATCATTATGAAAGCCATAATTAAAGTTCTGGAACTATTTGCACACAAAGAATAAAAAAAATTGGATGGGTAATTAGTTCTACTTGTTATGATATTAATGAACATGCTCCAACTACAGCACTAAATAATTACATTTAGAGCAAACAAATGATAACAGGTTTACTCTACAGGGTGGGCCATTTATATGGATACACCTTAACACTAGAACTCCCAGGTTTTTATGACCCCCTCAGCCCTGACCCCCAATGGGAATGATTGGTGATATTAATGTCCTGTTTGTGGCACATTAGTATATGTGAGGGGGCAAACTTTTCAAGATGGGTGGTGACCATAGTGGCCATTTTGAAGTCGGCCATTGGATCCAACTTTTGTTTTTTCAATAGGAAGAGGGTCATGTGACACATCGAAGTTACTGGTAATTTCCCAAGAAAAACAATGGTGTGCTTGGTTTTAACGTAACTTTATTCTTTCATGAGTTATTTACAAGTTTCTGATAAACTTATAAAATGTGTTCAATGTCACCAAATATTCCTATTTTATTAAGGTGTATCCATATAAATGGCCCATATTGTGCAAAAGGACTAATGAGGAGCGCTGTATAGCACTGTTCAAGAACAATTTTCTTTTTTACGTGCAGCTAGTTAATGTAAGCGATCGAACGCATTTTGTTGAAGGTGAATGCAGATGTCTTTCATACTGAGAACAAGTATCTTTGTTTCAGTCTTCTCAAAGCAATTTGGCACCCAAATGGCATT
Organism: Denticeps clupeoides; assembly: GCF_900700375.1. Classification (NCBI taxonomy): domain Eukaryota; kingdom Metazoa; phylum Chordata; class Actinopteri; order Clupeiformes; family Denticipitidae; genus Denticeps; species Denticeps clupeoides. The sequence goes on from NC_041725.1 coordinate 8,089,336, forward strand.
CTGCCTTACTGCATGCTGAGTAATTAGGTTTCCAATGCAGTTTGTCTAAAAATAACGCAGCCCATCAGAGCAGGCCGGGGGAATCGAGGGAGCCCATGGAGGTCAGCGCCTGTAATTGCGGCCTTCTCATGGTGGCGCTGCCAGAGGTGTGGCGAGCCTGTTATGCACATTCAAGATTTTCTATTAATATGAAAAAATCCAGTGGCTAAACACGTGTGGGCTTATGAGCAGCTCCCGGGAGATAAACAGAAGAGAGAGGTGTGTGTAAGGGAAGGTGTTTAACACAAGATGACATGTTTAAGACCTTGATGGCCCACTCCAAAAGCTTGTCTGGTGATTATGGGTCTAGTGACCACTATAACTGCCATATCTGAGAAAGGGGCAAACAGCCAGAGGCTCCCCGGTCGGATTGTTTCATCTTTTTGGGTTGGCTGTCAGACCGGCGTCCATGGCACTCATGCAACCAGGTCAGATCCCATGTGAAAGCTGCGAAGATAATTAGAACTGCGTTATGTTGCCATGCTCTACCCTTTTTAAATATATATTTTTTTTCCTGGGTGCTTTAATAAAATATTAAGCACATTAATGATGACAGCATGGAGTTATGCAAAATGTATTATTGATGGTTTGGTTAATGTAACTTTTATGACGCTCATAAATGAGAAGACAGCATTATATTATTTATTATTAGTGAGATTCTGACTTGCTGACTTGTTGCTGTCCTGTACTTTTAGACATCAAGTGTTATTCAAAACAGATACAGAACAGCATTCTTCTAAAAATCTCACTATGACTTAAATACATCTTAACCGACCTAGTGTCATGGATAATGGTCCCGGGGCACTGAGCACTCTCCTCATTCTCCACACATGTTTCCCCTCCTTTAAGTGGAGTGCCTGTTCTAGTGTTGTGGGTCTGGTCCCTCGTCCGCATGTGAGTGGGCATCTTACTCTTATAGAGCTTTGCAGTTGTGGAAGAGTTTTCCGGTCAGTCACAGTCACAGTCAGACTCAGTCTCAGTGTTTAAATCTAATCTGAAAACACACCTTCACGCTGGCCTGTCTATGGTCCTGCAGTGGCTAGACTCGGTGACGTGTATAAAGAGTGCTTTGGCCATTGGCTGTTCAGAGAGGGGCAGCTCAGATGGTCAGATCTGGAAGTTTACCTCCCGTTTGTCATACTTACATTTTTACATTTACAGTATTTATCAGACGCCCTTATCCAGAGCGACTTACAATCAGTATTTACAGGGACAGTCCCCCCCTGGAGCAACTTAAGGTTAAGTGTCTTGCTCAGGGACACAATGGTAGTAAGTGGGATTTGAACCCGGGTCTTCTGGTTCACAGGCGAGTGTCTTACCCACTAGGCTACTACCACTTTTTCCACCCAGAGAATTTCCTACATTAAACGTTATCTCCACCAACCGCCACGGCTTCTAAATGTGCAAAGCATTGCAGTTGCTTGGCAATTTGATGTAAAAATAATCACAAATGTATTTTTTTTAGTTTCATCACACAAGACAATTGATTATTTCAACTTTTTCTGACATGACTTCCTGTCTGCACCAAACATCGTCGTTGGTGAATGATGTTGATGACATAATTTCCGTGAATGTCTTCTGGAATGTCTTTTTGTCTTTTAGATCTCCCCCATCTATCGTGTCTCTGCCTTTTCCCACTCATCGTTTCCAGGTTTCCCATTTCCAGAGGACTGATTCTGAATGTCGTGCATCTAATCCTGGTTGATATTAATTCCAGTTTCCCTATCCCCGTGTATATTTCATCATGTCTACAATAAAGCAACCTTCTATCACACTGACCTTTTTATTAGTGTGTCTCTGTCCAGTGTCCACCCTGTGTTGTGACAACATCACAATGGACGTGTTGTTGGGTTTGACTTGTCAACTAATGATGATTCAGACTATATCATTTTACGGCCAGTTTGATTTCACAGACCAAATTCCTTGATCTGAGGCAAAAATTGCCACGTGCGGCAAAGCTGCATTGGTCATTGGTCAAAGAAAGCATTGCAAAGAGAACTTTCTGGGGGGGCAGGAGAGGATATTTACATGCAAAAATGCATATCTTAATCCATAACTGCTGCTAGTACATTTACATTTACAGCATTTATCAGACACCCCTTATGCAGAGCGACTTGCAATCAGTAGTTACAGGGACAGTCCCCCTCTGGAACAACTTAGGGTTAAGTGTCTTGCTCAGGGACACAATGGTAGTAAGTGGGATTTGAACCTGGATCTTCTGGTTCATGGGCGAGTGTGTTACCCACTAGGCTACTACCATTAGTATGAGGTACGAATTCATTCTGCTGACCACTATTACCTTCTGTACAATTTTCTTTTCACAGGATCTTTACTCATATCCTACAAGAATACTATTAATTCCATATTTATCCTTTGTCTGGCCAGACAATGAAGAAAATACAGACTGTGCAAGTGATTTTGAAAGAATGGAAAGTGTTTAACCATTGCTACATCAGCACTTTTTATTTCTCTGTTGTTTTTTTGTTTTTTTGTTCAGTTTAAATTCCCTTGTGCACGTGTTTTGTGCTGACTGTGAACGTGTTTGAAAGACACATTAGAATCCACCGCTCGAAGAAGCGCCCGCGCTAAACTAAATGCGCACAGGGAGCGGTTAGCCTGCTGTTGCCTGAGGGGCCGCCCTGGCAGTGGGGAGAGGAGTCCTCCGTGGTCTCCCCCAGAGACCAGGCAGCGGGGCAATAGGCCAGGCTTGTGTGTGTGTTATCCAGTCCCCAACGCACCTTCCACATCCCTCAGTGGACCACGCGGCAAAGAAAGACCGGAGGGGCCAGACAGCGTCCCCCCCAGGCTCAGGTCCATTTGGCAAAATGTGTGCACAATTAATGCAAAATGTAACATTTTTTTTCCCCTCATTCCTGACACAACTGGATCATACTCAGTTTAGGGCTGAAAGGCCGGCCCGTGTTCTGTGGTTGGCACCGGCAGCTGCACGGCGTAACTAACAGGAGCTGACTGGGAACACGTTGCTCTATTTTGCGACAAACCGTTCTGAGTGCTTTTACTGGTGTAGAGTCGCCACTCTACTTTCAGAGAGCAAATCTCACAAAAGCACAAGAGGTAATGCGTACTCTACCGAGTCTGAGGCCTCCAGAAAGAGTCATTTTTTATTATTTTTTTTTATTTAACGTGCAATTTGTCTTTTGGAGATTTGGAGTCAAAACGTGAGGGATGTGGCCTTGTTTTTGTTTGATGGCTACAGATTTTTCTTTCTAGAAAGAGCTGAAGGGTACAAAGCGTGCTGTCGCTGACTGATTTTACTAACACACTGCAGTCAGTATTAAGCGGCATGGGGCTTTTAGGGTTCAGACGACAACGATTCCTCACTGGAGAGGGAGCAGTGTGACCCCCAGATACTCCTCATGTCTGCTCACCAAACTCCAAGTGATCATGACGAAAATGACAAGTCCTACAGTAATGACAATGGCAGTGTCTGTGGTGATAACCACAGTGGTGGTGACATTGTGATGACAGTGATGATGACAAGAAAAAGCAGTAACGCTGACAGTTATAGTAATGATCACCATGATGATGATAATTGGAATGCTAATCAGGATAGTCAAGGTCATGATGATGATGGAAACATTGCTGAAGGTTATGAATATAAAAGCTTTTGAACAGCTCTGCCCATAACACACGGGTCTAACCTGAATAAGCCGTTAATGAGTCCCTGTACATCTATAAAGTTCATCGATTGGGTGCCATTCAATCAGGACATTTGTGTCCCCATTTTGAGAAAAAAATTTAGCTGAGTCATTTTGGCTTTAAACTGGTTCTAATTGGCAACGCTGACATGTTGCAGATGCATCTGAGCCACAGATAAATTTCCAGTCCAACACGTGTTTTAGTGGCTGTGAAGATGAAGTGAGACAGAGGTGAGACAGATTTCTACTGAAGCACTGCCTCACATCTGCCGTTGTGATTCAGCTCTTTAGCTTTCGCTCACCAGTCCATTTTGCTTCACTCTCAGCATACCGAGCTTAAAGAGAACACATTTTTGCTTTTGAGTGCTGGCCCATCTTGAATGGACATGCTTGGCTGCTGATCTGCCACTACAATCAGACGGGCCTTTCTCAGTTTTGGAAACTAATATGTGTGTGTGTGTGTGTTATTGTGGTATGTGTACGTATCTCCGTGAGTGTGTGTGCGAGTATACAAGTGTGTTCCCCTCCACTGTCCCTGCTTCTCATTAGCCACCTGTCACGGGTGGTGCAGGACCTGGCCCAATCTGCTGCAGACCTCGAGGGGGAAAGCAGCAGCTCCTGCCCATGTTTGTGCTGCAGAATGAAGGGAAGCAGCAGACTCAGCTCTCACCTGCTCTATGGGACAGATATGCAATTTCATCTGTGACTCAGAGCATTATTTTGTGCGATGCTTGTTTGTTTTCAATTTATGGTTTAGATTATTTCTCAGAGACAAACATGATTATCCATGAAATGTCATGAAATGTTAAGGATTGAGCCTGAAAGAAACCTTTAAAACAAAAAAATAAGAGGATGGTCTCTTCGAAAAAAATGTATTTATATTTTTTTTAAAAAGTACGGATGGAGAGTCAGCAATTACTTTGCAAAATTTCAGTTTTTGAAGCTGACTTGAGCATGTACACAGCATTACTTAAAAAATTAAAAAAATGAAGATGTCTTGGCCTGTGCTGTATTTCAGATAAGATAAAATAATAAGATAAAATAAGTTGAGATACATATACTGTATTGTATGTTTGTATACATAGAAAATCTCTCCATCCCACATCGTGGCTGCCACAGCCTGACGCTACAGTGCTGTCAGGTTCTCCTGCATGGGGTAGAAGATGTTGTCCAACAGGGATGACAGCTTAGCCACCATTCTCCTGTCACTCACCACCTCCACTGGGACCAGAGGGCATCCTGGAACAGAGCTGGCCATGGCTGCTGCTTCAGCAGATCACACCGTCATAAAAGGTCTTCAAGTGTGGGCCCTTCACTCCAAAAACTCGGAGTCTTCGCAACAGACACAGCCTGCTGTACCTTTTTCTGTAGAGAGCATCTGAGTTGTGAGTCCAGTACAGTTTGTAATTCAGATAAACAACAAGGTACCTGTAGCTTTCCACAACATCTATGGCTTTACCCTGGATGTTCAGTGGCTGCAGTGGTGGATGTTTGCACATGTGGACGTCTACGATCAGCTCCAGCTCCAAGTGTTGATCTGGAGGTAGTTCTGCTAGCACCAGTCAGTCCTCTGTACTCCTTGTTGTCCCCATTTGTGATGAGATTGACAATTACAGAGAACTTCTGTAGGAAACATGTGCTGGAGTCTAAGGTGCAGATGGCGAACGGTGCCAGAACCGTTCCCTGTGGGGGAACAGACAACCAGACCAGTAGACCCCTAACAGTAGCATCTGAAGGAAGACAAGACAGATGAATACCATGTGATATTAAACAAACGGAATGATTGAGTGGAATATATTTCCTTTTTTTCACTTAAATGTAAATGTTGGCACATTTTCACTCATGTCAAGACTGGGATCTGCTAATTGCTGCAAGCGTTTTGAGGCATTCATTCAGTGATCGTGTGACCTGCTGAATTTGAGTGAGCCTGAGACCTTCTCATGCAATTTATAATTAAACCCTAGGGTTAGAGGTTATTCCTTCACCTGCCTGACAGTGCTACCTGCCCCATCCTGTTCCCTAAACATACAGTCATTGCTGCATGCTGTGACCTTTAACTCCTTAGACACGACAAGCTATGTCTTAATTAGTCATTATCTGTGCCAAGCAAATAATGTGGTCCTAAACAGCCATACTCTGACATTGTGGCACATGGTTTATATATATAAAGCCTATTAGCATGCACTTATGAATACATGGTTTGAACTAAAATGTAATAACGTGAAGTTGCTTCCCACACAAAAGCTGATTTTTTCACTTAGACCGTCTGTTCAAGTCATATTTACAGGGGATCCGATCTCCAGAGACTTTGCACACATCAATCCCAGTTCGGCTCAACCATCTGCTGAGAGACTCAACAAGACGTGTTACCCTCTCCACTTTTCAATTACAGGCCCAACAGCAGTGACACCGCGCACATGGATGACATTTATATACTGCTGAAGTCTGTGGTGCATTTTTAAGAATTTTCACTGTGATGTCCTGGCAGGTCATGCAAGTCATTATGTTGTATAATAACACTTAACAAATATATACTTGTGTTATTGATTTTACAGTAATTATTTAAGCAGATATCTTTAAAATATTTGCTGAGTATAATCTTATTGTAGTTAAGTAAAACATGAACACTGTATTCATTAATGAATATTAAATATTCATTCATGATTCCAACCAGGTTTAGAATTCGTGTTGCATGCTTTGTTGCATGCTTCAAGTAGACTACCCTGCACATGTTGCCCAATGGGAATTTATTTTTATTTATTTTTTTTGTGTTTTGTGGGGTTGTGTTTTCATTGTGTGGTGCAGTTGTGTGCAGGTGTTTAATTTGTGTTTCATACCCACCATTATGATGAGACATTTCAGCAAGACTGGTAAACTTCCCAAATTGTCACACTCTGACTCTGTTAAAGTAAACAAAGTGGTATCAAGCAACAATGAAAATGAAGCACATAAAATTCTCATCTAGTAGATATCAAATGTAGACCTCAGTATTAAAGCACATTGTACAATACATTGTCAAAGAAAAATTATCTATCATGTTATGTTCTTTAATCAACAAAATTAATTAGTTAACAACTTTTATTGTTTATCCAGTTGTGAATGTTCGTGTCTAATTATGTACTACATTTGCACTTAAGTCTCCAGAGGAGCATGGGATGAGAACAAGGGGACACAAATGTGACATATGTTAAAGATGCTTCATTGAGTGTCACGAAAACAAAGAATAAAGTAGTAAAAGTAGACTGCACATCATACGAATTTGTACACAAGGCTAAGTTAAGTCCCATTTTGTGTTTTTTTTTTTATAGCTCCAAACAGAACACGGAAAACATAATGTTTTCATTATGTATATGTCCATATGGTTATCCATCCATCTGTCCACCCATTGTGAGTATTATACTTCAAGATTGATTGGAAAATTTCACTTGAACTTAAAGATTACAAGCCTCAAACAAATGTCAGAGATGGTGACAGATGTTAAATATCTGCCATCATGTTCAGGAATTGAGGTCAACACGCTGTATTACATATTTTTATTAAGTAAAAACTGGTCTTACAATGAGACCAGCAAAAAAGCAACACCAGATGATGGCACCAAATAAGTATTTTAGAATGTATATTTCAAAAAGCCTCAAGAAAAAGGGGGTGGTAGTGTTTTGCATTTTTAGGGTCATCTTACAGAATACGATATTGATATTTGATTTGAATGTAACCTACATAACATTACAGTCATCAGTTTCAGTCATCTTCTCAAGATATGTCAACTGAAAACCCACAATATATGCCTGTTACATAAATGTTAAGGTATTGTATTGATTATTAGAGCTGTACATCTGCTCAGACATAGTTTGATATTCATTCTTGTTTGATATTTTTTTCTGTTCTGTGTTCTCTTGCTTGCACATCTCCCAATGTGATCTGGGATGGTGCAGCGGTGTGACGTGTTATCTGCATTAAAAATGTGGAATAGAAAGTGAAGAACTGAGTCCTGAAACAGTAGATACGGTGCTCCAGTGGAGTAAAACAGCAATTTGGAGAATTACAGGCTCGAACCACAGAGTGAAAATTTTCTCCACCAATCATCCACAGCCACTACCTAATCAGCCACCGGTTGTATAATTACTCAGATGACTGTGATCTTCCACTGCCTACAGGGACCCCTTATGAAAGTCATTTATAATATCAGTTTAAATCCTGCTGGGCTGATGGGGCATGGTTTTTATTATTTTTTGACAGATTTATTGAACCTCAAGCTTTTTGACAAATAGGAACCTCACAAGGTGTTTTGGGGGAATGTCCAGACCCAGCCGATAGGCTACTTGGTTGTGAGTGTGAGCCCTTGGCGGCTTGGCCTGCAGCAAGTTAGCCATTTTACGTTACTGTCTGGGCAAGCGCTGACACATTAGAGTCACACTGAAGAGCCGAGGTCTATTAGTGCTCCTCTCTGGGACATCTACCTACGACAACAAATCGTTCCCCTCCCCACTCATACATCTAGCAGGGTTCCCCCATGGGGCGTGAAGTGGCAAATTAACACGATGCACCAGTACAAATGATAAATGCATGTAAGTACACACGTAAGGCGAGGCAGCAGTGTGGGGCCATGCATCAGATTATGTATATGTCCTCCAGGGCTGCAATGACCGCTTTTTGATGGAGCGAGGAAGCCATCATGAGCTATCAGGAGCAAGGCATCATTACAAAGGTACAAGACCATCAGCAGTAGGCGCAATTTGTACCAGAGTGCCTTATACCTTTTGCTTCCCATTGCAAATCAGCTCTGGGATTGCTGCGTGAGAAGATTAAGCACGTTACGAGGTAACAACCTCATGCTCATTTCCAGTATGTGTTAGTATGACCTACTGGAAATGTCTAAAGAAGGGGTGGCATTGTTGGTATATTGGTTTCAGTATATTCTTTATTCCAAATATGCTCATTCCAGAAGAAGTGGGATGGTACATTAGACCTGTTAGGTTCCTCCTATAATGGGTCTAGCCTTGCACCAAAATACTGCTTCTGTTGGAGTTTCTGTACGGCAGTTACAGTATGAAGTTGTCATTTGAGGTTACAGGAACTGAAAACGTGGGCGTGGCAGAGCAAATGGTGAGGCCTGGCAATACAATGCCACCAGGTGCCATCTGGTCCACACAGCTGGATGGGCGAAGGCTGGTAAATTGACTGGGTGGAGATCATTGCGCAGCTGTGATTATTTTGGCCTGGGAAACTGGGCCTGTCCTCAGGCAGGCAGGGTAGGAAGGAGAAGGAAACCAGATTATGGATGAATGGACAGAAAGACAGAAAATGTAATTAATCTATCAGAACACTTTAATTAATCATTAGTTAATCTATTCAAATCGGCGGTCATTTTGACCACTGTGAAAGTTTGAAAATCATGTCGAGAAAGTTGGTAGTAACAACTGTATTCCCATATAATTAATGTTATTTCCCAAGTTGTCTTTTGCTTGTGGAGCCAGACATGCTTCTACGGCCCAGGTTTACATTTACATCCCTCTTCAGGATGCTGACCAAGCTTTTTCCACCTTACTGTCTGAGAGACATAAAGTCTGGACTGTAAACGACACCAGACAGATTTTGCAGCATCCTCAGAAACGCATTTCATAACAGCTGTAGACGGGTCCAGATAAAGAGGGCTATCTCTGAGCATGGCCACGTTCTCAGAGACAGAATGGACGGAATGCCCTCTACAGTGGAAAAAAAAAACAGCCCAGCTGCTTGCGGTACTCTCCTGGTCCAGCCATCATGGGCCTATTATGCATCTCGGGGCGAGGCAGAGGCAGGTGTGTAATCGGGTCCCATGGTCCCCTGAGAGCCTCCTCGCTTCTCTGTCTCAATCATAGCCCGGCCCATGGAGAATTTGCTGAATGAAAGGGCCAAGCAATCTGCGACTGTCATCTTCTGATGAAAGAGGAGAAGAGGCCACGGGAGATTTGAGAAAAGGCCTGTTTAATCTGCTCTCGGAGGCTACGACAATAACTTACCAGCTTTTGGTGCATGCATATACACACACACACACACACACACGCACACACACACACACACACACACACACACAATATCACTCAAATGAAAACACACATTTTTAATCTTGAAATCCAGTAGTTAAGCAGTGAATTGAAACAAAAAAGAGAGACGTGCAAAAAAATGGAAGAAAACTGACTTTGTGCCACCAGAGAGTTTTTAGTATCTGTTTCTTAAGCAATTCCGTAATGGCCCAGGGGATATCATATGCATGGGAGCAGCCAGTGGACCTCAGTAAATGGTTTTCACCATAGGGTTAGCTGGATCAAAGTAATGAATAATGAATAATTAAAAATAAACAAATTAGGTAATATTATAAAGAGAAGTATATTTTGTCTGTATTGAATTAATGGGGTAACTGTAGAGCTCCACAGTGTTTTTGCCTTCATGTAAAATGTATATTTCACTTAATCTCATTGTGTTATCTACTGTATGTGTTTTTATGTGGATGCTTGGAACTGCAGGTAGGTCCACATTTTCCACCAAAGCAGCCCTGACACATTAAGCTACATCGTGGTACCTGTAAGTTGCTCTTCCACCACATTTGAGAATTAGGCATTTTGCAGGCCAACTCCTCAAACCTCAGAAGCATTACTGTCACGGGCTCAGCAGCTCTCCTGCGTCTGGAGACTGCAGGCCCAGAACATAAGAAGGGTGCAGTCTTTAGTTGCTCAGTTCCTTATACTGGGCTGTCTGCAAGTACACAAAGCACTTTTTTACTTGGTGAGGAAGTGCCAGACACTGTCAGGTGAAACTGTAATGTGATGACCTAATGTTATTCTCCTTGATGATCAGTCCATGATAAAGGCATCTAATAGATTTCTGAAAGGGTTTCACGTAAACTATTAGCATATCAGTATTTACCGTGGGCGGGGTTGAGACTTTCCATTTCTGCCTTATTGAAGACCATGTAATTTAGGCAATTTTGGCAATTATCAGCATTACTTTGAATTATTTCCAAGTCATTTGTATTTATAATGAGTGTGCTGAGATTCTGTGCCCATTTTGCACTTTTTGTTTGGCATATAAGCAACAACAGCCAAAGATAATCACTGAGACTGTACATCCTGTCATTTTCCTGAAAATTGCACCTTTGGAGCACATGGTGTAACCCTTCTTAAAGGCAGGGACTCTCTCTTTCTACCGCTATCCACCAACAGCCATCACTTCTCTCACCCTCACCATCCTTTATTCCATGCCTCCGTTGTCAGATGCCCTCAGCAGATCTGCAGTGATCGCTCACTGGTCCTCAGGAGTCCAGCTGAGTCTTCAGAACTTTCTCATTTAACCAATCGATCAGGAGATCAGCCACTCTGCAGCGAATAACCACAGATTTTTCTCTCTCTTTTTCCATCCTCTCTCCACCACTTTCAATCTTTAACTTTTTTTATCTAGCCCCCTCCCCATCATTAATCCCCTTCTCTCTCTGTCTTTCTTTCACACACACACAAACACACGCACACACACACACACACACACACACACACACACACACACACACACACAGACACACACACACACACACACACACACACACACACACAGTCACTCATGATTGTGTGTCATCCCTCATAAAGGAATACCCATTTTTGTAGGCAGTGCGGTGTGCTGGAGCTAACAATCATGATTGACAGCTATCTGTTACCTCAATTACCTCTTTTCTAATGTTTCTTGGATTTGGGTGGTTCTCCTGTCAACATGGAGAGTCTGCTTGTATACCTGCTATTTCTCTCCTACCATAAAATGTAATCCATCTTGTAGAAGACCGGGGAAATATATATGCAGATTTTTTGACAGGATGCTCCTTTAGAAAGCCCTGAATGGATGAGGGAAAATTGATTTTGCCCGGGGTACCAGGGCTGTGTCACATGTGGGCCCTGAACCACAGCAAAGTCATTTGAATCTTGGGGAGAAGTACAGCCCCACCCCATTATTCCGCAACTCACATGACGTCTTCACCCTGAGATAGTGAATAACTTCCTCCAAATAACTGTCATATCCTGTCCACACCCCCATCACCCCATCGGCCACAAGCTGCCTGGCTAGCCAGGGCTGAGAAGTAGGAAAATGCAGAAACTTAAATAGAGAGATGAGTGGATTTCTTGGTATTTCAGTGTACTTATCTTTTCTCTGTCACCTCTACTGTGTGTGTGTGTGAGTACGTGGGTGTGTGTGTGTGTTATGTGTGTGTGATGAGCCCTGGGGGGAGACCCGTGCTCGCTAGGAAGGGAGGGTAATTTGATAATGTTTTTTCAGCCAAGTCAGGTCTTGGATGGTGCTGTTAAGCGATGGGTGGGAACGGTTCCCTGAATGTTTATCATATCGCTGTTTTATGGAGATCGGTACTATTATTATTTGTTCCTGAGCACCAAAGGACCAAAGCCCTATTGTTTTTGCAAAGATTATTATTATTATTCTCCTCTCGCAGAGTTTGCCAATTTTTGCATGAAAACTCATTTTAATTTGCCCACATCACTGAGACAGGTTTCGACCCAGGCGTGGACAGGGGGGCTCAACATGTTCCTTATTGTGTGTTTATAAGGATTTTTTTTATTTGTTGAGCAGTATTTTGCCCAAGACATTTCAAAGTCAGGGTACAAGGTCTGATTTTGGAGCAAACTGTTACTTGTATCCTATACAATTTGACCTATAAACCCCAAACATGGTCGCCATGATATTCAATACAATCTGAACAAATTTCCAATTCACACCTATTAACTAAAATGTCGAAAAAATATGTATTTTTTTACATTATATGTCTTTTATTGCATTTATTAGCTTGCCCTGTGAGCATGCTGGAGGGAAGCAGATATTTGGTAAAATTTGGTAAAATCATTCTGTACACATCCATTGAATAACAATAACATTAAATGTTCATGAGGGCTTGTTAATCACCACTTTGTAATATTTTAGATATTATATTATATTATATATACAGACCATTATTGATACACCATTATCTGGAAAGTTATTTTTTTTTACGTTTCACCTGCTTTTAAACTTATATTTCATAAAACATAACTAAACAGGGTAAAAAAAAAAAAAAAAAACACACACACACACACACACACACATCAACCTTATAACAGAGCACCACTGTACATGTGAGAGAAAATGCAGCTAGAGAGATTTTCCTTTTTTTATGTCAATAACTGTCATCTCCGAAAGTCCTAATTGCAGAGAGGGCCAGAAAATTGCTCATTAATGATTAGTCTCACTGAAGACGAAGACATGAGTTTTGTAAAAGGCAGATGATGATTATAAAATGTTGAGTTGGGTAAACACAAGTGCCTTGTTTTTTAACTTGGATGTGAAAACTATTTTTATTTTGATATTCTATTTAACCACACCACAGTAAGGTAACATTTATGATTAGCATTTTAACAATAGCATGTAAAACCATTGGTATGCATAATAAAAAAAGATTTAAAAAATATTTAAGTATATCCAATAATTATTGCTACTTACTGATTCATCTAAAACTGAAATTTTTTTTGAAGCAACTGAAACTGCCACTTCTAACCCCAGTTTTTACTTCAAAAGATCCACCAGTGCCTTAGTTAAGCTAAAAAGTGGTTAATTTTTTGATTATGAAAGAAAGAGTTTGGGGTGGAGCGGCAAAGTAGCTCAGAAAAATATCTTTAATTGGCATTCCTGATCAGATCCAGTTTCAGAACTGAAAATTTAACAATTCAAAATATAAATGCAAGTACAAGCAGTTGAATTTTTCATATACTTCTTTTTAAAGTGTTGTGGGGAAACCAGGGCCTTGGGTGCAAAGCAAGAACAACTACCGGGCATCAGTCCATCACAGTGATGCACACAAGCACACATCAAGGACATTTTAACAATGCAAAATCACCTAACCTGCACGGCTTTGGACTGTGTGATGAAATGCAGCCAGAAGTGGGAGTGTGAGCATGGTTAACTGAATAATACACAGACAGGGATGTCAGGCTGTAGGCATCTGTTCCAGTGCTGCAGGTTGCATGAAGGTACATAAAACTGAAGACTCATATGAGCAGAGGAGCTCAGGAAATGAAGGACAGGCAGAGGGAATATGCAATCACAAGAGAAAATCCTAATGAGATCCTAGCAGAGCACCAAACCCAAAGAAGAAATCCAAACAATAAAATTCAAAAATGAAAGCAAAAATATACAAAAGATAGCTAGAAGCAAGGACTGCTAAGGTAGTGAAATTGCATTAGTATTGTCAATCAGTCCAAATGCCTTTTTTTCATTTTTTACCTTTAAATCTTAGTTCAGTTCTAAAAGAGAATTATTGGTATTTGAAATGATTCTTTTTCTTACACTGATAATGAGAATTTTATCAGTAAATAAAATGTATGTAATTACATTTGGCATCCCTTGTTTTGTTTGGGATTTTTTATTTCCATCAGTTCCATTTTGGTACATCATTCAGAACTGCAGTATACGCCATACATTTTTTTTTCATATAGTTATAAGATCAGAACTACATCAGTGCCATTAATTCACTGGGCCTTCTTCTCCCTTCGGCTTCACTCGTCACAGCTGATGGCTTTCCACACAATTTATTTGGCAACAGTTTTATGCCAGATGCCCATCCTGATGCAACCCTCCCCATTTTCCAGGGCTTGGGACTGGCACCTAGAATCATCGGATGCAATGCCCATGTTGCCATAGGGGTGTGTGCAGAACAAAATTGTCAACCAGGGATTTTTGTACTATCCTTTAGCTGGAGTGATACTGGGACTGGCCTGAAAAAGGCTACTGATAGCCCCTGCATAAGGGGGGTTCTATTCCCCCTAGTAGGTACAGTATCTGCAGGATCTCATGGCGAGCTCGGAACTCTTTTCTCTGTTCTATTCCAGCAAATCAAACTGACCTACCCTGAAAAATGACCTAATTGGATCAAATACAGATCAATGTCATCCTGTAAAGCATCAGAAAGTGTACAAAACAATTACTACTTATGTAACATTATTCATCACCACTCATCTTTAATGAGATGTTTTTCTATAGGTTCAGCAGGAATTCAACTGCATTCCTTTAATTCTGCGAAGTACACTCTGCGGAGTACACATACCTCCTCCTCCTGCAAATTTGATTACCTGGAGTGTCTAGACAGTATATAAAATCTGAACTGGCAGCTGGAATTTAATCCTCATGTCTGCTCCTGATTCAGAGTCTTAAAAGCTAAAATGCCACCTAGCTTTTAATATTCCATTGGCAACCTTACTAAGATTCAAATATTACAAATAACACATGTGAAGGTAAAAGTAAACACAGCATGTCTGCATTGGCACTATTTTAGGTAGAGCCCTAGTCTTTGGGGGTGTGTCTTCATAGGTGGTTGAGGACGTCATCAAATTACAATAATAGAATCCAAGATGACTTATATTCTTAATTATCATTTGGCGGCCAAATGAGGAAAATAACTTTTGGTTAGTATGGCTCCACTCACACTCAAATAAAAATAATTAGGATTACCCATTGCACATTTCCATAACATGATTCTTTAATTACTTTATTCATTTATTTGAAATACATTTGGGTAATGAGCCCATGAACATGACACTTGGGTCATTGGCACAAGCCGGGGACATACAGCTTTCACTCAAACTTTCACCCCTATAGCCAACTGAGGGCCACTAGTTCAGCTCGTGCATGCCTTTAGCTTAACAGGACTTTCCATTTTGGCTCAGCATTGTTTCAAATTTCTGGAAATACAGCTATAATGCTATATGCCCCTGTAGTGGGGTGGCGTCCTGCCCAGGGTCAGTCCCCGTCCTACACCAGGGTTGTACTGGGATGTGTGACAGTGTGTGAGTGCGTTCTCTAGTCTAATTCTACATTTTTAGAATTTTAGGATATTTCAATTATCTTGAGCAGTTCACAGATATTAAATAAATACTGTAATATATCAAACATACCTTAAAGCAAAAAGATATAAATTAGCAATTATCTTTCACTCTTTGTGTAAGTGCTAAAAAAAAAGATTAATCTGAATATGTTAACAGCACTTTATTTGTCTCTGTGCTGAGGATTAGTACTACTGAAGATAAAAAATGTTATGGTCTAATGTTGCTGTCATCATTAAGATAAAAATACCATAATGATACAAATTTTCAACCATTTGTTCTACTAAAAATGTAATTTTCCAGATATGTACGTCTATGGAATGGATCGTGTGTTTTAAGGTTCAGCAGCCATTAGCCTTTCATAATGAGACGCAGTGGGAAGTAAATTGTAGTTCTCGCTGGTCTGAAAGGCCTGCTCCAGGACATTTAGAACAATTTTCATCTCTGAACACGCTAGCTGATTGATTAATTTTTTCAGCCCTTCAAATGCAAAGACTGTCAAACCATCTGTCCTATTCTGAATACATGGTTCTGCCATGAGCTTCCCTTGTGGTGTCACATGAAGAAGAGGGCCACCAGAATGTCCTCTGCAATTTCATTCGTACATACGACCCCTGGATGCCCAGGATGATGGAACATGTGCTCAGATGATGAATTGGCTATGCAGGGACAAAGGAATGTATTGCATATCCTGAGGGCCATTGTGTGGAGTTGCTACCTTTTCTATTCCACCCCAGATATTGTTCTCAATGTCCCACAATGCCCCTTACAGTTCCTTGAACCAGGATGAAAGTTCAAGGTTAAACTGAAGTGGGCGGTTAACCGCTTTGCGGTGTTGATCTGCTTGAGGCTGTGGGGGTTGGTGTACAGCAGGAACGATCCCACCGCTGCCTTCAGCCAGTGCTTCCACTCATCCCAGGGAACCGCCAACAATGCTCTGCTCCTCACATCGCAGCTGAGTTTTTATTGAAGCAGTAAATGTAGTACTTTGAGATCATTGATGTATTGACCCTTTCACAGCAGCCTCTATCCAAGTGGTTTGCATCTTATGCATCCTAGCCCTGGAGACATTCATGTACCATGTACAATACTTTGTGGTTTTCAGTGATATGGCAGAGGGAGAATAATTGTGACTGTCAATGCTTTAGACTGAGTCACACATCTCATTGTCATGATCCGGTCCGGCAGGGGTTACTCCGGGTCCGGAGTTCGTACCGGAGTTTCATGTTCGTCATGTCTAATGTTCCCTGATCGTGTTCACTTGTGTATAATTATATGAGTGTATAAACCTGCCCTGTTGGGTCTGTTCACTGTCGGGTCATTGTCTGGTGATGTTCCCCTGTCCTGTGCATTATGCATTAAACCCCTGTCTCATGACGTTGTGCGTATGCGTCCTCCTTCCTCGCCATGTCCAGCTATTGTGAGTGTTTTTTTTCAGGTTGTAGTGGTAAGCATTGGAACTAAAACCAGCTGCCAAAAGTTTTTTTTAATTTTTCAAATAAAATAGTCTTGTCATTTGCCAGCCATGGCCCTTACAGTAAGCACTTACAGTATTTTTTTGGCTAAGCAGACCTAATGATGGCACCCAGCCCTGAAAAATACCTCCAATTTTTAAAGGTGCTAGGATGTTCCGAGAGTGTCCTGGAAACCCACAATTTTTTGTATTACTCATGCTAGGCTTGTCTCTGCCTTTAACATGAATCTGGCTCACTGAAATTAGTTTGCTTTGCTCTTGTGGTCTCAATGGTGGTGTGCAATGACAGTGTCTCTAAAAAATGCACACTCTATATACTGTGCATGAAGAAATTAAACTGTTTCTGTTTAGGAACAGATGAAAGTCCTGAATAAAATGTCACAGCAGTTCCAAAGTGTCCCTAGGTGTACAAAAAGCCTCTAATCTAGCCACCATCTGTGTTTTTGCTGTGCGTGGATCAAAACCTGCATCTGGACAATCTACATTTTTTTGTGAACTGTCTTTTAAGCAGCAGAATGGCTGTGTTTTATTTTGTCTTCATTTTTCTCTTCATCACATAATAAGTGTAAAAAGCCACACATGAAGACCATGTGGTGTTGGAGAAGAGAATAGAGTGTGTAGAAAAAACTCTTTCTCCCTCCACACAAAGCACTGTATTCAACCACTGTATTCAACCACTCCAATTTGATGTTACCTGGCAGAAAGAGGCATGGCACAACAGAGGTTAGAAATGAACAGTTTCTAATTTATTAACACCGGTAAATAATTATTGTAGTTACATGTGAATATTGAATGTAAAAAGGTACCAAGGTTACAGAGAAAGTAAACATGAGAAGAAAGAGTAAAGAGGGAGAAGAGAAAGAGAAGGGAAGATAAAAGTCCCAGAAGCCTTCCGGCTTCTGAGGGAAAAACCCCCCTGAGCAAGATAGCTCAGAGGTCCCTTTTCCACATGTGTGCAGACATTTATACCCCTGGCCTACAGGAAGTTGTCACTGGCCTACAGGAAGTTGTCACTGGCCTACAGGAAGTTGTCACTGGCCTACAGGAAGTTGTCACTGACCAATCAGAACCTGTTGTTTCTGATGTCACGCCCCCGGTGCCTCCCATTTGGTGAAGACAAAGAGGGTGGGCGGTCCTGACGGCTGATACTTCGCACGTTGATGTCGGACAAAGGCATGTAAAAACCGGGGTGTCGAATCTTCACCCTCAACCATCGACACAGGAATGTTACACTTCCCCCTGCAGACATCTGTTATGCAATGCAAAAACAGGCTCCTGCGATGTCCATTCTTACAGACGGCCGGTTGATCCCCTGGGGCACTCGAGTATTCAGGGTCCATGGGGATCACAATTGGGTCATGATTGTGTATCTGCTTGCTTCCTGGTCAGTCGGGAATTCAAATGTAGCCGATAGTTGTGGTTCTGTGTCCTTTGTGATCCTCAGGCATCTGAGGTCACCCTTGTAGGGAAACCTGTCTTCTTGGCATAGATCAAACACAGCAGCATACATAGAATATTCAACTGGATCCAGGGCTTTTCACACTTGGTTGGGTTCTTTGTCTGGAGTGTGATGAGGTTTGCATACAGATTGTGCATGTAGAAAAACAGTGTTCATCGTACATTAAAACCAAACCAGGAAAACAAATGACAACAATGATCAGATACTGTAATGCAAAAAAACATGTAAATATAGTGGGAGGCTTAAAATGATATCAGGGAATTCATAACTCTGCGAATTTGCATCGGCTTATCAAGTCTAATCAACAACAGTGGCTGGGAAAATAAATACAAATAAATAAATAAAAAAGTCCCGCTTGTTGCCATGTGATTGGAGAATTACACCTTTATTAGGGAATTCATAACTCTGCGGATTTGCACCGGCTAACGAAGTTCAATCAACAACAGTGGCCGGAAAAATAAACACAAATAAATAAAAAAGTCCCGCTTGTTGCCATGTGATTGGAGAATTACACCTTTATTAGGGAATTCATAACTCTGCGAATTTGCATCGGCTTAACGAAGTTCAATCAACAACAGTGGCCGGAAAAATAAACACAAATAAATAAAAAAGTCCCGCTTGTTGCCATGTGATTAGAGAATTACACCTTTATCACTAAAAGCTATTATTTGAGATTATGGCATTGTTGAGGTGTTCAGAGAGAGAAACAGTTTCACATAAATTTAAATTCTGATCCTAAACATGTTGATCATACTGAACATGAATTTAAAATAAAAACAATTAAGTTTAACAGTGCAATTTCCAATCCCTGATCAGTTATTATCAAATTGTTCACAGTGGGACATGGTTTATGATGTTCAATGTAATACCAGTAATCTAAAATGTCACAAATCTTGGTTATTACTGGTTACAGTTTGATTTGTGGGTTCATCTATTGTGCCAGCCATATCTACATGCCACATTGTAAGTGATACAGTAATTAGTCTATGTTCATTTTATACCTTGTCGGAGTGGATCTGGATTTAGAAATGCCTCGGTTTCTACGGTCCCGGGCTTTTAGGATATGTAGATCCTTTTTATTTAAATTAAATCACATAGATTCTATTCCTCCCTATGCAGTAAAATTCAGATAAAAGAGACTTACGGTCACAGATCCACATCCGAGCAAAGGTATCACGTCGGGATCACCATTTGTAAAAAACGCACATGAAGACCATGTGGTGTTGGAGAAGAGAATAGAGTGTGTAGAAAAAACTCTTTCTCCCTCCACACAAAGCACTGTATTCAACCACTGTATTCAACCACTCCAATTTGATGTTACCTGGCAGAAAGAGGCATGGCACAACAGAGGTTAGAAATGAACAGTTTCTAATTTATTAACACCGGTAAATAATTATTGTAGTTACATGTGAATATTGAATGTAAAAAGGTACCAAGGTTACAGAGAAAGTAAACATGAGAAGAAAGAGTAAAGAGGGAGAAGAGAAAGAGAAGGGAAGATAAAAGTCCCAGAAGCCTTCCGGCTTCTGAGGGAAAAACCCCCCTGAGCAAGATAGCTCAGAGGTCCCTTTTCCACATGTGTGCAGACATTTATACCCCTGGCCTACAGGAAGTTGTCACTGGCCTACAGGAAGTTGTCACTGGCCTACAGGAAGTTGTCACTGGCCTACAGGAAGTTGTCACTGACCAATCAGAACCTGTTGTTTCTGATGTCACGCCCCCGGTGCCTCCCATTTGGTGAAGACAAAGAGGGTGGGCGGTCCTGACGGCTGATACTTCGCACGTTGATGTCGGACAAAGGCATGTAAAAACCGGGGTGTCGAATCTTCACCCTCAACCATCGACACAGGAATGTTACACTTCCCCCTGCAGACATCTGTTATGCAATGCAAAAACAGGCTCCTGCGATGTCCATTCTTACATAAGTATAAATGTGCTCTTTTATAATCAATTTCAAAGCACTGCTTTATGTGAAATAGACTGAAATAAATACCTGTCAAAAAATACATAAACAAGTAAATTATCTGCCCTTACTTCTCTTTTGTATTTAGATTGGAATTAGATGTATTTTCAGTTCAGGTAATTTATATTGTCTTTTTATTTCAAATGTCCCAACTCCATAAATTAGTGAAAGTGAAAGTGGCCGTTTTGTTTGGCTTTTTCTGTTGTCAAAGCAGTCTAAAACATAATAATATGAACTAATGTTATTTCCATTATTAGTAGTATTAAAATTACCTCTCAGGGTGGTAGTAGCCTACTGGGTAACACACTTGCCTATGAACCAGAAGACCCAGGTTCAAACCCCACTTACTACATTGTGTCCCTGAGCAAGACCCTGAGTGTCTCCAGGGGGGACTGTCCCTGTAACTACTGAATGTAAGTCGCTCTCAATAACTGCGTCTGATAAATGCTGTAAATGTAAAAAATCTCAGCCACATCTCATTTAATCTCAATGTAATATTACGTCTCACCAAAATCAATTTCTTTGACTTGTGCCAATATGTTGTTAGGCAACCATAACCTGTTAATGAACTACATTACCTTGTTTGAAGAAGGGTTCATTGATTGGAAGTGATTGATGCATTTAATTGTCCTGGAATCACAGCCTCTTTGTGCGTGTGCAGCACACGTCTGCACAATAGAATTACTGCATTGCTAACCCTGCAAGGGAATTCATGCCCTCTATAATTACACGTTTACACACAGATATATATGCATACACACACGCACACACACACGCTGTGCGCTGTGCTAAATAGCAGACAAGCTGTGTAATCCTCTCTCATTAGCACAAGGTGTTATCGACTGTGACACACATACATTCACATACACCGAAGCTCTGCTTGGGTTTCCTCTTGCTCTCCCACCGTCTGGAGCCGGGAAAAGCCACAAAACACGAACATCCGCCATGTAATCACAACGAGTCACAGCACGCACAGGGAAATGCTCCAGATTCCATTAAAATATTTAAAACCTTCCCAGAGGAGGTGTCAGGCCCTGAATCTGCCACAACAGCCAGCAACTGACGCTGGAGAGAAGAAGACAACGCTAAACTCCCTTTCCAATCCTGAAATCTGGGCATCTTCAAACAAAAGTTGCAGGTGACAGTTGGGGACAATAAACCTCAGCATTGGAACCTCTCTTTGAATTTCTATCTGACGGCAGAACCTGGGGTGCGCTTGCGGGTGCTGGAGAGACAGGTGTGAGTTCGCGAGTTGTGGGGCTGGAGGTGCAGAGACTACAGTACTGCTAGGAACAGCAAGGCAGCACTTTCTATCTTCTGCATTCTTCTCATTCACCATTTGATTATTTTTCTGCTCATATGAAATCCTTTCTGATCCTCCTCACATGAACATGATCCTCTTTTCCTGGTTCTGGAGCTGATGGACCACCCAACATCCTGCCCCCTTCCCCCATATCACCCGTTCAACATCAGTGGGATTTAATAGGATTCTAAAACAGACCACAAAGCATATAGGTTACAATGAACTGTGGATGATTCCTGGTATGCTTGTTGAGGGGCCACTAGAGATCAATGCAGGTGACCTTGGACTGAGATCATGAGCAGGAGCTCAACGTATTCTCCACAGCAGGAGATACACAGAGTTCAGATGGAGCAGGGGATAGTTCTACCATCAAGCAGCAGGCTTAGGGGGCAGAGGAAGAAGAGTAGTCAAACGGAAATGGTCAGTACAAGGAGGGCTTGGATCATCAGAGGAGAATGCTGAAGCAACGTCATGGGGGGAGCGGGGGTCAAACGCAATCAGGTTCAAAGTGGAGCAGGTTAGGAATATCCAGAAATCGAGGTCAGGGTCAAATCGTAATGTCTGGAAGTTTTCATGCGGTTTTTAATCTTGTGGTTGACCCTTGGGTGGATGACTTCTGGGTCAATGGGTGTGAGTGCAGAAGTGTGCCCCCTGTGATGCCGGGTTTGGAGCTGCAGCCATGACGGTTTTACCGTCTGAAGGGACAGAACTGATTCAGAAAGAATGGCCTCGTATAATGGAACAAAGCCAACACTAGAATAAAATAAAAAATGGCCAGGAAAACGAGACCAGCAGCGCAATATGAAAGAGCTTGTAGTTGTTGTAGTTGTTCCTCAGCATGAATTCCCACTCTCATCCCCATTTGCTTTCATCTTTGGAAGGATGAAGCCTCTGTGTTTTTTCCCCATTTTCTGAAGTCCTCTGCCATCTGGTTTATTGCAGCAGAAGATTTTTTGAATGTCCTATTTGGGATCGGTGACTGAAACAGATCCTCTTTTATGAGGATCCTCCTCGTCTTGTGTTCTGCGGGTATCGGTTTGGCGTGCCGTGAGGCGAATGGAGGTTTGGCGGGGACATGAGCAGGAGGGGTGGTGTTGAGGGCAGCGGTGATGCACAGCACCGCACTGTGGGTCACCGGGACCATGTAATTGGCAGTCGCCGCGGTCTCTACACAGTCTGGGGTCCTGATTATACCCTTCAGTCCCACTGCTTACAGCCAAACCCCTTTGACTCACTACAGGACTTCTTCCTCCACCTCACTTCCCCACACCACGCCATTCTACTTTGCTCTAGGAAAATGTTAGTTTTGACAAAAGTTATTGATGCCTGGATTGAGAATTTTACCAAAAATTTCTGTCATTCCGGCTTGTTTTGAGTGAGATTTCATGTCTTTAATCCTCTTTCACAAACACTCATATCTATTTTGTAAGATTTCTGTGCTTTTGTTGTGCACGGAGATTCAACACTTCCGTTTTTGCATGTCTTTGTTGAACGGCATTGAAACATTTGCTCTCTTTTTCTTCCCCAGACGAGAGGCACCGGGGACGTGACATCAGAAACAACAGGTTCTGATTGGTCTGACAGCTTCCTGTAGGCCAGGTGTATAAAGGATTGTTCACATGTGGTACATCTGGACTTTCTTTCTCAGCTGCTTTTCCATCGAAACCAGACTTTCCAGTTTTCAAGTCTTTTCTCTCCTCCCAATTTTCTCCAGGATCGGGTGATGTCTCTGAAGCTGGGTTCTGACTGTACTGTCTTTTTCTATCTTTTCCTCCTGTCTCTCCTTTTTGTTTTCTCTGTAACATTTGTAGTGTCTGCCTAGGATCACAGCGTCTGCCTAGGACCCTTCACCTCCAAATACCCTTTTAGCCTTTGACATTTACATATAAATTACAAACCTGGACCCTCAGCCTACACCTTGTATGAATTATACTAGTTACAACTTTCTATTTTGCATTAGGTAAACTCTAATTACCTATACTTGTGTATCTCTAGTGTATCTCTACTTTCCTACCTCCTAAAGGTCCCTTTCTTGGTATCAGAAGGAACATCTCTTTACTACTGAAACAGTGATGCATACTACGTGATCACAAAATGCATCATACAATTTCTAAAAGGTAGAAATTGTAACTGTTGTGAACTGCAGTTTCTCTCTGGGCCAACAATAAAAACCCCAATAGGTCGTAAAACCAAGACAAAAAAGTTTCTCCCGCCAAAAATTCCCAATTGTGGGCGTTGCCAGGAAAGCATTAAAAGTGTTTCTCCCAAGCCCCGCGTGGCTCAGAAAAATCTTTTTCTCTTCTGAGACACTTCTTTCAACACTTTTAATCTTCGGGCAAGTTTTTACCTTCAAGTAACTTCAAGGAAAACCTCCAGCTCACGCCTAAAGGTCGAGGATCTTAACCCTACCGCATCAGGACTCTTTTGCAGAAACAAGGCCCAATGCAAGTAAAGTTCATAACTATTTAGATGCATGTTTAAGCTTGAACCCCTTTTTAAGGTGAACCTTGATTCTCTGATGATTCTCATTAGGCTGTGGTTAATTGATGTGTAAAACTGCCATTCTCTTTTCCTCACTTTCCTTTGTCCTGTATGTATATGTTTGTTTAATTGTTGTATGTTAGCTATAGCCTTGTTTATTCAATTCTTTAAATTCACAATCGTTTGTTTTTGTGTGCTGCTCACAATCTGGAGTCACTGAACGTTGATCCTTTAAGCTACATGCTAAATTACTGCTAGCACTGCAGAATGGGAAAGCTACCCTTCCTGGCCAGGGGGGTAATCGTTCCCAGAATTGATAAATAATTATATTATCTGCTCGGTGGATGGACAGATCAAGTAATTGTAACATTAATTCTGCTACAGTTTATCCTAAAATCTAATCTAAATGTTTATTATTAATTATAACCAGTTATAATTAATTATAAATATTTCCCTTTGAGCGAATTTGTTACACATTGGTACCTTTTAACATACAATATTCACATGTAATTGCAATAATAATTTACTGGTGTTAATAAATTAGAAACTGATCATCCTTTTAACCTCTGATCATCCTTTTAACATCCTTTTCAGGAGGTTAAGGTATTATTTCTGATAGATTAAAAAAATAAATATTGTACAATAAATACTCTTTTGGTTCTTGGTTTTATATATATACACACACACAAACACATACTATATATACATACTAACATGACACGCTCTCTCTCTCTCTCTCTCTATATATATATATATATATATATATATATATATATATATATATATATATATATATATATATGTATCTATATACACACACACACACAACATAAAACATTATGATTATTTAGGCCCAACATTAATATTTGTTATACTTGAAATATTTTTTATACTTGAATATACAAACATTTTGCCTCTTTGAGTTAATTGTGATTGGCTGTGCTTTAGTTTCTGTTTGACCTTGCATCTCGTAGTTTTCTCATCTTTTGCTTACACAAAAGACCAATTCAAATGTTATAACAAGAAGCCTCTATTTTGTCTTGCTAGTTCTTGTGAAATAACTGATTCAAAATTTAATCAAAACAAGACAATGTCCTGGGCATACAAAATCATTAGGTCTGCAAAGGCTAAGAGATTTTCTTTTTATTTAAGTTTGCGTTTCTTGGCTGAGATGGAGGAACATGGAGGGGGGGACAGTACTGCTAGGAACAGCAAGGCAGCACTTTCTATCTTCTGCCTCCTTCTCATTCCCCATTTGATTTTCCTGCTCATACATAATTCTTTATGATCCTCACATGAACATGATCCTCATTTCCTGGGTCTGGAGTTGATGGACCACCCAACACCCTGCCCTGCATAGCATTTGACATGAAAAAGTGCAAACATACATGGTACTTGGCCATATACGTGACAGCTATGTGAATTGCCATTCAAAACTCACTTTATTGAGCTCACCTAATGTGTGGTGTTGGTACATTCATCTTGTCATATTGTTTGCCCGTAAGAGAGGGAATGAGAGGTGAGTCAGTTCAACTATGTGTACAGGAAATGTCACAATTCTTTTCACCAAAGATTCTTATTTACACAGATCTTGAATGTACACAACTCATAGACAAGTTCTTTTGGGTGAGATATTTAAGTCAATGGAGTAGTCAATTTGAGAGAAATGACCCTCGGACTGGCTCCTCAGCGCGGTCCCGCGTGGCGGCCCCGGACCCTCGGCCTGGTTCCCCGGCGTGGTCACGCGTGGCGGCCCCGGACCCTCGGCCTGGCTCCCCGGCGTGGTCCCGCGTGGCGGCCCCGGACCCTCGGCCTGGCTCCCCGGCGTGGTCACATGTGGCGGCCCTGGACCCTCGGCCTGGCTCCCCGGCGTGGTCCCGCGTGGCGGCCCCGGACCCTCGCCCCGGCTCCCCGGCGTGGTCACGCGTGGCGGCCCCGGACCCTCGGTCTGGCTCCCCGGCGTGGTCTCGCATGGCTGCCCCGGACTCTCGGCCTGGCTCCCTGGCGTGGTCTCGCATGGCTGCCCCGGACCCTCGGCCTGGCTCCCCGGCGTGGTCCCGCGTGGCGGCCCCGGACCCTCGGCCCGGCTCCCCGGCGTGGTCACGCGTGGCGGCCCCGGACCCTCGGCCTGGCTCCCCGGCGTGGTCTCGCATGGCTGCCCCGGACTCTCGGCCTGGCTCCCTGGCGTGGTCTCGCATGGCTGCCCCGGACCCTCGGACCTGCACAGAAAAATCAGGGCCGATCCATCCGGGTACGTGCGGGTCCTGTCTCCGCACGTCCCCTCTGACGCGTCTTGCCCCGGAGCCTCCGGCGACTGTTCCAGGCACCCCAGGCTGGTGCCTTCTGGGACTATGCAGCCCCTCTCGCTGCACAGCCCTGTTGACAAGGAGGGGGCATTGCCAGACCATCCGGCTAGCCCCTTCTGCGTCCGTTGGGACAAGCAGGCCCTCTTCCTGCCTGTCCCAGCTGGGTCCTCATGCCTACCCGGGGGCTCTATGGCGCTCCACCCCTCTGGAGGCGGGCACAGGCCCATGCCTGGCCCGCCCTCCTCACCGGCTACCAGTGGACCCAGCTCAATCGCTTCCCCACCTACCCTCCCCTCAGGAGAAACCCCCAACCCGAACTGCACCCCCCCAAAAAATCATTTGGGGGAGCACCCCCCCCCGGCTGGACTTTATTGGGGATCGTCCACCTCACCTTGGACCAGTGCAGTCAGGTTGGGAACTCCCTCCCTGGGGTTCGGCTCTGCTGCTGGTTCGCCATCTGGTGGACACAAAGAGGGGAAGTGGGGGCGACATACGGACACATATACCACACACACACACACAGACAGAGACAGACAGAAGAGGGGGTCGTCTGGCTCCCTCTCTGGGATCTCCGGGACCTCCTCAGGGGGCACAGGCAGGATCTCGGGAGGCGCGACCTTCTCGTCGCTCGCCAGTGCTGGGTCTTCTTGCCCCGGATCCTGACTGGCGCTGGATGTGGTGGAGGGGCAGAGTTCAATCCCTGGCTCAGGCTCTGGCCGATCAGACTCCGCCCTCAGTCTCTGCAGGAAGTCACGAAAACTCCTGTCGGTCTCTCCCTGCTGCCAGAGGGCTGCACTCCAGCCCCATGCTGACCCAAGCAGACACGCGAGGATGGTGGTGGTCTTATCAGTGTCTGCTGCCCCACTGAAGGGTCCCGGGACCATTGGGCTGTCCCACATAGGGCTGGGCTCGTTGGTGGAGATGGTGGTAGGTGTGTGGCGTGGAGGGGGGTGGACATCTTCTCGAGCAGGTGTGGGCGCTGGTGCTGCGCTGCCATTTTGCTGGGGAACGTCCGGGCAGAGGGAAGGAGCAGGAATGGAGGATTCCCTGCAAGGCAGTCCCGGCAGCGCAGTTGCTGGCTGGAGACCTCCCGTCGCCCATCTTCCACCAGCTTTCCTCACACTGCTGATAGGGACGTGGGTCTCCACGGACCTCGTGACGATCCTGGACGGACACGATGGGCGGAGCGTCATCCTGGTCGTCGTCCATGTCAACCTCGTACCCCCGGAAGTCACGGGAGTCATCACGGATGCCGCAATGATCTCGGACGCGCACGCTGGGCGGAGCCGTCCCGGCAATGACTGCCCACGGCGCCGCGTACCATGGCTTATCGGGGAGAAAACGCTCCACTAGAACGGGCGGCGTCCTTCGCGGTGTTTCTTCTCCTCTGCTTCTTTTTACCTCTGCGCTTTTGGGTAGAGGGGCGGCATTCTGTCACGACTGCGGACTTACGGGGGAAGAAAGCGCAGAAGCAGGACATGCTGGGAATGGGGTTTTATTAATAAACAAACACTAAACACAAAGAAACAATGGCGCAGTGGCCGAAAACAAATGAACTTAATTAAAGAACATAAACTTGCCCGCAGGCGTGTGGCGATTGGCAGAACTCAAATACCAAACAGAAACTGAAGTTCGTGCTCAGCGTTCACGAAAATGCCGTCCCTTCTGAAGGGGCGGAAAACTGCGGTTCTTAAGCGCTGTCAGGATTGGGTACAAGTTATAAGCACAGCTGCAGTCAATCCTGACAGACGAATTGACATTGCCTGTAAATTAATATAACATTTGATTTCTTTTTCTATTTCAGTCTTATTATGCTTTACACAGACATATCCAAAAAAATGTCCCATTGATCTGTACTAATAGGTACAGCATCGGCCCAATTTGTGAACCAACGGTTGTGAGTTCGAATCCACCTAAAGATCATCTTTAGCAAGATACAGACCTCACACACCACTCCCTGTGTGCTGTCCACGGCTGCCCATTACTCATGGTGAGTTAAATTCAGAAGATCAGTTTTATGGTGTGCACCGTGTGCGATGTATCATAATGGCAAATTGTAAACACGGAGCAGCTCTAGGATTGAGTAAGATGACCAAACTGACCTTTTTTACTGTGTTGAACTGTAGATTACTTTTCTAAAAGCACTTTGGGTTTGTGAGATATTTCTATAGGTCCTTCAAAGGTCTATTTAATTTGGGATTTTACTGAGCTATAGAAATATTTTGTCACTGTATAACTGAAAGGATCTTTTTTCCTTCTGTCAGATTCCTTCTGTCTGTTCTTCTCAGCCCCCTCATCTCCAGCAGGTTTCCTGTCAACACAATAATCCTCAATCATAAACTAAATTAAACAATTTTGGAGTAAATCCTCCTTTGGTATTGACTCTCTTGAGCTTGTGAAGGAAAAAAATGAAGGGCCAAGGCCATGTCTAACATTTGTATGATCCCCAGGTGCTTATTATTATTATATATTTTTTCAACCTGCTTTATTGAGCTCAATAATGTTCTAACGAATAATAACCATGGATTTTTTCTCATTCTCATCAGGCTAGTAACATCTTTAGCCGTGCAAACAGAGAATTGGAAGTGGTATGTTATCCTTTCAATCTGAATCAAGATTTTTAAACAAGAACCAAGCGTCCAGAAAGTTTTAAAAAGCTGTGAATATGATGGTTTCAAGTGTGGTTTTATTGGTAATCAAAGTCTTGACATTAAATAATACATTATGGCACAGACCAATGGAGGTTACGAAGACTATCAGTGTTTTATTGTGAACAATCACAATCACCTTCACGTTTTGCATGATCCCATCATATGTGCACGTCCTTCTAAATTTAAGCAGAACTAATGCCTCATTGCGTGGCACCGACAAACGACGGATTAAGGTTCTGATGTATAATGTGTGTATTATGTTTGGTAATGGTAATGAAGACTAGTATTTAATTTTTCCCTCTCTAACTCCCAGTGTTGGTTTTTAACCCAGTGTGATGTCAAATGTATGTCATTTGGCCTGTGCCTCCTTCTCTCAACCTAGCATGGCACAGTGTTGACACTACACAGACTTCATAATATTGAACTTATTAAACTCATATCACAACAACAATTTATGTATGAATTCCTGAAAAAACTGGTATCTAATTATTTATTATTTTTTGTCAAACATTTTATCACAGTTATCCATTTCTAGGCCTCACTGCTATTTTTAAGCATTGGATTTTGCAGTCTTTTTTCAGAGTTTTTCTTCTTAGTTGGAATGGCAAAACATGGGTTGAGTGAATGTGAAAGATTTGTTTATTTATGCAAGGCTTTGCATTCCTTCTGTGAAAAGTGTGGGTTGACAGCAGGCCTTCATCATGCCAGGTCACCATGTGAGTGAAAATTATAACTTCTGAAAGGTAAAAATCCCACAACTCTTGCATTTATCACCTCAAATTCTAGAAGTTTTTTTAGGTAGCCTGCTAGGTTTTATAGTTGAGAGTTGTGCTTATAGCCCATCTAGTGGTGCTTCTTTATATGATGTTGAAAACCAATAAGTATGTAAGATGTGAGATTCCAAGTCCATGTGTTTTTTGTCTTTGGTAAAGAACCCCCACTTGTATCGCTATCAAACTTCGACCTTCCCCAAGTAAGAGGTGTCAAAAGCCAGCCAATGGCCATCAGGGGAAAATCTTGATGGGGGCTGGGAGGTTCTGCCCAGTTTCTGGGTCTTTCTCTCTCTCCCTCTATTTCTCCAGTTCCAGGCTGCCTCTCTGAGTACCCCCGAGCCCCAGATGGAGGAGGAAGAGAAGAGACTACAGCCCACAACAGAAAACTCTTTTATACTCTGCATTTGAGTCCCAAAAAGGTTGCCAGAGACCAATCAGAATTTCCTTTGGTGTCTCTGCCTTGTCCAAACAGATACAGGAAGACAATGGTCATTGCTGGCTTATGACATTTTTTCCTTGGGGGTGGTCGCTATTTGATACAGGCGGGGGTTCTTCACCAAAGACGAAAAGGGCCATGGACCTGGAATTCATCATCTTATAAGCCCTTTCAGCTGAGTCTGAAAATAGAAATTCGATTAGGAAGTACCGGAAGAAGTTTATGCCCATTAGACAAACACCTTCATTAAACCAATCATGCACATAGCCCAGTTAGCTCTGCTTCAGCATTTTACAGTCTTGAACCCAGGTCTGCCATGCACCATTTCTCAGTGGCCCTGTAGCAGAACAAGTGCCCTGCTTTTTCAAATATGTAGGTGCTGAAATAGAAACTCTCATAGTTTTATGCTGATAGAAAAATCCTTTCTGCCTGATTGCCATGAAACAGAACAGAGGTTTAGAGTGAAAGTGGCTTTGTTCCAATATAACTGTCTCATTTGGTTACGCAAGGGCATTGTGCTTTTGCTAGAGCTTCACCCACTCTTTTGGCAGTGTGTTATGAACAGCTTCACACACTTCTCTGGCCACATTCACATCAATCTCTCTAATGCCTCTTTATGCTGAAGAGTTTGGCTCTTATGCGCCATGCCTTCTCTCTCCAGTAGTCACTGTCAACATTTTTAAATGGGAGCTTTGACCGGTAAATAAAGCAGTAACTAAACCCCAGGTGAAGCCACAGTCCCTTTAAGACCTGCAACCCAATTTAATCCAAAGCTGAACTCTAGATAAGATGAACTAGAGAAGAGTGTTCAGAGGACGAATCCAAACTACTTCAAGCCTGATTGCAAAGTTTATTTGGGACACAGGAGAACCCGCCAAAGTCACAAAGCGATATCAATATCTCCGGCGTCCCACAATAAACTCACACTTCCTGGGATTTGAGCATGGGACACCTTCTCAGTTGTCCTTGGCCTGCTTTCAGCGGAGGGGGTATGTTACCTTTTGAGTTAGGCATATTTATCAGAGATGTTCATCTGGTCTTCCATCTATCCTCTTGCCCACAGTGAAGTAAAACTCTGTTCCTTGCAGGCCAGGGCTACAGATTGTTCCAGGTCATGCGATGAAAAGAAATAAATAGCAATATTACAATTAACCCATTCTCCTCATTCCATTCTCACTGATTTTTCAGTCATGCGCTTCCTGCACTCTTCCTCTTTCTGTCCTTTCCGTCTCCCCACCCCTCTTTCTTGTCTTCTCTGTGACTTTGTCCACAGTAATCCCTGTAGGCAGTTAATTATAGGCTGTTGATGTGATGTAATTATAACGTGCCACTGAGATTTCAGACTTTTTGCTCTCTGAATGTGAAGGAAATGTGCTGTGCTGAATTGTAAAAGGTAAAAGTGGCTGTATTATAAAATAGTTGAAGAGATACAGAAATAAAAAAACACATAAAGTTGCTTAGTGAACCAGCAGAATAAATGCAAATTAATAAAACATTAGTTATATTCTGGGGTCCAATACCCAAGAAAAGTTAAGTGTCTTTTATTTACCGTACTTCAAATACAATATTAGACCGATATATAAAAAAATCGTTATAGGGGACCTTTAATTCCCACCACAAATGCAATGCTGCCAGAAGGTCAGATGTTGTTTTTGAATATGCTTAATATAAGGTCAAGCATAACAACATCTAATATTGAGTTGGTTTTCCCACTTGCCATCTGGCAAAAAATCATCAGAAGCAGATCCATTATGTTCTGTAAGCTGAGGGGTGGGGACTCCATGGATCAGACTGATTTTTACAGCAGACCAACACCTAAAATTCAACAACTATTGCAAAGTGACATTGCTCTGATTATCGTGCCTCTAAAGCTGTGCGCTTGGTTAAGGTAGGTGGTGCTGATGCTCACATTCCCATTGCAAAAGATTCTAGCACCCTTCTGTACTTTATGAACCAACATTAACTACAGTTGGTCTTCTTTTGGATCACACAACATGGCCTCCCCACATATATGAGTGAGCATTGGCTATCCATGAGTCTGTCATAGACAGATAGAAGGATATTCAGACAGACAGACCTAGCCATCTTCTTGCCTTCCTCTGCAACAGTTAAATCAATGTTATTGACTGTGTTCAGTTGATGGTCTTAGGGAAGCTGCAGCCTATCCTAAATGGAGGGCTTGACTCCATTTCAGGTTGCTCACACTTGCACACACCCCAGCAACTCTCTCATTTCCTTTTTACTGCAACACCTCAGTCCTAGGGGAATAATTACTTTAAGGAAGCTAATAAAGAATAGATTAAGCTACAGCTTTGAAGAACTCATCTCAAAGGGTGGAGAAACGGCAGTCTAAAGGCAATATAACCAGGTATTAGAATGTATTAGAAATTGGGATAAGGGTGGAATGAGACGAAAGGGAAAATACGTAAAGAGAAAAAAAAAACGTTGAATAAGATCAGATGGACTTAAGCCTTTGGAGTGTACTAGAGAAAATGGGATAAGACCCACAAAAGAGGGTAATCAGACATTAGATAAGAAAGTTATCATTAGGCGATGTCTACGAGCCATGTAAACAATGGGTTTGTGGTATAAAAGGATTAGCTGACTTTGATTTGCAGGGCTGAGTGGAGGATTTGCTGTTTTCCGCTAATTGATTGTAGCCCTCAGATCACAATGTCCACAGTAAAAATGCTGTAAGCTGAAGCTATGGTGGACAGAGCCAACAACTTTGCTTTAATGAGACAGTCAACAGTGCAAAACAAACCTTAGTATCATGTTGCACATGAATGATGAATAGTTGTATTATGCACAAATGATTGTTACATTTTTGTAATTTTCTAAAATTGTGTGACTATTGCGATTTTCACTCACATTTACTATAACAATGTCACAATTTCTTTATAATGATTATAACAAATGGTCCTTGGTGGTCCCTATACCAGATTCTCCACATGCATTATGTTTTGTTAGTAAAACAGATATGAGGATAAATGAGGGTAAACCAAAAATTGTATAGGGTTAGCATGGGAGAGCCTTGATTTAGACAATGAAATGCCATTTCAGTAGTTGTAGTTGTAATTAAGTAGTTGCTCCAATATTATTTTTTCTCCCTGGACATTTTGGACTGTAGACAGTAGCAATTTATTTTGGCTCATTATGTGCAAACATCTAGTCTTTCTTGGTTGAGATACTGAATTCACCATTTCAATTTTTTTGTAACCTAATAACAACCATGCCACCTTAAACACCCTCCATTACAGGAGCTTCACAGATGGTGGGAGCTAAAATTATAAGAATTATCTCACACACAAATCTGATCATCCAACCAACAGTCAAATCTAGTTCTTAGAGCTGGCTGGACAGACTTGGCTCAGTCATCATCCCTGCCCCACCCATCTCAATTCCCTCCAAATCTGTTAGTGCCACAGCTCGCAGGAGAAGCTGTAGGAACAGGCCAAAGACATTTATTTTAAAATAAATCTGTTGCACAGCTCCTGCTCCTCCTCCCCAAGGCAACGGTAAATAAATGATGTCGAATTACAGAGGCGGGCATATTCGGTTGGAACTGAGTTCAATCCAGAGTGACATGCCACGCTTTTAAAGTGACTCCAGCTTCTCCTGAACAGATAGAGATCCCAAGGTGATGTGATGTTTTTTACCACAAAAACAGAAGCACAGCTGGTCTCATAGAGCTTCACTGGGTCCGGTGCAGACAACCAAAATGGCAAGAGTCATCATCAACTTTTTTCTTCCTTACAAAGCCAATGACAATTTACTAAACCAGAATTTATTAAGATGGATTCCCTTTTTTTCTGTGATGGTACTTTTTACTCTTTAGTTTCAGCAAACCCAGCCATTGGGGACTCACGTGACCAGTGTATTTCAATTCTTGGTAAATGGGGAGGGTTGCATAAGGAAGGGTATCGGGCATAAAACGTTTGCCACGTTGATTGTGCGGACAGCCAGACCAGTTGATCCACTGTGGCAAGCCCTACAAGCCCTACACTCAGTCTCAACTGAATTGTAGAAGTGTTGGGTAGTGTGCAGCCATGAAAGGCACCTAGGGCACCCATGGGAGGATGGTACCTTGTTCAAGGGGAGCTCAGTGGCACCTTGCTGGTTTGACATTCAAACCTGTATACAGTATATCATATTTTTATCAGTCAGTTAAATTTCACACTATATACATTTTTAACGTCATTAGATTATAGAATTATAGAATAAGTGAAAGATTTCAGTATGGTGATGCTATGGAACATGGTTTCTTTAGTTTTAAACTGAGGCACATCCCTCCTCACTCCAGACAACATTGACTATTGACCTCATTGGTCTAGTGAAATCTGCTTGTGTCACATTGCCTCAGAGCAGGTCATGATATCATGTTCACAAGACTTTGGACCTCTGGCCCGTTCCGTAATGAGCCTCCCTACGGTAAAGAAAATGTGGTGGAAAGGCTTAACAGGTTCCCTTACAGTAGTCCAAACATGACATTCTCTCTGAGTGCTAAATGCTGCACTACATGATTAATGGTTTTAAAGAGTGGCATTTACAAAAAATAAATAAAGTAAACTCTCCGCTTACATGTGATGCCGGATTGGCCGCCCTGCGTGCTTGCACATGTGGGGAAGGCTCCTGCTGGGTGACCCTCCATTGGAGTAAATGTGATGTAGTGCCACTTAATGTGTTGTTACAATAAATGGTCATTGGAGTCCCATGCAGTTGGTGCCCTTTTATGTATTATTCACCCATGCCCTTCAGACAGCAAGACTAGATGCTCCTGGCTGTGCTTTCCTCCAACTGGCTTTTGGAGGGAAAGGAATCCCATAATTCGCTTTGTCCCACACGCATATTACTGTGCTGGGAATCAATGGCTAATACATATTTTCTGTAACCATGAGGCAGATATCCAAAAAGAAATAATCTAACCCTTTTTCACATGTTTTGTTGCATAGGCAAACACACATTCATCAAGCATCTGCAAAACACTTAGGGGGATATTTTCATAGCAAAGCATTCATATTTTCCATTCTTGTAATGGTAAGAGTAAAATCAGTTTTCATATGACATCATGGGGGATCCGTCTCTGGTTCTCCAAGCAGAAAGTGATAAAAACGGGGACGATAGTCTTGAAAATATAGTCGATAAGTCCCAAAACCTCTGGCCTAAAGGATACAGTCAGACAGTACAGCTAAGGCTGCTGGCTCAATGTCAACACACTACAAAGAATGCGTCCTTCTTTTAAAAGTGAATTTTCTAGTGCTTAGGCAACTGCTGCAGCAGCAAGCATCTTGGCCTGAGATGGCCTCATGATGCAACTGTTGGAAAGATTTGTGTTACATGGTTCTTTTTGGGGAATACTGTTCTCCAGCAGTGTTGAAGAAAAAAAAACAGAAATGTTGCCATGGGAATAGCCAGACAGCTTATCGTCTGATTTCTTTAAACATGAAAGAACATTGTTATTTCCCATGCAGCCACCCCAATGCATTCAAAGCACAGAGCTCATTGGTTACATGTACATAGCACTATGAACTTCTGAAATCACCTTCAAATAACCAAACCCAATATTGTCTGGCCAGTCACTGAGTGTACGGAATGAGATTTTAAATTAATCTGTCTCTTTCTGTAACACGTAAGCCTAATTTATTCCACTGCTTCATAATTGTGGCACCAACCTTTTAAAAACATTCAGCCTTCTTGAATGTGCATTTTGAAGTCTGCTAAAAAAAACATAATTGCCAACATGCCAATCTGAGTCATGTATTGATTGTTACCATCACAAATGTCTTTTCCTTTAAACTCTGGAGCACATTTGGAAATCTCACTTCAGTAAGATTTGTCTTGCATGGAAAATACTTTAAATTGTTGTTATGCCGACAGTAACAGCATATCAATAAGGCCTTTTGAGCAACTTGCATTCACAAATTTCAAATTTCTTGCTGCATGTATCTCCTAGAGTCAGTCCAAGGGGAAAACCAGACTGAGTCTCCTTACCTGCTATTTCTTGTCCTGTCATGGCCTTCCGTTTGTTATCGTGTGTGTTATCAGTCCGCTGATATATTATTGATGACCTGAAGGACTCCCTGCTTCAGAACACTCTACTTCCAGTTATTTCAAGATAGGTTGGAGTTTCAGATGCCATAGGTAAAACAGACCTCCGCCAGAGCTCTTTGTCATTCAGTAGATCGCTACAGACATAAAATAACATAGTTCACCATAGCATATATGGAAACGAAAACTGCAAGATACAAAAAAATGCTAAAAAAAAAAGGCTGGGACACTCTTGTGGACTTGCGCTTAGCACATGAACACAAACTCAAGCACACAATCTTGTAAATGTGTGTATTGAAAGAGGCGCACTGTCATTTTCAGGCACACTGCCCCGTCAAAGTTGCTTTGCAGGCTTCTGTTATAATACAAGTTTTCGAGCGAATAACCGTGCCAGCAGCAGAGAGAACAATCAGTCACACCAAGAAAGGATATCCATGCAAAGCGCATCATTAATCTGCAGCGATGGCGGCAGCGGGTGAAAGTCGCATTATAAAAAAGAACTGGAAGTGCGGTTTGATGTCATGGCCACGCGCGAGACAGAGATGGATGGAGGTTGGGGGGGAGGGGTGAAAAAAGGTAAATGTCACACCTGTCTGTCAAGTAACTGCTGCTTTCTCTGACACATGGACCTGACAGGGTGGCATTTATACTCCCAACACACACTCTCTGAAAGTCTCACACTATAGTTCTCCTCAAGTTCTTCTCAATTCTACCTGTGTGTGTGTGTGTGTGTGTGTGTGTGTGGTTTATGAATGTGGTCTTTTGGTACAGATTATATTTTATTCATTAAATTTGTTTCATTTAATTTTCCACATGAAACCAACTATGGTAAAATACACTCAAGAATGCTGCACTAAACATCAGAACACCAAAAAAATGACTACTTTTATGGCAGGCATTAAAATGACAGTGCTGCAACCCATAAATCACTTGCATCCCTGAAGTCTTAGTAAATCCAGTAAAATCCTGTCTTTGAGCGTACATAAATAAACAGGAACAGCAACTGCACTTTTTACTCTTTGTGTATGTTTTATGCACAGTTCACCTTTAGGAGCTCTGATGCCACTGTTCTGAAGTCGAAAGTCGAAAAAAAACAGAACATTGACATGGGCCCCTGTGCTGTCTACAATTTTTAGCAGTATATTTGGGGACATTCACTGTCAGACCTACGAATATGATGATGCCATAGGTGTAAAAGGTGAAATAAAGCAATACTAAATGTAAGGATTAAATAAATAAAAAAAGGACCCAAACAAGTAAGTATATAAATAAATGTCAAGTTTGAAAGAGTTCCTGATGGTGTAATAGTCTTTGTTGAACAGCAGTCTAGCTATACATGTATGAAGATAAGATTTGAACTAAAAAGCACTGATGTAAGTCACTCTGGACAAGAGCGTTTGCTAAATTGTATAAATGTAAGTAATGTCAATGTAAATGTCTCTCAACCAATGTAAACTCTCTCTCTCCCGGCCTGAGCAGTGAGACTCTGACAAACACAGCGAGACTCAACAGACCACAAGTGCAATCAAAGCTGTGCTCCATGTGCCAGCACCACCACTGCCAGGAGGCACACTTCCAACTACAATACAGAAGAGACATGAGAAACTTCAGCATCTCTTTGTTTGTTTGTGTGTGTGTGTGTGTGTGTGTGTGTGGCGTTGGTGCTGATATAAGAGTGTGAAATTACTAAAGCTAGATTGACTCGGCTCATCTACAGAAGCAGCAAAAAAAAAAAAAATCTGAGGTGTGTGTGTGTGTGTGTTCTTTTTTCCATTGCAGGTGTATTATGTGTGAGTGTGTGTACACTTTCCTGCACAGGATCTACTGGACTGCTTATTTGGAGCTGTTTGACCTCCATGAGAGTGAGAGATAAAGGAGCCGTCCTCCTCTGGCTTTGTCACTCTCTTCTGTATATTTGCTGGGCTCAGACGACCGGCGTCCTGCTGTCCCATTTGTATTCATCTGAGGTGAATCCCATTGTGGAGCTGGGCTATATACAGCAGTGTCCAAGTAATGATATCTCTATTTATTCATATCGTTCCGTGGCATTGTCTTCTTCTGAAAGAAACAATACGTAGATTGGGTGCAGTGCGTCTGAGCTGCAAGGTTATGCATGGGAGTGCATCGCATTTCTTTGTGAAATACATGCAGACCTACAAAAAAAAGATTTTTCTCTCTGCCTCCAACATTTTTCTAATCTTGTGTGACAATAGCCTAATGCTGTTTTGTGTATTATTTACTGCTGTGTACCCTCAGATGAAGACGACTTTCAGAGGCCCGGAGAGATGACGAAGGGAAGCTCTACCACCTCCGCAGACCCAGAGCCTACCTGCCGAGGCTAAACAATAATGACCGGGAACACGATGGGGTTTGTGTCTATGGCAATCAAACTGGAGAAAATAGCCTGTAATCGATCACGGCCATCGTGTCCCGTCTCCCATTTTTCTGTCACTTTTCAAGACCCGAAAGAAGAACTGATTTGTAGATCATACACATGCCTTTAAAAAAAGACAAGCTAGGAATAAACCTTTACCAAAGTTGTAATCACAATGAGTTTTTACGAGAGTTTTAATTCACACCGCAAATTATAGGGTGGAAAACAGTAGCATTCATTAGCAAAAATTAGTATTCATTAGCCAAAAATGCTGTGGATCTGCCTGTGTCTTACATGCTTTTAGCCTAACACTAAATGCATGGAAACATTATGATTAACCATAATTTTACTAATGATTAAGGTAAGCTAAGGTTACCTCACTGACAAATAGACTCAAATGCATAGATGTTTTGTGTTGGATCACATTTTTGTGGTTTACCTCTCTACAGACACTTCTGGTAAATTGGTAAAGAAAAACACAATAATGTGCTTTTTTCATCTGCAGAGAAAACATTAGTAAGAGGTTATTTCACTTCATTGCAAACAAATATGAGGCATTTATCATGCAAGAATGCTGATGCAATTTCCGAGGCATATTGCTTTTCTTAATGACTTCTAGTTTCTGTAGTTTCTCGATTTCCCGAGTGACACTCACAGTCCATGTGCTTTGCAATGGCCGTGGAATATGGGCTGTGGGAATTTGTTGGCCAATATTGCAAAAGTTCAGAAAATAAGGTCATGTTCCAAAAAAAAAAACCTCAGATCACAATGATAACCGTATGTATTACAAACCAAAGTATATTTTTATATTTTATTTATTTTTTTTTTTAAATAGAAATGCACAACAGGATTTGTACTTTACATCACAACCTAGGCAGCGAGAGCTATTAATTTTTTAAACCTATAAACCCGAATTAGTCATTGATCCATAAATCTTTTCCAAATACGGCCATCTTGTGTCATTAATGTGGTTTAATTATCCATCTACTATGGCCCCATTTGATTTGGATGAGAAGAACATTATGCCTGCTAGATATGTTAGCAGGGTCAAATGTGCAGCCTCTGCTGGCTAATAGAGTGAGAGATGGAAGAAAGAATTAACATTCACCTTTATCTCTTCACTATAGTCTTCTTTTTTCTTGATTTTGGACTAAATAATCTACAGATACAGATCTCAAAAGATCGTCCAAATCTTATGTGAAGAAAATTGGTTATAGCAGCTTTTTGAGATACAACACAGCCACAGTGATATTTTGGAATAGTGTGAAAATAAATAGGGGGTAGTAGCCTAGTGGGTAATAAAGACCACAAAGTCACAGGTTTTAACCCCACTGAGTAGTTCAGTAGTTACACTCAATGTCTTGCTTATGGAAACAATGGTAGTAAGCTGCGTCAGAGGGACCTTGCCACATGCGTCCCCAGTGGCCGTGTTAAATACTATTATTAAGTCTGTTAATCAATTAAAATGTGCAACTAATTAAAATTAGTAAAGTGAACTGGGCTGCACAGTGGTTAGCGACATGGCCTACAGGTTGGAGGTTGTGTTTAAGGAGATTGCATGCTGGGATCTCCGGTTTTCATCCTGCCATGGTGAATTGGGGACTAATTTGTCAGAAGGAGTGGGCGAGTGTGCTCTTTGGGGTGCTGTGGAACGTGAGTGAGTGTGAGTGAATCCAAAGGTCCTAATCTGAAGGTTTTAAAGCTTTCTTGCACAGAGTGGAAGACAGGTTGATGTCTGTGAAAGTGGGACAGGTTAAGACTCCTATAATTACTACATCA
This sequence comes from Denticeps clupeoides, assembly GCF_900700375.1. Lineage (NCBI taxonomy): Eukaryota > Metazoa > Chordata > Actinopteri > Clupeiformes > Denticipitidae > Denticeps > Denticeps clupeoides. The sequence goes on from NC_041725.1 coordinate 8,129,963, forward strand.
CACGGTCACATCACAAATTAGCAGCCTGCCATGGGCATGGGCTCTTTAAGCTGTGACTATGATTCAAATTCTGTCGCAGATCAGTAAAAGCCGCTGAAGTGAAGTCTTCCATCGTGAAGGAAAAAAAATCCTCACTCCATCACTAGCACCTTGTTTATGAAACCCATATTTTAGCAAAAAAAAAAAAAAATTTGGAGAATGGAGGAATGAAAAATGAGGATTTGGAAGAAGCACTGACTTGCGAATAGCGCCCATCTTATCTTGCTTAAACACATGTTAGTCATTTCCTGGTTAATCTGTCAAACCAGGCGGAAGAGAAGAGATCCATTACTTTCAACGCCTGGCACGTCCTACACGTGAAAGTCTGCTTTCTTGGTTTTCCGTGGGTGAAGCCACTGTTGTGTTACTCCAGAAATAAGGAACGATCGATCAACATGTTGCGCCTTTGGTGCATGCCTGAGGTGTGGGTAATGCATCTGCCCTGCGTGCGTACGTTCAATAGCCCCTCCACCACTTCCTGCATGTTGTTCGAGGCGGGACCGTGCGGTGCCTTCCCGCAAATTCTAACAGGTCCCCTGCTATACTCGGCGAGTGATGGCGGACTCGATGGACAAATCCTGCCAGCCTCAGCCCCATGATGCATGCTGGGGTCCAAAGATAACACACTGGGTCTGTCACACTGCCCAGGGGTTGCGTTCCAGGCTCAGTATGCCCTTGTTCCCAGCACGTGTACACACATATGCACAACTCTACACTGGGAGACATGGGCACAGACTTTCAGAGAAAGGGTGCCTGTAGGGATCTGTGTAATTGAATCCTTGTCAGTGCATATCAATATGAAAGGGGGCAAAACAACTGTTTACACTCAAGGCCTCATGCATACTTTGAAGTTTTATCTTTCATGATGTTCTCACCAGATACAGAGCACAAGAGTGAATCTCTGAAAGCCAAACATTTGTCAGCGCACTTAACCACAAGGAGAACCCCAGTTCCTGTCTCCCTTATCCACTGTTACATCAATACAGATTGAGGCTTCCGATGCCTTGAAGCAAAACTTAAATCACACAATGACATGCATTTTTTAGGAGGCAAAAGATGACACAGATGGGATTGTAGGGGAGAATATTTGGCCCAGACAGTATTTTTGCCCTTCAGCTTCTAGCTCTAATGTTGTATTCTTGGCAGTCATAAAGCCCAATCGCAGCCAAACGTATCTACTGGAAATTAGGCTTGAGCGACACCCTTGACAGTTCAATTATTCACTTTTAAACAATAAAAAATAACATTAACCAAAATAGCATTAGTAATGGGGCAATTTTCTATCATATTTTGCATCTTTTGCACCTCCTTGACATATCGGCATGTCTGTGAGTTGAATATGGGATATTTAAATATTACATATTTTCAGCTAAGGGTGGGTTGAACATGATCAATGGCAGACAGCTGCAGTGGCTAAGAAGATTCATGATTGTCCCCACCCCTGGGTGCCGTTCATGGCTGCCTACTGCTCACATTGGGTGACAGGTTAAATATTTTATTCGCTGTGTCACATTCACATAAAAGATAACTTATGTCTCTAATGTTCACTTTCTGGTTAGTTATCCCACCACCATATATATATATATATATATATACACACACACACACACACACACACACACACACACACACACACACACACATATATACATATACACACACACACACACACACACACATATATATATATCAGCAGCATTTTTTGAGAAGGGTCATACTTGGAGACATTACCTGATAATTAAGACCTTTACCCTTTCTCTTCACTATATTAAAAAGGTGTCATTGAGTGTGGATAGTCTGTGTCACTCCAGAGGCTCAGCGATGATAATTATCACTTGTCCAAGGCAAGGACGGTCTTGTTAATATAGCCAAGGTCTGTTAACCAGGGTCTAGTCAGCTCAGCCACCCTGTAAAATATAATGAGGCTGGATTTTGTTCGACCCCTGAGTCATCTTGGCCGAGTTTGCCATTTTGCAAGGCTCATTTTTCTTTTTTCTTTCAACTCTTTCCTCTTCTCTCTGTACTTTCTCTCTTTTTCCCACAGCAGAGAAGTCAGCAAATACCTGTGCTAATTAGTCCCCTCTCATTATGGCTGGATTCCCTTTGATCGCTCCCCGAAAAACGTGTCGCCGGACGGAGCTGCTTTTTCATTGGCTGATGCATGTTTTACGTGATTTACTGCACAGCCCAGGCTTTTTGAATTATGAGTTAATTACCTCCTGCCTGTGGGGTGGAGGGTGAGGTTGTCATTTATGATTTTCCATTTTACACGAAGAGAGTGAATTCAACCTGTCGCTCCGAGCATTGTTTCTCCACAGATGTCTACACCTGCAACAAATACATCCACAAAAGTCGTAAGGCCCTTCTGCACAACTTCTCCATGCATCTGGGTGTATGTCCTGCCATCAATGGCATGGAAAATTCTCTCCCTGGTGCAATTCCTGTACCCACTGTAGACTTATGCAGAAACATTCTGCCACTTCCAATTGACCTGCTTCAGCGCATGTGATGGTAAATCCAGCACTTGGGTTGTAAACTAATATGCGTCGCTGTTTCTTCTGCGATGGGAGATGTGGGTCCCAGTGGGTGCAGGTGATTTACCGTGACAGGTTTTTGAATGGGTAGGATGGAGGCCATTTATTCCAGCCTGATTCATAATAAATCCTTTTTGTCGCCCCCCATAAACCCGTAATGCAGAGAGATGGAGAGAGGGAGAAAGAAAGTGTGTGTATGTGTGTTAGAGAGCACAGGTCAGTCCCTCCAGGCATGTTCAGGAGCTCCAGCTGCAGAGCCCCATCTGCTGAGCTTCTGTCCTGCAGCCAGTGGCTGCCGCCATGGCTGCTTCTAATCCCACGCTGAACCGACCTCCATCCGACAGCCTGACTCAGTGGGAGCACTGGGTCCAGCCCTGTCATCCCCACCCTGGGGGATAGAGAAAACAGTGCCAAGGAGAAAGCTGAGGAGAAAAAAACGCCTCATAATACATAGACACAAACATTTTTCTTCCTGGCCTTGTGAGACTTTTTATCTTATCACTTTTTAAACTTCTGGGTGACAGAAATAATTGCACATCAACAAATAGAGTAGCAATTCACTCCTCTTCAATATATATAGCTTGCTAGTGCTCTTGTCATGCCCAATCTTATTAAAGTGCTTTTAAAAAAGGGCCCTGAATCTCACATTATGCATAGTTTTTCAGTGCATCTGTAATGTCAGTGCATTTTAAATGACCGTTAATGCCTTTTTACTAGGCTTTAGTGTTTAAACAGACTGTTCTTTGGAAATTCATTTTACGTTAGAAGGATATGTATAAATTGTGAGATTTATTTTATTCCAAGCATGAAAAATAAGTTCTAGGAAATAGAGTTATAAAGCATATTTTAAAATCTGACCCAAATTTCCTTTAAAATGAACTCTTCATCAAGATGCAAACCTGCCTATTTCATTCAAATCTGCAGAAAATGACTCCTAACAGCTCCTATCAGTTCATTTTATTTCAGGACAACTTCAGTTACGGGTTGAATCAGCCTCAGCAAATGTCTCTGAATGTAAAAATACAAGAAGCCATTCATTACCTGCTCAAGTGCATGTGCTGGTGCAAGCAAGATACCTAATTACACAGCAAACCAAATAAGATCAGCAGAGACCAAACGCCTCAGTCACACTGAAAAAGAGGAAAGAAAAAGTGTTCCGCCATTATGCTTTTGTGTTGAGGGTTCTTATTAGATATACCATATCAGTGGGATACTGATAGTTGGTGCAGGCAGGGCAGTCACATTACCTGGATCTGGATCACCTTTTCCCAAAGAACCATCTAATTATGCAAGTCTACATCTTTGCATTTATTTATGTATTATTTTTACTGAACCTCAAGGGTCAAAATGGTCCTCTCTAAGTGTGGCAGCTTTCAAAAGCTTTAAGATAACACTTTTTTTATTTCAAACAGCCAATATTTTTTTTTCTTTTATGTGTATAAGAATGAGATTTTCCTCCATCATGATCCCGGATAAGATGGCTAGATGGTTCAATAAAGATGAAAAGTCAATGTACAGTCACCGCAATAGATCATTTCAAACTGCTAAGTTATTCATAATTTACTGTGCACTAGTTGTTTATAATTAGGCATCAAACACACTCATTAAAACCAGGCTGCTCATTGGAGTGAATGTTAATGCAATGGAGGACAATTTGACTGAAAGCAAAACTCTCCAGAGAATGAGTGCCGTTGATGATGGTATATTTTAGCTGGTGATGGTAATTTGCTCCACTGTGAAATACGTTACATGGTTACTTTATATTCTGGGCTCAACTCCAAAAGTCATTTCATGTTTACTTGATTACATTGGACCCAGAAACTGAAAATGAAGTGATCTGAGTCCCATAACAGCATCTTTAAAAATTAAATGCTGAACTCAAACAAACCAAAGACCAGATCTCAATTGTGACAAATATTCCCATCTGGGAAGTAAATAATGAAGCTTTTTTCACATGCTGATGGTGGTTAATAGTGGAAAATGATGTTATGAAGCTTGTTTTCTGCATGTAGTCAATTTGACTTCACAACTACAGCTACCATTAATTCTTATGAAGGTCATTTTTGTAAAATGATAATCTTTTTTTGAGGTTCTTTGTTTACAGATCATAGTACTATCCATGCACCATTCTTGCTCCATCCAGCTATCCATCCATCCAGCTCATCCTGGATTCTGATAAAAGCATGGAGACATAATGCATTGTAGGATTGCATTTGTATAATTTCCCAGAAAACCATGACCTTGCAACTTCTATGGAACAGCTATAGTATGTGTAATGGATGATGAGTGAAGCAGATTCTCCTTTGCAAGGACAAGTGAGTCATGCATGTTTCTGCCAGTGCCTACTGTCAAGTGTGGCATGTGCACTGTGAAAATGCACCGCATCCTTTCTCTTCCTGCATGGACATTGTTGGGTTACAATGTTCTCTCTCATTCATCACTGTCAGAACAAAATTAAAGATGTGAGACTTCTCTGATGTGTTTATTCTAGATGTCCATTGTTTCATTGGTGTCACCTTCAACATTGTACATACCATGCAAAGCCCATGCAATATCATCGACTGAAGCAGTAGTACTATAGACGTATACTAACTTCCAAATTCTGAAAGAAAATAGTCAATTCAAATATATATGACTGCAGGTGTTGTCAATTTTTTTTCCAGAAGTATTTGGGAAGTGACAAGACGCAGGTGTCATTTCAGGAGGAAAAAATAGACAGACACAAAATAAAAACAACTTTAATATTTTACTTAGTCCATGACCTGAGAGCTTTTTTATGAGAGCATTGCTGTCACTCAAATATGAATAAAGAAAATAAGTTAGATGGAGGAAAAAGTTTGCTGACCCCCGAGCACTCAAAATATGATGAGTCACCCTTTGCTCCTCCCATTGATCAAACAACTTGTTCTTTGAGCCGAATAATAGCTCTTTTCTTTCTAAAAAAAAAGTGCTTATGTACTGTAAACAAGTAAGAATGGCACATGGGAAATTGAAATCTATTGAAATTCTGATTTATTGATTGATCTGCGACAACTCGGGTTGCATTTCTCTTGTCAGACAATTATTTTCTCCTGAAAAAGCAAAAAAAAAAAAAAAACTTGCATGGTATCTAACCTCATGGCAGCTTCACTGCTCACATCTTCTGAGGGGTTTTGTTCTGTTTATCTGTTTGAGAGTTTATCTGGGGCACGTCCCAGGCAAGCGAATCCAGATGCATGTTTTAGTGCCCTCCCCGTAGAGTATGCCCAGCTCATCCATATTTCAGCACGCGTCTATAACAAAGGCAGGGGGGAGTGAAGGGGTTAGGTGCGAACTTTTTAATCATCACCTTGGCTGCTCTCGACATGATGATGGCCTTTTCTTGTTCTCAAGGCAGAAACAATTCCAGGACGTTAACTGTAGACAGTAATACTAACCAGGCCCCACATCAAAGTTTACAAGGAGCTTGACATTTGAAAACAATTATTACATCGCCTCTTGCCCGGTATTGAGTGAGCAGAAGGCCGGCACGGCAATTTTGAGCAGTGCACCACAACCGGACGGTGGCATTTTCTTGCGAATGAAATTCTGAGCGATTTCAATTCCGGTGCCTAATCAATACATCCCGGCTTTATTCATTAGGCCTCACCTGAGCCTCTGATTCCAGACGGCAACATAAAATGTATGCCATTTATCTGCACGCCCTGCTTCTCAGGCACTAAGGAACCATTGGGGAAATGAAGCACATGATTGGGTCCACAAAGGGTAATCTGGAGAGAATGAGGGGAGCGAGAAGGAGAAAATCCAGACCCCATTTGACAGGTTTGCTCCAATTCCCATCCATAGAACAGTTATACATGGAGCTAAGGTTGGTTCAGTCTCTGTACACCTCAGCTCAGCTCATAGGTAGAGATCCTGATGATCTGACATACCAATGAACTTTAAGTGTTATTGATCAGTTTCACAATCAAGATTCTGAACTGGTGTGAAAGATACTGCCAGTGATAAACTGATAAAGAAAAAAATGTCCTGTATCGATTCAAGGAATCAAAGGAATGTTGGGTTGCAAAGGATACAATGAATGGCCCTTCAAACATTCTCTACAATATATGAATGAGTCTTGCCATATGATCGAAAATCACGTACACCATTTAGTATCTAAAAGTAAACATTTGACAAAATAATCCACAGTAAATCGATTACATGCATTTAAAGGTCCCCTTGGACCTTCAGCCTTGGTTCAGAATTACAGCCACTTTTAACAAATCTCACAATGAGATTTAAACTCAAGCGAGGAGGAGAGAGGCCGGAAGAAGTGAGTGTGTATTCACGGCAATGACATCATCAACGCCATTCGCCAACCACTGTAACGACCATGGGCTGACGGGGGGAAGGAAGCACAGAGACGGGACATACTGACACAAAAAGGGATTTAATAAACATAAAACAGCACAAGGGCCAAAAAGGACAAAGAAAAAAAAACAAACCCCCAGGCGTGTGGCGATAAACTAAGATAAACTAACGCAACAGTAAGGAAAGTAAATGTTCACATCAATGCAGCAGTGTGGAGCTGAATGGTGCTGAACTGAACAAAATGCATTTGTGCTCATTTTTACATAAACTCACAGAGCAACTGCAATGCTTCACACATTTTCGAGCCATGACTGTTGGTGGGAAATTCTCTGGGCGTACAAAGCATGTGAAAGAGGAGGTAACCTTTCCCCCATGACGACATTCCAGATCCGACCATCTGAGCTGCCGCTCTCTGAACGGCGAAGCAGAATGGCAAGAGCACTCCTTATACCTATCACCATTTCTAACCACTGCAGGACCACAGTCTGGGGGAACTCGTATTCATGTTAAATAATCTCACAAAGTGACATTTTCCTAATAGGGGACCTATAAATACAGTGCGGCAAAAAAGTATTTAGTCAGCCACCAATTGTGCAAGTTCTCCCACTTAAAAAGACGAGAGAGGCCTGTAATTTTCATCATAGGTATACCTCAACTATGAGAGACAAAATGAGAATAAAATATAGAAAATCACATCCTCTGATTTTTTAAGAATTTATTTGCCAATTATGTTAGAAAATTAGTATTGGGGCAGTGGTGGCCTAGCGGTTAAGGAAGCGGCCCCATAATCAGAAAGTTGCCGGTTCGAATCCCGATCCGCCAAGGTGCCACTGAGCAAAGCACCGTCCCAAACACTGCTCCCCGGGCACCTGCCATGGGTGCCCACTGCTCACACAGGGTGATGGGTTAAATGCAGAGGACAAATTTCACTGTGTGCACCATGTGCTGTGTATCACATGTGACAATCACTTCACTTTATCTTTTTAAGTGGGAGAACTTGCACAATTGGTGGCTGACTAAATACTTTTTTGCCCCACTGTATACGAATCCCAACACCTTGCGGATTTGCAAAATTTGGATGAAGAACTGTTTCAACCCACTGCATTTTTTATTTATCTCAACCTCAGCATCTTAACCTCAAACAAACTAAGGCTGCTAAGTTTGTTTGCTTGCTGTAAACCCTTTCTGATCAGATTACAGCAGGCCAACAGGCCACCTTCGAGCTGTTAAACATAAAGGCCTTATTGTAATTATATAATAATTATCACCCAGAATGGAGCAGTTAGTATTTATATTTTTTAAAAAAATTGAATTATCATTCTTTTGATCTTTTTTAGTGTGCAGTGCCTGAAAACATTTTTTGTTCTTTCTTGCTTTCAGCCATGTCCTATTATTTTTGTTTGGCAAAGTAAAACCCTAATTTCACAGCTGACAAAGCGAAGCCAGAACAGACACTGTCACTGTTTAAACACTAAGTTTGAGCCACCCGGCTGTTCCTGCTCAGTTGATGTTGAGCAAAATGAACAGCACATTGCAGAACGACTCCATTCTTGTTGAGATTTTTTATTTAATTTTATTTTTTGTATTTTCTGGACCTCCAGCTAGCTCGTTTAATTTTTTTTATATCTTTTTGTATCTCACTGCATCTCATTCTTTCACATTAGACATAGACATGGAAATGGACTTGACCTTCATCCATCATTCTCATCAGCTCATTTTTCCGGAGAAATAAATGATTGAAGACCTCAGTTTTTTTTTTTTTGCTGCTGAGAAAGATCAGTCACATCTCAGCAACAACGTCTATTAGGTCTGTCACTGTCAATGCATTCAGCTGAAGTTTATAATGTCTTATATAAGAGAAGATAATATGCCATGTTATCTATGCATATTTTCTTTTTCCTTGGATAATCTTTTCTTGGCATTTCTGCTGTTTAAAGGATCAAGTAATGTGCCTGCGTTCATCTACCTACATAGATGCACATATAAGCACCTCAATGCCACATAGCACATGGACAGATTTGCTAAAGCAACCCAATCCTTACAGTGATGTGGAGCAGAGAGCTCCTAATAATAATTAGATTCTTTTATACCTATTTTCAAGCAGCATTTTTTCCAACAAGCATGCAAATGTACAGATTTTAAAAATCTGAAAGGAGAATTAGTGAAACTGACATTCACAAACATCACCAACACATTTTACAGATTTGTCTAATCTATATGCTTAATGTCCTTTCAAGCAGAAACCTCTTACCACTGTCGGTGTGACATATGTACAGTCACACACACAAAAATATCACAAATCACACTAGTATCAATGATGGTCACATGCATATGTCCACAAACATACAAAGCATACTGTCACGCCCTCATCCTCATCACTCAGCCTCCATCCAACAACCAGTATCCTGTCTCTGCTCCTACCATCATGGTCATCGCCTGTGCCTGTCTGCCGCTGCGATACCCTGCATCACCACACACATAAAAGGACTGGTCCATGATCACTTTGTTTGGATTTCACTGTGTGAACCAGTTGCAGTCACTTGCAGCAGCAGTAGCAGCAACGGTATCATTATCATCATCATCATCATCATCCAAAGCACACTCCCATAATGCTCAACCTCCAGCAGCTCTACTACATCCCTGCTGGATGGCTAGGCATGTGAGATGGAGAGGTAATGCGATGTCGGTGGAGCAGCAGGGGCAGCCTGCTTTACCAAGCTGTGATGCTGAGAGGAGAGGCGGGGTCACTTACTGTGGATCAAAACTAAATGAACCTGCTGACAATGGCCTCTTGGGGAGATGGATACGCTGCGAAGAGGTCAGAGCAGAGTGCCAGAAATGTCGCCCCCTCCATTTCTCTGGTATCTGTCAGTCTTCATTTTTCCAGAGAAATAAATGATTATGGGGCAGAGGTGGCCTAGCGGTTAAGGAAGTGGCCCCGTAATCAGAAGGTTGCCGGTTCGAATCCCGATCTGCCAAGGTTGCCACTGAGCAAAGCACCGTCGCCACACACTGCTCCCCGGGCGCCTGTCATGGCTGCCCACTGCTTACTCAGGGGGATGGGTTAAATGCAGAGGACAAATTTCACTGTGTGCACCGTGTCCTGTGCTGCTGTGTATCAAATTTGACAATCACTTCACTTTCTTTTCCAACAATTATCTGAAAATATCAAGATATATTGATACAGGGATCCAGACCATGTTTTAAGTAAAAAATAAATGGTAATTTCAGTTTTTTTTCTTCTGATTCACAGTGCCAGTGAAGCATTTGCATTTAGCTGAAAAGATATCTTGACTTCCTTTCATAAATATAAAATGCTCTCAATTGCAGAACGGCAATAGATTTTCATCCTTGCCATTACCTGCATTGTGTAAACCTCACTCAGCTAAACTATCCAAATTATACAAGCGACAATCATATAATTGGACTAATTTGCAGGAAAATCCAGCTCTTACTTCTGGAATCCAGGAGCATCTGTATAAATTATGGATTTTGTGTTCAAAGAAATTAGCCCTTCTCTGAATCTTTTTAAACTGCCTGGATGACTTTTTATGTCTTCCAAACTTAGGCAAAGAGGATTTAGGTGAAGTAGGGTGGTGACGTTCTGCCGAAAAAACCCACACATTCCATCCAAAGGTTTGTTCCAATGTTACATACAGAACCAGACACATGCTGATCAGTAATAGCCACACAGACAGCATTTTTCTGGTATATTTAATTTCAGACAAGTACCAAGACTGAAGAGTAACGACGTTAGCAAAAGTGAGGTCAATTTCACTGTGAAACCCCTCACTTTTAAAGAGAGACAGCTGTCATGCCTTAAATAACTTGGTGGTGAATGTGGTGGGCCAGGTAGTCACATACCTTTGCAGAAAAAGATGATTATCAACATGCAAGAACAGAGAACAGAATTGCTTTTAAACAGAGATAGACAGGTAAATACGATCTGGAGAGTCAGAGAAGATGAAACCAGGCACGGCAGGGTTGTTGCAGCATGTCCAGAGAGAAGGTACATCTAATTTCAGGTGTTCTCAAACAAGGAAGAAGTGCACATTTTGTCCCAGCTTGGTCTTCAACTCTGATAACAGTAAAAGGAGAGTGAAGACAATGTAGTCAAGAGTGTGCCTCAGATATTGAAGAACAACAGTAGGCGACACTGGACATTGTCAGATGAATAAAAGACAAATATATATATATATATAAAACCACCAAGTGTGTGTGTGTGTGTGTGTGTGTGTGTGTGAGGAGCGATAACGGGGTCTCAGATCACAACAGAGGTGAGTGGTTTATCCCACAGGCCCATATAATACCCAGGCACGCTTGCAATACAAACTTACATACACGTACCAAATTTAGTGCAGATCTGAGCCAGAATTTGCTATTTCTGCCTGTTTGTTGCAGTATCACAAGAGCCTGTTTAATCTATGTTAATGTGTATGAAATATTTTTGAACCACATTGTATGTTTGTATGCTTTTTGCAGCCTGCACAAAGTATGACCCTTTGCACAGTTACAGTCTGAACTTTATATGGCCTTTCAGTAAGATCCGCAATATTAGGCCTTTTCTTTCACAACAAGCTACACAGCTCCTCGTCCACGCAATGGTCATCTCGAAACTCGACTATTGTAACTCTCTCCTGGCTGAAGCCTCTGCAGTCACCATAAAACCCCTCCAGATGGTCCAAAATGTGGCAGCCCGTCTCATCTTCAACCAGCCGAAACACACCCATGTTCCCTCTTCTCACCTCTCTCCACTGGCTCACAGTAGCTGCTCGCATTAAGTTCAAATCCTTGATGCTGCCTACAGGGCTGTAAATGGAACTGCACCCTCTTATATCAACACACTACTAGCTAGCTACACTCCTGCACGCCCTCTCAGATCTGCAAATGAAATGAGACTGAAAATTCCCTCTTCACGGGGTGTCTGATTCCAATCAACTCTATTCTCCCTTATTGTCCCTGGCTGGTGGAACAACTTGTCCTCCTCCATTCGACTAGCCGAGACTAATACCACCTTTAAGAAGCAGTTGAAAACCCACTTATTAAAAAGTATTTCAGACAAATCCAACACTTACACACGCACATGCACACACACTGCACAAAATAAATTAATTTCTTTTTTTCTTTATCTAGCACTTAACAAAAAAAGAACATGTTCTTTTTCTAACAAGTTAGGCCTTATCAGGGCTCTTAGATTTGTTAAATCAAAATCTGTAGAAATCAAATGAGAATTGCTGATCTAAATTATTTATTGGCACTATGTATATGTTATATTTTGAACACTCACTCATAAACTGAAGTTATAGAAATGTTTTAGAAAAAAGTGCTAATTTTTTTATTTGGCACATGAGTGATTTATCAACATTTGGTCATTTTGTGTCACAGTGAGTTACAACAAAACATATACATTTTTATTTTTGCGTATGAACCATATTTTCTGCTGTAGCGCCCCCATATGAAATTTGGCACACACATGGCATACCACCGTACATGCAATAGGGTAACTGCAGCTTTGCTGCTTGGACCCCTGATAATAAAAATCCAACAAACAATAGGGTTCCCACAGCTTTGTTGCTTGGACCCATAATAAGAGACTGAGAGAAACCAAAGTTACATATTTTTATATTTAATTAATAGGGGAATGACAAAAACGTAGTACTTATTATAAAGCCAGTAGCAAGATGACTTCTAGTAGCAAGATTTTGAGCCACAGGGATTTCATCACAGACATGTGCTATTATTTAACAGTACACTGTGTAAATGTGGACAGAGATGACTTACAGAACAACATATTTGCTACACATTGCTTGTGAAATTCCCCTTGCTACCTTACCCAAGAGGATTTTCAATACCAACCACAGCCCTAATTCATGAGTTTTAAAAAAGTTTACAAATTAATAGGGTCGCACTAAGCCTAATTCCACTCAAGAAAAAAATAGAAAACCTTACTCAAGGCAAATCAAGAAAAAAAAAAAACAGTTTCACAGGTTTTTGGTGGGATTCACTCATTGGTCAGCTCACACTAGTCCATCCCAACAGCATGCAGATCCCAAAGGGGGTCAGAACCAATTACAAGGGGCATCTGGCTCCTCCCCCTCTCCAGCCTCTGTAACAGTGTAGTGGATTCTGTGGGACAGCGAGGAGAAAAGGGTCCAATGAATTAACATACTGCTGCTACATTCTAGGGCGTGGCATGAAACTTAGGGCCCTCTACATAAGTGGTGTGTGTTAGCCCCCAGTCCTCATGTTCCAAACCAGGCTTCTATCCAGGGGTGCCCTGGGTAATCATCACCCTTTTTACCCTTACTACAATAGCTACATTTGTGAAGGTGAGGATGTAGAAATGAAATTGTTGGTAAAATGGGGTCATAAGTGTCACAATAAGTAATAGGATAGATGTATTTAGATTTATGTATTTGAATAATGGTCTTTTGGCTTGAGTCACATCATGAAGTAATAAAGAAAATGTCAGGTTTTCATTGTCAGTATTGGTGTGATGCAGTAGTGACCAACCTTCAGTTTGCAAGAACAAAGGGCGTGATGACATTCAAGTAAACATATTGCTAGAATAACAAAACTCTCGACGCTGATTTCATTCTCTCAGAAAATTGCATTGCTGGTCTTGTGGGGATTTCACAGCCATCCAATCAAACAACTGAAAGTGAACAATAATTTTTTGGGCAATGGTCGCCATGTTGGCCTTAAAGCTGATGATGGCGGTCTCATGGCTCTCGGTACAAATGCATCTGCCATTGACACACGGATCAAGCGGATCCCTACAGAGGCATGCTGGGTAGAGGAACCACCATAATAGAAATGGATGTCATGCATCCTTTAAATATAAACAGTTCTCTTGAATCAAAGTCACCTTTGGGGTGACAGCTCCAGTTCACTTTGCCGTGTTTGGGGACCAAAGGAAGGTGGGCTGTTATTTATTGCAAAAAATAAATCATTTTAATGCTGGAGACACCCACAAACAGCCACTGGTGGTAATGATTCCTCTGTCGGTTCCACCATGAGTGAGAGAGGGATTGAGAGAGGAAAAAAAAAAAAAAGAGGGAGAGAGGGAGACGGAGGAGGACAGGCTGTTAACTTTGTCTTTAAAGCACTTCCATGAAGCCTTGTAAACAACTGCAGCAATGAAAACGGATTATGGCAGGGATTGTTTCAGACTGGATGACTTTTAAGACTAAAGCTTGCTTGTGTGAACAACATTAGTCTTTGAGTAAAAAATATGTGTATCCAGTGTCTTTTTTTGTGTGGTGCAAGTAAGTGATTTTGTGCTAAAACCTTATGCTTGGGGCAATGGTGTTGGGTAACATAACAATGGTGGGATGAGCTTTTAAACATAATGCTGTGATTACACCGTTTTAATGTAATATGGCTCTTCTGTTTCACTGCCAGGCACTGGTGTGAGTCCAGTATTTAAGATAAACACTACTCATTAGCACCAGTGCCTTTTTCAACCTGGTCATCCCTGGTTCATCATTGGATGATATAGTGTTCACGGGAATATGCTTTTAATCCATGGTGTGCAATTTTAACCAAAATAAATGTCTAGAAATGTAACTATGTTGAATTGATTGAGGCCTTTGAAAAAAACAATACAATCATTCATTAGACTGGATTATTGCATCACTTCTACATATGTATGTATGTACTGTACTGGAGTATGTACTGGAGAGCTGTCTATGTTACTTGTCTCAGATGTTTGTGCCAGTTGTCGGTTTAAACATAATTAAATCTATTGATATTTTATTCGGATTGTGCCATAACAAATGTATTCTCAATGGAAAAACTCCACCAGTCATTTGACATGGAATCACAATGATGTCCCCTTCGACCTGCCATCCAGCTGTACTCTGCAGCAGAGAAGAGCTCTCTATCACTGAAATTTTGCACTGCAGAACAATGGATAAAATGCTATCATGAATTTGTGTATTAGAATTAAATATTAAATCAGTGATATTGTATTTAACCTTCTATTTTATATTGTATTATTAGCATTAATTTGTGGGAGAATGCATGGAAAATGCTGCTTAACAATGAGAACAAATCTCGGTATCGTGCATCATTCATTGCACCGCAGTTGCATATTTAACAAGCATTGAACATTTTACGTCATACTGCAGATAAAATGATGAAAGATACATCTCCGTGTTCCCTTTTTAAACAATTTGATTGATGAGCTTTAGCTAGATTGCACGGCTTGATCAGAGCACTTGGCGCAGCCACTGACCTCCCATCCCTTGATTGCAATTTGTTAAATGTGATTGGTCGTTGCCCATTAGGTATTGCTTGATGTGCTCCATCTGCATGACCTGCCTCTTAAAGCCTGCCACTGACATCAAAAAGCAGAGGCGGTTGTAGTATGCAATGGTGCCTGCACACACATACTTACGCCTATGTTGGCTTATGCTCTGGGACCAATCAGGAAAGTTTTGCTGAGGTAAAAGTAGCGACGCAAAGTGAGAGTGACATGCACACTGGGGAACCGTGGAAGCTACCTTTTGGCTGACAGTTTCTCGAAGGGAACCCTTTGAAGTGCTTCATTTGTATGTCAAAGAGTGCATTATTATACCGTTTCTGGTATTGGGAATCCCTCCTGTATGTCGTGATTGAAATAACCTTTGTAGTTTTCTACAGAAAATATAAAAAATGGCATTACCCCTTTTTTTCCCAAACTGTGCATTGTCTGTGTGCTATTTTAACTTCCTAGGCTTTTCTGACACCATGGGATTGTCCAGCAGCACTGTTTAAAGTCTGAAGATTAAATAGCAGGCTTTTCAAAAATATTGATTAAAAGTGATGATCATTTGGGCCTCTGCACTTATGGGAGAGCTGCTCTATCACCTCTTCCAGGCTCATTGAGAATAATGTTCTCCAGATGGACCCATTTCTTTCAATTTTACATCTATTTTGGGAGCTCAGAACAAGGGAGTTGGACACAACAGATCTCAAGATAGTATAAAGAATGGGAGTGATCAAAAATAAAACTCCATTAATGCTCCAATCATGTCCTGCAGGGGCTATGAGGTTCTTGCCATCTGCTTGGAGCATCATCAATTCAAAATCCAGCCACACCCTGATCTTTTCCTTTTTCCCTCCATGGAAATAATGTTTTGGCTGTTAAGTTTTATTCAGCGACTTTTGTTTAAAGACCTTAGGTAATATGCACTCATGTTTTTATATTCCCTGGATTCCATCTCATCATTTCAATGCACAGGGCAATTTTCCACTTAATTGAAATGTTGCTTTAATTTGATTCTCATCTAAAACTTTGTCTCCAGGACCCCCATGCTGGTGTCACTGTTCTCTTCCTCATTAGACATCAGTAATGGAAAAGGGAGACAGAACTCGGTTCCGCATTTCTTATTTATTTATTTGCTTGTTTGTTTGGAACCAGTGTTGTCACTGTTGCCTGGCAACTCAACGCATATTCTTCATCCCTGTGCTACCACAACTAATACCCCTATCCCCACAACAGGAGCTATGCAATAACATTTTTGCACATCTGGGAGGACCTGAAATAAGTCAGCAACATTGTCTCAGGTAATGAGGAATTTTTGTCATGAAACGTTGCTTTTCCATTATTGACATACCTTGTATGATTCTATTCTAGAGACACTTACAGCTACACTTACAGGGGCAGTGATGGCCTTTTCGGGTAAGGAATCAGAAGGTTGTCAGTTTGAATCCCGGTCTGCCAAGGTGACACTGACCAAATATGAATTGGGTGTGGGACCATTGTCTAGATTTTCAATTGTAGTACTGTAACTGATGTTTAGCAAGTTATTCTCCAGTCCACAAAAAACCTTTAGAATGCACATTCATGTTTTTCATGCTGCTGCAATTTAATTAATTTATTGGTAGATCTTTCAAAAAGTAGAGCTGTGCATAAATGTATGGGCTTTAGAACTAGATTTTTATAATAAAATGACTAGAGTGCGGGAAGAGGGCATTTGGTTCTCTTGGGCTCGCTTCAGAAAGGCAAAAGGACTATTTTATTCACCTCTTGCATTCAAATTAAATATCTATGCCCAGGCATACATAAAAAGAAAGAGAAGTGGTGGAAAAAAAGGGTGGAAAATCAATTCCCTGATATCAGGTTTAATGTAGTTAAGGGAGTGATTAAATACATAGTCCTTGAGAAAGGTGTTGAAGGGCTTTAATATGGCCTGGTTAAAGCCAAGAATGAGACCCTCTTTTAGCAGATGGGCTTATGGAGATTCTTTTTTTTTCCTGAGGAGCAGATAGGATTGTGAGATGTGGTGCGAAGAGGTTATGTAGAAAATATCTTCCTACTATCCACACACACACAAACACATGCACATAACTACCTCCATTGCCTCAGATTGACCTCAGCCTCAGTGTGAGATAGTGTAAATAAGAGTTTTAGTTACAGGAGTCACAGCTGCGTGCTCTCGGCAGTTGTCACAGCATTCAGGCAGGGGGCTTGGCAGAAACACCAGGAAAGAGAGTTTCTCGAACCTCTCCCAACGAAAAGGGAGAAAGCGTGAAAAACAGAAAATAGAGACGAATGCAGGAGTTATGTCCTGTTCTGTTAGATGTTTTTCACCAGAGGGAGTATGTGATGCTGGAGTTTTAATAATTGATGACCATGTAGATGCTGTGCCCTGTCCCCACAACAAGAAAGGCAACTAAGCAAGTCACCCACCAGGATTGCCTGGTGGACAATGTTCCTTAAATATTACCTCACTGGGTTTTCAGCCTTTATTGTATGTCTTTGCTGAAAGAATTCTATAGGTACATGACAAACATGTTTTACCTGACCTCCCTTCATTAAACTACATATTTTGACCAAACAAAAATTTTCTAATGGTGACAATCAACCATTGAATAATTTATTGAATTGGAAATTTCTAAAATCCTTAATTGGGCTATAGAATATGCAAACGTCTTGTGCTGGAAAACAAAGCTTAAACTCAAGCTTAGACCTGTAATTTGGTCAATATAAGATGTTAAAAAAATAAATAAATTAAAATAAAATTCAAAAACCAGTTGAACTATTCTTACCAGAAAAATCCAGCCCAAACTAGATACCATATTATTCAGGGACATTACTAAGTAATGATTTGAAGACTAGTGTTAGAAAAGACATGCAATGTTTTATTTAAATCCTGAGCATTGCTTTACTGTCAGAGCTCAACTTTGATGGTTCTGTGAAGTGCAATAGGCAATTCATCCCATTCTTGGACGAAGGCTGTGCCTTTGTGTCTTTGTGTAAATCTTTAATTTCCTCATATTCCTTTATGCAAGAGAGCTGCACATGTTGCCCATGGCATGAGACTATAGAGTCAGATGATACTCAACCACTAGTACTTTTTTCTCTTTTTCCGCTCCCTCCCTCCTTCAGGCATATTTGCTAGACATGCTCACTTTATATTCAAGCCAGGCTGCTGTGTTTGCCTTCAACTCCATATGTTTAGTTTGCATAAATTACCGATAGATTGCGGTGTAGGATGGGAGACAAACATTTGTAATTGCATGCTGACTGTATGAACAGTCTCTCCTGAGTGTGTTAGAAATATAAACACAGTCGCGACCGTGTGCTGCTTTCTTCTTTCCTTACTTTTTTCTTCCTCTCAAATTCGACTGAATGATTCACTGCCTTTAATAATGAGAAATTTAACCATATCAAAAGGTCACGAGAATATGGACATGGAGACAACATAAAATGTGACCTTTCTGAATCAATAGCCCACCAATGGTCCTGGGCATAACTGAGAAACTTAAATCATGCAGATCAAACATTATTCCAGTTAGCCTCTTAAACAGCAGGGTCCAGCACCGTAAACAGCTCCCTAGTGCCCACTAGAAGCAACTAATTTACCACCTAAATTAGACATTCAGTTTTGACCATTGGACCAGGGTCATGTCAATGTCTCATTGTCTTTATCTGAATAATACTTGATGATTAATCACTCAATCTCTCTTTTTAATTGTCACTGTTTCACCAGCTAATTTAACTGTGAGTGAAAAATGATAAAAAAAATTAGCTAATTGAAAAAAATATATATTGTAAAGCATATTGTATTTGCTCTGTGGTATTTGCACAGACTCTAGGGGACAATGTGTCCCAAGCATTTAGCTTGATATCGAAAAGAGGATGGTCTTACCTCCAATTAATTCGTCTTTCAGTCTGCTGCGCTAGTAAATGTTTGCTTGATGTTGATCCAAATGCCATTCAGAACAAGGCGAATCTCTTCCTCTCATTTCTCAAACTGTTAAGTTCTCAGAATAAAATCTGAGGTTCGGGTGAAGATAGTCAAAGACAAGGCTGGGTGATTCTTTGCTTAAGCAAAGTTTACTGAGGTAAATAAATGGGTCTTTAATAATACAAGGAGAAAACAACAAGTCATAAACCATCATCTTAAACCACTGTACTATAATGAATAAATTAACCTGGAATAAATTTTTCATCATATATAATTTAAGGCATTTAGTAGACATACAGTGACTTACAAGCAGTAGTTACAGGGGCAGTCCCCCTGGAGAAACTCAGGGTTAAGTGTCTTGCTTAGAGACACAATAGTAGTAGGTGGGATTCAAACCTGGGTCTTTCTGCTCATCTGGTTCATAGGTGAGTGCGTTACCAAGTAAACTACTTTTATCTATATCTATATCCTCAATCCCTAAAGCATCAATGTGAGTCTGTTAAAGCAGGAACAATGCTGATTTGAAAATAATTTTCTCCACGGCGGTTAAAGAGAGCTGGAATACAATGCCTTCAAGCCTTGATGTAATTTACACAGAAAGGTATTAAATATACATGAACTGTTAATATTTTACTGTAGGGTATTATAAATGAGTGCTCTAAATATTTAAACTTAATGCGGTATCACTATAGGCTAATGCTATGCTCTGCTTTTCAGCTGTAGGTTGCTGGGTTAGACATTCTCTTACCCTTAACCATGACCTGGGCTCATTGGTTTAGAAATGAATTGATGGATGGATGAATGGGTGAATGGAGTAATTGTGAAAATACAATGACTCCTTTAATAACAACATATATGATTTAGATCTCATCCAGGAAGGCTACACAGTAAAAATGGAGATTATATAGATATGAACAGTAGCCTTTCTGGTGACCCAGCCTCCAATTCATGGACCTAAGGTGTCTCAGCAATCTCTCTACAATCTCGGTCCATATCTTCTTGCACTAAGGCACGAGGGATCCTGAATACGCTTTCTAGCCACATGTTAACTGTCTGAGGCATTAAAAGTCATATTGTTTGTCTTTGCAGAGATGCTTCTCTCTCTGGAGGCCTTAATGTCCTCACTTCCTCAGTTAGTAAGTTTCCAAGCGAATGGCTGTGCAGCACATTAGTGCAACTTTTAGTATGTCTAGACAAAAGCTACTCATACAGCATACAAAAAATGTACTTTATATTGTTTTACTTGGATTTCATACAGTTTCATTGCTTTTACAAGATTCAAGATTGGTTTATTGTCAGTACATCAGTATACACAGTATACCGTGTATTGAAATAATGTTTCACACAGGCCCCCCATAGTACAATCATAAATGAAAGAAAAATTATATATGTATATTTGAAAAACTATGAATGAACACTTAACAAAAGTACTTAACAAAAAAATTTGAAATAACTGAAAACATGTTTTATATTGTAGTTTCTTCAAAATAGCCGCCCTTTGCTCTGATTACTGCTCTGCACACACTCTTGGCATTCTCTCCATGAGCTTCAAGAGATAGTCACCTCAAATGGTTTTCCAACAGTCTTGTTGATCCCTTTGCCTTCACTCTGCAGTCCAGCTCACGGTGACTGTGGAGGCCATAACTCCACATGTGTTCACTCATAGTTTTGATGCCTTCAGTGAGAATCTACCAATGTAAATGGTCATAAAAATAAAGAACATATTGAATGAGAAGGTGTGTCCGAACCTTTGGCCTGTACTGTAAATACTCTTTTTGCACATTTCTGCTCATTTTGCACATTTTTCCAACATATCCACTTACAAGCATCCTACATGATGTTGTCCTATTTTTCCTGTTCATTGTACAGAATGAGATCTGTACAGAAATGTGCAAAATGGTTAGTATGTTATCAGGTGCATAAGGCTGGAAGTGTATTGTTAAGTTCATCAGTTTTTGGTTGATGGCAGTGCATTGAAGGCATTGAGAGCTCTGACTGTTTGTGTTGCAGTGTCTGGCAGTTACAGTTCTGATGCTGTGGAACCAGCGAACTTGATGATGTGGTTCGAACTGTACTGTGCAGCACAGTCGTGTGTCAGCAGCGTGAACAGCAGCGGGCTGAGCAGCATCCCTGTGGGAAACCTGTGCTCAGTCTGGGGACCTTGGAGGTGTTATTTACTATAGACACAGACTGAGGCCTGTCTCTAAGGAAGTTCAAGATCCAGCTGCAGAGTGGAGAGCTTATTACCAGCAGGTCCAACTTCCTCAACAGCTTCCGGGGGATAACAGTATTGAATGCCGTGCTGAAGTCAATAGGGGTTGTCTTCCTCAGTGGCCATATAAATTAGTTTCACCTAATTTACATGGAATATCTGCAGTGTTAAAAGGCCCTGATTCATAAGCATCTATTAGCTGTCACAATGCACTCTTACAATTTACACTTATTAAAGCACACTTATTAGATTATGAATTTCATGATGAATTTCATGAACCTCCTCCTATCTGCTCTGATTGCTGTAATCTATCTCGCTTCCACACTGGCTTGTTCGTGTTTTCCGAATTAAATATGTGTACAGCGTTGTGCTGTTTATACAGCTTTGTTTTCAATATATAGGTCCACATCAGACCCTTCATATGCAGTGTTTGCACAAGCTCCACTTGCACACGTCCCATTCCCTGGTGTACACACACGCATACGTACACAGGCTCACACTATTAGCGCATGTTACATTGCACGGACTAAGCGATTTCAGATCTATAAGCGGCTCTCTGAGCTTTAATGCATGTGTGCCTTCAGAGCCACCGTCGCAGCATTGACATTTTCTTTTTTTTTTTTTACATGCCTGCAGAAACACACTAACACGCTTCACTCACACAGTTTTTATAACCAGCACTCTATTTCCTCATAAGTGGAGAAGCCTTGATGACATTTGTAAATGTCACACAGTGATATATTTATCAAAGGATGTGGGAAAGTGTGGGACAAATAAGAAGTGAAAATACAAGGGTGACCCTGGTTAACTTCAGCATCATTTTTCATATTTTAGGATATAAGAAGTATTTCGTTTACAAATGTTTGCACCATGATAATACTTCTATTAATGATACCATTTAACTGTGTTATGTCAACCTAGAATAGTCCTGTTTCTGCTTGAATTTGTCAAGCTATTTTTCTTATTTTCTTATGAAATATATTTATACTATGTAATAGTAATAATAATAACATATGATTTTTTTCTACATTCTACACAGACAGACACCATGTAAATGTTTCAAGTACCACCTTGGGGTAGTTGCCAACGTGTGATGGCTCCAAAGGTTTTACATGAATTATAGCAGGTAAAGCTGCAGCTCCCCTCCCACTGTCTCCACTCTCTCTTCTGGGCTTTGGCACTGTGGGATCTGTGTTTTGTGTTCGGTGTCTGGGGCTCCCAGCGCTGGGCCGTGAGTCACATTTCCGTCACACAGAGGAGTGAATGGCCATGCCTGCGGAGTCGCTCAGAACTGCTCTCCTTCCACTTAATCTGAAACACAGCTGGAACTTCTGGAGGTCTCTTCTCTGGTGCTTTTTTGCATGGCTCTGCTGTAGATAAATGCCACCGTTTACTCCCACATTCCGCCATAGTTCGGCTCCTCAATCCTTTTATATCTGCATAAAAATTCCATTTTATTATCTCAAAGGCAGCTGAGCATGAACTGTGATCATTCCTGAGCAGTGTAAATTCATCATCGAGAAAGTGGAATTTGAATTAAATTGGCTTTGCACCATAACATGACATGAAGCATGTTATACTTCATGTCAATAGATGAACTTCAGTTCATCTATTGACAGCATTTCCATTCTTCTGCCGGACTTCCTGAAAAGCTGCCTTAAGATGCCTAATTAATTAATTACATAATTTCCATGCTTATCAACCATCAGTGATCTTGAGATTGGGGAGCATACTAATCAGAATAGCAATATTTCATTTTCGGATTAAAGGGATCAGCAACTATTGATGATATTGATCTGCATCGACCCTTCACAGAAAGTAATCACATAAAACCAACAAATAGTCCAACAATTGAGTTTCTACTTAGATTTGTGATGAATGAAATTTACAAAAATTTAACATTGCTGGAAGTCGGTGATCAGATACGGGTCCAGAATAAAATGGCTTGGTACCCAGGACTGTTCTTTGGGATTGTAACTGGCACAGTGAACCAGGTATTGGACCCCATTGCCAGATGGCGGGAGTCCAGAAATCGCTTCACTCTGTAAGCGGGACCCCCATCGATGGTGGAGCTGCAGGAGGTGGGTGAAGAGGTGATGTGATGAATGGCTTGATATGACTGACATGAAATACTGGATGTGCACAGAAGGAGGAAGGGAGCTGAAGGCAGTAGGTGACAGGGTTGAACCTGTTGAGGATACAGTAGGGCCAATGAAGCATGGGGTCCGGCTTGTGAGCTTCAGTGCAGAGTCAAATGTCTGGGTAGACAGCCAGACCCGGTCGCCCACCCAAATTCAAAGTCTGACTGGGTGTCATTGGTTGTGTTTGACTGTGGTACGACGAGTGGTGGAATAAATAGCTGCTTGCTCTTTGGTCCATGTCTGCTGACACTTCCGGACTAACTGCTGAGCAGAGGGCTGACCCCAGTTGGCTCCTGGTGGGCAAAGAAAGTGGGTTGGTATCCATTGCAGACCTCAAGTGGACTTACACTGGTGGAGGAGGAGATCTGCAAGTTGTTGGCTATCAGGAAGGCAAAGCACCACAGAAAGTGTCCCAGCTGCTGGTTGGCTCTCTCCGCCTGGCCATGGGACTGGTGGTGATGGACAGAGGAGAGGCTGCAGATGGCTCCTACAAGACGGCAGAACGCCTTCCAGACAGAGATTGGACCTTGGTCTGACACAAAATCCTGGGGGAACCCATGCAAACACAACATGAGAATTGTGGTGGTGATGGCAGAGGGGAAGGCAACCAGGTGCACGATGGTTAGGAAGGTGTTGAGGCCCTCTGCATCTGGCAAGTTGGTGACTAAGTCCACTGCCATATAAGTCCAGGGATGTCGAGCAATGGGCAAGTGAAGTAAAGTGGTTCCGCAGGAGGCAAGGTGGCTTTTATAATATTATATGCCACAATCTCTCAATAGGATTCAGGTCAGGACTTTGACTAATCCATTCCAAAGTCTTCGTTCTATTTTTCTTCAGGCAATCAGAAGTGGACTTGCTGGTGTGTTTTGGATTAGTTTAAGGTCACAAACAGATGGCCAGACATTCTCCTTCAGGATTTTTGGAAGACAGCAGGATTCATTTATTCATTCATTAATTTATCACAGCAAGTCATCCAGGTCCTGAAGCAGAAAAACAGCCCCAGACCATGACACTATAGCCACATATTTTACTGTTGGTATGATGTTCTTTTTCTGAAACGCAGTGTTACACATACCTTAATTGAGGCAAGTGAGGTCTGACATTCTTTCAATGTTGTTGTGGGGTCTTTTGTGACCTCTTGAATTAGTTGTTGTTTTGCTCTTGGGGTAATTTTGGTTTGCTAGCCATGAATGGGAAGGTTCATCGCTGTTTGGCCATTTATGGATAATGGCTCACTCAGCTTCACTGGAGTCCCAAAGCTTTAGAAAAAAAATTATAACCTATTTTAGACTGATAGACTTCAATTGCTTTTTCTGGCTCTCTGCATGATATTTCGCTTTTGAGGATCTTTTGGTCTACACCACTTTGTCAGGCAGGTTAGGAGATTTCTTGATGGAGAAAAGGTGTGGCAGTAATCAGGTGATGAATCACTGTTCAATCATTACTTTGTCACTCAGGGCCATGTAGGGTTTTTTTTTTTTGTATCTCTTGATAATAAAATCCTTGACTTAAAAAAAAACACATTGGTCTTTATTTCTCTTGACTAATATGTAATGATGTATAACATTTAAATGTTACTAATATGGAAAAGAGAAAGAAAGCAGAGAGAAGACAAAAACTTTTTTACACCACCATATCTGTGTTTAGACTAATAGGTTAAATTGAAAGAATATAGAAAAGCAGCAATTTAGCCACTAGAGGTCTACAGGTTCTATGCTTGGAAACACCCACTCTGAAGCTGCCAGGCGTTTCGTTCAAGGACTACTTATATGCACAACATAATGTTGATGATTTTGTCTCCTAAGACATACAATGAACCTCAAGCAATGCGCACCATCTCAGTAAACACCAAAAGACCCCAATTTCAGTGTGACCAAATCTCTGGAAAATACAGCTGATTGGACGATATCAATAACAGTTCCAACAAAGGGATGGGAACATCTGGACATTATTTTGTAATTGCCGGTTTTGTGCATGCTTGAGCTACATTGAACAGATTGTAATTGACATGTTCTCGCCTCTCTCTCTCTCTGGCTTGTTTTTCCCCCTTAATTAGAATAACACTTTTCAATAAAGGCAGTGAAAATGGCATAGACTATATCGACATGACACAGAAAATGGCATCTGCATGCTTGTCAATATAGAAGGAAATGAAATCAGAGGTCAGTTCTGACTGAATTTAAGGAGGAATGGCAATGATAACAAATGGAAACTGTTGGAAATCTTAAGTAGTGTTGTTTCTTTGGAGATTGTGTGTGTGTGTGTGTGTGTGTGTGTGTGTGAGAACTGTTGACCAATAAAAGAGAAGCTGACAGATACATCTCTTAAGCCTATTTTTTCATCTTGACAGGTTTTTACTTTCATATTACTTGTTTTTTGTTTCAATTGAACCTACATGGATCCTTACATGTTCAAGTCAACGAAATACTTAAAAAACTATCAAATTACTCAAACTTTTTGCTCAAAAAATTTTAATATGGTTAGAGTGTTTGGGGATTTAAATAGGACTAATTGACTATGAAAACTTTTAATAGATTCAACTCCTGCTTTCTGTGAGTGTAAAAAGTCTAGAAGTGAAATTTAGTTAACTAAGGTAAAGTGTAATTTAAGTCACTTAAATAAAGCAAGTGTCAGTCTTACTAGAAAATGCAATTATATGCTATTCTTACCTTCTGCCCACGTTCACTTTCTACTTTCACATGCATATTATTTAAAACTTAAAAAGCACACTTTTTAATGCACAGTGGACCAGCTTTGAATAAAAGGCTTATGAATCAGGATCTATTAAAGCAGCTATGAAACAGCATTTGACTAATGGTTTGTACAACCTTTAGAGCATTACTGTAATTATGTTACAGTTTACATTTCTTTATGGCTGAATAAAAATAAAATATTAATTATAAGTAACCTTAGATTTAGCTTTGTAATGCACTATTGTGACATCCAGGGGCCGCTGGGTTCACACAGCTGGGGCTTATTAAGGAGTCCTGATTAATACAAGTTGAAGCCAGTTAGACATGATTGAGCAGGACTCCAGGTTGGCAGCACCTACATTCATGTTGAATAGACTCACCTTATACGTTGTAGTTTTGTTCCTGTCAATCTGACACGCACATTAAGGCAAGTGTCTGTTCCTTTTGAGTTTGCTTTATGGCCATCGCACCTGTTTTGTCATAGTCGTTGTCTTCTCCTGCTTATCTGAGGTTGGGTCGTGGGGGCAGAAGCTTAAGCAGGGAAGCCTAGCCTTCCCTATCCCCAGCCACTTCCACCAGCTCATCTGAGGGAATGCCAAGGTGTTACCAGGACAGCCAAAAGACATAGTCCCTCCAGAATGCCTCCAGTCCCTCCCAGTGGAACATGCCCAGAACACATTCCCAGAGAGGCACCCAGGAGGAATCCTAACTAGATGCCCAAACCTCCACATCAGGCTCCTCTCAATGTGAAGGAGCTTCGGCTCTACTCCAAGCCTCTCCTGGATGAATGAGCTTCTCACCCCCTATCTCTATGGGAGTGCCCAGACACCCTGCAGAGGAAGCTTATTATATCCACAATCTCATTCTTTCTCATGTGAGAGTAGGAACATGGATCAAGCAGTAAAATGAGAGCCTTTCCTTTTGGCTCAGCTTTTTACAAGGACAGATTGATGTATCATTTTTAGGGCAGGATCTCATGTATCACCATTTGGGGCAGGATCTCATTCCTGACTGAGAGAGGACACTACCCTTTTCTGGGTGAGAGCCATGGTCACGGATTTGAAGTTGCTGATCCTCATCCCAGTAGCTTAGCTGCAAACCACTCCAGTGAGATCTGAAGATCACATTCTGATGATCCAGACACCCTAAATGCCCTGGCTGTGTCTAGAAATTCTAAATTTAAAATTAACAGAATTGGTGAAAAGTGAAGCCCTGGTACAGCCCAACCCTCATTGAAAATGGTTCTGTCTAAGCTCTTATTTTGTTCATACAGGGACCAAACAGCACTTATCAGAGTGCTCGGTACTCTGAAAACTTCCCTGAGTGACACAGTCACGTCTTCCAGCCTTTTCCAAGTCCACAAATCACATGTGGACTGGCTGAGCGAACTCCCATAAACCCTCCAGGATCCTGCTGAGAACATAGAGCTGGTCCATTGTCCCTGAACAGGATAACCAACCCTGTCTGCCAGTCCAGAAGCAAACAACAAACATAAAGCAACCCGCAGGCGTGTGCCGATTGCCTGAACTGAAAACAGGTTCTTATAACAGGGCTCCAACCATGGACACCTAGTCAGCTGCACCTGTCCATGGTTCGAGCCCTGCTGTCAAGCTGAGTGGTCCCAGCTGTGGTCCCACTAAGCAACATGCAACAGGCAACAATGGTCTATTTTAATGATTTTCATTATATCTGCAATAGTCATTGTAAGATGGGGCATTCTGCAGGACCACTTCTGCAACTTTGCCTTGTTGAGAGGAAAACACCTCTTTGTTCTCGTGGTCATTTGGTGGTGATGCTCCATGGGGGTCAGTCTCCTGTTCTTGGTTCTAGCGACCATTTGGTAAATAACATGTGTGAAGCGCCAGCCATGTTTTTTGAGATCGCCTGCTCTCTTTGTCTGCCCCAGATGGGAGACTCTGAGGGCGTGACGACAGAAACAACAAATTCTGATTGGTCTGTGAGTCAGATGTATAAAGTATGTTCACTTGTGCATTTGGGGAACTTGCATTTTCTTTTCCATCGGGAGCTGAGGGGAATCTTCCCATCAGTACCTGAGTTTTCCTATTTTACCTATTTTTCTCATGGCTTTCCTCTCTCTTTCTGTCCCTTTTCTCATTCTTTTCATTTTGGTTTTCTCTGTAACATTGGTACTTTTTTACATACAATATTTACATGTAACTGCAATAATAGTCTACTGGTGTAAACAAATTAGAAACTGTTCATCCTTTTAACCTCTATTGTGGGGTGGTAGTAGCCTAGTGCGTAACACACTTGCCTATGAACCAGAAGACCCAGGTTCAAATCCCACTTACTACCATTGTGTCCCTGAGCAAGACACTTAACCCTAAGTTGCTCCAGGGAGAATGTCCCTGTAAATACTGACTGTAAGGCGCTCTGGATAAATGCCATAAATGTAAATGTAAATGTAAATATTGTGCCATGCCTCTTTCTGCCAGGTAACATAAAGTTGAAGTGGTTTTAATACAGTGCTTTTGTGTGTAGAGACAGTTTGTACTCTATTCTCTACAGTTTTACATAATTTAAAATGCTTTTTTTTTTTTGTACCACTGTAAGAATGGACATCACGGGAGCCTGCTTTTGCCTTGCATAACAGATGTCTGCAGGGGGAGGTGTGACATTCCTGTGTCGACGGTTGTGGGTGAAGATTCGGCACCCCTGTTTTACATGCCTTTTGTCGTCAACGGTTGTGAGTGAAGATTCGGCACCCCTGTTTTACATGCCTTTTGTCTGACGGCAATGTGTGAAGTATCAGCCGTCAGGACCGCCCACCCTCTTTGTCTTCCCCAAATGGGAGGCACCGGGGGCGTGACATCAGAAACAACAGGTTCTAATTGGTCAGTGACAACTTCCTGTAGGCCAGTGACAACTTCCTGTAGGCCAGGGGTATAAAGGTCTGCTCACATGTGGAAAAGGGACTCTGAGCTTTCTGGCTCAGGGGGTTTTCCATCAGAAGCCGGAAGGTTTCTGAGTCTTTCTCTCCCCCTCTTTTTCTCTTCTCCCTCTTTACTCTTTCTTCTCATTTTTATTTTCTCTGTAACCTTGGTACCTTTTTACATTCAATATTCACATGTAACTACAATAATTATTTACCGGTGTTAATAAATTAGAAACTGTTCATTTTTAACCTCTATTGTGCCATGCCTCTTTCTGCCAGGTAACATCAAATTGGAGTGGTTGAATACAGTGCTTTGTGTGGAGGGAGAAAGAGTTTTTCTACACACTCTATTCTCTTCTCCCACACCACATGGTGTTACACCACCATCATGTACCACCACTGATCAAATACTTCAATGTTTGTTTTTACTCATGTAAAAAGACTGGGGAGAGAACAGAGCAAAAAACTCTCTCTCTACACACAAAAGCACTGTATTCAAACCACTCCAACTTGATGTTGCCTGGCAGAGAGAGGCATGGCACAATAGAGGTTGAAAATGAAAAGTTTCTAATTTTTTAATACCAGTAGATTATTATTGCAGTTACATTTACTTAAATGTTATTTTTATTTAATTTATTTTTTTTTTTTAATTTAAAAGTGAAGTGATTGTCACATGTGAAATTTGTCTTCTGCATTTAACCCATCACCCTGAGTGAGCAGTGGGCAGCCATGACAGGCGCCCGGGGAGCAGTGTGTGGGAGCGGTGCTTTGCTCAGTGGCACCTTGGCGGATAGGGATTCGAACCGGCAACCTTCTGATTACGGGGCCGCTTCCTTAACCGCCAGGCCACCACTGCCCTAAATTTTTGTGATTATTGTATGTAAAAAGGTACCAATGTTACAGAGAAAACCAAGCTGAAAAGAAAGAGTAAAGGGAGAGAGAGAGAGAGAGAGAGAGAGAGAGAGAGAGAGAAAAAAGCCAGGAGAAAATGAGAACTCGAAAACCGGAAAATCCGTTTTGCATGGAAAGGCAGCTGGGAAAGAAAGTGAAGCCCCTTCCCCACATGTGAACAAATCTTTATAGCCCTGGCCTACAGGAAGCTGTCACAGACCAATGAGAACCTCTTGTTTCTGACATCACGCCCCCGGTGCCTCCCATCTGGGGAAGACAAAGAGAGTAGGCGGTCCCGACGGCCGACACCTCACACGTTTGGCTCGGGGGATATGTCGCAATGCCGTTTGACAAAGACATGCAAAACGGAGGTGTTGAATCTCTATGCACAACAAAGGCACAGGAATGTCATGGCTCCGCGCCGTCCCATCTTACACTCACATACTTGCCAATAAACACAATGTGGAGTGCCACTGAGCAAGATACTGTTCCCACACCTTTCATGGCTGCCTACTGCACACTAAGGTGATGGGTTATATGACACAGACTCATTTTGTTGTGCACAGCATGTGCTGTGTTTCCTTATATTTTTCCATCCTTAGAGCATTGCTTTAAAATAATGCAAATAATTTCAAAATAAAAAAGTATAGCTCTGATCCCTTTTCGTGAATTGAAATCGGTTTGCTTTGTATTTTTTTCTCCCACGTCTCTCCTGTGCCCGGTAACGGATGGTGTACAATTGGCGTAGCATACATACCATCTGCTTGGCTCCTGGATGACAGCAGGCATTATGTGGTCCATGTTCATGGCAGCCTGCAGCACCCTAGCAAAAAAGACACTCACCTTCCCTTCAGGTCCAGAGAAAACCCACAGTAGATAATCATGTTGCCCACAATGTCCGCATTCCTAACTGCCACAAATTCCCCACCAGACATGAATAAATCAAACAAGGACATCTGTTTTTACAATGTGAACGTCAGCACCCAAGGCATTAAACCGTTTCATGGTTTTACAATCCTGCCACAACACATATATGATATTTACTACTTAATTAATAAAAAAAAATTATATTTATAAAAATGCCATTTAAATGTAATTTATATTCTGATATATTTTATTATTACATCTGTCTGCTCATTGAGGTTGTATCTCAACCAATCAGTTGTGCCCATGGCTTTTACAGCTTTATCAAGAAAACAACGTCAAGTTTACATGGATTTCTGATATGTCGTTCTCCTTCTTCTACTACTAATTCCATTTGTTCCAGAATTGTTCTTTCCAGCACCAAGCACAGTGTCATGACATCATCTTTGTACAAGAGATACCACAATTGTTGAGGGCAGCGGTGGCCTTGCGGGTAAGGTAACAAACCTGTAATCAGTAAGTTGTCGGTCCAAATCCTGAACCGCCAAGGTGCCACTGAGGTGCCACTGAGCGAAGTACCATCACCACACGATACCTGCTCCACAAGCAATATTCAAGGTCTGCTCCCTGAAGGGTGATGGGTTAAAAGCATGGATTGTGTACACCGTGTGCTGTGTTGTGTTTCACAATGACAATCACTTTACTTCCTTTCACTTGTTGGTCATGTTGATACCATTTCCACATCCTTACAGGATATTCTCAGTCCTAAACCAGGTGTGTGTTCATAACATGAACCAGTTCTCTAGGCTCAGTTGTTTTTAACACAAAGACTATAAATAGGTTCAAATACAGGCTGCTGCACTTGTGAGTTCACACAACATTCTATATTCATTAAAACATTTATAAAATAAGGGAAATGTTTCATGAGCATTCTTCATAATAGCAGCCAGCAGCTCCAGTGTAAGATTACCTTTTTATCTAACATACTATAACATGTATTTTGCAGGCTGAAACTTTAAGCCTTTAGTGCATTTGAAAGCTTATGAGCAAGTTTCTTTTAAAAAATGAAACTTATCCACAGCACTGATTCACAGCATCCTTATTTTTAGAAAATAACATGTAAATGTCAATGCACTAAATAAAGTCCTGGTTGTCTTCTGGCTGAATAATGTTACTACTAAAATATTGAAAGCAAGTCAGTTATACTATTCTAATGCTTTCTTGATATAAATTATTGAAAAAACAATGTATTATTTATTTTATTTTCAGTTCATGAGTGGGCCTGTAGTGCATTTGTTAATAGCTGGTTGTAAATGCAATTCAGCTGATGGGAAGTTTAACAGCAGAATAATTCACTGCTGGAGAAATCCACACTCATAAAATGATTTGTTGGATTAACTTTATTCATTCAATTATGACACCTATTTCCACACATTTGAATTATTCTATTTGAAACTAAGGCAGGCAAATATGACCCTTCTATTTGGTCTATTTAGTTTCAAATAGCATAATTCAAATGTGTGGAAATAGGTGTCATTATTGAATTAAGTTAACCCAACAAATAATTTTTTTGAGTGCAAGCCCGAAAGTTTTCACTCCAGTCTGATAATGAAGGTACCATGTTGTAAGCATTGTGACTTCGACGTAAACTTTCTGGCAGCTGCTATTCCTGGAGCAGGATTGAAAAGCCCCAGACAGCAAGATTACAAATGTTTCAGTTGGAGCGGGGTGCTTTCTGAAACCTTCAGGTGCTCTATTGTTGCACCAAGGCTTATACCCTGTTGTAACGCCATAGGGGTTTCAAGTGCAGTATACTTTCTGTCTCACACTGAGCAAGGAGTCTTTCCTTAATCCCAATGAGTGAAAAAAGACTAATTTATTCTATCACTACAGTTCTTTTTCATTTTATTATCTGTCTGACTTTAAATGAAGTCAGATTTAGTAGTAATTACATCTAAATACTATTTTTAGTCCCCACCCCATTTCCTTTATCGGTCTCTTTCTTCTTATCACAAAAACATTAGCTGAGGATCCTAACAATGTTTTTATTATGCAGCCATCTATCTCAATGTCTAATATTGTCGCTCTAATGTGAGTAGAAACAATTAGCCCCGATGTTTGCTCTTTGCTAGGGCGGCTGGTGATTGACAGTGCAAAACCATGGGTGGCGAAGATGGCGGCGGGATGAGAGGGAGAGAAGGCGGTGACTCATCTGATCCAAAGCAGAACTAAATGACCTATTTCAATTCAGCATGTAATTTGCTCATTACCAAATTTCGCGTCTAACAATTTGCACCCAATCGGGGGGCATTTTGTTTCATTTTCTGACAAATGCAGTCTCATTCACATAAGTCACGGTCGCCCCTAATGATGACTCATTATGGAATCGCTACGAGTGTGTCAGTGCCCTATAGCATGTTTGACATATGAAGTGCTCTGAGATTCAGAGGGCAGAGTTAGGGGGTATTGTCTGTGGTCACAGCTGATCTTTTAATATCTGCTGTTAATGACCCTGTCGGATCCTGTTTTCTTACTGATTTGTTTTCGAGGGGAAACAAACTTGTTTCGAGGGGAACAAGCTTGTTCCCAAAATCTGCTAAACTAAATAGAGCCACCCTTCTTTGCAACATTAATGTAATCATTTTCTTCATTGCTGACAGCATGCTCTCAAGTCCATTCCCTCACGCATGTTTTGTCTGGGACAGTAAAAATTCTTGTATATGTGGGATTAAGGGACAGAGAAATTAATTCTGCCTCAAAGGTGCTTTTTTCTAACTGTGATGCATGCTGTACAACTAATATAATCTCTCTCACCCACCCTTCTCTCTCTCACACACACTTACAAAAATAGTATAAAACATTTGCATAGATGAATACAAAAAAAATGTTAAAAAGCTTTCATCTGATGAGTCACATGCTGTGTAACACTAGAAATCTCATTTTCTGTGCTTATATCATAGTGCAGACCTGCCCAGAACCAAATTCCCAAATGTTCAACACATTCAGCATATTCATTTAACAAAAATAGATCCATTTAAAAATAGATACATATACAATCCAATGACAAAAAAAAAGTTTAAAAAATTCCAGAATAGCAGATAAAATATTTTTTCCACTCAGTACTGTGTTCATAGCATCATGAACTTGCAAACAAACAAACAAACAAATAAATAAGCAATTTTGTACAATAGCCTCAAATGACATTGCTAGTGATGGAGGTGTTCTCTCATTGGCAGCTTTGCAATTTAATAGGTGATGCGTAAGCTCACCAATAGAGCACCTTACTGGCTGTCTGTTTCAGCACTTGAAGTTATGGCACATTAAGGGGGTGTAAAATCCCCACTGAGAGGGTTTTCAGAAAGCTGGATGGGTGGATGACTTTGCCCAAAATCTGAACCCTTCTCAGTGATCCCCAACCAACCTTGACTAGAGTCATATTTTTTAGATAAACCCCCCCAGGGTAAATGCACATAGCTGACTGGAGACCACGCATCTCTTGAGTAACAATAATACGACAAGGTCTGGTTGGTGATTGATCCTCTTTAGGAAACCATGGCCAGCATTTGGCATAAGCTGCCCCAGAGGAGCTTCTGAATTACGATTGGCAGAATAACTGCTCCCAGGGTAATAATTATGTATCAGACCACATATAAACCTGGTGTGGTAATCATGGGGTCTGTAGGGTAGATTATCATATCATCTTGTCAGCTGTGTGTGTGTGTGCACATTAAAGTAATTAAAGCAATTTCTTTTAACCTTATTTTATATCCTTTTTAAGAGCACAACCACATTAACTGTTATTTAAGAAGGTATTATTGTCTTTACGCACTGTTCATCTTTTTTTCAGCCCTGTAATTACTTCCTACTCAATACTCAAGCAGGTGGTAAATAAGAGTGCCCGAGCTCAATGGCAATTTTATTGGATCATTATGAATGATACACCCTTCATCACGCTCGCACTCATTGGCAGACACAGAGGCTCGTGCAAGCAAAAACCTTATCATCCTGGATTCACCTCTCCCTGCAAAGCACCTGGAAGGCTTCTCTGGCAGCTCGCGAGTGACATTTGTGCTAATTCGGCGGGTTATTAGATGTGCTCTTTACCTGGACAGATGGCCTGTGTTTGTGCTAATGTTCATTTGCATATTCCTATAGTGCCACGCAGCTGGCTATTGAGCTGCTTCAATAAAATCAGTAATCCATAAGTCAGTCAAAGGCAACTTTTCAAACTTTGAAAAGAAGTGGAAAAAATCGTCAACAGCAGCACTAAAGCATATTAAGTAAATATGAAGTCATAGGTCAGGTGTGAAGTTTGCATGGTCATAGGTATGAGTGTCTGAAGGAATGGTGTGGCTGGTCTTGGGATTGTCTCGGCACCCACGAGAGTAGCTTGTTGTTATGCACTGACATTAAATGTTGTTTTGCACTGACACAAACTTTCTATCCTTGAATAAAATTGCATGGTTTTATTGAATAGCAATGGTATGATAGCACAGGAGGTATTTCTGTGGCACTTTTACATTTATGGAATTTATCAGACACTCTTATTCAGAGTGACTTGAAATCAGTAGTTACAGGGACAGTCCCTCTGAACCAACTCAACGTCTGCAGTCTTACACCTCCAAAAATGGGGTGCTCCATCAGCACCATCATTCCCCAGCACCTAGTCATAAAGCTGAGCCTTCTGGCCCTGAACACCTCCCTCTGCAACTGGATCTTGAACTTTCTGACTGAAAGACCTAAATTTCGACTGTGCAGCAATGCATAGGTCCAACCACTTCATAAAGTTCACCATTGACACAACCGTGGTGGACCTCATAACAAGAACAATGATACAGCATACAAAGAAGAGGTGCAACGACTGACAGACTGGTGTAAATCTGTTTTGGAACGTGGACAAAACTAAAGAGATGATTGTTGACTTCAGAAGAGAACAGAGGGACCACTCTCCTTTGAATATCGATGGATATGGTGTCCAGATTACAAAGTTCCTCTGTGTTCATCTAGAGGAGAACCATCAGCTCAATTGCCAAGAAAACCAAGCAGCATCTCTACGTCCTGCGGAGACTGAGGAAAGCCCATCTCCCACCACCCATCTTCACCACCTTCTATAGAGGGACTATTGAGAGCATTCTGACCAGCTGCCTCACTGTCTGGTTTCGGAACTTCACAGCATTGGACTGCAAGACCCTACAACAGATAGAGAGGACAGTTAAGAATATAATCAGAGTCTCTCTTCCCTCCATAACAGACATTTATAACACACTCTGCTTTAGCAAAGCCACCAGCATTGTGATGGACTCTACACACCCATCACATGGACTCTTTGGCCATCTGCCATTTGCACTTTATGTATCCAGTTTGTCTGTCGCACACATGCATTTTATGTCAGTATGTAACTTTGTTTATATGTTACATGTAGCACCAGGTTCTGTTTCCTTTCACTATGTACTGTCAAACATGCATTTAGCTGAAATGACAATAAAGATCGACATGAACTTGAAACTGCAGACAGAAGAGAGTGTCTTTGGCGAACTATAGAATCCGATATTCCTGAATATTTTTACGGAACACAGCCATTCAAAAATATTCCAACATGATGTTAATATTGGACTGTGGCCCTGTTAAAGCTGTTTTATTGTATCACAGGTTCTGAGACAGCAGGCCAAAAACAAAAACAAAAAAAACCCTTTTATCTTGACAGTAAGAGAGGTGAGGTGTCTGAGTTCAGCTCTCCCATTCGTCTACACTTCACAATTACCCCATTCAAGGAATCTTGTCACCCCAGAAATTTGCACTTCAGACAAAATGTGACAAGCAATGAAAATGCCTATGCAGACTATGACAGGTTATGACGTCAGTGCTACACCCACTCCTACAAATAATCTGCCAACATCACAGGGGAATAATACATCCCACTTGACAGATCTTCAGCAGTTATGTATGCCTGATGCCATTTTAAACAAGTTGTTTCAGTGCATGTTGTTGCCACTGTTTGGAACACAGTGATATTTTCTCTAGATATTTCACAGTGTCTTAATCACTCCTCTGAAAGACAGACCTTTTTCCATCATAGCACACAACAGACCTCACCAGCTGCCACAAAACTGAATCCAAGCAGCAACTTAATAGTCTGGGGAAATGGGACAACCTGGGTACATCTGCTGTATTCTCCGGAAAATTTGTGAATAGCTGATGCTGTCTGAGGCCAGGATTTTAGCCCAGCTGCTTCCCTTTGGTGACAGTCATTCAGGCAAAAAAAGATAATTTTTTTATGATCAGTATATTTACATTTACAGCATTTATCAGACACTGTTATCCAGAGCAGAAATAGTACTTACAGGGACAGTTCCCCTGAAGACATTCAGGGTTAAGCGTCTCGCTCAGGCACACAATTTTAGTAACTTTGTAATCATCTGGTTCATAGCCTCTAGGCTACCATGCCAAACTGTTAAGGAAGCGGCCCCATAATCAGAAGGTTGGCGGTTCGAATCCCGATCCGCCAAGTTGCCACTGAGGTGCCACTGAGCAAAGCACCGTCCCCACACACTGCTCCCTGGGCGCCTGTCATGGCTGCCCACTGCTCACCAAGGGTGATGATTAAAAGCAGAGGACACATTTTATTGTGTCACCGTGTGCTGTGTTGCAGTGCAGTGTTTTTTTTTAGTATGGCCAGACTTTTGACAAAGAGTCTACAGAGAGATTTTGAGCCTCTGTCAACTTTGAACTTTTTCCAAGCACATAGCCCAGAGATCCAATCTTCCATTCTCTAGACCATGTTTCCACATATGGGCACTATTTCATGACATGTGGTCTACTGAAGAGGTTTTCCTTGGAAGTCAGCTTTGTTTATTTCATCCATTTTTCAAAAGGATTATGTTCGAAGAAAAAAAACAAAAAAGAAGGGTATTGATTCATTCGTCTGCATTTTGAGTGTTCACCAGTGTGACATAGGTTGAAAAGGTCACCTGCCTGTGGTTCAATCTGTCTCTCACTCTCAATGTGTTTTCACAACAAAAATAAGTGCACTAACCTGATGTGTCAGAGTCATAACTTGCACAGGTCTCCAGGAGTGAGCACTAGTATCGGTAAAAGTCAGAAGCACTCAGGAGCACTCAGGACTATTTCAGTAGACTTTTTTTGCTACATTTTTTTTTATGTGCAAAGAGCAAGTCAGTTTTGAGGAGTCTAAATAAGAGCAGCATTTAGATTTCAATTTTCCTTTTTAAAATTATAGCAATGCATGTTTCATGTTAAATTGTACTGTAATTTATTGAATAAATGTCAAAGTCTGTACCATGATGAGTCTGCAAATATGGTAATGTTGCATATATGGCAACTGTCATGTTGGGCTGGACATGGCGAGGAAGGAGGACGCATACGCACAATGTCACAGGACAGGGGTTTAATACAGAATACACGCAACAAGGGAACCTCACCAAACAATGACCTGACGGCGAACAGACACGAACAGGATAGCTTTATGCAATTATATAAATATACACCAGGTGAACACGATCAGGGAACATTACACGAGACTAACATGAAACTCCGGTCCGAACTCCAGATCCGGAGTAACCCCTGCCGGACTGGATCATGACAGCAACATATATTCATAGGTTACTTTTTTTGATTGTTACATAATTGGCAATATGCTAAATTTATATTGTATTAAAACAA
Source organism: Denticeps clupeoides (assembly GCF_900700375.1). Classification (NCBI taxonomy): domain Eukaryota; kingdom Metazoa; phylum Chordata; class Actinopteri; order Clupeiformes; family Denticipitidae; genus Denticeps; species Denticeps clupeoides. The sequence goes on from NC_041725.1 coordinate 8,168,424, forward strand.
TTACAACTATGACAAAAAACACCACATTAGCTTCATCTCTACCTTTGCTTTAGAAAGGAAATTATGTTGTGGAAGCATAGTGACATCTACAAATTTATACGTGACCCTTAAAAAAAGCGACCTGGAAAATAATCATACCGAGCTTGACACCAACAACTCATTGGAAAATCTAAAAGGGAAAGATTAAAACCCATATAATTCATGCATTATAAAAGTGCAAGAATATGTAAGGTGAATGAATATGAAAACCCAAGCACAGATCTAAATGAAGAACAGAAACTAAGATAATAACGAGTTCATTTCAAATATAAAGCACAAAACTAATGTAACCAGTGGTTGCAATTTGCAGATATAGACCACCAAGGCAGGCGGCGTGAGAAAATAGGGGTTCACTTGTGCCTGTCAGCACCAGCACAATATACAAGTCATATTCATAACAAATGTGCACAAATGTGCACAAATGTGCACCTGAATCATAAGCATGCACTGTATGCATGCTGCTGATTAGGTTTCCATCACACAACAGATGTTCCCATAAATTGCCAGAGCACATGTTTAAGAATTATTAGTAATATATGCATAGCTTTCCTGTAACCTCCTTTCAAGTTTTTGCTAGTTGACTATTGTCAGCATTAATTAATGCATGCACCCCATCCCACTTAAATGTCAAAAGTCTTCATGTCTCCAGTTGCTAAAATCAGCTTGCAAGAAAAAAATTGTGAGCTTATTATGAGCTAAAGTGCACAAAGTCATGCACCTTGAAGAAGAAAAGTTCATGAACTCATACACACACAAATGAATCTTTTTTTGTCAGTGATGAATATTTAATCAATCAAAGCAACCGGTTTAAATGCATCCAAGTGCTGATTCCTCTCAGCCAGTGAAAGTCCAAAATAATTGTGGCATTATTATTGAAACAAGATATATAACAAGAGAAACTCAAATGCGTAAGAAGATTTTGACCTTTTATATTGGCACAAAATATAAATCAATTTGATCAAACTGACAAAACTGCTCATGTTTTGTTTTCAGAATATTCAGATACGGCATTTAAAAAAAAATGTTTTATCTCCTGGGATTGACTGACGTCCTCTCCACGATTGGTTGGGCTGTGACCGCCGTGATGGATTCTCATGCCCCTTGAAAGAAACTCTCAAAATCACATTTACCTTGATTATATGTCAAGCCCTGTACCTTCAGTCTGACTCCATAATGGGGTGTTTACATTATTATTTGCGCCATAAATCATCGGTTCAATAAAGCTGACAAAAGAATACTCACACCTCCTTTCTCAGCTCGGCTCTAAAGAATGTGAGCCTGCAGAATCATCGCAAGAATGATTACGAGACACAATATGAATGAGAAGAAGTTTTGAACAAACATGACTCCGAAGTACTGCTCCAAATGAGTAATTACTTTTCAAGACCTTTTTTAGTGATTCAATCAAATAAAACCAAAGCAATAATGAAGAATTCAATTAATTACTTTTGTTTGTTTGCTTACTTGTTTGTGCATTCTAAGATTGCATTAATTACTAACCGATTGAATTTGTTATATACTTTAGGTACTGCAAGTACATACTGCAGGCACCTCTGCCGGACAGTTGTGGTCATTATTAAGCAAACAGCATGTGATCATCATCAATCTATCTGATTCAGTCCCATCAAGGCAACTGATAGGGCATCCCATGCTGAACCTAGAGCCTGTGTTGAGAGGAAAACATGGCAGGCAATAAGAAAAAGCCTTCACTGTACAAGAATATAGGAGAGCTCTATGGGATTTCTTTGACCTGTAAATGACAGAAGATTTCAGAGAACTCCCAAGAGACTGCCTTTGTTCATTTCTGAGAAAGTCATGAGAGGGTCATTTTTTGTCTTTGTGACCTGATTATGCCGAGGGGATGCTATAGAAGCCTATTATTAGACATTTTACCTGGTGCTGTTGCTGTTAAATAATTGTTTTTATTATTATTGCTTATTATTACTTAGATGTTTCTAAATTATACAATCTAAATTGTAATTTTTTCATGATTCTGTAACATTTATAAGACGCATTCTAAGTTTTCTGTCTGTTAAACACAGATAAATCAGGTTCAATCATTTAGCAACCATAAAATCTTGATGAAGAATCTGTCCGAGCCACATTGTGACACATTTACTTTATGCATAGGTCAAGTTAATTTCTTAACAGCTGCTTTGTAGATCATTTGTGACAAAAGGTCCAGAAGAATCCCTTGGGCCCTGCAGGATGACAAAATTGTGCCGTGATCGTTGAGTTCTGGGCTGTTCTCCAAAGCTGCACTGTTATTAATTAAACTGGATTACATCCCTGCATTTAGCCTTGATGACCCACCCAGCCAAATCCAGATGGCAATGGTTTTTTTTTTTGTTTTTTTTTTTATGAGTGCCCATTAAATGCACCAGCACTAAAGAGACAAGTTTCCTTGACGGCTGCAGATTACGATGTGTCTGTCAATCAAGGATTGTTCAGAAGCAAACACTTGTAAAATATAGCTTGTAGCACTTAGTAAATGCTTTTATTTTGATTGCATTGGCAGTCTATGTGTTTCCAGATGATAGCATGCATGTTAGGAACCTGAAATACACACCAGTCTTTACTTGATTTCTTGGCATGGCCTGCTGAGATGGATTGGTATTTATTGTCTTTCATCTGTGCGTCTTGGTTCCTCTGCTAGAGAAATTATCACTATTTCTCACTCACTCACTTTCCCCAACCTCTTGGTTGGGCAGGGACTCACCCAGGACGGGACGCCAGACGACCACAGGGTGCACACACATCATTCGCTCACAACTATGGACAATTTAGAGTCACTAAATCACCTATTTGAATGGTGGGTGGTAACCGGAGAACCCAATGGAAACCAGCACCAATATGGGAAGAGCATGCTATTAAAACGTAAAGCTATTCTGTAGCTTCTATTCTTAAAGCTATTAGGCCTTTTGGTGCTGGTGGTACCAACCAGTAGCCCAACCAGTAGCCCAACCAGTAGCAACCCATCTATGATGAGACTGCATCAAAGAACAGAGAGCGAATGAGGGACCACTGGTGTGATGACTTTTCTAGCCAATTTGGAATGTGATTGTGTAATGTAAACACTTAAAGTCAAACTTCCAGCCAATTTGGAATGTGATTGTGTAATGTTAACTTTTAAACTCTTAAACTTACCCCAAAGTATATGATAAGGCTCTCCTGCCCCTGTAATCTTTCAACCAATTTACTTTTGGGAGTTTTTCTCCTTTTTCTCTGCATCTCCAAGTGTCACAATCTCTTCATTATGCACAGAAATGTTTTGCTTCATGATCAGAACCCTTGCTGTAGTGCTGATAAAAGTAGTCATGAAGGGAATTTGGATCTGATGTGGAGAAGAAAACATTTGATAAAAGCTGGATGTCAGGTCCTTTGTGAGAATTGCTGGCAGTGGCAGGAATGTTCAGAGTGAAAATGTTGCACGCCCGCCAATGCCTCCGTCCTGATCCACGCTGAGAGCAGTATATTTTCTCCTCTGTCACATTACTGGTTGCATATCTAAATGTACTTCCCTGGGAGCATTTTATTTTCTTATTTTCTGAAGAGGAGGAATATTTTCTCTTTAAGGTCCTGTCGGCACAACAAAGAATTGTATCTGGCCATGGAGAGGTGTATCTTCTTGGATCGCTGGAATGAGTTTTCTCGCTCCAGGCATCCGGAGACAATTGCAAGAGTGTCAGAGTAATCCATTCCCTCTAATATCAGATAAACGGAGAACAATCATTCAGTCTCTCCGATGCTATCACTTTAATACTTCGGCATGGGAATTTATTTATTTTTTGGCTAGTAAGGTGACCTGTCTAGTGCAACTGGTCCACTTAAAATCTCTTTGAAGTCAGACAGAGGTCTGATTTGGGAGGAAGGCTTGGAACCTTTTCCCAAAGCTTGGTTTATATAATGCAGGTTTCCATGTAGTAAAAATGTACTCAATAAGTGTGTTCAAAAACGGTATGAGAGGATGGATGGAGTAAGAGATGGGTAGAGCTATGTTCCTTCATAAACATTTAAAAAATTTTATTATATGTTGTCGGTATGATGGATAGGAGATATTGGATAATTTGACCCGATTTTATATTATGCTGTAATAGAGGAGTTAAACACATTATAAAGTATTATCTCCCTTTGGTTTCTCTTGTTGGGGTCTTTTTTACAGCAGATAAACTAGTCTGGTTTTCCATTCAAAGATTTGGCACTGAAGACAAACAAAGAAGTATAAGTATTTCAATGACTTGGTCAGCTAGGATTGTTATGTGAAAAGGAGAAAGTCCTGACTTGTTGAGTTTTCAACACAAAATAACAAGAAGTCTTTGTACTGCTTCATGAATGCCTTAGTGTTCAAGGATTCAAAGATTTAGAAGCTCATGTGTCATTGGTAGAAATATAATGCTGAAAGGGATCTTGAGAAGCTCAGAACACATAACAGAACAGTGAATAGTATTTTAAACAATACCACAAAAGGCTATTAAATGGCACTGCAAGAACAACTAATCACACAGATAGGCAATAAAGTTTTTTTTTTTTTTACTTGTACAGTACAAATGGGAAGTATTTACAATGCATCACTTTCCCCTCATTTTGTTATGTTACAGCTTTATTCCAAAATGGATAAAATAATTTTTTTCTCTGAGAATCCTCCACACTACACCCCATAATGACAACATAAAAAAATAGTTTATTTGAGGTTTTGGCAAATTTATAACACATAAAAAATACTTTGTTGATGCACCTGTGGCAGCAATTACGGCTTCAAGTCCTCTTGAAAATGATGCTACAAGCTTGGCACACATACCCTGGGCCACTCAAGGACATTCACAGAGTTGTCCTGAAGCCACTCCTTTGATATCTTGGCTGTGTGTTTAAGGTCGTTGTCCTGCTGAAAGATGAACCGTCGCCCCAGTCTGAGTTCAAGAGCGCTCTGGAGCAGGTTTTCATCCAGGACGTCTCTGTACATAGCTGCAGTCATCTTTCCATCTATCCTGACTTGTCTCCCAGTTCCTACAGCTAAAAGAAATCCCTACATGCCACCACCATGCTTCACTGTAGCGATGGTGATTATTTCCCCCAAACGTGACGCCGAATCAGACAAAAGAATTTGGCTTCTCATGGTCTGAGAGTCCTTCTGGTGCTCTGGTGGTTTTAAACTTCTGCCACTTACAGATGATGGAGGCCACTGTGCTCATTGTGAATTTCAAAGCAGCAGAAAATTTTCTGTAACCTTCCCCAGATACGTGCTGGCAATTTCTTTGACTTCCTGCTTGGTTTGTGTTCTGACATGAACTGTCAGCTGTGGGACCTTATATAGACAGGCATGTGCCTTTCCAAATCACGTCCAAGCGACTGTTTTTTTTCCAAAGATGGACTCCAATTAAGCTGCAAAAACATCTCAAGGACGATCAGGGGGAACAAGATGCACCTGAGATCAATTTTGACCTTCATGGCAAAAGCTGTGAATATTTATGTACATGTTCTTTCTCGTTTTTTTTTATTTTTATTTTTTATTCATAATAAATTTGGCAAAACCTCAAGTAAACTTTTTATTTTCTCTATGTTGTCATTATGGGGTGTTGTGTGTAGATTTCTGAAGAAAGAAAAGAAATGTAATCCATTTTGAAACAAGACTGTAGCATAACACAAGCTAGGCTATCAGTGCTTTAGCTGCACAGCGCTACATGCATAAAACCTGTGGTGTGACTGCACATCTACTATGAGTCCACATCTTGCATGTTTGGACTGACTGAGCCTAACGTATGCTACCCTACTGTTTATCTGCTGTAACTAAATCTGTGACTGTAGTAACAAAAATCAAACATCATTTACTGCACAGTGTCAGAGTCCCTGTTTACCCCCTTTGCCCCCTAGTACCATTTGCAGCCCGTCCCTTTGCATTGTTTTTTAATGCCAATCGTTATGTGTCTGTCCGGTTCAAGGTGTCTTTTTATAGCACAGAAATAAATCTACGACATGACTGTGACCTTATCACGGAGCTCAGATTTAGCTGCAAGCCATCAGCATGTTTATGGAAAGAAGAACGCACGTCACAAATCTCAAATGTGCGGCCGTGCACAGTGGAGCTTAAGGGAAGCATCCTGACAATTTGCCACTGGTTATGACCCTGCACACATGACACGCGAACCGCAGATCAGAGGACGCAAGCTGGAACACTTTCAGACACGCACTGGAGCATGGGGCTGAGAGGTCATTTCTGCGGAGCATTTCATTGTACATTCCCTTTCATGTGGAGAACTGGGACGCCTGTTATAAACTGGCACATTTGACTGTGCGTCCATAAGCAATTATGTAAATTAGCATGTAAATTTGCATGTTCTCAGCACAAAAAAAAAAAAAAAAAAAGTTTTAACTGAAGTCCATTAAACATGTTCTGGGGCACTGGCTGCTTTAAAGCACTTTTTGTCGCAGCCGACAAAGAATCCATCTGCAGCATCGATATAGATATCAGCCTGACAGTTTTGTCAGGCCCATACGCATTTTTGGCAGTCGCCGTGATTGTGCTTGTCACTGCCTACCTATACTTACCATACCGTACATCTGTTCATCTCTCCAAACAACCAGCAGCTGCCTGCTAGGGTTCAACAGCTCCACTCAGACGCTTACAAATGCACGAGGGAAGATTTGCAGTGAGAAATGCAAACATCTGTAGTTACCGATGTTTTTTTCTGTCTGTTTGTTTGTTTCATCTCAGATGCGAAGTGCTGGAGGTATCTTCCCAATGGACTGATGGATTCATATTAACTGAGAGGAAATACAACTACAGGACACAAAGAAAAGAGAGAATGCATGTTGTCATTTATTTCTTAATATTCAGGAGAACCCTTCAAAAACCTGATTTGATTTTATTTATTACCGCTGCAAGTTTATGCTTATGTTGCTATGGCAGCCAGTTCAAGAGCAGTTTTGAAGAAGTGGGAAATCCAGCACCGCACTACAGCAGCAACAGTTTAATCCACATAAAACTTTAATCCATGTACAAAGAACCAGGTCCTGGTTCAGTAAAGCTGCACATGCCTTCTGCATCTTTTCCTCCGTAGCAGCAGTTGCAAACTATGAGCCAAGTAATTCGGCACGCGATCAATAAAGCTACAAAAGTTGTACTATACTTCAACCCTGACTGACTTGCTTAAATTTATATAAAAAAGTTGAGAATCTTTCCATACATGGTTAAACCATTTACTGATGAACCATTATAAAACACATTATAGATGACAGAATGTGTAACTTATTTCAATTGAATTGAAAAGAATTGAAAAGAAAAAACTGGGCCAATTGAACATTACATTTAAATGGTTAATATTTCATCTTCTGAAGAAATGAAATAACTGATCTGCCAGACACCCACATAAGTTAAATTATCATTTTTTAAGTTAAATTTTTTCCCTTTTTTGAATCCCTAAAACCATTTACTTGAGGTTAACTCAAAGTTAAAGCTAGTGGCATAATTTTTCATAAGTGGAAATATGAGGATATTTTTTGTAGGCTCATATTGTCTGGCGAGAGCTCCTGACAGTTATGAATAGCGTTTAGCCCACCTGGATGTCATCTCAGGCCAGGTGAGATGAGGTTAGCAGTCACCTGTCACTCTGACTGGGCACTGACAGATTACTGTGGGCTCCCAGGAGTACGGTGAGTGATTTCCATCTGCTGAGATGAAAGGATGTGTCCATGATGAAGAAGTGCGCCATAGCCTCCCACACCAGAGGGGATAAGTAAAAGTCATGGATTTCACAGGACCGGGGCCTCAATGTTATTACAATATGGAAATATGCAGTCAAACATTTCTTTTGCATATTTACTTTTTTTGGAATACGCAATAATCATTTCTGTCAGTGTGGTTTTATAAAAAACTATTCATTTGTGTTCAGTAGCTGATTAATTCAAATCATATTAATATGATTTATTCAAATCGGTCATGATAACATGCTATTGCCACTGTTTTGTATATTGTTATCCTTTGCAGCACTTGCTTCTGGAGAAACTGAATATTTTCTCCAGAATAAAGTTGCATTTTAGTATGTACTGTCTAAAATGTATGTAGCTGAAATGACAATAAAGATGGAACTTGAAGTTAAGCACAGCTGTAGTTTATAAAGATTGTGCAGATCTGGGCTAATGAAAGATGAATTGGCAGACATCTGAGGGCTTGGTCTTCATAGAAGTGCCACGACGCAGTGTGTTGTCTCACTGTCTCGACTAGAGGCAGTTGGGATGCGTGCTGAGAAAGGACAATCCCTTAGTTTGAACAAGATTCTGCACTGCTCTCAGAGAATGCCACAGTAAAGCCAACGCCTGCTCACAGCAGGGGGCCACTGGGGTTTCACCGTCCATCAAGGACATCAGAAAACATTTAGCATTGCAAGTAACATCAAACTGGATAGTCAGATGAATGCACAACTAAATTAAATTGTTATAATCATTGTCATTATGTAGCTCTGAAATAAGTGAGGATCTGTTACGTTAGATCATGATGCAGCAGAGCTCAGACCACAACTTCCTTTGTGAGAGATGACCTTTCTCTGAAAAACTGTCATTGTGAAAATCGAAGGTCAGAGGATACTGTAGAGTCGCACCTAGACATGTAATTTCCTGGAACCCTATCAAGTTTTTACAGCCATAAAAACCGTGTGGGTGGAAGCTGTGATTCATATCCCTGCCCAGGGTCAGGACATGAGAAGAAGTGAAGAAAGAGCTACAACACAGATCGAGTAACCAAATAGGAGGAAGCTGAAAGACACAAGACAGTAAGAGAGCACTGTTTTTATCAAGAGAGCACCACTGATCACTACAACTTTTGTTGAAAAGTGTAAGATGGGGCGTTGCAGGACCATGCTTTTGTTTTGTATAGCGGCCGTCTGCAAGAAGAAATGTGACATTCCTGTGCCTTTGTTGTGCATGAAGATTCAACACCTCTGTTTTACATGCCTTTTGTCGGACGACCTTTTTTTCAGCCTCCCCCGAGCCAAACGTGTGAGGTGTCGGCCGTCAGGACCGCCCACTCTCTTTGTTTTTCCCAGATGGGAGGCACCGGGGCCGTGACATCAGAAACAACAGGTTCTGATTGATCTGTGACAACTTCCTGTAGGCCAGTGACAACTTCTTGTAGGCCAGGGGTATAAAGGTCTGTTCACATGTGGGGAAGGGCTCTTTCTTTTCCAGCTGTCATTCCATCGGATTTTCCGATTTCGAGTCTGCTCTATCATCAAATTTTTTCTCATGGCTCTGCCTCTTTCTCTCTCTCTCTCCCCCTTTACTCTTTCTTCTAATTTTTGTTTTCTCTGTAACCTTAGTACCTTTTTACATACAATATTCACATGTAACTGCAATAATAATTTACCGGTGTTAATAAGTTAGAAACTGTTCATTTTTTTATCTCTATTGTGCCACGCCGCTTTCTGCCAGGTAACATCAAGTTGGAGTGGTTTGAATACAGAGCTTTTGTGTGTAGAGAGGGAGAAAGAGTTTTTCTACACTCTGTTCTCTCACCCCACCACTTCTTTTTACAAAAGCATGAATATTTTGGGAGAAAAGCATGAACATTTCATGGCCTTTCACAATCCAATCATTATATCCACAGTTATGAAGAAGTTGTCCTTGAAGGCAGTTATTATTTTTGTCACGACTACGGACTTATGGGGGAAGGAAGCGCAGAGGTTTGACATGCTGGGAAGGGGGTTTTATTAATACAAACAATAAAGAAATACAAATAAACAGCGGCGCGGTGGCCGAAAACGATTTAACTTAAATAACGAACTGAAACTAACCCGTAGGCGTGTGGCGATTGCCAGAACTCAAAACACTCATAACAAAACCAGGTCAAGTTCGTGTAGAGTCCACGAAAATGCCAGCGACCCCGAACGGGCGGAAACTTCCGGCATTTATGGGGCGTCAGGATTAAATTCCGGTGTGGAGCCCAGCTGCAGGCAATCCTGACAGAGCCCCCCCTCCAAGGGCTACGTCCTCGGAGCCCCAACAGTACCATCAGTGGAGGCGGCGGGGCGGACGGCGGCAACCACAGGGCTCCTGCCCTGCTGTATCCTCCCTTTGGAGGACCCGGTCCCTCGGGCTGGCTCCCCGGCGTGGTCAGGCGTGGCGGCCCCGGTCCCTCGGGCTGGCTCCCCGGCGTGGTCAGGCGTGGCGGCCCCGGTCCCTCGGGCTGGCTCCCCGGCTGGTCAGGCGTGGGCCCGGTCCCTCGGGCGGCTCCCCGGCGTGGTCAGGCGTGGCGGCCCCGGTCCCTCGGGCTGGCTCCCCGGCGTGGTCAGGCGTGGCGGCCCCGGTCCCTCGGGCTGGCTCCCCGGCGTGGTCAGGCGTGGCGGCCCCGGTCCCTCGGGCTGGCTCCCCGGCGTGGTCAGGCGTGGCGGCCCCGGTCCCTCGGGCTGGCTCCCCGGCGTGGTCAGGCGTGGCGGCCCCGGTGCCTCGGGCTGGCTCCCCGGCGTGGTCAGGCGTGGCGGCCCCGGTGCCTCGGGCTGGCTCCCGGCGTGGTCAGGCGTTGGCGGCCCCGGTTGCCTCGGGCTGGCTCCCCGGCGTGGTCCCGCTTGGCGGCCCCGGACCCTCGGCCTGGCTCCCCCGGCGTGGTCCCGCATGGCGGGCCCGGACCCTCGGCCTGGCTCCCCGGCGTGGTCCCGCATGGCGGGCCCGGACCCTCGGCCCTGGCTCCCCGGCGTGGTCCCGCATGGCGGGCCCGGACTCCCGTACCTGCACACAATAATCCAGGGCCGATCCATCTGGGTACGTGTGGGCCCTGTCTCCACATGTCCCCTCTGACACGTCTTGTGTCACCCCCTGCACCGCGCAGGAGAATTGTCCAGAGCCTCCGGCGACTGTTCCAGGCACCCCAGGCTGGTGCCTTCTGGGACTATGCAGCCCCTCTCGCTGCACGGCCCTGGTGCCAAGGGGGGGGCATTGCCAGACCATCCGGCTAGCCCCTTCTGCGTCCGTTGGGACAAGCAGGCCCTCTTCCTGCCTGTCCCAGCTGGGTCCTCATGCCTACCCGGGGGCTCTATGGCACTCCACCCCTCTGGAGGCAGACGCAGGCCCATGCCTGGCCCGCCCTCCTCACTGGCTACCGGAGGACCCAGCTCCATCGCTTCCCCACCTCCCCTCCCCTCAGGAGGAGTCCCCAACCCGAACTGCACCCCCCCAAAAAATTCTTTGGGGGAGCACCCCCCCCGGCTGGACTTAGGGGTACCTTGGGGCTTGTCCACCTCGCCTTGGACCAGCACATTCGGGTCAGGAACCTCCTCCCTGGGGTTCGGCTCCGTGGCTGGGTCGCCATCTGGTGGACACAAAGAGGGGAAGTGGGGGCGACATACGGACACATAAACCACGCACACACACACAGACAGAGACAGACAGAAGAGAGGGTCGTCTGGCTCCCTCTCTGGGCTCTCCGGGACCTCCTCAGGGGGCACAGCCAGGATCTCGGGAGGAGCGACCTTCTCGTCGCCCACCAGTGCTGGGTCTTCTTGCCCCGGATCCTGACTGGCACTGGATGTGGTGGAGGGGCAGAGTTCGATCCCTGGCTCAGGCCGATCAAACTCCGCCCTCAGTCTCTGTTGGAAGTCCCGAAAACTCCTGTCTGTCTCTCCCTGCTGCCAGAGGGTTGTGCTCCAGCCCCATGCTGATCCAGTCAGACACGTGAGGATGGTAGTGATCTCGTCTGTGTCTGCTGCCCCACTGAAGGGTCCCGGGACATTTGGGCTGTCCCACACGGGGCTGGGCACGTCGCTGGAGATGGTGGTAGGTGTGTGGTGTGGAGGGGGGTGGACGTCTTCTCCAGCAGGTGTGGACGCTGGTGCTGCGCTGCCATTTCGCTGGGGAACGTCCGGGCAGAGGGAAGGCGGGTCGGCGACTGGAGCAGGAATGGAGGATTCCCTGCGAGGCAGTCCCGGCAGCGCAGTTGCTGGCTGGCGACCTCCCGTCGCCCTCTTCCACCAGCTTTCCTCACACTGCTGGGAGGGACGTGGGTCTCCACGGACCTCGTGACGATCCTGGATGGGCGCAATGGGCGGAGCCATCCCGGCACCGACTGCCCAAACGGCGTCATCCTGGTCGTCGTCCGTGTCAACCTCGTACCCCCGGAAGTCACATGGGTCATCACGGACGCCGCGATGATCTCGGACGCGCACGCTGGGCGGAGCCATCCCGGCACCGACCGCCCACCGAAAATCCACGTCATCATCGCTTTCGTCATCCGTGTCCTCCCACCGGTGACTCCGAGGGTCGTCCACCCTGCGGACATCCTGGACCCATGGCGCGATAAGCTCCCATGGGCAGTACTCTGGCCATTCGGGCTGGAGGCTGCCCACCTCCTCGCTGGAGGAACGCCGCCGTTGTTGTTGCCGCTTCTCACCCCCCTGGAAGTGACGTGGGTCCCCACGGACCTTGCGACGATCGCAGACTGGCGCGATGGGCGGAGCCCAACTCTCGTCTCCCGTGCTCTCGTCGTCGTCGTCCGTGTCGTCCCAGTCCACGGGGAGCCTTGCCAGCAGAGCGCAGAGTTCTTGGCTCGACATGGCGAAGATCGTGGGGGTCGCATCTTCTGCGCTCGCTGCCCACGTCACTTCCTCGCTGCTGCCGACGCCAACGTCCTCGCTCCGCCCACTCACCCGCCGACGTTGTCGCTTCCGGGTTTCGCGGAGTTTCCCGGGGGTGACGTCATCACGCGGCGCCGCGTACCACGGCTTCTCGGGGAGAAAACGCTCCACCAGAACGGGCGGCGCGTCTCTCCCCTGCCGTCCGCGTTCGCCACGCCGCGCTGCGTCCTTCGCGGCGTTTCTTCTCCTCTGTTTTTTACCTCTGCGCTTTTGGGTGGGTCGCTGGCATTCTGTCACGACTACGGACTTACGAGGGAAGGAAGCGCAGAGGTCTGACATACTGGGGAGGGGTTTTTATTCTACAACAAATAAACAATAAACTCAAAGAAACAATGGCGCGGTAAGCTCCCATGGGCAGTACTCTGGCCATTCGGGCTGGAGGCTGCCCACCTCCTCGCTGGAGGAACGCCGCCGTTGTTGTTGCCGCTTCTCACCCCCCTGGAAGTGACGTGGGTCCCCACGAACCTTGCGACGATCGCAGACTGGCGCGATGGGCGGAGCCCAACTCTCGTCTCCCGTGCTCTCGTCGTCGTCCGTGTCGTCCCAGTCCACGGGGAGCCTTGCCAGCAGAGCGCAGAGTTCTTGGCTCGACATGGCGAAGATCGTGGGGGTCGCATCTTCTGCGCTCGCTGCCCACGTCACTTCCTCGCTGCTGCCGACGCCAACGTCCTCGCTCCGCCCACTCACTCGCCGACGTTGTCGCTTCCGGGTTTCGCGGAGTTTCCCGGGGGTGACGTCATCACGCGGCGCCGCGTACCACGGCTTCTCGGGGAGAAAACGCTCCACCAGAACGGGCGGCGCGTCTCTCCCCTGCCGTCCGCGTTCGCCGCGCCGGGCTGCGTCCTTCGCGGCGTTTCTTCTCCTCTGCTTTCCACCTCTGCGCTTTTGGGTGGGTCGCTGGCATTCTGTCACGACTACGGACTTATGGGGGAAGGAAGCGCAGAGGTTTGACATGCTGGGAAGGGGGTTTTATTAATACAAACAATAAAGAAATACAAATAAACAGCGGCGCGGTGGCCGAAAACGATTTAACTTAAATAACGAACTGAAACTAACCCGTAGGCGTGTGGCGATTGCCAGAACTCAAAACACTCATAACAAAACCAGGTCAAGTTCGTGTAGAGTCCACGAAAATGCCAGCGACCCCGAACGGGCGGAAACTTCCGGCATTTATGGGGCGTCAGGATTAAATTCCGGTGTGGAGCCCAGCTGCAGGCAATCCTGACAATTTTGCATGAAATTTAGCTTTATTTCTTAGTGCAATTAATGCACGTACTGATCCTTTGAACAAAATGCTATGTTCTTGGGCTGAACAAATTAACCTGTAAATTACATGAAATTACTATGACAATAACTATTATAATTCAGAAAAAAAGTCCCCAGTTCAGATCTTTCTTTGAACAATCAGGGAAGGATCTACTTGTTGGATATTTCCTATGGTTCAAAGCACTACCAACAGCTGCTAGAGCCAGTAGGAAATTACTCATATGCTAGACCTCATTTAATAATGTTTGGAGGCTGTGGTCTCTGAAGTCTTGACCATGTGAACTGAGATTGAATAGATTATGTTCAGAAATCTCTCCTTGCATTGTTACTTATTCATGTCTTTGCATTGACAGTCTTTACTTTACTTTACTTAGCAGACGCTTTTATCCAAAGCGACTAACAAGAGGAAGACACTTAATTTGTAGATCTTTTTTGAAGGTCACATTAAGGTTTGTGTCTGTATGTGAGTTTTACATGTAGGGACAAATTGGTTCTTAAACTTATTCTCCCAAGGTGGAAGTGCAGAGCCCATTTACCATGAAGTCATGAACTGTTCTGTTGCTGAGGGAGTGCCTTTTCACTGCATGACTGCATGATCTATTCGCCTGGAGACATCCAGCTCATATAAAGCCTGGGTAGCTGTCACAACATTCTCAGATGCCCTTTATGCCCCTTCATCATCATCTACTTCATGGGAGCTTTATCTGTAGGCACTTGAGTAAACATCATGCAAAAGACACTCTCATCATCTTCAACCATTTGTTTATTTAGTTATTCTTAATCTGGATTATTCCTCATTTGGTTTTGGTATTGTGCCACTTTGAGGAAGGTGAGAGCTGTTTTCATTACACTGTGTACAGTTCATGGGCCTGGGGAGCAGTGTGTGGGGACGGTGCTTTGCTCAGGTGTACCTCAGTGTCACCTTGGCGGATCGGGATTGGAACCGGCAACCTTCCTTATGGAAGCATCTGGATTTTGTACAGACCAAAGCATGGAAATCAGAGGGCAGCCAACGGGCAGAATTTTTAGAGGGCCAGGGCTTTTAAGAACTTCTGGTTCCATTCTGTCATAAAAACTAGGCTCTTTAAAACTGACAACATTAACACCATCTTTCTCTGCTGTGGGATTAGCATGTGCTGTTGGTGACACATATGATTTTTAGTTCCTCAAATGTTGTCTTTTTTCCCCCATAACCCTCCTAACCCTTCACCCCTCGCTTAGTTCTAAGCTGAAGAAATCCTTTATGGTCCCTTAGTCTTCCTTGGAGCGTAGAGCATATTTCCAGCTGGGAGTAAGGAAAAGTCAACCAGAAGTCAAACAGAGATTGTCCTTTGTCTTGCCACAGCCGGTTGCACAAAACCAGCACAATTTTTGGTGAGGTTTTTATTTGCTCAACCATATAAGCTTGAATGTAATTAAGGGACAAACTGAGAAAGCATTGAAATATTGGAAACTCCAGGACCATGATTTTTCAGGTGTTGTGCAGACCCCCCACTTTATATTCAAGCCTTGCCCCCACCCCCCGAAAAAAAAAAAAGTATCTTCAGGGTGCCAAAACATGATAGGAAGTGCCATGACAGGAATGTCTTGTTGGGGGTGGATGACCACTGCATTCTTGTATCTAGGGTCCTCTCTGGACAACCATCAAAGGACAATCTGGTTTCTGGCAACTATTTTGGGAGCCACATGTCCAGTAAAAAAGAGGGGTCTTCAAACCGCATTCGAGGGGCTCTTCTCCCCTCAGATGCTAGAGGTTCTGTCCAAGCTCCTGGGATCTACTCTTCTCCTTTTCCCCTGCTTATCCAGATTCAAACTCCCTCTCTGGAGTTTGGCTCCTTGATCTTTCTCTGTCTCTATTTCTCTTTTCTTTTCATTAATTTGGTCTTATCAGTAACACTGTCACCATTTTACACACAATACCTCCATGTTACAACAATAGTAATCTTCCTCTGTTAATAATTAGAAACATTCCTGTACATTCCTGTAACTTCAATTGTGCCATGCCTCTGTATGTCAAGGTAAAATCAAATCGAATACATTGATAATAGTTAATGGAGCCAGATAAAGAAAGGTTGATCTCTGATGTCCACTCCTCCGTCCATTGCTGGATTTCTATTTTCCTGCAGTTTTTTACAGCGTATAAATGTACCGGTCCATTGTTTAAAGGAAATTTTAGCATAACATTTTATTGGAATGTTCTGCTTACAGTCATATACAGTATTAAATACTTTATCTGCACTATATCAGTACTGGTGGGGAGGACCCTGGTGCTCTAACAAAAGAATGGGACAAAAAACATCTACTTTGGGGAACTCAAAACCATTTGCACAAACCCCATCCCCGGAGTTTCAGAGGCTGAAGCGGTTGCTGCGGACCGCACCGGGACTTCCCTATGTCCACACGGCAGGCTTGTGGCCGCACCAACAAACACACTGCCTTTTTAAACCACTGAACACACCCATTCACTCATACCACGCACTCACAGTGACAGTGACAGATGGCCAGACTGGTCCCGGAACACCGGTGCAGGTACTGCTTTAAAGGAATGACAACTAGTGTAGGTAATCGGGAAGGGGCGGTGCCTGCACTCATCAGAAATCATGTCCAGCTAACACTGAACGTCTGGGGGAATCATTACAAGTACATTTTCAAATATCACCAGAAACAAAATTATGTGGGCAGTTCACCAGACTGCTAAAATTTCTTAAAAATTATAATAAAACTGCAGTTTCTAATAAACAACAGACTATGCTTCTCACAAGCAAATCAGATTGATGCTTGTTGTCATCTTCTGAATAATCTAGGCGATTTCTCTGCATCATCCTTGGCATTTTGATGAGGCACATTAATTATTAGAGAGTACAGAGATTAACCCCTGTGGGGAATTTTGCTGTGATGTGTGAAACAAAAGCCTTCATAAATTCATGCTTATTTCAGGGCTGTGTTTGGTAACTTAATAATGTTAATTTACAGTATATACCTCATGTAGAGTATATGTCCTTGTAAACAATGCTGCTCTCAGCATGAAAGCACATTGCAACTCATGGGTGCTGTACATCCTTTTATGCCTATTATATCATTTGGCAATGGCGAGTAAAAAAAAATACTGAAAAAGGAATTGTGTAAATGACCTAGAACTATATGTTAAAATCCAGGGCCTAATAATCGACAAGTTCGATTAAACATAGATTAAACTTGCCGATGATTAATGCACCTTCATTCCCAATCGTCCAGCTCGTCTTTAAAGCTATCCTAGTATACAGGACCAAAACACAATCAATTGCAAATCTGCTCTGCATCTGTAACTCGGTGTTCATTGGCACAGAATAAAAAACCAGAGAGTAAATTTCGCATAGCTGACTAAAAATAAAAGGAAATCGCTACTGAGATCAAGACAGGAAAAGGTTAGCCTTTGGACTGACTTTTTTTTATTCCAGAACGCTCAATGTATCCACCATTTTTGTTGTTTTTTTATGCTAATTCTAAAATACAGGTCTTTAGATTCTAAAAAATATGTTCTGCTTTAACACAGACACACACGCATATGTACATCAGCACCACCCTCAGACTGAGTTGTAAAAAAGCACACATGAAGACCATGTGGTGTTGGAGAAGAGAATAGAGTGAGTAGAAAAAACTCTTTCTCCCTCCACACAAAGCACTGTATTCAACCACTCCAATTTGATGTTACCTGGCAGAAAGAGGCATGGCACAATAGAGGTTAAACAGGGCGGTTAGAACAGTTTCTAATTTATTAACACCGGTAAATAATTATTGTGGTTACATGTGAATATTGAATGTAAAAAGGTACCAAGGTTACAGAGAAAGTAAAAATAAGAAGAAAGAGTAAAGAGGGAGAAGTGAATAAGAGGAGGAGAGAAAGACTCAGAAACCTTCCGGTTTCCGATGGAAAAAACCTCTGAGCAAGAGAGCCCAGAGTCCCATTTTCCACATGTGCGCAGGCTTTTATACCCCTGGCCTACAGGAAGTTGTCACTGGCCTACAGGAAGTTGTCACTGACCAATCAGAACCTGTTGTTTCTGATGTCACGCCCCCGGTGCCTCCCATTTGGTGAAGACAAAGAGGGTGGGCGGTCCTGACGGCTGATACTTCGCACGTTGACGTCGGACAAAAGGCATGTAAAAACCGGGGTGTCGAATCTTCACCCTCAACCGTCGACACAGGAATGTTACACCTCCCCCTGCAGACATCTGTTATGCAAGACAAAGCAGGCTCCCGCGATGTCCATTCTTACAGAGTCAAACCTTAATTTGTCTCTACAGTGGAAATGCCAATTAATGCTCTTCATCAGCACACATCGCTACCTCTCTGTCTCTCTTCCAGCTTCTTGAAATCTTCCATCTATCGTTGGTTCTCTCTCCAGCTTGCGTTCCTGACTGCTCTTCAAAGGCATGTCCCCACCCCCGTCTCTCTGTGCGCATGCCATACTACCTTTGTGCGAGGGAGCAGCCACCCAGTCGCAGCGAGTGCCATCTTTAGACTCAATCACTCAGCAGCGCGGTGGCACTGCTTTTGTCTCTCCTTGTCACGCGCAAGACTCTTCCCATTTTCATGTTTTCCCATAGACCACTTTTATGTGCGCAGGGGCGGTGGAATGTGCATGTGTGCATCTAGGCAGGCTCAGAATAGGAAGCCACTGTACACTCCGTTCGTGTGTGTGTGTGTGTGTGACAGTGTGTGGGAGAGAGAGAGAGCTGAGGGAGAGATGGAGCATGACAGGGAGAATACTCATTTGCACAGAGCAGTGGGGAGAGCGAGAGCCGGGCGCCTTGTGGCTGGATGATGCAATTTAACAACAGTCATGTGGCATTTTCCTCACAGGGCAATCTGCATGGCATAAACAGATACTATCAAAACGGTCCAAAATCAATTACCCAAGCCTGGCTGCTCCAGCTCGGAGACACCGCCTTTTTTGTTGCAGAAACATGCAGGATGTATCAAAAAGTCCCATATTTCCCCCCTGGGCTATCATTAGTAAAAAGGGCCGGGTTTTTTCAGACAGGTGGAGGCTGTCATGTGCCAGACCAGACAGGGGCAAACTTTCACACTGAGCAAAACATTGTTGCCAATCCTGATTAAACTTTTTTTTTTTTTTTCTGCGCAGTTGGTCAGCATTTTTTTCAATCACATTTGACATCCAGTGTAATGCAGTGGACCGAAAAGTATGGAACAAGGAAAAATCTTTGTGTTGAATTTATAATGGAAGAAAAAGTGACAACAAGCTGAAATCTGTTGTGTCTCCAAAGGCAAAATGTAATGTTATAAAGACTTTTCTAGAACGACCTTAGAACAAAGCCTTGATTTAGTAAGGATGCTTCAACAGCTTCAGAAACCTGGTGTGGTGGCCTTGAGTCTAAAAGCATTTGGATGATTAGAAAGTTGTTCATGTCTTTCTCTTTTTCACACACACACACACACACACACACACACACACACACACACACACACACACACTCACACGCAAATACCCAAAAGCTACATTATATAACAATGAAAATGCATGAGATTCTTTCTATAAAAAAGAGAGATCGGCTTAGTTAAAATCAAACGTTAAATGCCAGTAAATGTTCACAAAATAGTGTCAAAGTATCCTTACTAGATCAGAATATGCCTGTATGGAAGAAAGCCTAAATACGTGTTTTACATGTGGTGTATTTTAAACACAGTTATAGCAACCGCCCCTCCCCTCCACTCCCCAATGGGGGCACACAGGCGACAACGTGGACCTCGACCCAGAAACAGATGAGGAAGGAGTCTTCCTCTCCAAATACAAGGTGGCCATCTAGGACCCCATCTTTTTTCAGCAGCTTGGAAAATGTACAGTAGCTTCTGCTCAGCATTGTAGGCTATGCTGGTTGCCTGGTCTCATTTATTTTTTATGTAACCACTATTATTTTTTAGTTAATTCATTATATTTTATGCATTAATTACAACTAGCTTTGAACCATTGGCAGGCAATTAGCTTGTCTAGTAAGAGTTTCATGCTTTCACAGTAACACACAATGTAAACACCAGTTTAATGAATTTTTTTTTAATTAAATCTTTGTCATTAGTGTGTTCAAGTTGTTTCACTACAGATAAATCAGCAGAAGAAACAACAAGAAAATGTTCATAACATTGCAGAACAAAAATGTTGGTGTCATTTCAGATATAATTTTAGACCGCCGCCCCATCGGTTAAGTCATGCAGCAGCGCTGACAGCTTTTGACAGGAAAATTACTGTACTAATGTTCTGCCTTTCTCTCTCTCTGTGTTCTGGCCATGACATGGTCGCTGTCATGCTCGTTTTTCTGTGCTGGTTTTCCAGGGAACTGTGCACGTTTGTATATAATTACCAAGTGGAGCTTTGGTCAATTTTGGAGCTATTAGCAGTAAGTGACATACTCCAACTTTAATTAGCCCTTTTTTCAACCCAGATATGTAGACCTTTAAACAAAGAACTCTGAGGCCAGAAGGACAGCTAGTAATATCTTCTGTACCACCCAGGCCTCTACTCCTTGTAGTTACAAAAATAAAATGAAGAGTAACTGTCTGTGCTGATGATTCCTGGTGTGTTAAGGGGCAAAGCTTATTTAAAAAGAACAGTACTTTGGAGGCAGAAGGTGAGCAAGAAGGGGATTATGGGAGGGGAGCAGCTGGGCCTGGGCCTGTCACACAGAGGGACAGCAGAGTCTTTATTAACGCACCTCAGCAGTGGCAGGAGGCGTTCACTAATGGAAACCCTTCAAGGTGGCATTGTCGATGCCCACTCCCTGCCATCCTGGTGTGCCAGTGAGATGTGTGCTGACAGGCTATTAGAGCACAACTCACACCCCAGTCAGACGGGTGGGTTGGAGGAGGGAGAAACGCACAGAGTTTTATGGAGGAAAAGGATGTCGCATGGAATATTTCACGGAGGGTAGCAGTCAACCTTCTCTGAGACCCCCTGTCCATGCTCCATTGGCACCATGAGGAAATTAGTTTGGCGGTTGTTAATTAAAAAAGGAATCATCATGGTCGACTAAGGCCTCGTCCCTACTCTACATCACGCTGGGTTGAATATCAGACCCAGGCATCAGAAAAACAGGGATTAGGTGGAAGCGGGTATTTTTAGGCCTGCTTGCATTTATCTTGCATATGCAAATATTTTTCACAGGCAGCAATTTAATCTCTCTAAGCATGCTGGGAAATGCTCTGGCACTTAAAAAGGGCACCAGGCATCTACAAGACAACAAACAACAACACCAGCAACCCAGTGGGTGAAAAATATCTTTTAAGGCACAAACGACATACTTTTATCTGTGAGTTACACAATGGACTAAATGAATAGTCACTTTGTTGAAAATCCTTTTGTAAGTATCCAGTACTGATGATTTGAAATGATATTTTTATATTATACTTGGGACATATAAGGATTGTAATTTAATTGTAAAAAAAAAGCTCCTCTATGGGAGTGTGTGTAATTTGTTTTTCACTGTTGGCTGATGAATGAGAGTTATTCCCCAATTCATAAAACCAAAAATCACCTGCCTAATGCAGAAAGATGAACCATGCTCCATTCGCAGTGAGGATCTTCATCTTCAACAACATGTAAAATCAAGTCATTCAGGCAAGAAAGAGGCACCATAAGGTGAAATTGAAGTGATTTTGATACACTGCAGCACAGTGCACACAACAAATTGTGTCATCTGCAGTGGGCAGCCATGACAGGCACCCAGTGAGCAATGTGTGGGGATGGAGCTTTGCCCAGTGCCACCCCAGTGGCACCTTGGCGGGTCGGGATTCAAACCGGCAACCTTCTGATTTCTTAACCTCTAGGCCACCACTGCCGCCCAATGAGTGTGAAAAAGTATATGGCACTATATGGCAATATATGGCACTAGAGTGCTCTGGTGGAACAAAAATTAATAAACACACTTGTTCTGTCATTTGGGTTTAACACATCAAGTTGCAGTGACATAAGCTGAGCTCAGATGGACTCGCCTGCTGACATTTGGATGAATCATAACCACATGAGCCCTTACTAACATTGCTTTTTGGCATGAAAATCTCCTTTAATAAAAAGCTCTGGCATTTCTGCAACAGCAGGGATTATTCTGAGTGTCTGTTTTATAAACTCCAAGCTTGGGACACTCACGCGTCAACATGTATGTGCAACACTAATAAACAGGTCAGCTCATACATAACTGACCTATGGCATTATGACGTCAGTTGATACATTCAGTGTTTCTTTTTATTAATTGCAGATCTATACATTGAATCAACATAATAAAGGAATGTTTGTTAATAGATTGGGTGGTAGTAGTCTAGTGGGTAACACACTCGTCTCTGAACCAGAAGACAAAGGTTCAAATCCCACTTACTACCATTGTGTCCCTGAGCAAGATATTAACCCGGGGGACTGTCCCTGTAACTACTGATTGTAAGTCGCTCTGGGTAAGGGCGTCTAATAAATGCTGTAAATGTAAATCTATTTCATCATTAGATGACAGAGGCCTAATAGGCTTCTCTCGAAAATCGAGAGAAAATAAGAAA
Source organism: Denticeps clupeoides (assembly GCF_900700375.1). NCBI lineage: Eukaryota > Metazoa > Chordata > Actinopteri > Clupeiformes > Denticipitidae > Denticeps > Denticeps clupeoides. The sequence continues at coordinate 8,190,878 of NC_041725.1, forward strand.
AAAGTATTGAGTAATGTCCATATTCTGCTTTTTTTCTCCAGAAGAACTACAAATTTACTAGGCTGAGATGAGATATCAGGCTTTAAAAGGCATGCTAAATCAAAGATGTATAACAACCATTTTCTGAAGTAATTTATAAATTCAATCCATCCATTTATCTGTCCATGCATCCATTCATTTTCCAAGGCAAAAGATTCATGAAGATTCTATTATTTTAATCTCAAGATCAGTTTAATGTTATTTTCTATGGTCTGTCTTTTTTGCTTTATCGTTTACTATCCGTATAATTATCCATTGCTTCAAAATTTATAATTTATCAAGCCTCCTCATGTTTGTAGAGGTAACCATATGTTTGCCATTGGCAACTTCAATATGTAATGAACTGCTCAGTAATAAACTGCAGAAAAATTTACACTGGCTTTCCATTTCAAAACCCTGCAGACCTTTTTCAGTCGTTTCCAACATGTGATGTCTCCAACTTCCAGCAGGAAAACCTCATCCTGCAAACTAATAACCAGGGCTTAAAATCAATTCTTTGTTCATTTGTAGTGCAACACAAGTAAATGGATGGTGCCCCAACAGATGAAAAAGCTGCATTGGCTGCCCTTCACACAGCAAATTGATTGGGTTTCCTCTTAAGTTCCTTTAATGAGTGCTCTTGCAATGGAAAAGATGCAATGCAGAGCTAGATAAGATGTCCTTACAATTGTCTCAAAAATTCAATCCCATTTGTTTTAATGGCCTTTGATGACACAGGTGCTGGAACTGAGACCTCGTCTTCATCAATGCTGCTCCATTCTCCGGCTAAACCCTTGGTTATCAAACTGCAGTCTTTTGGCTTCTTATAGAGGTACACCAGGAGTGTAGTTCTCTGTGGTGTGGTAGCATTACCTGCAGCACTCACAGTGGACAATAAATTAAACTTGTTGGTCATAATGGCCATATACTTCGAGAGCCAAATATTTTCATAGGACGTGTTTGCTGTGAAAGGTTTCCGAACCATTGATCTAACGGGCAGCGGCCGCAGTACAGTGTCTCGTCTTTGCTTCTGATAAATACCTGCGTGCACAGTCAAAAACTGTTTTATTTAATTCTGTTTACTTTAGTCTAATACGAAGCAAAAGCCCATCCCACACATCCCCAGTCAGCCCTGTTTTTTTTTCTCATTGTGCCGAATTCGTACGAATCTGTAATTTCCCCCTTAATGCACTGGCATTTCATTTCGCCGTTTCATCAAGCTGTTTTCTGGAGGAGGCGAGGAGACGCACAAAGGAAGGCGCTCTGACCGCTTCCCCTGCCACTCGCTGTAATTACAGCTATTGATGAAAGCCAGAAAGCACTTATGTGTAATTACAATTCTTTTGGAAGCAACAGCTGTTGTCACAACGCCGCCAGAATGCTGGAGCAAGAGAAGGAATCCTGGGATTCCGATTAAAAACGCTCACATTACTGTGCATAACTCACAGGAAAAAGGGCACAGTCCACACTTGATGTTTATTTCAGCTGTTACATTTATTTATTATTTATTTTTCTCAGAAAATTAAGAAACAATAAAGATGGACAACAAATTAAGTAATCTGAAGAAATAAGACAGTAAGGGGAGACAACACTATAAAATGATTTTTCAATGTGAAACATTGATGAGGGACGATTATTTCCCATACGTTGTACATGAGCATCACTGAATGTTTGACTATGAAAATATACCACAATTATTCTCCCTCCTGGAAAATATAAATGTTTCTGATTGGAAAGTTTGGAAATGTCCTAGCTATTGTTGGATAACAACTGCTTGGTCCATTAAAAGGCATCAAATTAGTCAAACCTCTCCAAAAAAAGGTCTATCCTGCAAAAGCTCATTGCCTAAGCTCAAGCTCATCCTGCAGTTGGTGAACCCAATGACTCAATCCCACTTGGCCATCAGCCACTCACATGCAAACCTAACCCTCAGACCTGGCTCCAGGGGTCAGCCCTGGTAGCCCCATATCGGGTGTGGTCCATCCTGTCACCTCAGATAGTTTGATATGGGAGACCCTGCCAGGAGCGTAAAGCTCTGGACGACCTAGCTCTGAGGACCATAGAGACCCGTAAACCCTGCCAACATGATAAGACTATAGTTGCTGGGAAAAGGGATGTCTGGTCTGATCAGCTTAACCTGCTTTCCTGATTGATCTTTATTTGGACAAGCAGATGGAAAAATTGTTGCAGCATGATGGAAGGCTATGTATTCTATACATGCTTGTATGTATTTATCATATTGAATATTAAAATGGCAAGTAACTATATTTAATGTGTTAAATTTAAGTGTGAATTAAGTGGATTAAATCCATGCTGAGTTTTTTAGAGAAGAAAACTCATCTCCTAGGCAATGGGCAGGAATGATCCCTCAGAATGGTCCTTGCAACAGAGCTGCAGGAAAATCTCCTGGAAGAACCGAAGACACCTGGAAGCTGGAAAAAAAGGACTCTGAAGCTAAATGGTGGCTAATGGTCCCCAACCTTTTTTCTTCTACTTCATGTACTCAACAATATGGTTTTATTCTCTTTTTTATCGCTATAATTTTTTTAAATAATTTCCCTCTGATTCAGATGATGAATGAATGAAGTGGGTTTCATTTATTGTGGTTCTTTCCCTCAATGATAAAACTCATAGGGGTGACTGACAGCTAAGAATGAATTACAACCAGCCTTTCACATACATCATTTCCGCTCTCATTGAGTCTCATATCATCATGCTGAAAACACACACACACTGTCAGATACTCATGCTTATTTTTTCCTTGGCATATGCTTTGTGTTTGCTCAGGGTGATTAAGATGAAAGTCCCATATCCCCCTGAGTGTGGGTGGAAAATTGGGGGTGATTTTTTCCCATGTCGCCCTCTTCTCTTCCATCCTCCATAACCACTCGCTCTGAATTAGCCACTGCCCTGTCAGTTAACCTCAACCCTACTAAGTCATCCATCCAAACCTACTCCAACTTGCCATCCAACGATGAAATAAATCTCACTTTTTGACAAGGCAAAAAGGAAAACCTCAGAAGCAGGAAACCTAGATGTGATAGCTACAACCTTATATACAGTCAGGGGAAATTTACTTGAACCCCTGATAATTTTGTAAGTTTGCCCACTAACAAAGAATTTATTAGTCTATAAATTCAATTGTATAACTGTATAAAAGCTGTATCTGTCCAACAAGATTCTGGACCTACACGAGGATGTAATAGGCTACTAGACCATCAGCAAGCAGCTGGCAGCGAAAGTGACACATTACGATAACACACTGCACCATGAAGGGTTGAACGATTTTGCAGCCTGCAAGCTCCCACTGCTTAAGAAAACACATGTATAGGTTTGCCACTGAACATATAAATGATCCAGAGGAGGACTGGGTGAAACTGTTGTGGTCAGATGAGACAAAACATTGAGCTCTTTAGCATCAACTCATGCTGCCTATAATTCCAAGATGACTGTCTCAACCCATTAAATAACCATATTGCATGGATGGGGCCCTCAGCCAGGGCACTGAAATGGGTTGTGGGTGGGTATTCTACCATGACAATGATCCAAAACACCTTAGCAAGGCAACAAGAAGAATCATAGAGGTCTGGATACTGACTAAGCCAGACTATATCCCAAAGAAAATGCTTCTCAACAAAGTTGGTTAGACAGGCTTGGGAAACTCATAATGGCAGTAGTAGGGTAAAGTTATTTCATCCATTTCAAGTCAACGTCTGTGTTAGTTGTTTCAGATTATGTTTTTCATAAATGTTGAAATTTGACACCAGCTGCTAAAAATTATAGTATTTGACTGTACTTTGATACGTAAGTAGTGCAGTCTACAGTACATTTTTACTTAAGTAGCAATTTAAATGGAGGACTTTTACTTTTAGTGGAGTAAAATTTTACCCTGTCTAACTACTTTTACACAAGTAGATTAGTAGTAAAGTTTGTGTACTTTATCCACCACTGCCCACCTGTCACGACTACGGACTTACGGGGGAAGGAAGCGCAGAGGTCTGACATACTGGGAAGGGGGTTTTATTATTATTCATAAACAAACAAATACAAAGAAACAATGGCGCGGTGGCCGAAAACAGTTTAACATAAATGAAGAACTAAAACTAACCCGTAGGCGTGTGGCGATTGCCAGAACTCAAATTACGAACAGTGTTACCAACTAAAGTTCACGAAAATGCCAGCGACCCTGAACGGGCAGAAACTTCCGGCATTTATGGGGCGTCAGGATTGGATTCCGGTGTGGAGCCCAGCTGCAGGCAATCCTGACAGAGCCCCCCCTCCAAGGGCTACGTCCTCGGAGCCCCAACAGTACCATCAGTGGAGGCGGCGGGGCGGACGGCGGCAACCACAGGGCTCCTGCCCTGCTGTATCCTCCCCTTGGAGGACCCGGTCCCTCGGGCTGGCTCCCCGGCGTGGTCAGGCGTGGCGGCCCCGGTCCCTCGGGCTGGCTCCCCGGCGTGGTCAGGCGTGGCGGCCCCGGTCCCTCGGGCTGGCTCCCCGGCGTGGTCAGGCGTGGCGGCCCCGGTCCCTCGGGCTGGCTCCCCGGCGTGGTCAGGCGTGGCGGCCCCGGTCCCTCGGGCTGGCTCCCCGGCGTGGTCAGGCGTGGCGGCCCCGGACCCTCGGCCTGGCTCCCCGGCGTGGTCCCGCTTGGCGGCCCCGGACCCTCGGCCTGGCTCCCCGGCGTGGTCCCGCTTGGCGGCCCCGGACCCTCGGCCTGGCTCCCCGGCGTGGTCCCGCATGGCGGCCCCGGACCCTCGGCCTGGCTCCCCGGCGTGGTCCCGCATGACGGCCCCGGACTCCCGTACCTGCACACAATAATCAGGGCCGATCCATCTGGGTACGTGTGGGCCCTGTCTCCACATGTCCCCTCTGACACGTCTTGTGTCACCCCCTGCACCGCGCAGGGAGATTGTCCCAGAGCCTCCGGCGACTGTTCCAGGCACCCCAGGCTGGTGCCTTCTGGGACTATGCAGCCCCTCTCGCTGCACGGCCCTGGTGCCAAGGGGGGGGCATTGCCAGACCATCCAGCTAGCCCCTTCTGCGTCCGTTGGGACAAGCAGGCCCTCTTCCTGCCTGTCCCAGCTGGGTCCTCATGCCTACCCGGGGGCTCTATGGCGCTCCACCCCTCTGGAGGCAGACGCAGGCCCATGCCTGGCCCGCCCTCCTCACTGGCTACCGGAGGACCCAGCTCCATCGCTTCCCCACCTCCCCTCCCCTCAGGAGGAGTCCCCAACCCGAACTGCACCCCCCCAAAAAATTCTTTGGGGGAGCACCCCCCCCGGCTGGACTTAGGGGTACCTTGGGGCTTGTCCACCTCGCCTTGGACCAGCACATTCGGGTCAGGAACCTCCTCCCTGGGGTTCGGCTCCGCGGCTGGGTCGCCATCTGGTGGACACAAAGAGGGGAAGTGGGGGCGACATACGGACACATATACCACGCACACACACACAGACAGAGACAGACAAAAGAGAGGGTCGTCTGGCTCCCTCTCTGGGCTCTCCGGGACCTCCTCAGGGGGCACAGCCAGGATCTCGGGAGGTGCGACCTTCTCGTCGCCCGCCAGTGCTTGGTCTTCTTGCCCCGGATCCTGACTGGCGCTGGATGTGGTGGAGGGGCAGAGTTCGATCCCTGGCTCAGGCTCTGGCCGATCAAACTCCGCCCTCAGTCTCTGCTGAAAGTCCCGAAAACTCCCGTCGGTCTCTCCCTGCTGCCAGAGGGCTGTGCTCCAGCCCCATGCTGATCCAGTCAGACACGTGAGGATGGTAGTGATCTCGTCCGTGTCTGCTGCCCCACTGAAGGGTCCTGGGACCATTTGGCTGTCCCACACGGGGCTGGGTACGTCGCTGGAGATGGTGGTGGCCGTGTGGCGTGGGGGGTGGTGGACGTCTTCTCCAGCATGCGGGGGCGCTGGTGATGCGCTGCCGTTCAGCTGGGGAACGTCCGAGCAGAGGGAAGGCGGGTTGGCGACTGGAGCTGGGAGGGCATCTTCCCTGTGAGGCAGTTCCGGCAGTGCAGTTGCTGGCTGGCGACCTCCTGTCGCCCTGTTCCACCAGCTTACCCCCGCATCGCTGTCCTCCTCCTCACTGTTGTCGCACCTCTGGGACTGACGTGGGTTTCCACGGACCTCGCAACGATCATGGACGGGCACGATGGGCGGAGCCATCCCGGCACCGACTGCCCAATCGGCGTCATCCTCGTGTTGGTCCGTGTCGACCTCATACCCTCGGAAGTCACGTGGATCTTCACGGATGTCGCGACAATCTCGGACGCGCGCGCTGGGTGGAGCCATCCCGGCCCCGACTGCCCAACGAAAATCCACGTCATTGTCGCTTTCGTCATCCGTGTCCTCCCACCTGTGACTCCGAGGTTCGTCCACCCTGCGGACATCCTGGACCCATGGTGCGATCAACTCCCAGGGACAGTACTCTGGCCATTCGGGCTGGAGCCTGCCCACCTCCTCTCTGGAGGGACGCCGCCGTTGTCGCTTCTCACCCCCCTGGAAGTGACGTGGGTCCCCACGGACCTTGCGACGATCGCAGACTGGCGCGATGGGCGGAGCCCAACTCTCGTCTCCCGTGCTCTCGTCATCGTCCGTGTCGTCCCAGTCCACGGGGAGCCTTGCCAGCAGAGCGCAGAGTTCTTGGCTCGACATGGCAAAGATCGTGGGGGTCGCATCTTCTGCGCTCGCTGCCCACGTCACTTCCTCGCTGCTGCCGACGCCAACGTCCTCGCTCCGCCCACTCACCCGCCGACGTTGTCGCTTCCGGGTTTCGCGGAGTTTCCCGGGGGTGACGTCATCAAGCGGCGCCGCGTACCACGGCTTCTCGGGGAGAAAACGCTCCACCAGAACGGGCGGCGCGTCTCTCCCCTGGCGTCCGCGTTCGCCGCGCCGGGCTGCGTCCTTCGCGGCGTTTCTTCTCCTCTGCTTTTTACCTCTGCGCCTTTGGGGGGGTCGCTGGCATTCTGTCACGACTACGGACTTACGGGGGAAGGAAGCGCAGAGGTCTGACATACTGGGAAGGGGGTTTTATTATTATTCATAAACAAACAAATACAAAGAAACAATGGCGCGGTGGCCGAAAACAGTTTAACATAAATCAAGAACTAAAACTAACCCGTAGGCGTGTGGCGATTGCCAGAACTCAAATTACGAACAGTGTTACCAACTAAAGTTCACGAAAATGCCAGCGACCCCGAACAGGCAGAAACTTCCGGCATTTATGGGGCGTCAGGATTGGATTCCGGTGTGGAGCCCAGCTGCAGGCAATCCTGACACCACCACCCTGTTTAACTGCCGTGTGCCCAGTGTCCCAGTTTGAAGGCCTCTCTCTTTCTTCAGCAAACATAAGCCGCAGTTGCAGTTTAGTCACACATCAGACCAAAGCACAGACTCATTGGAAAACCTCAGTCGGGCTCCGATGTTCCACTCTTTGAGTAAAGGGGGACAAAGGCCCTGAAGCCTATTATGACAAAGAGCCCTCACAACTGTGTCCCTTGAAACATTCACTCCAGAAGAGGCCATATCAGGAACAATCATCATGGCAGATGTCTGGGGACCTTTGCTGACATCTCTGATTCCTCTCCAAGAATCTCGAAATCTTACACTTACAGCCATGGCCAGGTTTGTTTCTTACATAATTTGTCTCCTTGCCCTTGGTAATTATGCAATGTACAGCAGTTTTAGACACTGTGAATTGCTCAGAGATGGCATTGTTGTCTTCCTCCTTAGCATGAGTCTTATTTTAGGCAAAATTAAAGTTGTTTGAAAGCCTATTGACTGCAGAGATGTGGTTTCAAAGATGATTGATTTGAAAACATACCTACAGTAATTAACCAAACATTCACATGAACTAACAACCACATTTTTTACTATATTTGATGTAAAGCAAGCAATTTATTATATATTACAAAATGTATCATAAGCTATGTTTCATTATTTCAAGTTTGATCAATTCTGATAACACTGGGAAGAAGTTAGGTAAAATGTTTCATAAATCCTATTAATGTTGGCCTCAACTTAAATATAACTCAATTTAAATTGGATTATATTTTATTATTGTCCTCTCTCACTGTTCAAAAAAAACATTGAAATGGTATCATTTCTTTGTTGGTGGGCAAACATATAAAATCAGCATTTTTTGTCCTGACTGTACACACACACACACACACACACCTGTTTCATATATATGTTTGTGTGTGTGTGTATTATACACTGATATATGCAATTTGTCATCTGTCAACTGTCATCAAACAATGAAATACGAACAGGTGTTTATAAATCTGTTTGATGATTACTGATGAGGGGGAAATGTTTCTTGGGAACAATTCTTATTTAATGGAATCAAGCAACTCACACTGACTAACAGTTTCTGTAAATGTTATAAATTGCTTTGAAGGCCAGGAGGCTTGTGAAGTAGGATATGAACCTAAGAAGTGGAGCTCTTTTTTTGGCCGTGCTGACACTGTAAGATGGGACGTCGCAGGGCCATGGTGTTTCTGCACTTTTGTTGTGCATGGAGGTTCAACACCTCCGTTTTACATGTCTTTGTCGGATGCCATTGCAGCATTTGGCGGCCCTCCCCGAGCCAAAGATGCGAGGTTCCAGCCATCGGGATCACCTGCTCTCTTTGTCTTCCCTAGATGGGAGACAACAGGGGCATTACATTAGAAACAACAGGTTCTGATTGGTCTGTGACAGCTTCCTGTAGGTCAGGTGTATAAAGGATTGTTCACATGTTTTAGCGGGCAAATTTTTTTTTTCTCAGCTTCTTTTCAATAGGAACTGGGCCTTCTGGTTCTTGAGTCTTTTCTCTCCTCCCTTTTTTGTCCTGGATCAGGTGATGTCTCTGAAGCTTGGTTTAGGTTGTTCTGTCTATTTCTATATTTTCCTCCTGTCTTTCATTTTGGTTTTCTCTGTAACATTGGTCGCTTTTTACATACAATATTTACATGTAACTGCAATAATAATCTACTGGGGTTAATAAATTAGAAACTGTTCATCCTTTTAACTTCTATTGTGCCATACCTCTTTCTGCTAGGTAACATCAAGTTGAAGTGGTTTCAATACAGTCCTTTTGTGTGTAGAGAGAGGTTTTTACTCTATTCTCCACGGTTTTACAAATGGTGACCCAGACGTGATACCTTTGTTCGGATGTGGATCTGCGACCGTAAGTTTTTTGAATTTTACTGTATAGTGAGAAATAGAATATATGTGTTTTAATTTAAATAAAAATGATCTACATATCCTAAAATGCCCAGGATCGTAGAAACCGAGGCATTTCTAAATCCATATCCACTCCGACAAGGTATAAAATGAGCATGGACTAATAAAGGAACTCTATTGCACAATAGAGAAACTCACAAACCAAACTGTAACCAGTAATAACCAAGATTTGTGACATTTTAGGTTACCGGTATTACATTGAACATCATAAACCATTTCCCATGGTGAACAATTTGATAATAACTGATCAGGGAGTGGAAATTGCAAAGTTAAAAGATTCATGTTCATGTTCAGTATGATCAGCATGTTTAGGATCAGAATTTATATTTATGTGAAAATGTTTTTCCCTCTGAACACCTCAACAATGCTATAATCTCAAATAGTAATGTTTAGTGATAAAGGTGTAATTCTCTAATCACATGGCAACAAGCGAGACTTTTTATTTGTATTTATTTTCCGGCCACTGTTGTTGAATAGACTCAGTAAGTCGATGCAAATTCGCAGAGTTATGAATTCCCTGATATAGGTGGAATTTTCTAATCATATGGCAACAAGCGGCACTTTTTATATGTTTTCATTTTTCTGGCCACTGTTGTTGATTAGACTTAATAAGTCGATGCAAATTCACAGAGTTATGAATTCCCTGATATAATTTTAAGCTTCTATATAATTATTTTCACTATATTTACATGTCTTTGTGTTACAATATCTGATCATTGTTTTCATTTGTTTTTGTCTGGTTTGGTTTTAATGTACAATGGACAATGTTTTTCTATGTGTACAATCTGTATGCAAAACTACAACCTTTGACTTCATCAGACTCCAAACATTGAACCCCACCAAGTCTTCAGACTCCAGACAAAGAACCCAACCAAGTGTGTAAAGCCTTTGATCAAGTTGAGTATTATACACTCTAAAAACTGCTGGGTTAAAAACAACCCAATTTGGGTTATTTTGGTAACCCAGCGCTGGGTCAAAACGGGACCAACCCAACGCTGGGTTATTTTGACCCAACAAGTTGGGTTACATGTTTAACCCAGCATGCTGGGTTGCGATTTTTAACCCAACTATTGGTTAAAAATGACTACGCTGCTGGGTTGAATGCAACCCAAAATAGGTCAGAAATGTAATCTAGAAACTTGTGATTAAAATTACTAAAATAAAAACAATTCTACAGCAACATACTTCAATAATGGAATTTTATTCATGACAAAACATGTAAAAAATGTGTCCATATGAATTTAAGATATTTTTTCCATCTCCACTCCATTAAGACAATTTTTATGAAAATGTATCAAACTGTATCACAGAAAAACTGTGACTGATGTCAGTAACAACGCATCACATTTTGAAAACTTTATCGTGTATAAACATCAATAGATACTAAGATATAAGAGTCATCTGTAAGAAACACACAACAAAGCAGACATCAGACTTAATAACAACTATGAGGATCAGATTTGGTAAAAATAAACTTGCAACTTTTCTAAAAAGTGCCCTCTGTAAAAAAAATAAATAAATAATTAAAAAAATACAATACTAGACACATCCAACACAAGAAGAATCAGATACAAAATGAACAACTGCAAGCCTATTTGCTCTAATCAGTGCAACAATCCAGACACAGGCATGAAGAGCTGTGCTATAAGCATAATTGTGTCTTACCCTGCTAGCTCATTCTTCAGCTTCTGAACCTTTGGAGGTAGCTCATTTCTAACTTAATTTCACATTGCCTGCTGAATGAAGGTAAAAGTGTTTTTCTGCTCTTCGGTACTGCAGGTGAAGTACGTAGGTAAAGCCAAACAAGAGGCACATTACTTGAGGTAGGTTGGTAAGTGCTTCCATTGCCAGGTTGCCCTCTCATATGATGACCAGTCTTGAGGGGTGGCAATGCTGGGCTTGCAGTACTGTTGTCCCTGAAGCAGAGGAATAAGTGTCCATGGAGTCTCCCTCAGTAAGGCTCTACATAGTGCAAGAAACAAGACAAAAAGAGAATATTCAGGTTCACAGCAATTTGTCTACAATCAGCTGTATAGAATTATTTGATATTATAATTTTTGTAATTCAATGTGATTTTATTTTAGGCACTGTAAACAAGCTATTTTGTGTGTGTTTATATATAGGTGTCTTTCATGTTGTGACAGTAGGTGGTATATTGCACAATTTGATATTTGAATGGTACAAATGGAGAAAGGGTTTACTCACTGAACTGCTCTTGAAGAACATAGATGCGTCATCTCCAAGAATGATTGAAAGTCCTCTCAGGACAAGGCATCTAATGGCTGTTGTCTCTGTGCTCTGCAAAGTGGTATAAAACACACTTGAATGTAATACAAAGGAAATATATCTTATATCAGTTTATTTGTCCATATAGAGAAATACCACAAGGGAAGGTGGGAGAACAAGTTTATGTATTGAACTAACCATCAATACCATTACAAGAAGAAAAGAGAAATATCAACCCACCATTGTGTTGTAGCAGGTCAGCTAATTGCTTTCCTATCCAACCTGTCTTCCTCTTGAAATTTCCATCAAACCTGGACACAACCCATCAAGAACACCAAAGAACTCTTCTTTAAGATTTCTACCAACAATCCTGTTAAACCCTAGGTAAACCTGGAATATATGAAATATGCTCAGTTTTGATATTCAGGCAGCGTTATTAATAACATAAATAAACCTCTCTGAACATCATGTATGTAAAACAAATAAGAAAAAAAAAACATTAAAGGACACATTCACAAACCTGGCTTTCAGTGAAAACGCTGGCCAGCGTTGGATCATCTGGTTGATGTCAGGCTCATCCTTTACTACCTCCTCTCGTCTAAGCAAATGTGATTCCTGATGCAAGCAAGGAAAGTGCTTAGTTCTTGAATAAGTTCCATGTTTTAGCCTGTAATGTTTAAAAAATTGTGCTCTTCTCGCAGATATCAGAGCAGTACTTGCATTTCCAAAGCATTTTAAAGTGGCTTTAAACAAAACTAGTAGAAGGCTACTGTAGCGTCTGCGTAGGATCACAGATGGTCGATCTTCAAAGAACCTTTTAACCTTTGACATTCACATATAAATTACAAACCTGGACCCTCAGCCTGATTGTCCCGTCTTCCCCCACTGTCACAAACATGATGCTAAACAGACTGGGTCTGCAAACTGCTCATCGGGGCTCCAAGCTTCAAAGAATTCCAGAGACCTCCTGTCGGGCTCCACCCTTGCAATACACACTCACGCACACACTTTGTCTGTATCTTGTGCTAGGAATATGCGATTATAAGTGGATCCCGTATATGCACGCATTGTGTGTACGTTCCCTTGTATGAATTATACTAGTTACAACTTTCTATTTTGCATTAGGTAAACTCTAATTACCTATAATTAAGTGAATAAGTGTATCCCTACTTTTCTACCTCCTAAAGGTCCCTTTCTTGGTGTTGTAAGAATGGACATCGCGGGAGCCTGCTTTGTCTTGCATAACAGATGTCTGCAGGGGGAAGTGTAACATTCCTGTGTCGACGGTTGTGGGTGAAGATTCGACACCCCGGTTTTTACATGTCTTTTGTCCGATGTCAACGTGCGAAGTATCAGCCGTCAGGACCGCCCACCCTCTTTGTCTTCACCAAATGGGAGGCACCGGGGGCGTGACATCAGAAACAACAGGTTCTGATTGGTCAGTGACAACTTCCTGTAGGCCAGTGACAACTTCCTGTAGGCCAGGGGTATAAATGTCTGCACACATGTGGAAAAGGGACCTCTGAGCTATCTTGCTCAGGGGGGTTTTTCCCTCAGAAGCCGGAAGGCTTCTGGGACTTTTATCTTCCCTTCTCTTTCTCTTCTCCCTCTTTACTCTTTCTTCTCATGTTTACTTTCTCTATAACCTTGGTACCTTTTTACATTCAATATTCACATGTAACTACAATAATTATTTACCGGTGTTAATAAATTAGAAACTGTTCATTTTTAACCTCTGTTGTGCCATGCCTCTTTCTGCCAGGTAACATCAAATTGGAGTGGTTAAATACAGTGCTCTGTGTGGAGGGAGAAAGAGTTTTTTCTACACACTCTATTCTCTTCTCCAACACCACATGGTCTTCATGTGTGGCTTTTTACAAATGGTGATCCCGACGTGATACCTTTGCTCGGATGTGGATCTGTGACCGTAAGTCTCTTTTATCTGAATTTTACTGCATAGGGAAGAATAGAATCTATGTGCTTTAATTTAAATAAAAAGGATCTACATATCCTAAAAGCCCGGGACCGTAGAAACCGAGGCATTTCTAAATCCAGATCCACTCCGACAAGGTATAAAATGAACATAGACTAATTACTGTATCACTTACAATGTGGCATGTAGATATGGCTGGCACAATAGATGAACCCACAAACCAAACTGTTAACCAGGATTTGTGACATTTTAGATTACTGGTATTACATTGAACATCATAAACCATGTCCCACGGTGAACAATTTGATAATAACTGATCAGGGATTGGAAATTGCACTGTTAAACTTAAATGTTTTTATTTTAAATTCATGTTCAGTATGATCAACATGTTTAGGATCAGAATTTAAATTTATGTGAAACTGTTTCTCTCTCTGAACACCTCAACAATGCCATAATCTCAAAGAATAGCTTTTAGTGATAAAGGTGTAATTCTCTAATCACATGGCAACAAGCGGGATTTTATTTGTGTTTATTTTTCCGGCCACTGTTGTTGATTGAACTTCGTTAAGCCGATGCAAATTCGCAGAGTTATGAATTCCCTAATAAAGGTGTAATTCTCCAATCACATGGCAACAAGCGGGACTTTTTTATTTATTTATTTGTGTTTATTTTTCCGGCCACTGTTGTTGATTGAACTTCGTTAGCCGGTGCAAATCCGCAGAGTTATGAATTCCCTAATAAAGGTGTAATTCTCCAATCACATGGCAACAAGCGGGACTTTTTTATTTATTTATTTGTATTTATTTTTCCGGCCACTGTTGTTGATTAGACTTGATAAGCCAGTGCAAATCTGCGGAGTTATGAATTCCCTGATATCATTTTAAGCCTCCCACTATATTTACATGTTTTTTGCATTACAGTATCTGATCATTGTTGTCATTTGTTTTTCTGGTTTGGTTTTAATGTACGATGAACACTGTTTTTCTACATGCACAATCTGTATGCAAACCTCATCACACTCCAGACAAAGAACCCAACCAAGTGTGAAAAGCCCTGGATCCAGTTGAATATTCTATGTATGCTGCTGTGTTTGATCTATGCCAAGAAGACAGGTTTCCCTACAAGGGTGACCTCAGACGCCTGAGGATCACAAAGAACACAGAACCACAACTATCGGCTACATTTGAATTCCCGACTGACCAGGAAGCAAGCAGATACACAATCATGACCCAATTGTGATCCCCATGGACCCTGAATACTCGAGTGCCCCAGGGGATCAACCGGCCGTCTGTAAGAATGGACATCGCGGGAGCCTGCTTTGTCTTGCATAACAGATGTCTGCAGGGGGAAGTGTAACATTCCTGTGTCGACGGTTGTGGGTGAAGATTCGACACCCCGGTTTTTACATGTCTTTTGTCCGACGTCAACGTGCGAAGTATCAGCCGTCAGGACCGCCCACCCTCTTTGTCTTCACCAAATGGGAGGCACCGGGGGCGTGACATCAGAAACAACAGGTTCTGATTGGTCAGTGACAACTTCCTGTAGGCCAGTGACAACTTCCTGTAGGCCAGTGACAACTTCCTGTAGGCCAGGGGTATAAATGTCTGCACACATGTGGAAAAGAGACCTCTGAGCTATCTTGCTCAGGGGGGTTTCCCTCTCTTTCCCTTCTCTTTCTCTTCTCCCTCTTTACTCTTTCTTCTCATGTTTACTTTCTCTGTAACCTTGGTACCTTTTTACATTCAATATTCACATGTAGCTACAATAATTATTTACCGGTGTTAATAAATTAGAAACTGTTCATTTCTAACCTCTGTTGTGCCATGCCTCTTTCTGCCAGGTAACATCAAATTGGAGTGGTTGAATACAGTGCTTTGTGTGGAGGGAGAAAGAGTTTTTTCTACACACTCTATTCTCTTCTCCACGCCACATGGTCTTGATGTGTGGCTTTTTACAGTGTCAGAAGGAACTTCTCCTTATTACTGAAACAGTGATGCATACTATGTGATCACAAAATGCATCATACAATTTCTATAAGGTAAAAATGGTAACTGCAACGAACTACAGTTTCTCTCTGGGCCAGCAATAAAAATTCTGATCAGTCGTAAATCCAAGACAAAGGGAACTTCTCCCGCCAAAATTTCACACTTGTGATTGGCCATTCAGGCCGCATGATGGCCGTCAAAAAGCATCAAAAAGCACTTCACACAGGCACGCATCGCTCAGAAACTCCTGAGACACTTTTTTTCAACACTTTGTTAAGCTCACCTCTTGGGCTTACTCTTTGGCAAGTTTACCTTCAAGGAAGACCTCCAGCTCAAGACCTAAGGATCGAGGATCGTGACCCTACCGCATCAGGACTCTTTTGCATGAAACAAGGACCAATGCAAGTAACGTCTATAACTATTTAGATGCACGTTTGAACCCCTTTTTAAGGTGAACTTTGATTCTCTGACGATTCTCATTAGGCTGTGGTTAATTGATGTGTAATACTGCCATTCTCTTTTCATCACTTTCCTTTACCCTGTATGTATATGTTTGTCTAATTGTTGTATGTTAGCTATAGCCGTGTTTATTAAATTCTTTAAATTCACAATCGTTTGTTTCTGTGTGCTGCTCACAGCTGAGTCACTGAACGTTGACCTTTTAAGCTACATGCTAAATTACTGCTAGCACGCAGAGTGGGAAAGCTACCTTTCCTGGCAAAAGGGGGGATAATCGTTCCCAGAATTGATAAATAATTATATTATCTGCTCCGTGGACGGACAGATCAAGTAATTGTAACATTAATTCTGCTACAGTTTATCCCAAAATCTAATCTAAATGTTTATTATTAATTATAACCAGTTATAATTAATTATAGGTATTTCCTTTTTAGCGAATTCATTACATAATGGTGGAGAATGCGGGCACGTTCAAACATATTTTGTGAGCAAACCCAGTAACAATCTTTTTGTGTTTTTATACATGCTTAAAGTGAGGCAAGTTGCAACGCGAACTCACTCTCGTGATTGGTTGGTTCAAGACCACCTCCTTTACTGTACTTCAACAGCCATTGTCTGTTAAAGTACACAGCCATTAATTGGGTCTGTCAGGAAGACAGACCATTTATTATTGTGCTGAGAATGGCAAAAAAGAACATGTCTTACGTTAAAGACCGCAAGGCGAAGACCGTCAAACGTAAAGAAACAACGGATTTGTAAAATAAAACTTCTTTGAAGTGATACTGCAGTACCACAGTAAAGAAGCCCCATTTTACAAATTCCATGCCCGCAGCTGTGACCAATGCCCGGACAGACCCATCAAAATTTCCCCTGGAATTTTGGCTTCTAGTTCATAATATTAAAATTGTGCTGTAAAGACGAAGAAATCTCTTTGCTGTACATTTTAATATTATCAGATCGCCTGTTGGAACGAAGAAATCTTCCTTCATTGCGATAAAGGTTGATTTGAGCGACGTTCCTCTTATCATCTTTTATAGGCCTTATTCGTAAATGAGAGCCCTAAATGCATTTGTGCGAAAACAGCGAAGAAACCCTGTTTTTAATTGTTAATGTGTAATGGCAGCGAAGAAATCCTGCCCACACATTGTTGCGCAGCTAATTGCATTTGTGTAAAAACAGCGAAGAAACCCTGTTTTTAATTGTTAATGTGTAATAGGCAGCGAAGAAATCCTGCCCACACATTGTTGTGCAGCTAGTTGCATATGTGTAAAAACAGCGAAGAAACCCTGTTTTTAATTGTTAGTGTGTAACAGGCAGCGAAGTAATCCTGCCCACACATTGCTGTGCAGCTAACTGCATTTGTGTAAAAACAGCGAAGAAACCCTGTTTTTAATTTTTAGTGTGTAACAGGCACCGAAGAAATCCTGCCACACACCCCTTTTGGTGCAGCTAAATTGCATTTGTTTAAAAGCAGCGAAGAAATCCTGTTTTTAATTGTTAGTGTGTGAAAGGCAGCGAAGAAATCCTGCCACACCCTGTCTAACACTCCTAAATTCCAACTCCACCCCCTCTGTTCTAACCCTTGGGGCTCACCCACGCCACCTTGTGGCCAGTCTCAGTAGGTGGGTTTTCTTGGTTGGTTGGCCTAAGCCTGCCAGTTTATCTGAAAGGCTTATTCTGACTCTTTGCCTCTTAACTTGATTCTTGTTATTACTGAGTCAAGCCTCTCTCTCTCCTGTTTAGATTTATTTAAATATAGTCTAAACAGTGTTTGAATTTAAATTTAGAATCGATTTCTATGTTCTACACCTGTGTGTTTACTTATAGGTAGTGCTCCTACCTCTCCTATACCTCTCCTCTGTGTTTGGCGTATTTGTTTGCTTGTCTTCACCTGGTTTCTGTTTGTTTACCAAACCTTTGAGAATCATCAGGGAAGGCTGAGTAATAGATTGACGACCCAAGCTACCAAAGTCTTAAGACTGTCACGCGGTCAAATCTAAGTACTATAGGCACAGTCGCTAACACTGGTAGGACTTGCATTGGTTTTGTTTTGTGCTGTCCCCCCCTTTCTCTCCCTCTCTCGCCTAACCAGCAAGCCAACATGTCTCGATCATCCAGCCCTGAGGCCCACTGGGATCGTCTAGAAGTCTGGCTGAATGCCCTGACTAGCAATCTTCTTCCTGAACCCACCGGGGACCTGCAGAACCTGAGCCAAGAGCAGCTTGATGACAACCTGAGCATCTTGATGGCCCGCGATCCGACGCAGGACTACAGCCACAAGGAGCTGGCTAAGATCACCGCGTCACTGGCTCACAACCTCCTCGGCCAGGCAAAGCTGAGTGAAGCAACGATCCACCACCAGGAACGGCAGACTGCAGCACTAAAGCTTCAGGATGAGAGAGCACAGAGGAATCTGACGCTCGTTCGAAGACAACTGGAGCAACTAACGCTGGAGACTCAGAGCTGAGTGAAGAACTCAACGAGGCTAAGACCCACCTGATGAGAGCAGAGACTGAACTTAAAGAAAGAGAAGCCTGGGCAAGGGCCTGTGAGGGCCATCTGCAAACTGCCTGGGCCGAGGTCAGTACTCTGTCCCAACAAAGACACTATCTGAAAGATGAACTTGACACAGTTCGCAGAGAGCTCAAACACTCATATAGACTGCAAGGTGACCCTGAAAGAGAGATGCACCCCACAGAGTTTCCCCTAAGCAGCAGCAAAGGGGAAGAGAGGCCATTGCTCAAGATATCACCTGCCAGCATCCCAAACCCCCCGTCAGCAGCAAGGGGGTGGGAACCCTCTCAAAGACCATATTCCAGGCATGGCATGCCAACCAAAGAACTGGATAAGCTGGCGAGGAACATTTCTATCTTCACTCCCAACCCTGCAGGAGGCCATGATGTCCACTCATATCTCGACGATGTGGACTTCCACTTGCAAACTGTGGCTAACGTTACCACATGCGACAGACTTTATCTGCTCAGAATCACTGCTAGCCATGAGGTGCGCAGTTTCCTGAACCGACAGCCAGAGAGCGTCAAAATGGATTATCAGCAACTGCAGCAAGCGCTAATCAGGGAATTCTCTGACCCAGAGTCAGAGCATGGACTGATCACTGCCATGGATCTTAAACAGGGTAGACAGGAAACCACACAAGCTTACTACAACAGACTCCGACAGGCCTACTTGCAAGCAACGAGCCAGGAATGGAGGATGACTTCAACTTTAGATCCCTGTTCCTCCGGAATCTGCACCCCACAGTAAGCCACTATCTGGGGGTTCTGGCATGCCCACGGACGATGTCCACCCAACAGCTGAGAGACTTGGCCCACAAGGCCTACGCCAAACAAAGAGCTGTTTCTGAAAAGACAGCGAAAACCCACACCATCTATCCTGTCTCCACTCAGAGAGGGCGCCGAGGAAAGCCACCATGACAACAGATGGTCACGAACCTTTCCAGCCAACAGGTGGCAGCGTGGACATGATGGGGCCCGACACAAACACCAAACTGGTCATTCCGAAAGATCCTGGGACAGGTCACAACCACCCCCCAACCCAAGGGGTGAAGCCACATGGGAAGCAAAGAGACGACCCAGAAGGAGCCAATTTTCAGCAACACAAGCGTCAAGATCAGATTGGCAGCAGCCGAACCCTTCTCAACACCGTGGACGGAGAGATCAAGTAATTGTAACATTAATTCTGCTACAGTTTATCCCAAAATCTAATCTAAATGTTTATTATTAATTATAACCAGTTATAATTAATTATAGGTATTTCCTTTTGAGCGAATTCGTTACACTACTCTAAAAACACATTGCTGCAAGTATCAAATGCTCACTGTTCACTTAAGACAACCTCAATATAGACACATTCAAATGCACGTTTCAAACTAAAACGTTCCAGCAGTTTCTAATTAGTAGTATTTGAATAAAGAAAACAACTCACCTTGTTCGTCCACAAAATGGTTTTCTCGTTGCAGCAAGCAAAACTCCTTTAAAAAGTCAAAACTTGAGAGAAACAGACAAATGTAGACATAAAGGTATACTTCTAAAATACAACATTAAACCCAAAACCCCCTTTCACAGCGTATATGCAAAATAAAGCTTACCGATCTCCGTGAGTGAATACACACACAAATTGGGGGCTCCAATATTAAGCAATGTTAGCATAGCAAGTGTTAGTTAGCAAGATATTAAGCAGTGAAGCTTGCATAAAACTTCAAATTTTCTCCCCTCTCCTTCCCCCCGCAGCCTCCGATTTTTTCCCCGCCCGTCTCCTACCCCCCGCGGCTTTCTCTCAGAAAAAGTATTTTTTCACCCCTCAGAAACTAAAGACGGTGCAAAGACAATGGCGGCTCCTCTCGCTGATGTCCCAGGTAGTTGACGTGACGTGCGTGCTCTCTTTCAGGTCCGCGTTCCCAACCCAGCACCGCTGGGTTACAGATCAAGACCGATTTTCAACCCAAATTGGGTTAAATCAACCCAACAACAGACTCAACCCAACAATTGGGTTGAAAAAACAACCCAGCGTTTTTTAGAGAGTATGTATGCTGCTGTGTTTGATTTAAAGATGATCATATTTGACAGAAATTCTGGTCAGCATGACAAAATTTTTCACTGGTCTGACACTTTTGATTTTGACTCTTATACTCTTGACCCAAACTTAATGTAATTTGTCCTTTTTGATTTTTAATGATTGTGACGTCCCAGCCCTTGTGAACCGTGGCTACTCGGGACTACAGTTTAGACACAAAACTTATTGGTGTTTACCTGCCTTACCTAATTCCCCTGATACCTTTTATAATGACTCCTGCTAAACGCTTGTTCTCCTCTGTGCTAGACAATAGTCACTCACTCACCATCCATTGCCACTTAATCTTAAGAAGGGTTGCAACTGCTGGAGCCCAAACTGGCAGACTGAACACAGGGCAGGGTACCAGGCACACACTCACCACTCATGCACACAGTCATTCCTATGGATGTTTTAGATGCCTTGGGACATCAGAAGAACCTAGAGGAGACACTTGGAGAGAATGCAAACTCTGCACACACAAATGTAGGTGTTAGGACACATTACTAAAAACAAGAGGACAATGCCTGAAAAATGTGTATTTTGTTGTATTTGAATTTCGACAGCAGATCTTTAAATGAACGTTCGCTCAACAGACAGCAGAAATCTTGATTCCAAAGTAGCATACAAACTTTAAAACTGACTCAATGCAATACACTTTTGCAGTTTTATAATAGATAAGATTATAAAGTCTTGACAGCATCTTGGACTTTAAGTGCCCCATAAGGCCAAAATAAGATATAGGGAGAAAGAAAAAAAAACCTTGAAGGAGGTGTTGTCGTCCTCAGGCTGCCATCAGTCAGAACTGATATTAGTTTTGTCTACATTGGAATTATCAACTAAAGCACTGAGAAAATTGCTGCTACTTTTCCGAAACCTTCAAAAAGACTTACAATGTTTACAGGACCAACTCATTTCCCCAGAGAAACAAGGAAAAATTGTCCATTGCCCTGTTCAATTGTGTTTATCACTTTTGAACATTATTACAGCCAAGTGGCCCATAAGGTCTGATTGAGGCAAAGCTAATAAAGTTCTCCAATTCAAAAGTGCATTTCCAGACATGCTCATTATATCATCTCAACCAGACCTGATTCCAGAACTTTGCTGCCTTATGTGCTGTTACAGACATTCTGTATTATTAAAGACATACATTTACGCACTACAGAAAAAATCCAAACACTGGCATACGATGAAAAATTTGAACATATGGATTATGCGTTTACTTTTGTGCTCTACATTCAATCATATTTAGTTTTAGCATTGCATTAGCAATGGAAGTTACTGATCAGCCATAATGTAATGACCCGCATTTGAGTAGTTCCCCCTTCTACCACAAGCGAGGAACCCACTAGATCTCTGAAGGAATGCTGGGACATCTGACAGCAAGTAATGTTTAGCATATATAAGTTGTGAGGAGCTGACTCAACAATTAGTTTTTGCAATATTAGGTAGATATGTTGTTGCTTTTCACCTGTTAGTGGTCCTAATGTTATGGCTGTCACTAATATTAACCCTTGTTAACAATAAGATTTCTTAGTAAACAGGCTACAGATTGGTATTACTGCTATTCGTTCTGTGACACCGGTTGCACTCTATTTGAGTATTTGAAAAACAATGTTAAGTGGAAGGTTATGAAATTTTCATGTACATATTTTTATTTGAGATAAGCTCATAGCATTACTTTTGTAAGAAGTTAACATTGCTATTCCGTATGCATGCATCAACGTAACGCAAAAAAAAAGTGAACAAGACCATTGTCCTTTTAATGGCATGCCCTTTCTGAATAGCTCCATGATGTATGTGCATCTGGATTTATGTAAGATCTGTAAGATTTATGCATGCTCTATGAATTATTTATCACATCCTTACGTAATGGCCTTTAAACATTAGCTATACCTCACTGAGTGCTAAATTGATTGAAATGATTTATGTGACTGTTACACGTGACGCTGGGATGCATATTTGGCTTCAGGTCTGACACACCACTGACATACAATCAAATGTCCAAATGTTAAGCTTCAAAAAAGAATATAATCTGTCTGTCTGACTCCCTCTTTTTTTGCCTCCCACACGGGGCTTGCGATCGGCTTGTCACTCCAAGTCATCTGTCACAGGCCCATCGATTGAGAAGGAGAGCAGGCATGATGGATGGAGCATTTCCAGACCCCCATGTCACGACCGCACAAGTCAACTCCTACACGAGCAGCAGACACTTTATCACAGCTAATGGCTTGCGGTTTCTGAAAATGTAACTTTCGTTGCAATCCAAAGTGAAATAAAAATTGATTAAATGTGTCACAATTTTGCCCAGTAAAGGAACTGTAATTGGATTTCCTTGAGTGACAGATTTGAAAATAAAACCATTGATTTAATGTTGTCTTATATCTATATGGTTCATAAACCCTAATAGGGATAAAATGTTCCTGATGATGATGCAACTTTTGTCTGCCTGAGTCAAATTAGTGCCAGATTCAAATTTAATTGCCTTGTGTCAAAAAATGTAGACAAACTCTCACCAATAATTGGCAGCTGGCTTTATTATCCTGATGTCTTGGTATAGCAGGCAGTCTCACCATTAGGGCAAATCATATTTTTAAGACTTATTAGTTATTAAGAACATTAATCTATCAATATTGTACCAGACACTATAGATTGTTGGCTAAAAGTATGTAGCATGTAGATAACTTTTAGATGACAGTCAACTTAAATGCATAAATCACAGTCAGATTCCAACAACAAGGACAAATTGCAGACAGAAAAAAGAGAGTGGAAGTAACTTCACCTGGCAGTGGTACAGTTTACAGGTCACCATGACATAACAGAGCAGCACAAAGTTGCTTGCCTTTTTTTATTCCTTTCTCCAATTTTGTCATTTTTTTAAAATTTTCCTATTCCTTTCTGAGGTCATTTTATAACTCAGTTTGAGCAAATTTTTTTTTTTTTTTTAATCGAGTTTTTTTTTATCGAGTCATTATCGAGTATGGTGTTGCATTTGGTAGACATTGCTTTAGATTAAGGCTACAGATGAATAATTCACCAAAGCACTGATACCAGAGTCAATCAATTTTTTCTTCTTCTGTGTAAACCATGCATACATTAAACCATTGATTTTACTATTGAACTGTTGGACTGATCACAAGCTGCACACTCTGAGATTGTCCTCCAAAAAAAACAAGGTAAAAAACAACAACTCTACGCTTAGACTTTGTTGTTATGGTGTCTGACTGTACACACGCCTCGTTCAGTCCCAGGAGTAATTGCCCGGCCCAATTTATTTGTTGTTTTAATTTATTTATTTATGTATTTTATTTATTTATTTAAATGTATATTTTATTTGTTTTGCATTGAACACTGCATCTGTCAAGAGCAAATTTGCAAAAGCTGCAAAGAATAATTAAAAAAAAGAACAAATCCATGCCACCACCTCACCACTTGCAGGATCCGCTAATGATGGCCATATTGATGCCACATAGCACAGCACGCCTCCAAGGGGATAACACATCGACACCTCAATTCAATTTTTTAATCTATGATTGGGCGGTTTTATTCAAGATTCACATTTCTTTAACTTGCTTGTCCATGGACATTTTTACGTGACGCAGGACACACAGAGAGCCTGTTAATAACTAGTAAGCATTTTTACAAGGGTCAAGAAAGTGTTAATTACATTTAGTTTGCATCTATGTTTGTACCCATACTGTTGCACACTCTATTGCAAACTATGGCACACTCAATAGTTTAGCATATAAAGTAAGACATATTGGTGCCTTCAGCTGCATAATCAGGGGCAGTGGTGGCCTAGTGGTTAAAGAAGCGGCCCCGTAATCAGAAGGTTGCCGGTTCGAATCCCGATCCGCCAAGGTGCCACCGCCAAGCACCGTCCCCACACACTGCTCCCCGGGCTGAAGCTGAAGTCTGTCGCCAGACTTTTTAGGAGCAAGCATTTTCTAGATGTACGTGTCTCACTATATATTTTTTTTCTATATATTGATATAAATTAATTTCTTTATTATGTAGAAGGTAGCATCTGACAAAATGTTGCTATCATATCCCAATTGTCAAAATCCTACTTTCTCTGGCTGTCAACTACTCTCCATATCTTTTCCAGAGGTGCCTGCTTTCCTCATCCCTGTTTGGCTTCCCTCTCACATCACTTGTTTGAAAAGGTGAAATTTGTCTAATGGCAACTGAGGGAGTAATAATGTTAGGCACGCTCTGAGCTTTGGGATTTACTCGCAAAAGGTCAGGTTTTGCATTTCCCGCCTGGTGTGTCACTGGCCCCTTCCCTCTCTCCACAGCGGCAGCTTGCTGGGCCGATTGCACAATTACACCTCGCATGCCGGCGGTCTCGGTGTCACGGTCGAGGACATGTCTCTTCTGATATGTCCTATCTATCGCCCACAGGAAGCAGGCAGGGTGGAGTGTCTAATGACTGCTTGGTCTTAAAGTCTAAGATTAATTGACTGTGTGAGTTTAAGATAAAGAAGCACAATTAAGTCTAAGGAAACCTTCTGAGGGGAGATTGGCACATTCAGCTGTCCGCCACTCTTACTTACATTATCTCTCCGAGCCACCAGTCTTCATTATTGTATATTTTGAGATAAAATAGAATGAGTGGAAAAAGAATAAGAGTACTGAATTACTTGAAGGAAACTTTACTTAAAAGCAAGTGGCTGGTTTTTATTTCAGGTGCCATTGTGAGAAACCACTGAAATTTGTCATGCAACACTTGAGTAAGCTGTTTTGTCCATGATGTCATTTTCTATATGGCAAAAAGCACCAATATATAAAAAACATATATATATATATATATATATATATATATATATATATATATATACACACACACACACACACACACACACACACACACACACACACACACACACACACACACACACACACACACACACACACACACACACACACACACGCAAGTGTTGCATGACAAATTTGAGTAAGCTGTTTTGTCCATGATGTCATTTTCTATATGGCAAAAAACACCAATATATATATATATATATATATATATATATATATATATATATATATATATATATATATATATATGTGTGTGTGTGTGTGTGTGTGTGTGTGTGTGTGTGTGTGTGTGTGTGTGTGTGTGTGTATATATATATATATAATTTTTTTTATTTATTTTTATTTTGGTGTTTAAGAGCCATATCCATTAATTTGTGTCAGTGTAAAGTGGAAAAAGATTATCCTGACTCTCTTAAACAAATCAACGGTGTGCTGGTGTGCGATAAACCAATCAGAATGATGATTCACAGACCGTGCTGAGGTAGGGGAGTTCAGAGCATCGTGAGCATGAGCGTTTATAAAACTTGTGTTTAGACTTTGTTTTAGACACTGTTTTAGACAATGCATGATAATGCAGCAAGAAACACCTTATTTAATGAGATGTGTGCATCCAGGAATTTGGTGGGCAGCAAAAAGCAAATCAATTGTCATTGTGCCTGATGCCAATATTACTGAAGCAGAAGGAATTTCAGTAGACTGTGGCCTCCAACTCAGTCCATGGTCTCATGGACAGCTAGTGTAGAGAAAACCTGTCCAGAACCATGGAGAGGTCCATTTGATGCAGGTCTTTTCAGCACCGGGGACAGGTCACATAAACGGCAGAACTGCTCAGCACCATTTCCAGGAAAATGGCTTTCTAATGATCATTTGTGAAAAATAAAAACGAGTTTGTTAGCAAGTCAGCCTTCGGTATATATTTTCAAATTCTTTCTCAAGTGTGTGATCTTCGCCGAGGGATGAAAAGGTGCTAAATATCTCCATGCAGTGGAATTTCATATCTCTTCTGATCTGTGTGGAAGTCTGAGTGATAATGATTGCACAAGGGCCAATCCAACAGCCACACCTCCTTCCTGCTACAAGAGCCAGTGAGTGTCATCCAAAATAAAACAGAAAAAATAACACATTATGGTGCATAAATAAGTAAGTCCATAACTTTTTCTGTTCCTTATCATTTATTGATCTGCTCCATTGCTTAAGCAGATATTGATTTTGAGTTCTCCTTTTTATTATTACTTTCATAACTATAAACTATATTTTCCTTTTTTGAAATAAAAATTATGTTATTAATAAATAAACATTTACTTCATCGGAAATTGCACTGTAACACTGTTATACCGTTCAATAGGAATGTTAGGTTATATACGTTAAACTGAATTCTAAATATTAACTTTATCTCAGTTCTGCTGACTTTAAGGAAATAGTGATAGTGATCAAATAGTGATTAAAGGGAAAATGAAGGTAAGAGATACCCTTCTTAGTATTCCAGGGTATGTTTCACATTGCAACCTTCATACCTGGTTCTGTTTGGAGGCATAGGAGACTGCTTAGGAGACTGGAGACAGGTATAGGAGACTGCCTCACAATGGCCTAGCTTTACATGTAGCTGCTAGAACTCGCTTTAAGGTGAAGTTTTAGAAAAATGACACCCAGTGTTTAAATCATTTACAGCATTTAACAGACGCCCTTATCCAGAGTGACTTACAATCAGTAGTTACAGGGACAGTACCCCCCCCAGAGATACTTAGGGTTTAGTGTCTTGCTTAGGGACACGATGGTAGTAAATGAACCTGGGTCTTTCGGATCATAGGCGAGTGTGTTACACACTATGCTACTACCACCCTTGCTCAACTCTGCTCATTACCAGGCTGCAGAACAGGCCAGATCTTCTCGTCTTCTCATGCGCTGACCAGTCAAGTGCTCTGCGACATCCCCCATGACTCCCTGGGACAACAAATAAAAGAGGGTTGATGGTGAGGAGGAAAAAAATGGCCATACTCACGGGGAACACGCCTATTCACATCCAGTCGCATACATGCATTCTGTCTGCCCGGATGTTCCCCAGAAGAATTGCAGTGCAGAACCAGCATCCGGTCAAGTGGCAGAGGGAACTGGCAATGGCCACCACCAACACCCATGCTCCCAAGACCACCTGCAGCACAGCACCTTGTCCAATGCAGGCCCTAGTGAGCATCCCTGACAGCCGCCGGCCTCCACTCCCAGGAGAGGCACCACCCTCCAGTACCAAAAGAGAACAGGGAAACTGTGAAACTTACCTCTGAAGGAGGCAACAGAGAGGACACACTTGGAGCTGGAGGACCCTGAGCTTTGTTTGTGTATTTTGTGTGTATGTGTGTGAAGTTGTTATGTGCCTGCGTGTAGCCCTCATGTCCCCTCTTCTTGTCCACCAGGTGGAGTCCTTCCGGATAAGACGACCCATGGTCTGGAAGCCCCTGACCCAACTGCACCAGTCATGAGCATGGTGGGCTGGTCAGTGGTTTTGCCTTTATCCCAACAGGGAGGGTGCTCTTCTCAAATTTTTTGGAGCGGGGGGCGCAGTATGGGTTTGGGGTTCCGACTGAGGGGGATATGGATGGGGTTGTGACAGGGCTGGGACTCCTACAGAGTCCTACAGATAGAAAATACTGTATTGCTCAGTCTTATACTGTGATAAACACAATCCTACTGTCACGGCTGGGCACTCAGTCAGCGCCAATCAGCCTGACAACAGGGCCCTAATCATTGGCCATCGGGCCCGGTTTTTGGTTTTCTCTCTTTTCTGTGTACAATAAATCCCTTTGTCACATCTTAATATCCAGCTTCTGAGCCCGCACCCCGCACCCCAAGACGTGACACCTACAAGCAAATGCTCTCTCTTTCTCTCTTTATTTTAATTTATTATTTTCTAGAAAAACCTTACCCTCTTTGGAATCACATTTTGCTTTGAGGTATTAGCCATTTCTTTCACACATGCAAAACATAATCTAGGTTGTGAGGATTGCAAAGATGCATTCCCATAGAATTGCACCAGCAGGCAAAATTGCTTAAATGCAACTTGAAAAAAAACCTTTTAGCGTTCCGGGGATCAAATCTCCAAGCTAAGCCAAAATCAAACATTTGATTGTTCAGGGTGCATCAAGGTGAAGTAAGAAGGAAAGAAAGAATAAAATACATGCTGCAAACATCAGTATAATGTACTATATACACAACATTACTAAACTAACTTTACACCTCTTTGCATTTATCTTGAAAGTTCACACATTACACTCATATCTTGATTAGTCTTGTAAAGTCTTCCATAAAAAGTCTTGATGAAAGCAGTATCAAGTAACAGTGATAAGGTAAGCAGGTGAACCTCTTCGTTTTAATCATTTTCTGCAGGCTTTATCTAAAGCCCCTCATTAAGACTCTGTAGAGGTTTTTTTATATATTGAACAGCATAGTCTCAGGGTCAGGTAGCAAATTACTTTTTATGGACTGAGATGAAGGCAGGGAAAGCCTGAAACTTGTTTCAGGTCCTTTTAAATAATGGATTATGACTGCAGGACATGGTCGTTTTCATCCCCAAAACTTTCTCCACCCTAGCACATACAGCACTGAACAGCAAGATCTAAAAGAGGAGCAAATCAAGTCTTTTCAATATGCATTTCACTGCAGCCCACACATGGGTGTAAATACTTCGCTTGAATATGATGCTTAAATCCAGCCTCTTCAGGCCGTGTCACGTTAAGCTATCGTTGGTCTTAAGACATTTCATGCATTACTGTTTCTGTTTAACACCAAAAGATGAAAGTGATATTTCAGCATGTTGCTATGATTGTTCTTTGGTTGTATCTGATAGCAAGCATAATAATTCTTTTGCATTATGCAGAAACTACATCAGATGAGTCCTGGGGCACTGGTTGGCATAGCGTGTAAGGAAACAGATCCCGATCAAATCCCGATCCGCCAAGGTGCTACTGAGATGACACTGAGCAAAGTAACATCCCCACACACTGCTCCCCGGGCACCTGTCATGGCTGTCCACTGCTCACCAAGGGTGATGCAGGGTTAAAAGCAGAGAACACATTTTCACAATCACTTCACTTCCTACTGTATGGTATGCAGTAAATATCATTATAACATGGTCTGGTCTGACCTGGTATTTCTGATAGGCTGCTGCCTTTGTCCTCAGAATAATTCTGGGTGACATCAAGTCATGGAGCATAGATATTCCAGAGACTGCAAAGTAGCAGCAGCTGGCACTGAAGTCCACACTGGCAGAAAGTCAAGTATTGCCAGGGAGCTGCAGATGGTGGAGGAATGGCTGAGGCAGAATGCTATTGTCCTATTGTTGAGGCAGTTGTAACATGCTAATCAGGTCTGAGGAAGTGTAGAGGCGGCAAGGTGGTGGGGCTCGGTCAGCAAGGAATGGGAAAGATCAATTGCTGACTGACATCCACTGTATCTGATTCCTTGCCCAAGCTGTCAACGATGCCTCACTGCCGACAGTGTGATGGAGGAAGAACCCCTTCAACATCTCCTCAGCAGCAGCCCCAAAGCCCTGGCCAAAGGAAACAAAGTACCCTGACATGCAACACTCCAGCCACATCTGATCGTCTTCTCAGACTCCACCAAGCAGGTGATCTTGTCGGAGCAGTCAGACCAAGAGGAAGCTGAAGTTGGTGGGCCCTCTGCAGGCCATCACAGGAATTGCAGAGAAAGGGGTCAGGTGACTTTGCATAAAAGGGAAAAATAGATTTCAATATCAGGAGCTCATGTTTTGCAGAAAACAGCCTATGGTTGCAACAATTTGCTATCAGCCCAGATGCCCAGTGAATGATGTTGCTTGGCAAAACCAATGTGGAATATTGTGGAATATGAAGCTACTGTTCTCAAAGTCATTGTGTTTGTAGTGTTGCAACAGACATTCGTATTTACTCATGTCTTATGTAAAACTGTGGTAAAAGAACAATAGCGCATTCAAGGCAATGATTTTGCTGTGGTCACAAGGTAAAGGTTGCAGAACTTCCTCTTATTGCTCAATTCACATTATCCCGGACAGTGCAAGCTGTTCAATGTCAGGGTTCCAAGAGAGTGAAGGAGCAGCTAATGGATGATGAGCATAGCAGCTTTACTCCTGCGGGGACGGGGACAACCATAAACAAACACACGCAGACAGTGTTTGTTTGACCTGGAGGATCAGGCATGAATCATGGGACATTACCTTGGCAGAGCGTTTGAGTCGTCACTGGAGCATGACGTGTGCAAGTGGCTCACATGACAGCACAAGATGGACAATGGCCAGTTGGAAGCAGGTGCCATAAAGCACCCACACACCTTGTTTGTGGGGTAGCACCATGTGTGACTCTCTCTCTGTCTCACTCTGCATCGGTTTTAATTTTACAAATGTGCCCCTGTTTGGAGGAGACTTTAGAGCAGGTTGGATTTGACCAGGGGAAATATACACATTTGTTGGCATTTTGATTTACATGACACAGGATTCAATGAAAATAAGTTGTATCTGTTAACTTATCATGAATACTTGGACAATTTAAGCAAATTAAAATAAATGTAGGAAGACACCATCCTGGATTTTAGAATAGATTTAAATAAAAAAAAGTTTAAGTATATAGAGAAGTATTAAAAATACCCCAAACAATGACATACACTACCACATGGGGCAGTGGTGGCCTAGTGGTTAAGGAAGCGGCCCCGTAATCAGAAGAGTGCCGGTTCGAATCCCGACCCGCCAAGGTACCACTGAGGTGCCACTGAGCACCGTCCCCACACACTGCTTCCCGGGCGCCGGTCACTCAGGGTGATGGGATAAATGCAGAGGAAAAAATTTCACTGTGTGCACCGTGTGCTGTGCTGCTGTGTATCACATGTGACAATCACATCACTTTCTTCTTCTTCTACATTGGATGCACCTATTCAGTTTTATAGTTTCATAGTTTCATAGTTCATAGACCTGTAAATGTCACAGTTGCAAGGAAAGCAGAACGCAAAAAAAACAACCCAAAAAACACAAGATTGTAAACATCACCAACAACAAGCCAACTTTAATAATCCGGTCCGAAAGGGGTTACTCCGGTCCGGGATCGTTTTCACCTGTGTCAGATGTATAAAGCTGCCCTGTTCGTTTCTGTTTGCTGTCAGGTCTTTGAAGTTATGTTCCATGTTCACCAGCGTCATCGGGTGTCTCCCCTGTCCTGTGCTTCACAGTTAAACCCCAGTTTCGTGATGTCATGCGATTGCGTCCTTCCTTCCTCGTCTCCTCGTCACCTCTCCGACCTCCTCTCCGTGCACCTGCCTCGTCATGCCAGCATGGTTGTGACACCAACAGAGAACAGACACAGACAGGGCAGCTACATTAAACATGCATACACAGATGAGAACAATCAAGAATCAAGAAACACAGGAAAATATAAAACTAAACCCTGCACTTGGAGAATCCCCTTCAAGTCCGGATCCTGGAAAAAAAACACGTGAGGTCATGTAATAAACAAAAAAATAAAGTGGAGCTTTGCCAGGATTTCACACTCTTGTCTTCTCTCCACCACCTTAAGATAGACTGAGGAAGGTTGCAAAGAGTTCTGAAGGTCTATGCTGAACACTTTTTATCATTCATTCATGTAAATGAACACCCAATGATGCTTTGGTCATGACAAAAGTAAAAAAAAATATGTGCCCAACGTTTTGACTCAAAGTGTGGTTAAAAATGTTTTTAATTAGATTCCTTTAGGAATTTAACTACAGAATATATCACAGCAAAGATCAGAAGAGATAATGAAGAGATTGGTCTCACTGAGGAGGGATGTGTTGCCAAGGGAGACTGAGCCTTCGTTACTATTCTGCTTACTTATACCAGAGCTAAAGAAAGAGTGATGGTGAAAGGTGATGAAAACAGTCATGGCTGGCATAGGCAATATAGGCAAATGCTAATGGCATCATCTATCTAGGGGGTGCCACAAACAGGTGGGAAAAAGTGTAACATTTTAGTATAAATGAAACCCACATGAATTAACATGCTTAGCAAAGCCGATTAAGTAGCAGTAGTAATTATAATATGAAACTTTGCCATGATGCCACTGTACCAACTGTAAATGCGTTGCTCTTTCTCCTCAAGTAACGGACACTAATATAAAAATTGTCTTTCATTCACAGATTTCTTCTTGTGTCAGCCCCTGATTGAAGTCATAACCCTTGCGTTCATCCGTGATGCTATTTCTGGCATGTATTGGCTCAAATTACCCAAATCAGTTCAACCTAACAAACAAAAAAATTATCTCTGGAGGTAACAGCTGTATAATTCACAGTATAATATACAATATCTTAATATATAATATATATTGCCTAGTGTTGCCTTAGAGGACAAAAGAAAAGGGCACTGCGTTATGTCACGTTTTCTTGTGATTTTTTTTTGATAATTCCAAATGGAGAGCATGTGACGCTGAGGATAAGAATGGACCCAGCTTCTTAGAACACAAGTTATCTTTATTATTTAAAACTCAAAAATGGGCCAGCAAAGGTATATTTTAAAAAGGTATATTTTAAAAAAGGTATATTTTAAAAAAGTGTAAAATAACATTTCATATTAAAGGGTTAATGGCTGAGTTCATGATATAACATGAGCTACAATATTAGCGTGAGATTATGGCCATAGCACTCCAGTGTCAATATGCCGTAACGGGGCAAGGCCCAGAGTTGCTGCTTGAATATATAGTTTATATAGGTACTCTAGGGGACCATTGATTCGTTTCTGTTTTACTGGGCCAGACACCAAGACCTCTAGCAACCTCTGTCTTGCTCACACAGGCACCTTTATTCAGTGTGGATATTGCAATGGGAGTCCCACACAGAGGACTGGTGAGTGAGTGACGCAGCAGACAGCTGAAACCAGGAGAGGAGGTGCAGCGGTGAGTGCTGGTCATTTGGCCCTCTGATTATCGTTGCCGGTGACATGGATCACATTCAGACAGAATCCATCTCCGCCAGCCCTCAAGTGTTCATTCAGCCACAGTGGCCCATTAAAGATGGACAGAAATAGCCACTGTGCTTCCAGGACAGGGTCTGTAATGCCTGCCTGACGTTACACAAAACACTTCCCACCACACCCTGAAGGCTGTGCTGGTTCAGGCACAGTTGGGGGTGGCCTTCCATGACAATGGCAGAGACCAGGTTTCACTTGTAATCTTGCCAGTATTTTTGGGATGACATGTACTTAAGCCAGCAGATGGTACACTGGTGCAATGCAGACATTCATGTGATGCTTTGTCCCAGAACTTTTTTTGGAAGTCTTTTCAGCTGCATTCATAATATGCATGATCACACCTTTATGCAAAACTGCATTTATTGTTATTCTTGGCTAAATTCCTTTAGTTTATCTTCTAATCTTCCAATGCCTGTGTTGCTGTGTGCTGTACAAGCTGGGGATTTAACATACTCTTGCCGTTGTTCATTGGGGAACACTCGTTGGCTCGTCTTTTTACGTGAAAAAAAGATATATGTGCCCTTGGGGAACTGCATGGCATGTGTCTAGAAGGGGATGACAGTAATTGGATACTAATTCCTGCATCCTCTTGGGGCCTCTTTCGGTTGCCTGTGATGAAGACAAATGAGACAACAACAGAGAAGGCTGATCTTAAAGCTCCCTGTAACCTGAATCATGTGATGGACCCGAATAACAAACTGTCATCTGGAGATTGTAAATTTCATTTAATATATATATTTTTTTCCTGTGCTCAGGTGGCTCAAGGAAAAAGCAAAGCAAAATCAAAAATATAACCGAAACATCGCACAAATGCCATAGATGTCAATTTCTGACCGTCCTTAGAACAGCTTAGACCCACTTTCTTTTGAGATTTAATTCGCAAACAGATTCCTTAATAATGTTGAATTCACTCAAGAGATCCCTGTTTGAACAACACAGGCCACCCCATCACAAATCATTGACAGACAACATCTAATTTAGATAATTATCCTCACTGTATAACATTACTTTTTGGCTCATTTATATAATTGGGTTCTGCTTATTTGCTTGTGAGCTGAGGGTGAAGCAGGGTCAGAATTTCAGTCATGCATGTTTCAAGCACCACTCTATACAGCCCTAATGTAAGCAATTATACAGATGTGATTCCAGGATGAACCAAAAAATATCAAAAATAACCAGCTAGCATTATTAGCCATTGCGTGACCCTTGGTGTCTTATTGGTCAAATGCAACAGATGGTGTTTGCCTGAAAAAAACAGATTTTTCAACATATAATTTTATTAACGATGAGGTGTGCAGATCACAAACCCAGTCATGGGCAGCAGCGCCACTCACCTCTAAGTCCTCCCTGCACTAATGAGCTGCCATCGTGGTGGGACAACTGCTGACCCAGTCTGCGGCTGTGATAAAACCAGAGGCCAGCTTCAATGTCTTGTGAATTAATGAACAAAATCTAAATAATAGTACAATTTTTCGTTTTACTTTCCCAAAGAACATACATTTTCCTCAGCTCATTAATCACTTTAGAAATACATATCATAAAAAAAACAAAAACTGGTAAAATCATACTTTTGTCAATGGGCTTTCACATGTTAAAATAGAATGCTATTACTGCAGTGGATGCATTTCAGGTGCTGTAGATGATGCCGACTTGAAATTAAATTGTAAATTTAGAGCTCAGCAGTGGCCTTAATACCCAGTCAAATTGATATCACACTCAGAAAATTGCAGTGGCTTTTCTGCCTTAACGGCAATGCGCTCCTCATTCAACTCTAACCCGGCCTCTACTATCGCTCCCCTACTCTTCCTCTTCCCCATCTGAGCCCTCGCCCCTTCCATGCCCCCTTCCCATGTCATGGAAACGTCAATCACGGAGCCTCTGGAGGCAGACAGGAAAGCGTCGCTCTTTCAAACACCAGCGGCGATTGTCTGGTTTGCTTCAAGTGCACTAACGGTGCAGTGGCGTGATGTTTTACATTGCTACAAGATGCCAGCAATTCCCTCTTCCCCAGCCCCATTGATGCGGATAACCTCAATCTATCTGCAACCTCTGGGTACTAGAGTAAAATGCATGTGTAGCACCTGCTAAATTGTGATCTCCAATCTGGGTTGCAAGGGACAGATGCCCAGATCCATTTTCCTTTGTGTCTTTGTTTAAGTATTTGTTTTCTTTGCACTTTAAGTTGCCGTCTATACCATCTTGGCTTGAAGCTGAATGTCTAAGACAATTAACCTCTAATTATGCAAGGTAAGTGTTATTAACTTTGGATCTCTTCTTTAATTAAAAGAAGAAAGAAAATTAGTAAGCTCATTTACAAAGACACACAAACCATACAAAGACAATTAGTGTGTTGCTGACAAAGGGATTTTGAGTACAGTTGAAATGTCAGCTATTTTGGAATTTTAAATGTGTTCTGAAAGGTTCCTAAAGTTTATTACATTTTACGAAGAATTTAGTAAATGCAAATGGACTGATTGCAAATGCAGTCCACAATGTTGGATATACTAATGTAGGTGGTAGTGGTGTATGCAGCAATATATGCAATTAGCACTTCCTTACAGTGTATTGTATGCTATGTGCAACCAATTGTACATGCAAATATACTTTATTGATACTCTGCATTACTTCCATCACAGTATGGAACAGCCCTGCTATACTGTTTAATGGTAAGCAGTTGATGTGACTTGACTTGCATGTGCATGTGTGTTATATGCGCTCGTGCGAATAGCCTTACATGAACCCATGGCCATGTTATTATTTTGCATATATTACTGTTATTCTCCACCTGATCACCAACAACAGCAACAACATTTACTTCTTATATAGCCCAAAATCACATACAGTATGTCTCAATGGGCTTTGACAGGCCCTACAGTTGACACCCCCACACTTTACCCTTCTGCACACTAGGAAAAACTCCACACAAAAAAAAAAAAAAACCTTCGGAAGGAAGAATCACCTGATCATCTGACCACCTGATCACCAAAAATGTGCATAAAAAAGTAATTGTTTTTGTCAATGTGATACACAGCACCACGCACAGGGCACACAATGAAATTTTGCATTTGACTCATCACCCTTAGTGAGCAGTGGGCAGCCATGAAAGGTGCCCAGGGAGCAGTGTGTGGGGACGGTGCTTGGTGGTTCAGGTTTTTAACCTGCAACCCTTGGGTTACGAATTCACTCACATGCTAGGCCGATATTTTCGGAAGTAGAATGTTTGCATAAAGTAAACAAAATACACATTTCAGAGTATACGTAAGTATACGTATTTGTCTTTCTGTGCTGGTGTCATCATGTAAAATATCAATTGCTTGAGTTTCCTTCTTTGAAAAACGTTTTACATGTATGTCCTTAGCAGATGGTCCCTTATTCAGCAATGCTAGTGACTAAGTACATCAATTATTTACCCATTTAAGTGATGCTACCCTTACATTTTATAATGTGAAGTTTATAGCAGATTAATGACTGCAGTGTAAGCAGCTATTCAACCATTCTCGGGGCTGCCTGTCAGCTGGGACCCAAGGCAATAGCTTGTGTTGTGCCGGGTTGCAATGACACTGCTTGATCCTGGATGCAGGCATACTCTGCCATTGTGTTGTTGTTTCTGTATTGCTTTGCACTGAGGACTAGTTGTCATAAATATTATATATCTCACACATTCACGGCCGTTCGTGTCCTGAGAATTTTTTTACCGGTGATGTGATCTATGGCGCAAATTAGGAAATTCGGTCACCCCATCCCAAACACAGATGCTGAGCAAACACCACAGCCAGCAGGAGCCTCGTTGCCTTAATGTGGCTATTCCACTCGGCCATATGATAAATGCAGTGCATCGGGGCAAGAACAGCTGAGGCACTAAATGGCAAAATTAGCATGGCACTAACGGCCACTGGATACCATCACGATGAACATTCAACACTCAGCTGAGAGAAACAAATACAGCAAGTAAAGAGGTAGGAATGGATGCAACATGGGGGACCAGGGAGATTTTGTGCTGCTGAGAGATGTACCTCAGATAAGGAAATGTACCTATTTGTACATATGCCATGAGACTGTCAGGATCCGGTCCGAAATGGGGGTTACTCCGGTCCGGGATCCGGACCGGAGTTTAATTGTTGTCCTGTGTAATGTTCCCTAATCGTTTTCCCCTGTGTTAATTGTGAAAAAGCTGCCCTGTTCGTTTCTGTTCGCGGTCAGGTCTTTGACGTTATGTTCCGTGTTCACCAATGTCTACGTCTCGGATGTCTCCCCTGTCCTGTGATTCACCATTAAAACCCCTGTTCCATGATGTAAGGTGAAAGCGTCCTTCATTCCTCGTCATTCCTTGTCACTCTTCGTCCTCCTCTCCGTTCACCTGTATCGTCATGCCCGCATGGACGTGACAGAGACATTGTGAACATGAAAACATATTTAATTTATACAAACTGGCTTATAAGCTAAAAAATCTGGTGTTTTAAATGCTGGGAATTGCTATGGTAGCTAAAAATGACTGTTCTAAACATAATACCTGCTTAAATATAGGGAGGTTCGTTATCAGCAACAATTTGTTTTAAGTTCTAATAGAACCCTTCTGCAAATATCTTTCGACATCCAAAACTATTGCACTGATGTAATATGGCTTCTTTGTCATACCAACAATTCACAGTATGCAATGTCCATTTGAGCCTAACCCATTAGCCTGATAGCATCCCTTCTAGTAATTCTAAGTGGTTTGTTTCTGAGTTTCATAATATTCAGTTCAATGTTTTATATTAATTGATTTAATTGTAGCGCATAATGTATGTAATTGCAGCTCCCATTGTAGCTAAACTCTCTTTTCGTGTGACAAATTTCGTGTGAACTTGAGCTAGAGGGCGGATGACACTGAATAAAAAAGGAGATGGTCCCTGTCACTCCTTGCAACAAGGCGTTTCTTCTCCAGACAGGGAGGAAGGGATTACAGGAGCATTACATCGAAAAGAAGTCAATGGCCAGCCAGCCGAGTGGAGGAACACAACTCTCCTTTTCTCTTCTTTAAACACGGTGTCAAAGTTTTCCAAGAAAAAAGTTAAGAAAAGAGAAAACTGAGGAACTAGCCTAATTAGAGAATTATCAAAAGAACTTGCTGGATCAGAAATTAAATGAACGGAACAAAAGGAACCAGGGATCAGAAAAGGACATGAATTAAAATAAATTGATCTGAATGAATAAACTTGGATGGTTGTCACCTTCAGGAGTAACTCCGCCCATAAAATCCACTTCTGTGATGCCGGGGAGTCAGAATTAAAGATGTGACACCAACTAGCGAGAGTACCAGGGCTTTATAGGGAGGTGATTGGGGTGTGCAGGGGTGTGTTATGTGAAGTGGGTGTCCCTGGTGATTATTGGGTAATCAGTATTTGGGTGACATCGGGTACACGTGTGTAGAGGACAGTGTAAAAAGACTGTGGGGAGAGAAAAGAGTGTAGAAAACTCTTTCTCTACAAACAAAAGCACTGTATTCAAACCACTCCAACTTGATGTTACCTGGCAGAAAGAGGCATGGCAATAGAGGTAAAAAAATTAACAGTTTCTAATTTATTAACACCAGTAAATTATTATTGCAGTTACATGTAAGTATTGTATGTAAAAAGGTACCAAGGTTACAGAGAAAACAAAAATGAGAAGAAAGAGTGAAGGGATAGAGAAAGAGAGAGAGAGCCATGAGAAAAAATGAGATGATAGAGCAGACTCGAAAACCGGAAAATCCGGTTTCGATGGAAAGCCAGCTGGGAAAGAAAAGTCCCCTTCCCCACATGTGAACAGATCTTTATACCCCTGGCCTACAGGAAGCTGTCACAGACCAATCAGAATCTGTTGTTTCTGACGTCACGCCCCCGGTGCCGTCTGGGGAAGACAAAGATGTCCCGACGGCCGACACCTCACACATTTGGCTCGGGGGAGGACCGTCTGGGGAAGACAAAGAGGGTAGGTGGTCTCGACGGCCGGCATCTCACATGCTTGGCTCGGGGGATGTTGCAATGCAGTTTGACAAAGCACATGTAAAACGGAGGTGTTGAATCTTCATGCACAACAAAGGCAGAGGAATGTCCTGGCTCCGTGACAACTCTTCTTACAGATGGCCGCTATGCAAAACAAAAGCGTAGAAAGGCCATCTTACAACAGCTCAAGGTCCGAGGCACAGGATGGTGAGGATAAGTCCTATGGAATTTATGGACCAAGCTGGACATGTGTATGTATGGACATGTGACAATCACTTCACTTCACGTCATCCAAGGTATCCTCGAACTGGACCGAGCTCAGCTCCTCAGTCCTCCCAATCAACCAGGTATCACGGCCAGTCCTGGTGGCGGCACGAGTCCAGTAGGTGTCAGACTCCCCCTCGTTCTCCTAGCTCAGCAGCAGCCACTCCAAAATGATGTACAGAGATGGACCCTCTAACCTAGTTGTCTGGGATGTCATGAGGCTTTTCTTGGGAGACAATACTTCAAATCTTGAAGATTATGTCTTTTACTTGTACAACTCTGAATGCACTAAGGACAGTACATTGACAGAGGTCTTAATTAATCAGAAATGCGAACGCTTTCTTCCTGTGCATAGAGCGAGAGTCTAAAGAAGGAACTGATGCAGCAGTCTGCTTGTTGCAATCTGGAAATCTGCTGGAGCTGAAGTTCTTAAATATATAAATTGCACGTGCTTTGGTTAAGTGAAGTCTGACTCTTTTAAATCTGGTAAATGATGTGCATTCCGTTATGAAGCTCATGTTATCTTTATCCAAAAGAGTGGTAAAGACCTAATTGACTGTTGATGCAAATTTGTTTTTGCTCAGAGACTAGATCACATCTTGCCTAATATCATATCTGAAGACCAAATCGAATTTATTAAAGACAAGTACTCCTATTGTGATATTTGTCATAATATAGTGTATGTAATATATTTCCCCCCTGGGCAGTCCTTAGAAAAGAAAGAATGTGTCCTTAGTCTAGATGCAGAAAAAGCATTTGACCGAATAAAATGGAATTATTTATTTTCAACTCTTGAACAATAACATTTTAAACTATATTTTTTTGCATGGGTTAGGTTGCTTTATTTATTATTTACTGCTTCAATCCTTTCAACCTTTCAACAATCACAACCTTTTGATCTCCATCAAGGTACAAGTCGGGGCTGACTTTGAGTCCACTTCTTTTTGATTGGGCAATAGAACCCATAGCTTCATGACTACAGTGACAATGGAAGCATTCAGAGGAGGGGGTTGATCTTATAGGGTCTTTTTTTATGATGATGACCCCCTCTCCTGTTGTGCAGATCAAAATATTATTATACTGCTATTCCTACTCACTCAATTTGCCCAGTTCTGTGTGTTGAAGTTGGCTCCCCGGCGTGGTCCCGCTTGGCGGCCCCGGACCCTCGGCCTGGCTCCCCGGCGTGGTCCCGCTTGGCGGCCCCGGACCCTCGGCCTGGCTCCCCGGCGTAGACCTTTTCGTCGCCCGCCAGTGCTTGGTCTTCTTGCCCCGGATCCTGACTGGCGCTGGATGTGGTGGAGGGGCAGAGTTCGATCCCTGGCTCAGGCTCTGGCCGATCAAACTCCGCCCTCAGTCTCTGCTGGAAGTCCCGAAAACTCCTGTCGGTCTCTCCCTGCTGCCAGAGGGCTGTGCTCCAGCCCCATGCTGATCCAGACAGACACGCGAGGATGGTTGTGATCTCATCCATGTCTGCTGCCCCACTGAAGGGTCCTGGGACCATTTGGCTGTCCCACACGGGGCTGGGCACGTCGCTGGAGATGGTGGTGGGCGTGTGGCGTGGGGGGTGGTGGACGTCTTCTCCAGCATGCGGGGGCGCTGGTGATGCGCTGCCGTTCAGCTGGGGAAACGTCCGAGCAGAGGGAAGGCGGGTCGGCGACTGGAGCTGGGAAGGCATCTTCCCTGTGAGGCAGTTCCGGCAGTGCAGTTGCTGGCTGGCGACCTCCTGTCGCTGTCCTCCTCCTCACTGTTGTCGCACCTCTGGGACTGACGTGGGTTTCCACGGACCTCGCAACGATCATGGACGGGCACGATGGGCGGAGCCATCCCGGCACCGACTGCCCAATCGGCGTCATCCTCGTGTTGGTCCGTGTCGACCTCATACCCTCGGAAGTCACGTGGATCTTCACGGATGTTGCGACAATCTCGGACACACGCGCTGGGTGGAGCCATCCCGGCCCCGACTGCCCAACGAAAATCCACGTCATTGTCGCTCTCGTCATCCGTGTCCTCCCACCTGTGACTCCGAGGGTCGTCCACCCTGCGGACATCCTGGACCCAGGGTGCGATCAACTCCCAGGGACAGTACTCTGGCCATTCGGGCTGGAGCCTGCCCACCTCCTCGCTGGAGGGACGCCGCCATTGTCGCTTCTCACCCCCCTGGAAGTGACGTGGGTTCCCACGGACCTCGCGACGATCATGGACGGGCACGTCTCCTGTGCTCTCGTCGTCGTCCGTGTCGTCCCAGTCCACGGGGAGCCTTGCCAGCAGAGCGCAGAGTTCTTGGCTTGACATGGCGAAGATCGTGGGGGTCGCATCTTCTGCGCTCGCTGCCCACGTCACTTCCTCGCTGCTGCCGACGCCAACGTCCTCGCTCCGGCCACTCACCCGCCGACGTTGTCGCTTCCGGGTTTCGCGGAGTTTCCCGGGGGTGACGTCATCATGCGGCGCCGCGTACCACGGCTTCTCGGGGAGAAAACGCTCCACCAGAATGGGTGTCGCGTCTCTCCCCTGGCGTCCGCATTCGCCGCGCCGCGCTGCGTCCTTCGCGGCGTTTCTTCTCCTCTGTTTTTTACCTCTGCGCTTTTGGGGAGGTCTCCGGCATTCTGTCACAACTACAGACTTACGGGGGAAG
Organism: Denticeps clupeoides; assembly: GCF_900700375.1. NCBI lineage: Eukaryota > Metazoa > Chordata > Actinopteri > Clupeiformes > Denticipitidae > Denticeps > Denticeps clupeoides. The sequence goes on from NC_041725.1 coordinate 8,232,943, forward strand.
GAAGCGCAGAGGTCTGACAAACTGGGAAGGGGTTTTTATTATACAATAAACAATAAACACAAATAAAGACTGGCGCGGTGGCCAAAAACGATTTAACTTAAATGAAAAACTAAAACTAACCCGTAGGCGTGTGGCGATTGCCAGAACTCAAATCACAAACACTGTTACCAACTGAAGTCAAGTTCATGTCTGAGTTCACGAAAATGCCGGAGACCTAGAAGGGGCGGAAACTTCCGGCATTTATGGGGCGTCAGGATTGAAGTCAGGTGTGGAGCCCAGCTGCAGGCAATCCTGACAAATATCCTTCCTAAGGGTTATATATTTATTTTTGATCTACTTTACTCATTTATTTGTATATTTGGAACAGCAAATGTCCAGATTAAGTAAATCTCACTTTCAGAAATCTAAGGCAAATGGTTCCAAATTCCTGATATTATTACTGGGCTGCAAATATACTGTACATACCTTAGATTTCTGGTTCCATTTTTCAACAATAGTAGTCCCCCTTTGTGGGTGTCAGTGGAACTAAAATGCACAAAGGACCTTTCCATTCCAGCGTTACTTGAATCATCAGCCACTCTCCTGTCGTGCAGATCGATCCCCAAGTCTGTTGTTATAAATTCTCTGAGAATCTGTGCCCAGATGAAGAATTTTTGTGAGCGGGATTTTCCTTTAAGCCCAATTACACCGAATCACACTTTCCCTCTGTTGGAACCCAGTGTTTACTTACTGGACACAGGAAGGAATAGCGTGTTTTTAAAGATCTTTTAATCTTGCAAATAGTCACTTTTTTACGCATTTTCAGGTATAACACCTCCTCCGACCTAAAATTCCTAATTTCCCTGATATGCCAGACTCAGTACTTAGTCTACACCCGATTCATAACTGTCACTGCCACTGGCACCACTGAAATCTTGGGGTAATTTTTAAGTTGGATGAACAGATCAGCACAGTTTTACAGTCCAGCTTTTTCCAACTGTGACTTCTTAGTACCACTACATCCCCCTGGGACAGTTTGGGACAATAATTCATGCTTTAATCGCATCACGCCTTGACTACTGTAACTAACTATGCATAGGTCTCAGTCAGTCACAACCTCAACGAGTACAAGCCGTTCAAAATGCAGCAGCTTCTGGCAGGGAACAGAAGACGTGACCATATTAAACCCATACTGGCATCCCTCCACTGATTTCCTGTACATTTCAGGTTCCAATTTAAAGTATTAAAATAATAGTTTGGCACCTGCTTACCTGTTGGATTGGATTGCTCATTTATTTCGTATTCTGAACCGTATTCTTATGTTGCCGACTATCTGCTTTGCTCACAACCATTCTCTTGTCTCAGTCTCTGATGATCCAATTCTATTCACAACCGACCCACAAAGCCTGACTACTCGACAGTCCACCTCATTCGAGGACACCTACGCCATGGTAACCCCAGTTGAACCGCGTGCTAGGCCCCTGCCACAGAGACACTCCCCAGACTGTACAGCCCACTCTGATGCTCCCTCTCAACATCTTCTGTCTCCCTGTTACACCACCCATGCCCACGCCCAGCTACACTCTTCCTGTTGTCCTGTTTGTGGCATAATCTGTATGATAACAGCAAAATATAAATTTGTGCGAAAGTTTTTTTCAAAATAGTAACTAGCTATATCAGAGTCAGATAACGCAGGTCCAAAGTTATTTAATTTTGTTTCATTTAAGGTCAAGAACCTTCATACATGTTAAGTCCTTCACCATCATATCAGATTCAGTTGTAATAGTGGTAACTATCAAGATATAGTGGATGCCTGTGTTTAATTGTAATAGAATAAACAGGTGGGAACAGGTGGTTATGGTGTTTTCAGTCAATTTGAGAGGTGTGAGTGTCCCAGGGTGTCTCAGAGTGACATCATGCCTTTTAGTGTGCTCTGTGTGCTGCTCTTTGAAAGTGAGGGGGCGGTGAGGTGCGTGATGTGACCTTCACCAATAAGGTGCCCATTCAACACCTGGAAGTTCCTGGAGGTCCCAACGTCGAAACAGTAAAGGATTGGACACCAGTTGTCAGCTCCATTTTGTACATGCAGGTGGGAATTTGTGAGTGGCTTACTTCTGGTGCCTGAGGGGCGGGCTGGTTTTCCCCACCAAGTCATCCATGGTCTGACCCGTATCCCAACAAGCCAATTCAATGCAGACTTCAGCGAAAGTTGATGCAGAGTTTGATATAATTCTGTCCCCCCATGCCACCAGGGTTCTGAAGGTGCGTGAGTCGTTTTCATGCCTTGTCTGTCACGGCTGGCCACTGTTGGGCCTGACAACAGGGCCCTTGTTAGGCGTCCACGATTAGGGTCCTGTAAAAGGAAGGAGATGGCAGCAGGACAGGGCTGCTGCAGTAATCTGGTCATTACTTACGCTTGTGTTTGTTTTGCTCATGTCGTTCTGGACACACGCCATCGTGTCAGTTTTTGTTCCTTTTCTGTTTCCTTTTGTCTAACATCGTGCCAGTTTTTTTTCATTATTGTTTATAATAAATCCATTTCGTTTTGAGATGTCCTGCCCCTGAGCTTCATTCCCTTTCACATCCCAAGTCGTGACAAGGTCTCATCTGCATTTTATGTTTTGAGGAATGCCACACCGTGTTCTCTGTGTGCTTGGATATGGTTGGGCAGATGATAAACAATCCCAAATCCTGAATCTGATGACATTTGAATTGCTAAGTAATGAAGAGGAGCTGTCTGTGGTGTTCAGTTCAGAGGTGCTAAGGGGTTAGGGGTCAAGCCTAAGATCACATGAGATTAACAGTGACTTCTTCTGTTGCTTACCTAGATTCGGGTAAGGATGGGTACAGAAATGGTCAGGTCCCTTGACAGAGCAGCTGGAGGATAATATAATTTGCTACTGTTTAACCTCGAGCAGCCAGGTCTCTTGTTTTAATGGATTGCTAGATTGATTTGCCTAACACACGTAATTGGATAAGTGATGAAACATGTTATTGCCGTCCTGTTATTAAAAGTCAGATCTCACTCCTGATTTTTATGGGCTGCCATTGAATCTCATTACCTCTGAAGATGTGGAAATGACTCAGGAAACCATGGCCATCTATACATAACTTCTGCCCGCCGCTAGCTCACTGCGAGTATTAAATTCACTGATCTTTTCTTGGCTGCCTCTTCCTGGGAAACCAGCCCAGTCAAGGTCAGATTCCTTCAGCAGCTTTAGCTCAGGCAAGATTCTGCCCTAGAGTGATGTGTGTGTGTGTGTGTGTGTGTGTGTGTGTGTGTGTGAGTGTGTGTGTGAGTGTGTGTGTGTGCATAGCGCAGCAGGTGCCAGTATTATAGTTGAAAATATCTGTCAGAACAGAAGGAGAGGAAGCTTGGAAACGTGCCCTGATTCGATTAGCCCGCGACGCTGGAAAGCACTCTTGATAAACAGTATCTTTATGAGACAATAAAAATGCCCTGGCAGTGTAAGATGGATCTTCATCGCTTAATGCATTAATGAGAAGCCGCTGGGCTACCTTCAACCGAGTTACATTCAGACAAGGTAATGCAGGGTCACTTTTAATCTCCCTTACTTTTGTATGCAGGTCTATTGGTGGGGCGTGCAGACCAGGTGACAGAAGCCTAAGATGAGCTAGGGCTGAGGTCTGAGGTCCATGTGAACTGTAACTGTAAGCAAAGGCATCAGGAAGCCTAGAAGACCTTGGCCAGACTGGGTAGCAGCAGATGGTGCAGTCTCCATCCTCCCTCAATGTATCCTGGGGTGGAACAGGGTCATCTGCTTTTCCTGAACATCAGATAGGAAATTAATTTCTGCTGGGCAATTATTCGTTAAGCGATAAACCTGGAAAAATTATTGGGAAGGCAGTGGTGTACGTAAACTAGGAAGTTTACTGTAGAGGACACATTTCACTGTGTGCACTGGGTGCTGTGCTTTCACTTAAAAATGATGCTTGTGGTCGGTATCGCACAAACACTAACTTTGATTTTAGAAAGCTTGGGGACAATGCATTTGACCTAATCATCAACAAACTCTACTATTAGACTATGATTTTAGACCAAATTTTTAGGTCACTGAAGGTTGGCAACAAAAATCCCCTGATCAGAGTTCAAAGAGACTCCCATGCTACTCTCTGTGAACTGAATGGTTTGATGCCTGGGAAACGTCTCAGTTTTCTTCCCTTACCTGTCATCCCCTTTACACTTTTTGAAAGAAATTTGCTTTGAGTAGGTTTACAATGCAATACTTCTTACTTTTACTTTACTGCATTGGCCAACACTTGACAGGTTACTTTTATATGTTTTCTTTTTACCAGACAGTCGCTGCCGGCAGATCTAACACGTTTCACCATTCAGACTTAGCAACAGTAGTGACATGTTTCACCAATCAGATGTAGCCTTGCAGTCACATGAACACACACAAACACACACACACACACAGCAGCACGATCTCAGACACGGAATGGAAAATGGCAGATGTGACCGGGTTGGTAGTAGCCTAGTGGGTAAGACACTCACTTATGAAGCAGAAGACGCAGGTTCAAATCCCATCTACTACCATTGTGTCCCTGAGAAAGACACTTAACCCTAAGTTGCTCCAGGGGGGGACTGTCCCTGTAACTACTGATTGTATGTCACTCTGGATAAGGGTGTCTGATAAATGCTGTAAATGTAAAACCAATTGTTACAGAAATATTATAGACTCTTTTAACATTTGTAAATATTTTTTAAATGGTGCCATAAGTTGACCACTATACATTTTCTGTAGAGGAAGGAATTAGCGTTATCGTTTAGTTGTTTTATTTAATATCAATACTAAAACATGTAAGTAGCAGATATAAAATATTTTGCACGCTTTTAGTCTACAAATTAGTGCAATATTTTATAAATAATATAAAATACAAATCATATTTTTGTTTATAATAATAATAATATAATACCAGATTATATTATTTATAATACCAGAAGTAGCATATTTATATTTGATTAAAATGCATATTGGGGTCTGCTTTGTTTTGGACAGTTGGTAGCAGCAATAGGTCTAAGCTACAAAAATGTTCCAGTCCGTGATCAATATCTTTTTTTTTTTTTTTCTATTCACCTTGAGTGCTTCTGTGTCACGTCACCATCACTGCTTGTAGCACTAAAGCCCTGCAGTTATCATGGCACAGAGAATCATCACTCAATGCATCCATTCTCACAATATATCAAGGTGTGTGTTATTGGCAACGATTGTGACAGTCGTACAAGCTTTGTAATCTGAATTCAAAGGAGTCAGAGGGAGAGAGGGTGGTGAGAAGGGCTGAGCCGTGACTGGCGTGTCGGCCTGTGTCAGCCTTTGATGTCGGTAGACGGCAGGTTTTCCCCCTGGCACAGTGATGGACACGCGGATATGCACAGCTTACGCTAACTGCCTCTCCAAAGCCGCTGTGGATTCAGCGCGATCAGCACAGGGGAGAGCAAGAGGCGGCGACATCAAAGGGGTCATTTAGCTGTAATCTTTATACCACCAGCCAACAGCATGAAACCAGCAAGAAACGGAAGGACCAATATAGCTGTCAGGGCAACCCTGAAATGCGTTCGCATACAAAAAATCTTTTTCAACCTTGTCGATTTTCAATAAATCTCTGAGTGCACACAGTTAGGGTGAGGAGAAGTACTCGTTGTGGTTAGGAACCTGTTCACCGAGCAAGTCAGGTGCGAGAACCCTGTAACTACCGTTCTGCCAGAACATGGAAACCTTTGTACCTCTATGGCAGTGGTTCCCAATTTTTTTTTTTAGCTGAAGCCCTCCCCTGCCTGTGTCCAAGACAAGCCAGTACCCCCCAATTAACAGCAGTTGTAGGTTTCTGTTGTTATTCTCCTTTGTTTTACTCTGCGGGCTATATGGAGTTTATTTCAGAGATGTAATCATACCTGAAATGTTAGGACCCTGGCCAAGATCGACAGAATTAAGTCCGACCTGGCCACCATGCTGTGTGGTGCATTTAAATAAATGACAGTCACACAGTCAATGTTTTTACTGCTCCATTTCTTTAAAACCACGATGCTGTGAGTTCTTGCAATGTTCAGAACATCTTCAGACTTCCCCAATGAGACAAAAAGGAAATGGGTTTACCTGGCAGGGGAGATCAAGAAGGCGGTCCACCCAGGGCGAGGCTCAGCCATTGCACTCAGGCTGTGCTGACCATTGAGAATTCCCCAAATGTCGGTTCGAATCCCGATCCGCCAAGGTGCCACTGAGCAAAAGACTGTGCCCACACCCTGCTCCCCGGGCACCTGTCATGGCTGCCCACTGCTCACCAAGGGTGATGGTTAAAAGCAGAGGACACGTTTCGTATTGTCACCATATTCTGCGCTTGCTATGTATCACAATGAAAATCAATTCACTTTCACCAGCTGCTTGCCTCCATTTTACCTCGTCATTAAAATAAATACATTTAGATAAATCATGACTGGATAGCCTCTCTTGCTTAACAGCAGGGACATTTTTAAGCCTCTCTTCCTTTTCTCAACATCAATCATACTGTCAGACCCACACACTCAGCTGTATCATTCTCAACCCATTTGTAACATAGTCTTAAAATTTATTTTGTGGACAAATCAAACTTTTAATGACTGGTGGCTGAGTTAGTCTAAACTTTCATTGACTGGTAATTTTGTCATTGTCATTTGTCTTTGGAGTTCAATTGATATATGACATGAAAAAGTTAGAATGGAGAAGCACACACGTTGCACATTCATCTACACATGCTTGTCACACCATCGGCATCTGCAGAAATGATTTCTTGTGTTCCCAGGACAGTGATCTTTCCCATTTAAATTTTTGCAGATTGACATTCTTATAGCTGGTGATCTGCATTGAATAGGTGTGCTAAGTCTTGCCAACATATCATTTGCTAGCAAGGTTGCCGAAAGGCACAGCAGAGGTCACATTTCGAGGGTATGACTTTCAATCTTCTTGACACATCAAGAATTTCAGAGATGTAAACAGGTTGTCATGGCAATCAGGGGGTAATACAGCCTGTTCAACAAGACAACACTTGGGCCCTGTCCTGTCAGTGGCACCTTGGCAGACCACTTCAAAGCCAAAGGAGATGACCCCACACTAGCACGCCCACTTCAGATCTTATCACTGTCACTTTCCACAGTATCTCTCTCAAGGGTGGGGGTAATAGTAATGCTACAAACAACATATGCGGTGGTCTTCTAAGTCCAGAAGGTCCAACACACAGGATAATTTTAAACTGTATAAAAAAAGTCAATATTAACTTACATTAATTGCCACAACACGTGTATTGCAGTCAATACAATTGTATTATGCTAGTTGTCATATTTGTGATCGTTCTGTCATATTTGTGATCTTGTGGTCAAACGAACAGACAAAAAACAGACAAACTCTAAGCACTGATTATGCAGGAATGGGTGGCCATCAGTCAGGATTTGGCCCAGAAGTTGACTGACCGCATGCCATGGCGAATTGCAGAGGTCCTGGAAAAAAAGGACCAAACACTGCAAATGTTGACACTTTGGGTGAACTTGATGTAATAGTCAAAAAAAAACTTTGAAATATCTAAAATGCTTGTAATTATACTTCAATACACGACATAGACAACTGACAAAAATATCTAAAAACACTGAAGCAGCATACTGTGTGAAAATGAGTATTTGTGTCACTCTCTAAACATTTTGGCCAACACTGTAGCATAAAATTATGTGGTTCTATATTATATTATACAAAATAGATTTTTTTTTTTTTTTTTGTCATTCCATTTCTAAGGGATGATTTTGCAAACGTTTCATTTTTGGTGTAAACCTGCATACCATTTCCGAGTCTGACGTCCTGAGAAGGGATGGCAGCGCTGCCTGACACCAGCCGCATGGACTGCAGTGGAGACACTGCAGAAAATGAGGCGTGAAAAGTGCTGTCATCCTGCTCAGCAGGGAGGCCTGCCTTACAGGCATCCAGGGAGAAGTTGCTTCAACTTCTTAAAAATTAAAACATGGCCGACAATACACATAGTGCAAAAGGGTGGAGTAGCATCTGCTCTACCCAGTCTGGAATAGTTTGGAAACATGAAATAGTTCGGAATTCCAACAGCCAACAATACAAATATAGTCAGTCAGGACTCCTGGTTATGTCTGACTGATATCCCAGAGAATCTTCTGTAAGAAGAAGGCCTCTAAAATGTTCTCAACGTCAGCAGCCACTCTTGGTGTGTCTGAGTGATTAATAACAAACCTGCATGAAGGGGATCTACACCACTAACCTGGCACCTTCGCAAAAAACTTCAAATCAAGCAGAGTCAGTCCCACTGTCTTTGTTACTTTGCAAAAGAAGGGGTGATAGGGTTTGTAGTTTTTTATATTTTATTTTTAATTAAAAACACATTTAATAAAAAAGAATAATAAATAAATGAGTTAAGTACACTTAATGTTTCATTATTTTAAATTCACACAACTGACACAACTGCAAAAATGTGCGCTACCCTCCCTCTTTTCCCAGGCTTGGAATCAGCACCAAGAAATGCACTGTGATGTGCGTCCCCAGTGGCTGGGTTAGCAATAGCATTATAGGTGCAAAAGTGCAAATGTTATACGGAAGCATTACAGGAAGAACAAAGAAGACCTGCTGTCCTGAAGGCCTGTTCTGAGATCATTTTTTGTCGGGCATTATTACAACTTGTTTCAAAAACCCTAGATCGGATTCACAGTCATAAAGGAAAAATACAGTTGAACAATTTCAGAAAAGAACCAGTTGTCCAGAAAGTCATTTTAACTGCTCTTACTCTGGTCATTATTTAGTCGTGTAAGGAACTCGAAGCAGAACATTGTGCAGTGTAGCAATAGAAAGTTCCCCATTGACACTCAAGGTCTGTCTTTTTCTGTGGATTATTTCAGAAGTGAGGTTGTGAAAGACTTCTGTAACAATTCAAGCTGGGCTTTGCGTCCACAAGTACAAGGCAGACTTAATGCCCCTTGTTATGGAAAGGAATGGAACAGAAATAGACCTGACTTTAGAATGTGACTTTTCAGCTTTTTTATCTTTCTGTGTTTGACATTTTTTGTAGGATTAAGCACTTAATAATGAGATTGAGAGAATGTGAATCTTTGTCTTTTTTGAGATGTCCAGTAGGAATCTGGCTATGGACTCATACAGTGTGCAGCACATGGAATGTGGCACGTGTGCTCATCTCCTCACTCCCTGTTACAACTAATGCAACAAATGTGCAGAAGAATCAATATAGCTGAAATGAAAGCACTGACAAGCTGTTTACGGAGGCCCATCAGCAAATTTGCCTGGATCGTAGTGTCATGGTCAACAGCAGGTCACGGGACGTCTTTGACAGCTCTGAGCAGGGGGTCATGTCAGGAGGAAAAAATGAATATAAAGAGGACGGATGTGATGGTGTAATTGAAAGCTTCTATTTATATCTGCAGCATCTGCCAGAGCTGGGATGGGCCCAGTCCCAGAGGTACACACAAACCAAGGTGCCCGTTATCCAATTTACCCTTGTAACACAGGCATACACACAAAAACACTCACTCACCCCCTAAGCCCATAAGACAACAATCTATCATCTTGTTTAAATCACACAGTTTATAATTATTATTATTATTTGTAGAAGTCATAGTGTTCCTGCTATTGCAATGCAATATTTGCTTCTAAATGTGCTTAGGTCGAAATTATTCATAATTAGGGCCACACATTGGCATGGCAGTTAGCAATGTGGCCTCACACTACCAAGGTTTGAACTGGCAACTCTGAATTGATCATAGGTGTGTATGTGCGTGAACGGCGTGTGTGTGTGCGTGTGTGTGCGAGTGTGTGTATGCTCCTTGCGGTGGGCTTAAACACCAACCTGGCTGAATACCTGCTCCGCACACAGTGTCCTCGGAAGGACTCCTGCAGCAGCAACCCTGAGTAGGACTAAGCAGTTATGGAAAGTGAGTGAGTAATTAAATACAGATTATTCAGGTTTGAGAAGTTAGTTGAAATCTCAAGAGGATCCAACATTCTTTGATATGAATGTTCAGATTTAACAATCTGAAAGTGAAAAAGTGAATGTGATTCACAAGCACAGCACAAAACGAAATGTGGCCTCTGCTTTTAAGCCATCGCCTTAATGTGCAGAGTGTGGAAATGATACCTTGCTCAGTGGCAACCTTGCATCGGCAACCTTTTGATTACGGTCCACTTCCTTACCCTTTACAGGCCACCACTGCCCCATTCTGCTTGTAAGTTAAAGTTCTTGTATTAATAGAATGAACCTATTTCCCAGTGGGTGTTTACAAAGCCCAAGGATTTATTCAATGGTGGATGAAGTACATAAACTATGTACTTCTATTGTCTAAACTATGTAAATGTAGAGTTACCCATGGCAAAATTTTACTCCATGCAACTGATTACTATTAAAATGATCATATATGTACTTTTACGACATTTTGTTTTTCATCTACAGGGAGTGCAGAATTATTAGGCAAGTTGTCTTTTTGAGGAATAATTCTATTATTGAACAACAACCATATTCTCAATGAACCCAAAAAACTCATTAAAGCTGAATGTTTTTGGAAGTAGTTTTTAGTTTGTTTTTATTTTTAGCTATTTTAGGGGGTTATCTGTGTGACTATATAGGTGACTATTACTGTGCATAATTATTAGGCAACTTAACAAAAAACAAATATATACCCATTTCAATTATTTATTTTACCAGTGAAACCAATAGAACATCTCCACATTCACAAATATACATTTCTGACATTCAAAAACAAAACAAAAACAAATCAGCGACCAATATAGCCACCTTTCTTTGCAAGGACACTCAAAAGCCTGCCATCCAAGGATTCTGTCAGTGTTTTGATCTGTTCACCATCAACATTGCGTGCAGCAGCAACCACAGCCTCCCAGACACTGTTCAGAGAGGTGTACTGTTTTCCCTCCTTGTAAATCTGCTTAATCTGTAAATTTGCTTAATAATTCTGCACTCCCTGTATTCATATATTCAAAATCGTTTTGAGTGATTAGTATATATCACATAACAGCTTGAATCGAGTGAATGATATATAAGCTAAACTTATTAGATCTATGTGGCTTATGCATTTGAAAAGATTGTAAATATGATCACCTAAATCTATTTTGACCTATTAATGCAACACACATTAAATTTGCACCTCGTTAAAACCCCAGAATCTGTGCGTTTCTCCCGGCAAAATGAAACTTTTATTGTTAGCTTCTTTATCACATTTGTACAATAATTTTACCTATTTATTTCATTTCATTAATTTTAAGATGCTGGCACCATGCCAGCATTTAGGATCTGGCAATGCTATAAAATCAGACCATATTATAAAACACACTGAAATGACTGACACAGCCATCAAATTGAATTAGATAAAATAGCTTTAGTCTGCTACTGCCATTATGGGTAGAGGCGTTTTCCCAACCTGTCTAGCTAACTTTGTTGTGAAACAAGCCATCAGAAATTTCCATCAGAATTAAATTGTACCTCTTTGTGTTTCCTTCGATTACATGGTGAATTCTTGTAAATCAAAATTGTATGGGGCTTAGGCAGGAACATATTGGCATCTTTTCTTTGTTTCACAAGTTGTCGCAAGAGACGTGAAACATCTGTATTTTTCTAATGCTGCGCGAAATGCACAAAAAAGTATTATAGTAAAAAGTATGATTTTTGACTTTGAAATGTAATGAAGTAAAAGTAAAAAGTCTCCACAAATTGTAAACATTTTAGTAAAGAGCAGAAAAAACTACTCATGTACAGTAACAAATGTACTTAATTTACTATCCACCACTGGTTTTATAGCACTACTAAGTGCATAATTAATTCTGGATTCAAATCATATTTAAATAGATTTACTGCCAAATCATTTACATATAAACATACATAAACATAAATTTAAACATAAAAAGTTGTGATTGTAGAATTTTTTTGTGTAAAACAGGTGCAGCAAAAATAATCTTAAAGTAAATAATAAATTAAGACAATTTAAAGTCCTTTGACTACGCAATTACTGCATTTGAAAAGTTAATTGGATTTTGTGTAAATTTAATTAATTTGAATGATAATGAAGTTCTTTTAGTTCTAGGGAATAATAAAACTGGGTTTACCTGAGTTTCTTTTGGGTTTCATCACACATTCCAGAGCTACATGAGTCAGGTCAATTAAGGAGACTAAATTGGCATTTGACTTTTTCAACTGTACCGGTGCCAATGTTCTTCCACTGCCAGTTGTCAAACATGAATGCATGGAGCGTTTTTCCACTAATAATTTTTGAGTTCGCTTACAAGCAGGTTTGCTTGTCTGAAAACAATAAACCATAACATAAGAGGTGGGCAGAGTAAGCATGAGAAAAGAGAAATACATATATATTAAATATTTGTTCTGCCATTTTTGCTTTGTGTGTGTAGTTCAGGCTTTCAAATTACTTTAACTCATATAATAAGTAGTTGTAGTTTGTAGTTTCTTAACCCACTTGCATATCTTGCAAGATTGAAATGAAGATTTAAGTAGATGTTATTAGGGTCTGGTGATGCTAATGTGCTTTGGGGATGTATCAAGGCTGACAACAGCCAGAACAAGCTAAAGACCATCTGAGTCCTCATTACCAAAACTCTAGTTTGGAAAAACTCTAAACTAGTTTAACAAGAGCATGTACTTAACTTGGCGGGCAAAGTGTAGCAACCAAGCAACAGAAAGAATAGTCCAATCATTTCATACATTCCGTAATTAGTCCTTGTCCTTAGTCCTACTTTTGCTGGAGCCCATCACAGGACATTAGGGGCATTAGTGTGACCAAATCACTTAGTATGCATGAACGGCAGGAGGAAACCAGGGAAACTCAAACCAACATGGAGAGAGCATGCAAAATCAGCACATACAAAGTCCAGATTCAAAGATTCTAAGCGTTGGAGGTACAAGACCACTCTTGCTACCGTATAGTCATGACCTGGGGTCGGTGAGGAAAGGAGTCACAGAAGCAGGACATGTGACATAACAAGGATTTATTGTAAAATAATCTCATAGTACTTGACATTATGCATAAACAAAATACTGCATCCACACTGCATCTAAATAAAAATATTAGTAATATTCATTTTAAAGAAGTCATCCAAAATAAAGTATAATATATAATTATTTCTTAAAATGAAGCATTCATGAAAGGGGTAGAAACTTTGGGAAGGAGATGCTTTTGTCTCTTTGGATGCTGGCCTGAGACAGGAAGACCTTTACGTTTAAATAGAGGGAGGCCACACAATAGCGGGGACTGAATAAGCAAGAAAAAAGACTGAGTGAAGCACACTAAACAATAAAATGTCATTTCACCAGTGAATGTGAAGCCTTCTGTTTGAATGAACACAGAAAGTCTTGGAAAACAAGCAGCCATCTCCCAAAAGGACAAGCCCTAAATTAGAGCAGTTAGCGCTGCTTGCTTCTTTAAAAGACCTTAATATTGTCTCCGGTTTACCTAGTGGTGCCACCAAGGGTATCACACGGTGCATGTGTTTTTTCTGCCCAACATCCACTTCCTAAAAGACCTCCACACCCTCGGAAGTGCTTTGATTTTTAACTTGCATTGTGTGGCCTTCATGAGTTGCTATTACTTATTATGCATATATATTATGCATTATATTTCATTTTTAAAGGTTCCCAGAATTTTCTCCAATTTTATCTAACTTCTTGATTATTTTTCTAAAATTTACATTTTGTTTAGCTATGCAGCTCACTACAGTGAAAAATTAAAAGGGCTGTCAAAATGTAATATTACTCGTTTGATCATTGGAAACGTGGAGCAAAAATGCATAGCACAACTTCATATACTTTGAAACTTTATTATCAGTAAAGTCCTATTTAACCACACATCAAAGCTCACATCAATGACATGCAGGAATTGATATTAAGCTGCATTTTATTAGCAGTCCAGCTAGCATAGATTTAAATTTTAAACCATCAGATATTTTTTAGATATTACTCTGTCTGTAATTCACTCAATATTAAATACTATTCAATGATATAAGCTGAAATTGTAAAAACAAAGTCCATATGTTGCTAGGGTCTTTATGAATTCCATTTAGAAATTTAATATATCCAGTCTGAAATTAAAATTATGGACAACTTTGAGTTTAAAATCATAACAACTTACATCTCTCATTTAGAGTGATGTCAAATACAATATTATCTGCTAAACCCAATGGTTATGTATCTTTTTTTGGACAAGGATGACATTAAAGCAAAGCCAACCCTGGAGAAACTGGTGAGAACATCATGTTTGATGGTGGTGGGATTGTTCCTTTACCATTCAGTAAACACATCACTCAGCAAGGAAAAAAAAATAAATTAATTTATGAGTGCACAATTATTGCAGAAACTGAAATACAATTGTCACTCATCACGGACCATTTCCGGCTACACTGATCATGAGAAGGTTGCATGAATGACTGACTGCATTATAGTACAATCACTTCAGCTACAGCTTCACGAACCAACTATTAGATAATAGCACTGACAATTATAAATAGCATTGATAATAATTTGAATAAATTCTAATTTAATTATGAGAATATCATACATGCTATTTCAGATTTTTAGACAAAAAAAGAAAATAATACCTTAAGCAAGTATACAAATAAATAAATGTGTGAATAGAGTCATTGTGAATTTTACATGATTTCATTTACACCCACTACACTCAGATTTTTCCACCTGTTGTAGGCATGTTTAAAGCTGCCTTTTTTGTGTCATTTCTCCATTGAGTCATTGTCTGGTGATGTTTTACCGTCTTTTCTGTCTTTATTCCCCTGTCTCATGTTTTGTGCATACGCGTCCTGCTTTCCTCACAACGTCCTGCAACCGTGACAAAACTGTCATTTAGCATGACCCTCTAATAGTGTGTCTGCGGCTACAACCTACATCTAGCTAAGAAAATGCAAAGTACAATACCAAACTGCATGGATACTGGTACATGTGACATCCTATTCTGTTTATGCATGAATTGGAAAAGTGACGTTTACCAATGCCAACCGGATGCCGTTTTGTTGTTCTCTATGCCAACTTGCGTCATGTCCGACGATACAATAGGTGTCATTATCGTATAATCTACATACCTTCATACACAAGAGTATTGGATTCATGCGGCGCAGAATGATTTATTATCATCTTTAAAGATGTCTGAAATTGCTTGTGCTGAAGAAGGCATGCATTGCGCCTCACACGTCTTAGAGCACATGTGAGCATACAACCAGGATATGATGCGCCTACGAGCTCAACCGGTGTTTATCAGCCTCAGCGGGTCCTGTCTGTCTCCCACAATTCATTTGTTTAATTTCCTGTCAGGCCGACAAATGACGAATTGAATAATTGATCATTCGTCTCTGAGCCACTCCAACAATGCGGCACGTGCCAAACACCACTTGATTAGCGCCATGGGGATTTCATTACCTGACAGAGGGGGGTCAATGTTTGAAAATTCTCAACCCCGAGTGGGTAATCAGAGCAGACATCTCCTCCAGTCGTGCTCAGACATGGCATGGAGCGGAAGGGTAGCACCCATCAGATTCTTACCCCTGTAGAGCTGTAAAATCAGCCTGTGCTCAACTACATCTGATTGTTGCGTGGGGCAGAAACGCAGAGCTGCGGCTCTGGCACTTTCCGAAGCCTGTTTGTCTGGAGGAGATGAGCTCGAATTCAGGGGCGCAGGGATGATTGCGAAGGGCTTCTGGGCCTCTCATGTCCTTGGCTCTTTTTCAAGCCACCCGACCTCGGCTTGCCTTCTGAGGGGTTACAGTGTCCTTTGAACTGCACTGGCAGGAGTGACGCCTTTACAAGATTGTCAGAGGACTGTTGCAGAGAATCAAGAGCTAGACAGAGAAAGAGAGATTGAGTGGATGAAAACTTAATACACAGACAAACAAACAAAAAACTATGACAAATCATGGGGTGGTGTGGAAACTGGGCAGAGAATGTGCCTTCCACGAGGGTACTAATCCACCGACACCGCTGAGGAAACTCACAAATATTGTAGTCTCAACCGGAAAAGCTGATTAAAGCAACTCTGGAACAAAGGCACAGGCGGCCAAGAGAAGAATTAAAAGCAAGAGTGGGGGGAGGACGAAGTGACAAAGAGTGAATGGAAACAACAAGCCAAAAATATACATAAAGCTGGCTAGATATGATGGCATTTGAGGAAAGCTTATCCAGCCAAGAGGGGTGGTTGAGGTAGGGGAGTGCAGACATGGGGTGATGTGTGAATAAGAATGAGGTGATAATATTTAGCACATGTATTAGCAGCCAGGAAGGGAATATAGGCATTACAATAACAACATTACTGAAAAAAATCTATCATTACAGCTCCGTAACTGTACAGCAGTTCTAAACACTGTGAATTGCTTGGTGCTGGCAGTGTAGACTTCCCCTTCAGCATGAGCCTCTACTACTTTCCTCCTTTTTTCTTTCTTTCTTTGTCATGTTTTGAAGTGGCCCTGTCCTTTTGAGTCTTTTTTATGTTGACTGAATGTTGTTAGAAAGCCAATTGACAGCAAAGACGTGGTTTTGAAGCTGATTGGTGTCTTTGGAAAGCAAACATTCACATGGAGCTAATGTTTTGACCACCCAATTTTTTTTACTATATTTGATATAAAGCAAGCCTAAAAGTGTATTATATATTACAAAATGTTACAAAATAGCACTAGTGAATGTTTGATTATATCTGTGCTTCTGTAAAATATTACTTACCCCAGGAAGAAGTAAGGACCCCCCCAAATCCCAAACCCTAAAATTTTATGTATATTAAATCTCTTCATCGATGGTAACTTGAAAGCACGTTGTAAGTCGCTCTGGATAAGGGCGTCTGCCAAATTCTTGGAAAGAAACCTTTTATTTCCAGTTGGAATTTTTATTTAGACATGTTGTACAACAGCAAAAGTACAAAAGGTGGAAGAGTACCTGTATTATTTAGCATTTTCACATTTCATCAGCTGCAACAATCAATCAATGTGTGTATTAAGTTCACAGACATAGATTAAGTTTTATTAATGTATGTCAAATACAGAAGTAACTCCTAATCTTACTCAGGTAAAAAAACATGTTCCCCACTATTTGCGAACAGCTGGATTATATCAAGTTCTATTAATACTGCAAATATTTGGAAGAAGTATTATCCTGGGTAGAAAAAAGTTCCATAATTTTGTGTGTGTAGAATTCTGAGGATAAAAAGTTATTCATTTTGGAATTATGCTGTAATATAACAAAATGGGAAAAAAGTGTGAAAAGTGCGCTGTGAAAACCTTACAGATGCACTGTACATTTATCAATTGGCGCAAAAAAGTGTGTTAATCATAGAAATGCCAATACGACATTACTTAATGTCTTTAATCAAAAACAAAAACTTTAAATGTCCAAACCTTAAACACAACTGTGTGTTACTCTTCTACAGAAGTCAATGTAGCTCAACAGAAATTACTGAATTTCTTACACAGAACACACTATTGGAAGAGATTAAAGTGAGTGAAGTGAAAGTAATTATTTGCCACATGTGACACAACACACCAAAGCATGAAAGGCGCCCATAGAGCAAATGGTTTGGGGTTCGAACCAGCAACCTTCCAACATGAATTTTTGCATACAGCATCACCTTTTCTTGATTTTTTATGTTTATTAATTGTGTAAAGAGGAAAATGTATAGTTCTATGGTGGAGCCATTTTTACTTATGTAATAAGTAAAAAACTCTCTCTACACACAAAATCACTGTATTCAAACTACTCCAACTTCATGTTACCTGGCAGAAAGAGGCATGGCACAATAGAAACCAAAATGAAATGAAAGAGTAAAGGGAGAGAGATAGAAGCCATGAGAAAAATAGGTAAAATAGGAAAGACTCAGTTACTGATGGGAAAATTTCCCTCAGCTCCCGATAGAAAAGAAAAATGAAAGTCTCTGACCACAAGTGAACAATCCTTTATACATTTGGCCCACAGGAATTTGTCACCAACCAATCAGAATGTGTTGTTTCTGTCTTTTCCTGCCCCCTTGATCTCCCGTCTGGGGCAGACAAAGGCAGGGCGGGGTATCACAAAAACCTGTGGCAGGCATTTCACACCTCTTGCCATTTGACAGATATGGAAAACGGGGGTGTTGAATCTTCATGCAAAATACAGGGAGTGCAGAATTATTAGGCAAGTTGTATTTTTGAGGAATAATTTTATTATTGAACAACAACCATGTTCTCAATGAACCCAAAAAACTCATTAATATCAAAGCTGAATGTTTTTGGAAGTAGTTTTTAGTTTGTTTTTATTTTTAGCTAATTTAGGGGGATAGCTGTGTGTGCAGGTGACTATTACTGTGCATAATTATTAGGCAACTTAACAAAAAAACAAATATATACCCATTTCAATTATTTATTTTTTCCACATTCACAAATATACATTTCTGACATTCAAAAACAAAACAAAAACAAATCAGCGACCAATATAGCCACCTTCCTTTGCAAGGACACTCAAAAGCCTGCCATCCATGGATTCTTTCAGTGTTTTGATCTGTTCACCATCAACATTGCGTGCAGCAGCAACCACAGCCTCCCAGACACTGTTCAGAGAGGTGTACTGTTTTCCCTCCTTGTAAATCTCACATTTGATGATGGACCACAGGTTCTCAATGGGGTTCAGATCAGGTGAACAAGGAGGCCATGTCATTAGTTTTTCTTCTTTTATACCCTTTCTTGCCAGCCACGCTGTGGAGTACTTGGACGCGTGTGATGGAGCATTGTCCTGCATGAAAATCATGTTTTTCTTGAAGAATGCAGACCACTGCTTGAAGAAGGTGTCTTCCAGAAACTGGCAGTAGAACTGGGAGTTGAGCTTGACTCCATCCTCAACCCAAAAAGGCCCCACAAGCTCATCTTTGATGATACCAGCCCAAACCAGTACTCCACCGCCACCTTGCTGGCGTCTGAGTCGGACTGGAGCTCTCTGCCTTTTACCAATCCATCCACGGGCCCATTCATCTGGCCCATCAAGACTCACTCTCATTTCATCAGTCCATAAAACCTTAGAAATTCAGTCTTGAGATATTTCTTGGCCCAGTCTTGACGTTTCAGCTTGTGTTCAGCCTTTCTTACCTTGGCCATGTCTCTGAGTATTGCACACCTTGTGCTTTTGGGCACTCCAGTGATGTTGCAGCTCTGAAATATGGCCAAACTGGTGGCAAGTGGCATCTTGGCAGCTGCACGCTTGACTTTTCTCAGTTCATG
Source organism: Denticeps clupeoides (assembly GCF_900700375.1). Lineage (NCBI taxonomy): Eukaryota > Metazoa > Chordata > Actinopteri > Clupeiformes > Denticipitidae > Denticeps > Denticeps clupeoides. The sequence goes on from NC_041725.1 coordinate 8,252,187, forward strand.
GGCAGTTATTTTGTGCCTTGGTTTTTCCACACGCTTCTTGCGACCCTGTTGACTATTTTGAATGAAACGCTTGATTGTTTGATGATCACGCTTCAGAAGCTTTGCAATTTTAAGAGTGCTGCATCCCTCTGCAAGATATCTCACTATTTTTGAATTTTCTGAGCCTGTCAAGTCCTTCTTTTGACCCATTTTGCCAAAGGAAAGGAAGTCGCCTAATAATTATGCACACCTGATATAGGGTGTTGATGTCATTAGACCACACCCCTTCTCATTACAGAGATGCACATCACCTAATATGCTTAATTGGTAGTAGGCTTTCGAGCCTATACAGCTTGGAGTAAGACAACATGCATGAAGAGGATGATGTGGACAAAATACTAATTTGCCCAATAATTCTGCACTCCCTGTAAAAGCGTAAAAACGGCATGGCCCTGCGACGTCCAATCTTACAGACGGTCCTGTGACGTCCCATCTTACACTTTTAATGTGCCCCCCCCCAAAGCCCCAGCATTGCCTGCATGCCACTCTATTGTGGCCATTAGTGGACTCCCCAAGATAATACAAAGGAAGGACCCTCTACAGAGGCAAAAAAGAAAGACAACACACAGTTCTGGTGACAATTCAGGTAAAAAAGTCATCTTGATGATGGGAAGACACAGTAAAAGAGGAAGACCAGAAAGAGCCGGCCGGTCAGTTTTGCCAACAAGTGTGAGCAATAAACAAGGAGTATTTTTAAAGTCCTGATATTTTTTTGGCAGTTACTCAGAATGTGGACCATTAGCTCCAGCTAAATGCAACTGAAATCTGGCTGGAATTGTCTGATAACTAGTTTATGTAGGTTTCAGGGGATTGGGGTGGAGCTGCTTTTCAGAGATAGAGAGGAAATGGCCTGACAAATGGTTTCCACCTTGGTATCAAGCCAAGATACAATAGACCCAGAGGGTCTAATAAAAAGAGACACAAGGAGAAAAATATGGGGAAATCAAATGGGAACACTGAGGTACAATGTGAATATTCCACCAATACAAACAGCGTAAACACTACAATTTGCTCTCTATAAAACCCCCCCAGCCATGTAAATGTTCAAATTAAAGCTCATTACTCATTTGCTGCTGTAACTTGCTCTGTAATGCAGGTACTACAACCAGTCAATTGTTATTAACAGGAAGACCATTAAGTGTGTGATGCCTAGGCAGACCTGGGCTAGTCAGGTGCAGTACAACCCATGCTCACTCTGTTGGCATGAGTGATTAGAACCCTTTATATGTTGGTTTCACCCCTTCTTCTGCATTATTAATGTGTCAGTGCTATGTGTGTACTTTGTTTATTAAAGGTCCTATGACATAAATAATCCAGGAAGTGAAATTCCCCGAGCCTGTCTAGGGTTCTGCAGTGGCTGGAAATGGCGGTATGTATAAAGAGTGCTTTTGGTCATTCTGCTTTGCTGTTCAGAGAGCAGCAGATCAGCTGGAATTTGTCCCCTTATGTCATCATAAAGGGAAAGGTTACATCCTGTTTCTCATGCTTTACCTGCTCAGAGAATTTTCCACCCCTCCCATAAAAAAAGTAGCTTCACCAGCTATGGCTTGCAACCATATGAAGCAGTGCAGTTTATTGGTTGTCATTTCCGCAAATGCTCCCTCACTTCTATAGGCCGTGCTCCTCCTCATCCTAACTCTCTACTCCTCATTAGCATTTAAAACTACAGACACAGAAACGATCTTTCTGTGGGACTTGGTCAAAGTGGTTTAAATTCTTCACCGGGGCTGAATTTCGGAAAGAGATACAGTATTAGAGAGAATGACTAAGACCGATATAAAAGCAAAAAAAAAGGTTAATGTAATTTAAAAGCTCCTTTTTATTTGCACAAAGTAGAGCGTTTACGCCTTGTCAAATTCTGCAGATTTTGTTCATTTGGACTCATGGGTGTTTAGATTCTGATGATCAATGGTCAATCAATTATTCATGTGGTAGGTGCACAGAGTTGCAGATGGACTGCAGGTAGTCCTGGTTGGTGGGTATCATAGTAGATAGGTTGTCTATAAAATGTATTTTAGCCAGAGAAAAAGATGGAGATCTATTACCGGAACGTTACATAAAGTAAGAAGGGAACAAAGTTAGCCCGGGTGAGGTTGTAAAGAACAAAAGCTGTGTGTAAATATGGACCAATTAAAATAACCGGGCCATGTTTAGTAGGTGCACACATTCAATGCAGCCAGCTCATTTTTTGCTGCTGTGCTCCCTCGTATCTTTAAAAATTAAAGTATACCTGAGGAAGCAATAACAACATGAATTCAGGAAAAGCATCTGACACTTCTGCATTCTCCCATCAGGGATCCATGACCATGTTTGTCCTTGTTGGCCCTTGTGCCATTGGCTTCTGTTGTGCCATTGGCTACTTCCACACAAACATGACAGCTATTGTTGCTTCCTAGGGGCTTCCTAGGGCATCATGGTAAGAAGGGTTGCTTTGTGACAACAGCCATTGTCAAAAACTGTAATTGAACTGAACTGAATACATTTGAATTGAATACATTTTGTTTAAGATACTAAGACAAAAGCTGGAAATGAACTTATACCCAGAGTCAATGTATTTGCTGTCTCCTGGGAGACAAACCACACATTGTCTGAGTATGAGAATGGTTTCCTTAACATTCCTGGAGGCAAGTCTGAGGACAGAGGGGCTGCTCTGGTTTCTATGATGATGTAGAAGGAGAAGTGGGATCAGAAAACGGACAGACTTTAATAGTGTCTTCGGCTTCATTTCTTCTTCACGGCCTTCAAAGTCTTTCACAGTCTTCCTTTTGTGCTCTGACTAAAGGAAAAGATATAGAGTTGTGTCATGTGGATGATGACTTGGTTTAGAAATTGGCAAGTCGAGAAAAAGAGCTTGACAGAGTACTTTGAAACAAAGTGGAGAGAAGACAAAATAAGGAGTGTGAGACCAAGCATGCTAAGAGCAAGCATGTTTTAATAAAAAAAAACATTAAAATGTACAAGGATTTAAATGTACGTTTATAGCATTTATCATACACCGTTATCCAGAGCGACTTACGATCAGTAGTTATACGAACAGTATCCCTGGAGCAACTTAAGGTTTGAACATGGGTGTTCTGGTTCATAGGCAAGTGTCTTATCCACTAGGCTACTACCACCCTTAATTAAAGTGAGAAGAACTAAATGTCTATATTAGATAGATCTGGACCCTTTATAAGGTGTATTTCTTTGTAGGTTTGGCCACTTTGCTATTTATTTAATAAACATAATTTCATTTCAATGTTGAGCTTCAGTGCCTCAATCCTTCACCCACACAAACTTGGACACATTTTGTATCCAAGTTTAGTTTAATGGTGTCACGTTGACGTGCTGACGGGGGAAGGAAGCGCAGAGGCAGGACATGCTGGGACGGGAATTTAATTAATAAACAATAAATAAATACAAATAAACAATGTCGCAGTGGCCAAAAAGGGAAATAAAAGGGGGAAAACGTAAACAAACCCGCAGGCGTGTGCAATTGCCAGAACTCAAAAATAGACTTTTAAACATAAACAGGTCAAGTTCGTGCACAGAGTTGATGTGGGATGTGGGAGTTGATGTGGGAGTTTCAAAGGTGAGTAGATAGATGCCGCCTGTAAGTGTTTCATTAGTTGGCACTGATGGTTAATGAACCACAAAATATTATCTGTTATACTATATCATACTTAAAAGTGGCCTGCCAAAAATATTCACAGCTGTGTATGTATGTGTGTGTGTGTGTGAGCAAACGAAGGAGAAAACTAAAAGAGATTGTGAGAGCTGAAAGAAAAAAAAGTCAAAAGCAACTCACATCATCTATGATTAATGGGCACTGATAAGATTTTCCCTGTTCATTTCTTCAGGTTGCTGTACTCTGAGGAAGAGATTCTCATCATGTTGTGCCTCATCTGAAAAGATCTTGAGACCTTCTGAGTGCCAAACTGTTCCATTTTCTCCCTGTGCACATGTATAGCTGCAGTTGTGATGATTGGGCTTGTGAAGGTATGGGCTTGATATATTTTTTGTATCTGTCAGATTTGAGTTACAGCTCACATAACAGAGCTGAGGTCACATTAAGGGATGACGCATGGTGCTCATCTTTTGCCCTTGTGAAACAGGGCATCCCTGTGAGCAAGTGTTGCACAGCTGTGTCACCATCCTGCCATTTTCTCTGTCACATGACCACACACACTCTATTTCAAACATTTCTTGCTCACTCGCACACACACACAATGTTTTTTTCTCTTTCTTTTACACGCGTCATCAAACACTTTGTCTGTCTGTGACTGAAAGAACAGAGTTACACCTTTGTGTCTGGCACACTTTCTCTCTTTTACTCAGGCGACAAGTTGTTTTTTTTAAGCTCCTCTTGAAGCAGCCATGGCTGAAAGCATGCCATTGTACGTAATCCTTAATGGAATTGATTTTTTTTTCAATTGATAAAGTTCATTTGGACAATTAAAAATATAATTAAAAGTAAAAAAAATCATAAGCTAGTTATAGGGGACATAAGGCATGGGGTAGGCATGTATTCAAAATTTGAATACATTTTTTTTCTTTATTATTCACAGTATGCTGTTTTTTTTTGCTGAATTACAGGAAAATATTAGAAGTAATTAAAACAAATGCAGCTGACAGGTATGTAGTAATATTGATTTGCAGGGGTTTTCTAGGACGTTTACTTTACTTTTTGTATGTTCTGTCACGCATAAAGTGTCAGGATTGGGGGCACCTGGACCCATTCAGGACTGCAGTTAAAAGGCTCTATGCAGCCACCCATCAGTGGCTGCAACTACTTCTTTAGTGACCCTGCAACTGGTTTTTGGCCCTCAAGCCATTTTGATTTGTGTTTAATAAATCATTGTTCCCAGTATGTCCAGCCTCTGCGTTTCCTTCCCTCATCAGCTTCTGGACATGAAAGAATGGTGCAGCACAAACCGAAAGCACAGAGAGAAAAGGCAGAGGAAGAAGACCACGCAGAATAAATTGGCCAGTCTTGGTGAGTCGGGCGAGCACTGGAGGGTCGCCTGTGGGGTCGAGATGCGCCAGGACCAGGATATGACCCCCCACGTACTCGTTGAGGGATTTCTTCCCGGTTATACGGGGGTCGAGCCGTGGCGCGGCAATGTCTGCGGGTGAGTGAGCGGAGTGAGGACTAGGGCGTAGAGAGCAGCGAGGAAGTGACGTGGGCAGCGAGCGCAGAGGATGCGACCTCCACGATCTTCGCCTTGTTGGGCCAGGAACTCTGCGCTCTGCTGGCAAGGCTCCACATGGACTGGGAAGACATGGACAACAAGGGCGACGATGACACGAGTTGGGCGGTCGGTGCCAGAATGGCTCCGCCCATCGTTGTGAGCTCTGTGGGGACCCATGTTACTTCCAGTGGTGTGAGGACAGTGAGGAGGGCGACACGGGGGTAAGCTGGTCGAAGAGCGTGACGAGAAGTCGCCAGTCAGCAACTGCATTGCCTCACTGACTGTCTCACTGGGAATTTGTGATACCAGGACCCTTCAGCGGAGCAGCAGGTACATGCCAGTCTTTTTCAATATCCTTTTTTAATACCCTCCCTCTCAGACATGGACCACCATCCGTGCACGTCAGACTGGGTCAGCATGGTGCTGGGGCGCAGCCCTTTGGCAGTGGGGAGAGACAGACATGACGGGTTATCGGGACTTCCTGGAGAGACTGAAGGCGGAGTTTGATGTTACCTGGCAGAAAGAGGCATGGCACAATAGAGGTTAAAAATGAACAGTTTCTAATTTATTAACACCGATAAATAATTATTGTAGTTACATGTGAATATTGAATGTAAAAAGGTACCAAGGTTACAGAGAAAATAAAAATGAGAAGAAAGAGTAAAGAGGGAGAAGAGAAAAAGAGGGGGAGAGAAAGACTCAGAAGCCTTCCGGCTTCCGATGGAAAACCCCCTGAGCAAGAAAGCTCAGAGTCCCTTTTCCACATGTGAGCAGACCTTTATACCCCTGGCCTACAGGAAGTTGTCACTGACCAATCAGAACCTGTTGTTTCTGATGTCACACCCCCGGTGCCTCCTATTTGGGGAAGACAAACTGACAGCTGACACTTCACACGTTGCCGTCAGACAAAAGGCATGTAAAACAGAGGTGCTGAATCTTCACGCACAACCATCCACACAGGAATGACACACCTCCCCCTGCAGACAGCTGTTTTGCAACACAAAAGGCATGCTCCCGTGATGTCCATCCTTACAGCTGCGACATTCTTTAGTGACCCTGCAACTGTTTGTGTTAAGTTGTTTCGAGTTCTGGCAATCACCACATGCCTGCGGGTTTGTTTGTGTTTTTCTCCTTTTGTTTGCCCCGTTTTCGACCCTCGAGCCATTTTGATTTGTGTTTAATATATCATTGTTTCCAGTATGTCCCGCCTCTGCACTTCCTTTTCCTTCGTCAGCTCGCGGACGTGACATAAACCTCACTCTGCCTTGCACAGACACACAAAGTGTATCATTTTCTTTTACTGAAAAAGTAAACACTTGCTAAACTTCAAGTTTAATCTGTCACAATAAAGCAGATTACATTGTTTTATTTACATCACGTCAATGCTAAATTATTAGGTGTGACAGATTAATTATATATTTTAGCAAGTCTTTACTGTTTTCAGTGCACATTTATGGCATCCATGCTGACTTTCACTCTTTATTTCTCTTACAAAGCACACCTCTCCAACTCACACACACAAGCACATGTATGGCTCAGTAATAAAGAGGTGCGACTGTGACCGGGGGGTCAGTTGGATGAATACCTGCAGCTGCTGCCTGTAGTGAGAGCTTCTCTCCTCTCCTCTCTTCTCCTCTCCTCAGAGTTAACTGAGAGTGGCCACATGATTTATCACCCCGTTCTGTTCTCAGCCCTCCGCAGCCCTCGGCCTCCTGCAGCTCCGCCTCCACTGGAAGAGCAGGCCTCGGCTGCAGACCCCTCCTCCTCCATCTTCATTTTTCTTTCCTGTCAGGTTTGTTCGCTCCCATGATGCTCTCCTCTCCTGCACCTGGGCTGTCTGCCTCTGTGGCTGCTGGCGCCTTCCTGCACCCCTCTGACAGAGTCACATTAATCATCTCCGGGCCGGCCCACAATGGCCTCTCCTCCGCTCTCCTATTGAGGTGAACTACACCACTGGCACTCATCTTTTTCCTCCGTTCCACCCCTCCCTTTTGTGTCTGTTTATGATGCTGCTCCCATGTGGTGAAACGTAAGTTACAGAATCCTTTTCGCACCCGCGGGGCGCATCATTCACAAAGACGGTTTACTCTAGGTGTCTTCCTCTTCTTGACTCCCCCCTCGTGTGTTTTCTTTGTTCTTTCACTTAAAACGCAAACTAATCCCAGATTTAGAGTGGAAGAAGGCGTATTGTGCTTTCAGACTCACTCATGCTCACTCATCTGAAGGAGACACTTGCATTAAGCACACCATTAAAATTGGATTTTGGTTTGCAAAAAAAAGAGGAAGAAAAACAGACATGAATTCAACTGCAGCTAAAAAAGAACCAAGAAAAAGCTTTGAGTGGAGCTCAGTCTACTTTCATGCTTAAGTGACAAAAAATAAAGAACGCTTTCTGAATATTTTGTGGTGCTTAGGCCTAAAAAGGTTTCAATAACCTTCAAAGTTGTCATGCCACATGGGTATGAGGTGAGTGAGGCGCACATTTGTAACTACGGTGAGTTAAAATAGCAAGAAACAATGGCACTGGGGTCGGAAAAAGTGATGTATGCTGCCACAAGAGGGCACAAAATAAACGTCCACGGCCCAAAAAATTCAATGAACAAAGTGAAGTGATTGCCCGGGGAGCAGTGTGTGGGGACGGTGCTTTGCTCAGTGGCACCTCAGTGTCACCTTGGTGGCTTGGGATTCGAACCGGCAACCTTCTGATTACGGGGCCGCTTCCTTAACCGCAAGGCCACCACTGCCCCAAAAATGCACAATAGGGTATTTAGTTAAATAAAGAATATATGAAGTGTCCTAATCATCCGAACCTAAAAGGGGGCAGCTGTGGGTGTTACGGACCGGGCACTTTTGCGAGCTGATGGCACCCGGCCCAGCCAGGGCAATCATGGCATCACATAGATCCCCGTCTAAGGGCATAACACTGCAAGCCCAATAAAAAGTCCTAGGGGGCGGCGGGACTGAAACAGCAGGAACCCACACGGCATCTTGGTTCTTCATCCCTCGACACAAAACAGGTGGACCAGAACCCTCAGGTAATTCTCCTTCACTTTTTTTTTCCTGCAAGGCAGAGCAAAAAAAAACTCACAGGCCCTGTCCATGCATGTCCCGTCTGGTGGATCTGGAACCTCACAGGCCCAGCCACTGTGGGTCTGATCAGGAGGCGGGCCTGAAACACTGCAGCACCTTCTCTACTGGAGCCCCCAAACCATACTGATCCCCCTGGCTGGATGAGGGGGCAGCAGAGGACCAGTCATCCCAGCTTTAGGCTGGTGCAGCAGTGTCAGGGGACTCCTGACTGGGCCTGGATTCTCTCCTGCTTCACCTTCTCCTGAAATACAAGAAGAGGTAGGGAGTGACACACAGACACAGAAAGAAGGGGGAAAAAAAACCTTGATTGGCTCCAATCTGGCATCCCCTGTGGTACAGCATCAGGTGGGAGCAAGAGAGGAGAAGTCTGCGCTGCTATCGTGGGCCAGCAGGAATCGGGATGTGCCATAGAGCACTGGGACAGGAGGAGGCCTGTGGATCCACACGCTTTCAAAGACAGTCAGTAGAACTGGCTTGAGGATGCTGGCCTATGGGGAGCGTGGCCGTCGCGGGTGGCTGGAAGCTGGCTGGGCGCTGCACAGAGGCACCAGGACCGGTAGGGACCCAGAAAGGCGGTGGCTCAAATTTTATTTGTCACATACACAGTCATACACAGTATGATGTGCAGAGAAATGCAACTGTTGTAGACCACAGTATTGCAAATATAGCAAGTATACAGTGATCCAGAATACAGTATACAACCTTCCTGGGAGCACCTGGGTGGTTTGGCTATACGACCCCAAACAGAATTTTTATTAACAAAAAAAGAAACAATGGCACTGTGGCCGCGCGACATGGAGTAAAGCAGAACATCCACAGCCACACAATACATAACAGGATATTTAGTCAAACAAGGCAAATGTGAATGGTCGTAGTCACCAGAACCAAAAATGCGGCACCACTGTGGTCATAGCATGTAAGGAAGCACACAAAATCTACATAAGTTTAATTAATGGTAACTCTTGATTTAAGGGGTTTTATGCCTCAACTCAGCTGTGAACGCCAGCTGAGAGTTAGAGTGGGTTCAGACATGTCCCCAATTCTTTGAAGGTGCTATTTGGAGGCTAGACAGATATGAAAATTCCCTTTTTTAAAATAAATTGTTGTGTGGCCTTTTAAGCAGGTTTATGTGCTTACATCCTTTTTTACAATCCAATCCTACTTGTGTTTTAAAAAGGGGAAGGATTGTGGATAACCAGTCCAGCTGATCAACTGCTAATGGGAGAAGCCAAAGGAATATGTTCAATAAGCAATATCATTTTTTTAGTCAACATTGCATTCTTAATTGATATAATGTATTTAATCAGTGATAAATCAGTGCTGACCAGAGAAGAATGGGATGCCAATGGTACTGTCATTTGCACAAGTTTTAGAGGGTGTGAATAAAGACAGGTTTCCGTTTATCTGGCTACTGAGTTTGGTTTGGGGTACTGTGTATCTGCCGTGAATGAGCATGTGTGCAAGTCTATCATGTCCAGGACTGACCACAACACCTGCATCATTTCCCTCTTCATCACAGCTTCAATCATCATGTTTCCCATGGTGCATTGTGCCAACCCCCATTCCCCCCATAAGCCTGCAGGGTAGCAGTGGCAGAAAAGGAGAAACTGTCACCCACATCTCTCTCCCTGTCTTTCCCCGAAGAACAGGATTCATCATACGATGTAGGGTGCAGCAGGTCGCCTTTTCCTCCAAATTAATATGCACGGCAAGGACAGGCTGGCAGAATCCAATCAGCTCTCGGTGGGAGGGCAGAATGTGAGAACAAACAAACACATGCACACTCATGCACACCTTCATTTATAAGCAATGCACTCCAGTCATCCGACACTCTGTACTGGCTGAGTGTGAGTATGTGTGTGAGTGTTGCAACCTTAATTAATGCTAAAATAGTGCAGAAATCAGCTCCCAAATCCTGCCTCATCATTACACCAGAGTTGCAAGGAGAACGGCACTGCAGGTCAGGCTAATTTGCGGTTGTTTCTGTAAGAACATGGTAAGGGCTGACACCAATAATATAAAAATTTAAGGGATGACAGAATCTCGACATTTGTCTGGGTGTTGATGGACATATCTATGGACTGTAAGGGACTTCACTTTTCACTAAGGCTGGCTTTTTATATTAATAAAAGTTTTATATAATAAAAGTTTTTTTTTTTCACAAAATGTGCTATTGGAATTACTTTGTCATGCTTTTGGATAGAACATTCTGCAAATTGTGTAATGCGGCAATTTCTGTTGAATTTATTTACAGCAGTTATACATATTTTGTAAAAAATATCTGTAACGGAGTTTGTTTGCTGTGCAATGTTTTTTTGCGCTCTTTGTACCATTGTGTAGTAAAAGGAACACCAGTTCCAGACCATCTCAGTCTCTGGACTGGACTATCCATGAAAGAAGACTGCAAAATCCATGAAATGTCCATACGGTGAGGGTGATATTGGACGAGACACAGGAGATGCTGGATTGCAATAGGTTCACCTCATCATCCAGCATAGGGTGGCACGAAGCAAAAAAGATGCTAGCACGCCTCGAGTCTAATCCACATAGAAGCTGATGGCAATGAAATTGCATCTGTGTGTACTCTCAATGGGTCAAAACATAATTGATATTAGTATGTAAGTATGTCTATGAGTTGTGTCTTTGTCCACGGAGGAGATGTTTATGCAGGCTTATTTTTGTGGAGAATGTATGGTTTTCACCACATGCTCTACAGGTTGTTAGATACCCGTTACGTCTTTCTTAACAACCACTTTGGCTGCTTTCCATTCTGAGGGCTATTTTTGGACTGAGTACGCTGCATTTCCTAGGTAACCAGGCAATTAGGATTCGTATGTGGCACAGGTGGAGGATGAAGTGACAGTACAAATGAAGAAGAAAAGAGCCAATAAAAAGGAATAAACCAAGCTTTCTCTATGCATCTCTGCGTATTTGCTGAATGTGTATTATTGTGGCAGAATACGCCAGTTACTATGCCAGTTCTTAAGTATTTGAGTTGTTTCCAGAGCTTCCTGTTATCTGTTCTGTAGATTTAACATGTAGACCTACAATCAGCACCATAAATAACTATTCTTTATTATTCAGTCACTACATGCTGTATCTGCATGGAATAAATGCCTGCGATTCATGCCCTAGGTAAACTATAATTGGAGGCATAAAGAGGGCGGATCTCTATAGATCACCTATGTTGGTGTAATTGAATTTGGGTCACTTCATTTCAGAGAGTGCCCATGGTGTAGAAAGAGCATTGGGTAAAATGTCAAATAAAAGCTGAGTGTGTTTGATCGATTGATTGGTTTATCGTAGATGTGGTGGGGTGTGTGTTGTTGGCACTAAACAACCATAAGAACTGTTTATGTGAATGCGCTCAGCATTTTGAAGAATTAAAATAAAATAGAATCTGTAAACAAAACAGAAAACCTGGGACTGGGTGGAAGAGACTGCAAAGCAGCATGGGAAAAATATAGTGAAGATTGTGGGTGGGGCAAAAAAGGAAAGAGGACAAATGAAAAAAAAGATTAACCAGCGGTGCTGCAGTGGCCTTGATTCTTCGTCAGCACGAGGACTGCTATCTCCTCCAAAGACTGCCTTGCCTCCCAAAACTCATCAAAATGGAACCGAGGATCAGAGGCCCACAACCGACACACCGCCCTCTCCTCGGCCACGCCTGCTCCCAGCATGCCTCACCCCAGTGGCGGAGCTGTAATCCCCTGTATTAACCTATGCAGAAAGCTCCTTTTACTCGCCAGTTTCCTCCAAGCTCAACAGAACAGCACCCCAGGTTTCCTTTCAGGAAAGTGTCCGCCGTTCTTGTGACTAGTGACCAATTATGATAATTGATAACGAAAAACCAGCATCACCACTAGTTTGAGTGGTTTGAGTTTTTTTGTAAATAAAGAAATAAAAAGAACGCAACATAATAACAGTTTTGGTATCAATGTTAATTTGTGCTCTGCTAGATGAAAAGCAAACAGCAGGAATGTTATAGAATAATATTATAAAGTAATCAGTGCTGATTTTTATCAATTTTGTGTGGTACATGGGGGTGGATGCCATGCCCCATGATCTGCTAAAGTGCGTGCATAATTTGAGAAAAATTCATATTGCTTTTGAAATTCATCAATTTGTATAACTGTTACTCTGTCACAATGCTTGGTCTACATTGATTATATATTTTTTCTTCATACCTATAATAAATATATATATGTCGAATGACACCAAGCTCCGGCTTGGTGTGTGAGTGGAGTTTATGAGTGAGTGTGTCTGCGGTGGGTAAGTTCCCACTCTGGGCCCAATGTCCTGGGATGGGCTCCGGCAGCCATGAACCTGATCAGGAAGAAGCAGTGATAGACAGTAAGTGAGAGATCTGTCTATGGCAGTGCCTCACTACAAGGAATTTGACTTTGTCTCTGCTTGTTCCCCCTATGATTTGTTACCATGTGATGGACTGAAACATTTTTTTTAGGCTATTGATAATTTGGTTGGTCGTTAGGGTGGAGCCTGCGACTTATCGCCCCTTATTTCTTCATACACTTTCTTCTATCTAGTGCACATTTTAAATTATGTGGAATTTCTGTGGATGTCTATATTGGTAGAAGAGATTTAATTTCTTCAGCGCTCCATGTTATCGGACGTTTGCTCCCCGACATTCTCTCTCCTAAAGCTACAGATCACTCCGCCCACCGCTTGCGATGTCACGGCTTCTCGCTACTAGACCAGCAAAGTTTAGAGTCTTGTTTTAGGGCACTGGAACTAATTTTTCTTTTCTGTGGTATATGTAGTTCTGGATGAAGGACTCCACTAAATTAATACCTCTAAGCATATGAGTTGTGAAGCACTTTGGCATGGGTGAAAGCTTGCAAATTAGCATCTCTCAGACACAGACCGTAGCTATTACCAAGTACATCGTGCAATGATTTGAATTAGTTGCACATTCACTTCACTCGTCTCCAGAGTACTTGAACAGCAGTCATATCCCCAACCCCCCATCAGGTTTCGCACAGTGGTATGGTCCAGGTGATGAGCGGCAGCTCCGGGACAAGGCTGCAACCAGCAGCTAATGTGGAGCGACTGGAACAATCCGTCTTACTCAGGTGAGCGTCCAGAGCAGAGCAGCGTGGGTAAATGAGGTGGCCTCAGCTGAGGAGAAATGCAGACTGCAAGTTTTTCTTTTTTTTCTGAAGAATGAAAGTTCATCAATACAGGTACTGAAGGAGGGGGCAGTGGTAGCAGGAGGTGTAAAATTGGGAGTGAAAATTGCAGGGCAAAACGCAATGTTTCCTGTCCTACCAGGATTTCCAGTCTTCAGTCTGATTAATGGCCTTCTCTTACTTGATGTAACAGAGCTAGGGCCTGTTACCAGTTCCCTGAACAGCCATGTAGGGTAACCAAATGTTGTTGGGTCAGAGGGGGAGTGGTAAATTAGTTATAAATCCATGTCAGTATTTTTTGGAAAGGGCACAGTAGATAATTGTTGGAAAGTTTTACGTTGGTCTGTAAAGAGAAATCGTTTGGTCCAGGCATATAAAGGCAGGCCCCAGTTTTTTGTTAGGAGAGATGGATGATTGCCGAAGGAGAGAGGCAGGACTTGCTGTTTAAGATTTATTCCTCAATGTATTTTATTTGAGTTTTGGTGAAATGTAATGTAATAAATGGAGTCTGCCTCCGAATGACAACCACTTCCCTGTGTCGTCTTCCCTGCCACCATCACCGTTCGGTTATCCTGCACATGGGATCTTCAGGTCATTACACTTGGTTCTTTGCGCTTTTTCACACACACCCTCTGCCATTTCAGTCTATATCTGCACAAAACTGACGAGTGCATTCATGTACATTGTGGTTGCATACACAGCTCTAAAAACTGAAGATTTTGTGTTTTGAATTCATTTGAGTCAGTTAGATAATGTCTTCTTGGGTATTCTGAAAACTGTTGAAAACGATTATTTTTGCTGGGGTAAATTGTTACGTTTGTTTGCTGTAACATAATTTGAGTTAAATGGCATCGAGAAGGGAAAAAAGTCTCTGTGTGTGTGGCTAATTTGTTTTAGTCTATTAGCTCTCATGCTAATTATGATGAAGTGTCAACATTTTCGTTCTTCCAAAGTGTGCACCTGGAGATCTTCTGTTTAGAGCATATTTGAAAAAAGCCATAGACTTGAAAATCCAGGCTTCTCCCCGAAATAAGAGAAAATAAAATCACACGACTTTCATGGAACAGGGGTTTTACTTATGCTAAAAGCACGAGATACTGGACAAGGTGCAACTGGACAAGGTGCAACTTAGGATGACTACATAGTGACCACGAAACTGCGGACTGGCACACAGAACCGGGATAACCCCGCAGAGTCAGAAACGTGACAAGTTCTTTTTTTTTTTTTACGAATTACCACATGAAGCCCAAACCCTTTCATGATATGATATAAAACCCGCCTCAGCTGAAGGGAGGTAGCTGTATACAGTGTACATACTAGAGTCACTCACACAGAGACACTCCACACTTGCACAACATCTGAAGAATATAATATTTACACACACCAAGACAAAGTGAAGTGATTGTCATTGTCATGAAACACTGCAGTACAGCACACAGTGACCAGGGAGCAGTGTGTGGGGACGGTGCTTTGCTCAGTGGCACCTTGGCGGAAACCTTCTGATTACGGGGCCACTTCCTTAACTGCTAGGCCACCACTGCCCACAAGTTTAACAAACTCAGACTGGACCGGCTGTTGCGGATCGCACTGGGACGGCCTTTCTGGCCACATGGCAGGGAATTCACAAGGGAGCCCGCGGCCGCACCAACACTCAAAAATGCTGACACGGACCGGACTGTCCACAATACTGAAGAATATTTTGCCAATGTTAATGTCACACTTTATTTTAAGGGGCCTGGTTACATTGCGACTTAAACAAAAAATGTGTCAATTTTATCCACTCCATGATAAAAATGCATGTAACAAGCAACAGTTTTTTAGAATTTTTTTTTAATTATGAGTAATATCTTAAAATATAGTCTGCTTAAAACCTTGGGAATCTTTATTAATCAATAACTACATGACAGAATAAATACACAAAGTATTTATCTGAGTTTTATTTGTTGAGGTTGTGTGTGTTCTTTCAGCTAAAGAAACTTATTCTTCTGTTTTGGTGTATAAAGTATGAATTGGATTCTCACCAGCAAAACCCATAACTTATGCTGTTCAATAGAAGTGAGAATGCACTGAGAAAAAAAAGTCTGCCTGTCTCTCTTTCGCTCTTTAGTTTCATATGCCGAAGGAGACACTGGCCCTCCATTAAAGTCTCCCCATGTACAGTTTGGTCCATCTGTGGGAGGTTTATCTGCAGCTCCCATGCCTTACGGTAGAAGAATTACCTTCACCCTGTGTGGCAAATCAATAAACTTCTTATTTCAGCAGACAGGAAAATTTTGCAGTGTGCCATGCTGTTCTCAACATGCTTTTTTTGTGTTCAGACATTCTTTTCTTTCTGTTTCGACTTTGTTCTTCTGTCTTGCTCTCATTTGCATAAACAATTACATAGCGCAACATCTGAATGGAAGTCCTCACTTGCTGTGTTATGTTTTGTTAATGATGATGACTTTTTGACTCATCTTCTCTCTCTTTGTTTCTTTTCCCCATGTTTCCCTTGTTCCATTCCACTGGGTTGGGATCAACTCCAAAGTTTTTTTTCTTTTTTATGTTGCCACCTACCCAAATAATGTAGCAGAACTCATTTCACTCCTGACCAATTCCTGGTAGGACAGCAGGCACAGGGCACTGTGGGTGATGAGATACTGCTGGTGTCCGTCAGACCGTTTCTTTTTTTTTTTTTTTTGTTAAATCCCTCCGTCCTGCCCCAAACCATCACCTGTGCCACCATCCTGAATTCTCTCACACTGGCCAAGCAAATATGACACAGACCACAGGAACCAGAGCCAAGTGGGTCTTGTCTCCTGGCTGTCTGATACACATAAATTTGTTCTTGGAGTTAGATATGAGGAGGAAATTGCATAATCTGGTGCTTTTCTCCAGGTCTGATTACAAAGTATGGATGATACTGTATTTTATGACCGCTCAGTTCAGTATGGCACACTATCTACTGCAATGGAGCCACAATGAATTTAATAAGCATCCTTAAATTGATAGGATTAAACCATTTTACTTATCCTGACCCATTATCAACCAAAAGTACAGAATCCTATATAGATTGCGTAGTGATTTTATGGTTTGATTCTACTGTAAGGATGGACATCACGGGAGCCTGCTTTTGTGTTGCATAACAGCTGTCTGCAGGGGGAGCTGTGTCATTCCTGTGTCGACGGTTGTGGGTGAAGATTCGGCACCCCTGTTTTACATGCCTTTTGTCGTCGACGGTTGTGGGTGAAGATTCGGCACCCCTGTTTTACATGCCTTTTGTCTGACGGCAACGTGTGAAGTGTCAGCCGTCAGGACCACCCACCCTCTTTGTCTTCCCCAAATGGGAGGCACCGGGGGCGTGACATCAGAAACAACAGGTTCTGATTGGTCAGTGACAACTTCCTGTAGGCCAGTGACAACTTCCTGTAGGCCAATGACAACTTCCTGTAGGCCAGGGATATAAAGGTCTGCTCACATGTGGAAAGGGTCTCTGAGCTTTCTTGCTCAGGGGGTTTTCCATCGGAAGCCGGAAGGCTTCTGAGTCTTTCTCTCCCCCTCTTTTTCTCTTCTCCCTCTTTACTTTTTCTTCTCATTTTTATTTTCTCTGTAACCTTGGTACCTTTTTACATTCAATATTCACATGTAACTACAATAATTATTTACCAGTGTTAATAAATTAGAAATAGTTCATTTTTAACCTCTATTGTGCCATGCCTCTTTCTGCCAGGTAACATCAAATTGGAGTGGTTGAATACAGTGCTTTGTGTGGAGGGAGAAAGAGTTTTTCTACACACTCTATTCTCTTCTCCCACACCACATGGTCTTTTTTACACTACAATATAATGTAACTTGAAAAACAGTGTAAGGACAGAGTGGAAAAGTTTTTGTGCGGGCATTCTGGAACAGTTTACGGAATAAAAACAGGAGAAGAAACACACCAAGATCTGTCTGAATAACCCAAAGGGTCACAAAAGCAGAGTAAGAAGTCTGTCTACATTTAAAAAAACAGCAGGTCAACCCAAACAGGACTATGCTAAGGCAATCCAAAAGCCAAGATAGGGTCCTTAGGGCCCTAACACTTGTTGATATTATATGTGGGTCTATACTGTAGCGCTTCCTCACGGGTGCTGCAGTAAATAGGTCCTACTGGCGTAAATCATGACACAATCATTCCATTTGTCAAATACCTTTATTTACATTTATGGAATTTATCAGATGCCCTTATCTGGAGTGACTTACTGGAGTGAAATTCATAATAATAATAATGAATTTCATTTCAGGGCACCATTGTAAAACCCCAAATCACCTTACATAATATAAATTAATAAATAAATAACCTTGAAGAATATTCTGAATATATGCCCAAGAGGGAGACTGTAAATAATGAATAAAAGAGGCCCTAATACTGGCACACCTGCAGAAACAGGAACCATACTGGAAGAGTGGGATTTAAACTGAAGTGCAGTGAAGTGAAGTGATTGTCATTGTGATATACAGCATGCACAGCACACAGTGCACAAAACAAAGTCCTCTGCATTTAATCCATCACCTTGGTGAGCAGTGAGCAGCCATTAAGGACCCCACTGAGCAGTGTGGGCACTGTACTTTGCTCGGTGGCATCTTGGCAGGTCGGGAATTTGAACTGGCAACCTTCAGATTACGGATCCGCTTCCTTACCTGTTAGGCCTGCACCAGGCTTTTTTAGGACTGTAATAACTGAAACGGTTTTCAGAGATAAGGGAACAATTCCAGTGTTAGAGTGGATAATAGTGGTTATGAAAGGAACCAATGAGGGAAGGCAAGCTTTAACTAACACTGTGGAGAGACGATCAAGTTGACAGGTGGATTTAAATTTGAAAATAATATTTGTTACATCAGTTATGGAGGGAAATGTGAATACACGGCACACGGTGACACAACAAAATGTGTCCTCTGCTTTTAACCATCACCCTTGGTGAGCAGTGGGCAGCCATGACAGGCGCCTGGGAAGCAGTGTATATTGCTTGCTTAGTGGAACTTTGGGTGACCGGGATTTGAACCGGCAACAATCTGATTACGGGGCTGCTTCTTTAACCGATAGGCCACCACTGCACTGAATTACTGATAGGAAGGCAGCAAGGTAAACATGAAGCCTACGTCTGAGTAAGAAGCCCCTACAGAGAAAAATTGTTTGATTTTGACAGTGAAATAAGACATGGGAGATTTAAAAACTCACTAGAATACATATAAGAGGGGAATGAATCAGGAATCTGAAATTTTGCTAAACAAAGAAAAGAGAGACTTTGAGTTACCTTCACTAGAACTAATTTCAATTATGGGTCCGCTCCCTTACCTGCTAGGCCTCCACTGAACCAAAGAAGTTCAGAAGATTATGAAGGTTGGCATTGTAGTCAGAAACAAGTCCATCAGGGCTTGAAGAGCTGTGTGTGAATGGAAGACCACCTACAGCAGATGAGACGGTGTCATGGTTAATATCACTAATCTTCCTAAATTGTGAGGAGTTTAGATTTGGAAGCTGTTACATTAAGATTAAAAGAAATGAACATATGATCAGAAAGGGGAAACAAATTGGCTTTGCAGTGAGTGGGGGGTGATACCAGAACAGACAAAATCGAGCGTATAATCCTTTAGAATGAGTAGGGAAAGTCCAAAACTTTTTAGACAAGATGTGAAATGTTTGGAAAGATGGTTGTTGCCTGTGTGCACGTGAATATTGAAGAAGAGTACAGAAAAATGAGTGACGAGAGAAGGTGAATTATCGCAAGACCTCTGCCCCTCCTTGAGTCAAGTGGAATGAAGTTGCACCAAAAGTCCAATTCAAAAAGTCCAACTTACGGTCAGAGAGGAGGTCCCGGACGAGATGCCCCTCACCAGTGTGAGAGC
The DNA here is from genome assembly GCF_900700375.1 of Denticeps clupeoides. Lineage (NCBI taxonomy): Eukaryota > Metazoa > Chordata > Actinopteri > Clupeiformes > Denticipitidae > Denticeps > Denticeps clupeoides. The sequence goes on from NC_041725.1 coordinate 8,271,502, forward strand.
GGATGTTTAATAAGCTGAAGTCGATGCTGGAGTTAGGATGTTTGACAGCAGGCTTAGCCGACCAAGCCAGGTTGGCCAACACATCCTGGTTAACAGCCCGGTCAGCATTGTTGTCTATTGTCAAATCTATTGAGTTAACATCTTTTGAATTCTGCAGTGATATTTAGCTATGGACTTTGGGTTTTATAAATTATATAGTTAAGTATTATACTGATTGAAAGAGAGAAAAAAAATGTACTTTTTACAATACTGCACATATAGTGCAGGAGGTATCAAGAAGAATCACGATTCTTCTGTTCCAAAAACAACTCCACACCAGGGTTGTAGAGATAACAAGGTATCATTAAATCTTGACGACCAGACCTCTACATCCATCATTAATCGGGAAACAACACCACCCTTTGCAGAAAGAGGTCAAAAGGTGGCAGACATACTCGACTGGATGGGTGACAAGTCGCAGCCTTGTTGGAGACAATTAAAGCCATTTTTTCCAGTGTACGCTGGAGGAGACAGCTGGGAAAAAAAAGGCAATTGGATGTCGCCGCGCCTGTATGAACAGAATTGGAAGGAAAAGCGACTGAAAAGAGGGCAGCTGTGAAATGAGGAAGCGAATGAATGATTAGAGAGGGCATAAATATGCAGTGGAGTATTCTGAGGCAAACTTTGATACTCCCAGCACAATGCTTCCTCGCAGTATTTGGTAATTAGATTTAACTCTTCAAATAGAGCATATAATTCATTTAGAGGGCAGAAATTACCCAATTTAGTCACTAAGCTCATTGGCGGAGGTTTAGATAAACAGTGTAAGGATACCAGCATCTTCAAGACTGCCATGAACGTAATCCGCTTTCTCAGCCCCTGATTGCAATTACGCGACTGAATTATGCCTCTCTGGACGTTTATTTATTTATTTTATTCTTTTTTTTAGAATCATCTCCAGAATGGGTTTGGTCCAGGAGGCGTTATTTATAATAACCCACACTTTTTGCCTTTTCATTATTTTCCAACTGTCTGTTAAATACTGTAGCTGAGCAGAATTAGCAACTGTTGCGATGAATGGATTGGCAATTAAAATTAAATCAATTACTTCCGGTAAAACTGACAGGGCTTTGTTTTGCTATCACTCTATAACAGAGAACCAAAGAATTTCCAAGAACTGGCATTAAAAAAACTAGAAGAGAGCGGGTGGACCAGGAAAGCAAATAAATGGAATCAAGAAAACTTTTCTTTTTTTCCCAGAGTCCTTTGTGATGAATGTCTTTGCTGTGTTAGACTGCTCATTTTCATTCATTTGATTTACCTCTCATTCAGAGTTACATTCACAATTCATCTCGTGTTCAAAAGGTTATTACTCATATGAATGTCAAGAGCCCTTAAGTCTATTTCTATCATGTGAGCAAAAAATGTGAGAAAAAACATTTAAGTGGGTTGTACTGAATACAAGAGTAACACCTGTATTTACGGTAAAAGTGATGGAATTCACAAGGTTTATTTTACCTGTGTATGAGTAAACATTGAAATGAGGAACATTTTACGTTTTTCTTTTCTCACACAGTAAGAAATTCATAATGCTTGAAAACTGCAAGACTGAAAAAGTTAGAGATAAGATGGAAGTGCATAGTTCATAAATTAGACACACTTGATTGCTTGTGAGCCCCAAATTTTTCCTTGTATGTGAAAGAAAGAGCAGAAGCACTGCCCACGTACTGTAAACTGCTCCTCGTTCTCAGACGTACAAACACTGGCAGTGCAAGCTGTACAGCTGAGCGGTAAGCGTCATGAAAACCCACCCCGCGATTACCCAGGTGTCCTATACCTGATGCTCCTAGTTGGATATAAGCATTCCAGCCCACTGAGTGTTTTTTTTGAGAGACTGGAGATAAAGGCTGCATCCAGCATCCTGACTCGACTGCGGTGCTTAAGCTTGGACTCCCGAGGCCGCAGGCCCTGTTCAGCAAGCCGGGCCGCTTCTGTGGCAGCAGACCGGCAATTACAACTCAACTCAACACAGAGACCCCCTTACACTAATCCTCTTAATCTGCCACCACCCCTCAGAGCAAAATTGTGTCTTTCTGTGTGAGCAACACTCACACACCAGACACACACACGCGCACATCATTTAGCCGCCTTCAGGAAGTAAACACTTTACAAAAGACTTGAAGACTATAATTTCCTCTCTTTGTTATTACACCCTATCTCTTTTCTCTTTCTGACCCTTGTTGTTTCAACACCACCTCCTCCTCTTGTGTCTCGTACAGTAACACAGACGAGAAAATCTTCATGATTAACGCCGGAGGGCTGAGGATAGGTAAGCCTGATACTGAAGAAAATGAGCTGTGAAGCACCAAACAGCTGTAAAGTTGCAGAAAATCAAGGAGGGAGCACAGGATTACACACCACCAATCTTTCTATCACACACACACACACACACACACACACACACACACACAGTTCTTGACCCATCCAGCGCCGACTGCAGTAGATTTGTATTGCTCCTGACCTGACAAACTGCTCATGGCACACATAGAAATCTGGGTACCACTGAGCTAAGGAAGGGAGTTTTATCAACACAACACAGTCTCTCACTGACCTCCTAACAAAGATGGACAGATGAACATTAGGAATTGTTTTGTGGTGAGCTTACCTCGCGCCGGGTGGAGAAACAACCCAAAACTCATTCTGAAAAGAATGAGGGCTTATTATTACACAAGCAAGTAGACTGGCTCAAATGGCTCATTTTCCTGCACATTTCCTTGCCTCTATTGCTCATAGTTTGTGCAAAGCATGCTGGTCAGGCCTAGTTGGCTGGCCTCCACCATCAGAGTATCTTCACACAGAAACATACACAGAAAATGAAATCTACATCTGGGACATACAGCGGTTTAGGAAGCGGCCCCGTAATCAGAAGGTTGCCGGTTCAAATCGCGATTCGCCAAGGTACCACCGAGGTGCCACTGAGCAAAGCACCGTCCCCACACACTGCTCCCCGGCCGCCTGTCATGGCTGCTCACCAAGGGTGATGGTTAAAAGCAGAGGACACATTTCGTTGTGTCACCGTGTGCTGAGCTGCAGTGTTTCACAATGACAATCACTTCACTGTCACTTTCACTTATATAACCAGCCACTAAAGTCCGTTGCAAACTCAACCTTAAATGGTGGTCTTATAAATCCATCAACTGTTTCTGTCTGATGCTTAATGGTGCCAACATCCATGAAAATAAAGACACTGTCATGTCCGAGCCAGCTCAGGGAGGATCTGCAGGTCTCCGCCATTTTCCTCCACCCGCCTTAGGGTAACCGGTAACAGGCGTGGTTGAGGCTGATGGTAACCCTATAAAAACCCTGCCTGATGCTGAACTCAGCAGAGTCATCCACTAACACTCATACTGGGGTGTGTTGTGCAGACATCTTTTTGACTTACCTGTTCCCCCCAGTGACCCACAAACAGCTCTCAGTTCCCAGAGGGGAAACGGCTCAAGAACATTTCGCTGCCAAGACAGTGTTTTTTTTGCACATTTTTGGACACTGTAAATTACACATTCTTTCTTTATCATCTTCATCGTCCACCCTCCCTCACTCCACCCCGGTCATGACAGACAAAAATAATTTTGGGATGCAGTTAGTTGAAATTATTGTACATAGTTTTTGTGAACAGTCAGTTGGATGAGTCCGGGAGCTCAAGAGACCAGTCATGACTGAAAACTGAAAATTGTACCATTGATACATGAGGGAGCATATTTTTGGCAGATAATAATCCATTAAACAATCCAAAATTGTCAGTTTTTTTTTCAATCAATAACCCACTAGTAGCCTAGTGAGTAACACACTTGCCTATGAACCAGGAGACCCAGGTTCAAATCCCACTTACTACCATTGTGTCCCTGAGCAAGACACCCTAAGTTGCTCCAGGGGGACTGTCCCTGTAACTACTGATTGTAAGTCGCTCTGGATAAGGGCGTCTGGTAAATGCCGTAAATGAAAATGTAACTTTAACATCATGTATTTCTCAGCACTTTGATGACCTTTTGTACATCTGAAAATATGTGCACAAAGACATGGACAATCTTGAATACAACTGTAAGGATGGACATCACAGGAGCATGCCTTTTGTGTTGCATAACAGCTATCTGCAGGGGGAGGTGTGTCATTCCTGTGTGGATGGTTGTGCGTGAAGATTAGGCACCTCTGTTTTACATGCCTTTTGTCTGACGGCAACGTCTGAAGTGTCAGCTGTCAGGACCGCCCACCCTCTTTGTCTTCCCCAAATGGGAGGCACCGGGGGTGTGACATCAGAAACAACAGGTTCTGATTGGTCAGTGACAACTTCCTTTAGGCCAGTGACAACTTCCTGTAGGCCAGGGGTATAAAGGTCTGCTCACATGTGGAAAAAGGTCTCTGAAGTTTCTTGCTCAGGGGGTTTTCCATCGGAAGCCGGAAGGCTTCTGAGTCTTTCTCTCCCCCTCCTTTTCTCTTCTCCCTCTTTACTCTTTCCTCTCATTTTTATTTTCTCTGTTACCTTGGTACCTTTTTACATTCAATATTCACATGTAACTACAATAATTATTTACCAGTGTTAATAAATTAGAAACTGTTCATTTTTAACCTCCATTGTCCCATGCCTCTTTCTGCCAGGTAACATCAAATTGGAGTGGTTGAATACAGTGCTTTTGTGTGGAGGGAGAAAGAGTTTTTCTACACACTCTATTCTCTTCTCCCACACCACATGGTCTTTTTTACACAACCATAAAATAAGATGGTGAGATTTTGTCCCACCAACACACTGAGGCCACAATCAATGTGTACTCATGAAAAAAGTTTTAGATTTTTTTTTTGTCAACTGCTTTTTTTCAAATTTTTAATTACACCTTTGGTAATGGCTTGGTTAAAAATGTTTCAAAGAAAAACGGGACAAAGGACCTTGTGATAAATGTATGTGTACAGTAACTTCCAGAGGAGAGCAAAGCTGCTCTGGTCTGAAGCAAAGTGCTGAAATATTAGTCCGTTTTATCCCGCTTAAATCTGAAACATGGATTAAGCTGCTCTACATGCCCCTGTTCCCCAGCTTCACAGACCACTGCTGCTGGGGCTTAAAATGTCCCTTTCCACTCGATTCGCAAATAGCACTTCTGATTCAAAGCAAATCTACTCTCCTTCTTGTCTTTCACCCACCCATCCATGTATGGTCTGTTCCAGTCGTTTTTGTTTTATAAATTTATTTCAAGTTGAGCTTTATTGGCATGTGTGTACATCTACTCAACAGGTCTTCCATTTGAGGTGTTATTTTGTAAGTCTTAATATGGCCTTTCTCAGGGTCCAGTGATACACTTTCAAATATACGGAAATCATCAGTATGGAGGAATAAAGGCAGGGTAGATGACAAAAAAAATTCAGATTCAGCTTATTAAATAACATTTAGAAACTTTAATAAACACAACCTCTTCAAAGCTAAGGCCCCCCGCCCCTAGGGGCAGCACAGTGCGCACAATATAAATTGTAAGGAAATGTAATGGTGGCTAGCCTATGCCAGTTTTAAACCCATTCATTTTACCAAACAATTTCTTTCCCTCTTAGTCTAGCACTCATACCATGCACAGAGAATGCTGGGACAGATCGCAATATGTCAAAAAATCTCTGTCATCAAAATCATAGCAAATAATGAGATAATTAACAGCAACTATATATATATATATATATATATATATATATATATATATATAGAGAGAGAGAGAGAGAGAGAGAGAGAGAGAGAGAGAGAGAGAGAGAGAGATTTGTACAGTCAGATCTGGAGGACCTGTGCCTGTCAGACCCCTGACACAAAGCCCCGCCCCAGCTTTCAACTCTGCACTCAACAGTTTCTCCTTTCATGTACTGATGTAATCACAGCCATTTTAGTGAAGCCTATTGACATTTCTTTTAATATAACTTGGGTTATTGATGGGTTTGAATATATTTGATTTTAGGTAAATGTCATTTTTTTTAGGTGTTATAATCTGCTGAGGAATAATTTATTAGATTTTTTGGCTGTTTTCGCTGTGGTCAGGGGCTTTGCGTTCCTCGGTGACCCTAAGAGCTACACCTGCAGAAGCTCAACCTCCAAGTGGGACACCCAAGTTGGACTGGTCTTAGGGCAGAGGCCTGACAAAGTGCAATCCAATAACATGTCAAAAACAGTTATCCAGAGCACCCCACCCCACCCCACACCACCCCAAACATTTCCTGCCTTTGTCACCACCATGTGCCCCCTTCACATTTATGGCTGACCCCTCATATATGCCTCTATAGAACCAGCCCTGTCATCTCAATCTAACAATGTAAATGGTCATGAAAATAAAGAAAACACATTGAATGAGAAGGTGTGTCCAAACTTTTGGCCTGTACTGTTTATATATGTATGTGCGCTTTGGATATGAAAATATTTACTGAAACTATTTACTATTTAGTGCCAGTTACTATTTACTATTTAGTTCCCCCTCATTTACCCCTTTTTGTATTGCCCCTGCCTATACTATTGCCTGAGTTTCATGTTGAGAACATTTGCCTGAACAAACTACTGCCTCGAACTCTGACGTAGCCTGCTGACCGCCCAAACTTCGAATCTGGCAGAACTAACAAAACATTACCAATTCAAACCAGCCACCTTCTGCTACGCATCTACCACGGTAAAGACGTCTCTGTGTGTTCTGTGCGCCGCTGGCACTCCTTCACTCCCCGTTCTTCCCGCCGGCGATCGTTCTGCTTCTCCACCTACACTCCCTCTGGCTATTCACAGTTACATCAGCCATGTCCGCTCATGTGCCTGCTGACTCGTCCCATGACACATTGATTAAAATTGGTTAAATTTGGAACTGCATACGCAGTTCTCAAGGAAGCTTGGATTTGCATTATTGAAACACATGTAATGCAGAAGCTCTCCTTTTAAAGTCATAAAACAAAAAACATAAAAGCTATTTTCGAATATTAGAATGACATAAGCAAATGTTAACATGCAATTGTTAATAAAATGAGCATGATTAATATTAATATGAACATTTCACTAACATTTGTACATGTGTGACTTAATTTCCTCAGACTCTCTTCATTGCTGCTTCAAGCCATTTAACCATTTGTCTCTGCTCTGCAAGAACTAAGGTTTTTAATTAGGTTATTTATGTCACTGTAAAATATTCATGAACAAATTTGAACCTAAAAGCCTTAATTGATGACAATATAATAATGGGCACTTGGTATTTCCATATTATGCATTGTTGTTTTCATATTAAGTAATCCATAAACACTGAATGGTCCAGAAGGCCAGAATGGCCCCAGCTTCTTTACTTATGGCCAATGTAGGGAGAATTTGGGTGGCATGAGGAAACGTCTGCATTAGTATCACGTGACTGCAGAAAATTTTAAACCGTTTTCCTCTCAAACAGTTCAGAGAGGAAAATAATGGACATGTGGAGGGATGCCATTGTACATTAATTGGGAGGCTGTCAGTGCCATCATAACTAAGCTCCATTGTGTGCATGTGTGGGTGTGACATTGTGGTTGTGTGTGTGTGTGTGTGTGTGTGTAAAATGACTCACTAGTCTATGTCTACAGCTCAGCTCCATGTCCTTTGTATTCCTGGGAAGGCATCTGTCAAAACAGAACAAGACAACAAGGGCATGTAGTAAGCTAATTGATCAATAATTACATTTTATTGAAATAGGGCCTCACAAAAACTCGATCTGAAAGCAATTCCCTTTCATGCACTACTACAGGGTAGCAATTTTAGCACATAGTTAAAAAAATGCCATTGTCACTGTGCGTGGTGTTTTTTTGTTTTTTGTTTTCCTCGCTGGGGATGACTTTCCAAGCTCACAGTATTGCTTACAAGATTGTTTGCTGATGTCTGAAGTGGCATCTATATTTTCACGCTTCATTAGGTTTTGATGAGCCTCTTATCCGGGACAATTAGTAGCCACGTCTCTGTGATCCCTCATAGCAGACTGGTTAAAAGGACATCGTCTCGGAATGTCAGTTTCAGTCGGTAATGTTTCTTTATGCATGAGATGTGATTCACGCTTTGCCACGATCGCGCTGAGGAGGATGGTGTTGTCCTCCTTTGTTTGTTCCACTGGCTGCCCTTTCCACTTCATGTCGGCTTATAAACTATGATGTACAAATTAAGAAGGGGAATGATGAACAGTTGTTGATAGGTGAATAAGCATTTAGATGAGGCATTTAACCCAATGCTGACTGATCAATCTCTGATTTTCAGCATCAACCACCAGAAAAAGAAACAGTAGAACACTGATGAACATGTGGAAGTAAATACATTATATTTACATTTACATTATATTTTTATTATAATCAGGATTAAATATCAGGATTTTATTAGGTTTAATGTAATATCATGGTGAACGTGGTGAAGTGGTGGTTAACAATGTGCTCTCACATCTTCAAGTTTGCGAGTTTGAATCCCAGGTGTGTGTTTTACCTCCAGCTACTCCAGTTTTCTCCCACCACCCTAAGGCATGCACATTAGGTGATCTGGCAACTCTAATTTGTCCACAGCTCGGATTGTGTGTGTGTGTGCTTCCCACCCTCAGTAAGTCCCAACCCTGCGCCTGTCCCGAGAGGGATAGATTATGGATAGTGAAAGGATGAGCAGCAGGGAAACAGAGAAGAACTTTCCCCCCTATCCCCTCTCCAAAAAGCCCTGTGGAAAGATACAAATACTCTTAGGCCGAACAAGGTTTCTTTATCAGTAATTCTGGAGTGTATGTTTATGTGTATGTGTGCTTGCACGTGTAAGATGAGAGTGTTCTTGGTATTGTTCGCATTGCCTCACATCTAATACCTGCCCCCCTGCCTTGTAATCATGCCGGGGGATTATGGTGCTCTTATCGCTGGAGGCTTTCTGAGGAGGGGATGCTTGGGGATGGTTTATCCCCATCGTCACTTGTGCAATTGTGAAGGCAGAGGCACGATAGTCACAGAGTTCAGAGACACTGAACGAGGTTCAGGAGCTGCTCTTCTGTATTATTTCACATTTTATGAGAAAGTAATATGCTGAATATCTGGTTAATAATTAACTAATAATCCACCTGTAGCTGAATAATATGACAAACACGTGTCACGCCAGAGGTGTGGAGGAAGAATGATGGACACAGCAGGGATGTGGGGAAAAGTGAACAGAGTTTATCTGGGCAACAACACAAATACTACAATGAATAGAAACAATCCACCACACCTCGTGCTGACAGATGCCCCCTCTCGTGTGAAAGTGCTGCGTACGCAGCTACCTAGTAGCCAACCGTCCCATGTCTTGATGGAGGTGTTGGCATCATCCCAGTTCAATGGAAGATGCACAGTCCAGGAAAAGAGACTAAGCAGGTTCCTGTGTGGCAAAAGTACAATGACACTTCTCTCGCAGAGCACAAACCGGTATGGGGAAACACAGGGGACACCTCAGGATACGTATTGGAGAACAGCACTGTAGATCTCCGGATAGGAAGGGAACATGATAAGGGACCCACGAGCCGGAAGTGAGATACATGTAGCACCAAGTGCATGCTACAGGATTGGGACTTACCAGGAAGTTGGCGGCCACGCCCGAAACAACATGACACGCAGACACAGACATAAACCCTAATACTCAGGGGAAGGGGGCCATGTCATGGGTGGTGGAGCCGGCAGTATGTGTTAACATTTTTTGGTCGATATCATTTTGACTAAATCATAAAGACTGAATATTCAAAGAGTGCATATTAAATTACACCATTACTATATAATGAAAATCAAACGCCGGGAATGTTTTAACATCAACACCAATATTAAAACAAGTATTTGTATTGTACCTTCTGCAATGATCTTGCACTGGAAGTAACTATTTTTCAGGGGCTTCTGTGGTGTCGCCACCATAAGTGTCCATTGCGTTTAAGCCTCTCTTTGACAGAAGGGTCGAGTGAACGAGAGAAATGATGGCGTGCCAGTGATTCAGAAGATGATTGAAATTTTTTGGGCACCGCCGTGACACACAGAAGAGTGATGGCTCTAATAAGGCATTACTCAGAGCCGTACACAAAGAAAAAAGAGTGGAGCCTGATCTGAAAACGATGACGCGAGGCTGAAGAGCGTCATCATGAGCGGAGGGGAGAACGAGGGGTGCATCCTCACAACTCTAAACACGGCCTTTATGAAAAATTGAAGCTGGGGGCCAAGAGGGTGGGAGAGGGCGCTGCTCTCATAATTCAGTGGACCTGACGCCACTAAATAGATTCCAATCACAGATTCCTTTAAAAAGAAAACGTGAACAGTTATTACAGGGGGCCCTGCTGGAGCCATGTAACTCTTTCCCAAAAGAGTGGCGTGTTTTTCTACTTTTAATAATGTCATGCAGTTTCGCCTCCAGAAGCATATTACCTTGACGAATAAATAACAAAATCCCTGTCTTTAATGATGGGGTGTCGATGTGCCGCTACAGGAGGCCTTAACTGAGGGTCGTTCATGAAACAGCCCTTTAATTGAGGTTCTTTATCACGGAAATGCTGCCTGATCATAAACCATTCTCATCCTTTGGGGCATGTAAGATAGATATGGAATATCTTTTAGAAATATCTTTTGTGAATTGATGATGGGAAATTCTTAAAAAATCTTTTAAAATGTAAACTAATTCAAATGTTTCTCAACCATCAATAAATGTCTTCATTGCATACAGAAATAAACAGATTCAAAGAAGAAGAGACTTCTTTCTGGTCATCGAACTGACCACCAAGCCTTTTGGTAGGCGTGTAATTATTTATGGCAACCAGAAGATTTAAATGTCCTTTATATCTGTATGTATTTTATTAGCTTTTTCTTCATTATTAATATAGAAATAAACACCCACCCAACCCTACCCAATAATAAAGTTCAAAATCATGCAGATAATTGACAGCTGTCATTCACCCTTCTTCATCATTATGGACTATTTAAACCTGCTTCATTTGATATGTGGTATGTGTTAAGCAGTGTTGCCATTACATTTTTTTATTTAAATTAGAATTAGAATTAAATTCCTGGACCTTCAGATCATTATATGCAAGAGATTAATTTTATTGTAAAAATCCAAGTGATACCCTTAAGTAAAATCAACCAATGCCCCGGTTCGCCACCACTAGTCCATTTCTGGAACTTACTGACCACTCCATTAAAAAAGCGTGATGTATTGTGTCGTAATTTAATTAGTCTCGCTCAGGCATTTGCCTGTTAAACACAAACACTTACGATGCATGAGGCCATAAATTGTTGTGGTGGCTTGTTGGGAGGAGAAGGGAAGGTTGTGGAGGGCTTGGGGAGTTGGAGGCAGGAGCAAACAGAAGTGGATTAACACGGTGATTCATTGGCGCAGGAACCGTGACAGATGGGGCGTGGAAGTTGCGGACCATGGGGTAGTGCCTCCACTCCATCTCACAGCGATATGGACGGTTACTGTGCATAAAGAAACGGCATTTATTCGAAAAGTTCCTCTTTTTCTTTTTTAAACGGGAAAGGCACCGAGTTGGCCTCACGGAGCGAGACACCTCAGGTGCAGAGGAAGGATTATAGTCGTGCTTTAATTCGACATCAACCTCAGGCCTGTCTTCTTTTAATGGTCCATTTTCGGCCCGGCTATTTATGAGCGATTAAGCTGCGGCCTGCTGTCAGAGGGACTCCCTGCTCCCCACGCTGGCACTCAGCAGTTTAACCAGTGTCGCCGGCTGATTTAATTTGGTCCCCAGTCTGCTAGCCTGCGCCGCTGCGTTTCACCTGCTCCCTTCAGAGCGAGGAGGTTGCCGTACCCCAGATACAGTTCGCAACTTCTTAATGTAGTTCAGTGTAGGCGCTGGAAGCAATTATTTTGAAAGGACTCGATGTCGCAACAAAGCATGGCATGCACTTTATTTCATCGTCGCTGACAGAAGAGTTGGCTCCATGATCTCTCACCATTAAATGGTGACCCTGTACTATGTTGGTTCTAAACGGTCATTTTAATTGGAAGAAAGAACTTTTGACAGTAACAATATCTCATGACAACGCTCATGGATATTTCTACATGTCATTCTACCTTATTACGTTTTTTGTGATCTCTGAATGACATTGCTTAGTAGCAGCTAGATCATTAGAGCATTAGGGCAGTGGTTGGTCTAGTTAATAAGGAAACAGACTGATAATCTGAAGGTTTCCAGTTCGAATCCTGGACCGTCAAGGTGCCACTGAGCAAAGTACAGTCCCTTTTATGGCTGCCCACTGCTCACTAAGGGTGATGGGTCAAATGCAGTCAACACATTTGCTGTGCTGCAGTGTTTCACAATGATAATCACTTCAATTTCATTGATGGAGCATTATTACAAATATTATAAGGGTAAGTATTTTTATATTTATATATATATTAAGGTTATAAAATACAGGCAGATGTATTGACTTACAAGCATTTGACCCCCAGAACACCAGGATTTTAACTGATGCTGCTGCAGAGTGTATTTATCATGGTCATAGGGATGAGTACTACAGTTCATGATTGGTACAATACTGGAGGCTAATTCTATTTTGTCATTTTGGGGACTCATGGCTTATTTTCGCCCAAGGCATCCACTGTGCAGTTTCTTCATCACCACTGACATCTCATGGACGTAATCCCCCTCCTCTATTATATCTTAATTATAATCAATAGTCCTATCACTCAGAATAAGATATGATTCATTTCCTAAAATAGGCTGCATCACTTTATGTCAGCACAATTAAGAGGAAAATACAGTGTTAACCTGAATTACAGTTGTTTTAGTTCAAAAGAATCAAAGTATATTGTACTTTGCATTCTGTGTTGATGCCTTTTAGCCTCCGTTAAATCAGTAAAAGTATCAAATATGCCAATGCCGTATGCAAATGGCAGGTGACACGTCCTAATTGATCATGAAAAATTGCTTTGATTGCAGTGAAACAATTTGCCATTATAAGATGCATGGATAAATATATCTTAATTTCACTTTCACCCTAATGACAAGTCACACATCATAATAAAATTAGTTGGCTTTTGTCAACAATATTTTGTTATCAATTGAACATTCCAGTATGCTGTTGCATTATATCTCAGCAAACCTCAGCAAAATGAACTGCAGTTGCATTATATGCCCCTGCATCTGAAATACAACATATACAGGGTTGTAGCATATGATTACCCCAAACTGACATGCTGCTATATTCATGCATGTCACCCCGGGCAAGTTTAATCAGCATTAATTGTCATGCTCTCTTTGTATTCCTTTGTATACACTGTAAAGCAGCTCCTCTGACATCTGCTTTTATATATCAGATCGCAAGATATGTCTCAATTAAACCAAGCTCTTTCCCTAGGCCAATTAATACAGGCAATAAATTGCTTTGTTTAAAAGGTTAATCAATTTGTTTTAGGGCTGTGATTTAACTTTTTTGTTCCCTATTAATTGAAGCTTTTAGCTGAAAGTGAGACCTGTGACAAGAGCTCAGACTTTAAGACTTTGGGGGAGTTATGTGTACTTGAATGAACTGCAAATTTATCTAATTATAGTATCAAAGGATAATTGGAATAAGGGTGTGACAATGACTGGCAAAGACTACAATATACGGGTCAGTGATTGTAATTAACGTATATCGTTTGAAGTGAATGAACGAAGTATGTTCATTCTAAGCACAGGATGTAATATTCATTCCCTTGTACCTCAAACAGCAACACGACTGACTTTTTAGAATTGAATAACTACAAAAGGACATTCAAGTCAACTTGACACAGGCAGGATTTGCTCAGTAGCTGTAAATTGTTCCTACATGTGAACATCCTGTATTAACATGGAAAAGGAGAGGAGAGAGGCTTTGATCTGTGGACTGTGGACTTTCAAATGAGGAAATGTCCTTTAGATGTTAATTCCATTTATTCATCTGGCTGGATTTGAGGTTATCCAGCACTCTTCCTGTCCATCAGGATCAAGATTTCTGTGTAGCTTCTATGTCATCATGGTCAAGTTGTTAAGATCTGGAGCTGTCCATTCTGTCTAAAATGCAGACATATGTATCTAATTTCACTGCCTATGTACAGCGTTATACTGCTTATACTACAATCTAAACTCAGAAGACCTTAAAAATATATTATGGGTAGGTGGGGAAATAATGTGTAATTAAGAAAATTAGGTTGTGACTAAAATAGTGAATGCTGGTTCTGAGCTCTGGCGGAGAATTGGATTTTGTTATAGATCGCACCAGGTCATCTTTCCACTGAGTACATTAGCCATATCATCTGAAAACATAAGATCCATAGATGTCATGTTTTGTACAGATTGATGTCATGTTGTACAAGATTATGATAAATGCTGTGAAAATCATTTTTGAAGAGGTACTTAAAAATGCTAGAAGTAAAAGAGAAGCCTTACTCACTAAAACCATCTGTTCTGCAGAAGCTGGAGTTCCAGGCATCATGAGACATGCCCCCAGCGAGCCAAAAGCAGTACCTCACACCGCCCTACTGCTCCTAACATACCCTTACCTTTCTCTCTCTTTCTGTGCACCGCCCACTTTCGAGGTGACTGACATGGGTGACAGTGTGGAAGTTGTGATGGATGGATGGAGTGACAGAGTTGAGAGGCAGATGAAAGAGGGCCGAACAAGAATCTCAGGGAGAGATGGAAAGCGAGAGAAGGTGGGAGAGAGAGAGAAAGAGAGAGAGAGAGAGTGCCCAGGTCTCGGCAGGAGAGGGCGATGGTGGGCACACACCAGCACAGTCATCAACAATGACTGAATGGAGGTTCAGACAGCTGCAAGAAGCCTGATAAGGCATCCGAGAGAGAGAGAGAGAGAGAGAGAACGCGAGAGCGAATGATGATGCGAGAAGGACGGGAGCTTAAAAAGAAAGGTAAGGAGGGAATAAGAGAAGGAGAGAGTGGGCGGAACAAGGAACGGCTTTTGAATAACCTGTCCATTTTTGAATAACCTGTTTTGAGATAGCACCGTGCAAATTAGCTCCCTTCTCCCCGTCCATCGGTGAAAATGGCACTCTTAACACTTTGTCAATCCATTAAGCTGACATGGCATTTTATCATGGCGAGAAGTGATGTCCTCCCATAAATATGGTGACAACAATAAAAAATAAAAAATAATTCTGCATTATGACGACACCCTCTATTCAGTGTGATACAGCACAAAAGCGGCTAGAAAATCCTTACAATTAATCACCCAATGTCTCATACTTTATTTGGAAAGTTTAATTTTCCCTCAAGGCTGCCCTCAGAGGAAACTGTGTACTACGAGATGGGGGCGTATCCTGTATGCACAAGGCCCAACCCACTCAACAGCACAAATCAATAGAAACTGCTGTAGGCAGTAATAACTGGTCCGATGCTCTGAAATATAGCCCTTTTTTATGTGCTTACCTTCATTTAGCACACCTGATTCAACTTCTGTATTCTCACAGTTATCACTGTGAGTTTTGCATAATTCAAGGTTGCAGGCTGTGTGATCATGACACAATCCTCTTTGCATTCAGCCTTGAATTTTCATGAGTGAACAGAAAAGGTTCCTAGAGATGTTTTTTAGACTGTGTTAAGTAGATTGGAGGAGCATTCCTGGCTGTCCACTTTGAGGTAAAAAGATCAAATATACTTTTGTGTACCTCAAATGTATAAAAACACAGAAATCGTATTTAGATTATTACTTTTTTCTTTTCTTTTTTTTTTTACAGCATTTACCAGACACCCTTATCCAAAGTGACTTACAATCAGTAGTTACAGGGACAGTCCCCCCCCTGGAGCAACTCAGGGTTAAGTGTCTTACTCAGGGACACAGTGGAAGTAAGTGGGATTTGAACCTGGGTCTTCTGGTTCATAAGTGAGTGTGTTACCCACTAGGCTACTACCACCCTGTCCGATTATCACTGTCTGATTATCAAAGAAGATCTAATCCAAACATGACCTATATGACCACCACCACAACTCAAAAAATTTCCTTAGGTTGAAGTAAGGACTTGCAGAATGAAAGTGACCTACAACACAGAGGAAGAAAGCTGGAGCCCTCCCACAAGACTGTTACTGCTCCACTGGGGACTATAGGATGTTTATGTGTGCATCCTACAGACTTGTGCTAATGGACTCAATGGTTTGTGTTATTGCTCTGACCTGTGTAAAGTATTTGGTCTCTACAGGGCTTCAACAACTGGTCAGAGCACTAGGAGGCACACAGTCAGCAAAGTGAGTTTAATGTCTGGCCTTCCCGGAAAATAGGAGATCTTTGGGGAAGAAATGACTACATGTACCAATGAAGGGCACCTCAAACTAAAGGGAACTGGTGAGTAAAAACACGTTTTTCTGCAAAAATACATTACTTCACACATTTCACATTATTACTATTGCTTTGAACAGGTGGTCTGGTGTAGAAATATGGGGGGGGGTGCATAATCATTGTTACATTTACCAACGTCCATCACACACACAAAGGTGTGCAAGCAGCGTTGCCAGATTTGAGATTTTTTTTTAGCCCACAATCATATGCTGTAAAACTCACACAAGAGTGCAAAATCTATGAGGACTGCTGATGCTGTTAAACAATCACTTCTGTATGTCAAAATGTAAGAAATCTATCCTTCCAAACATGATGAGTTATAACTTGCCTTTGTTCTTTCTAATTAATGCACGACTAATCTTCAACCTTCCCAAATTCTCCCACACCACCCTCTGCTACGCTCCCTCCACTGGCTCCCAGTAGCTGCACTTATCAGGTTCAAAATACTGATGCTGGCCTACAAAGCCAAACATGGAGTAGCACCATCCTACCTCACAGCCCTCATTACACCTCGCACTGCACCTCGTATACTCCGAGCCTCCAGTACTGCTCGCCTGGTCCCTCCATCTCTGAAGGTAAAAGGAAGACGCTCATCTAGACTCTTCTCCGTCTTGGCCCCTCGGTGGTGGAATGAACTTCCCCTCGAGGTCAGAACAGCTCAGTCACTGAGCACCTTCAAACAACAGCTCAAGACCTTCCTCTTTAAAGAATATTTAGATTAAATTGTAATTTTCTTGTTGTCGAACTTGTGTACAGAATCTACAACAGAGTGAATAAAATAGATGTTTTCATAGTTGGGGTCCTAGTGAACCGGAATTGATCTCTTCATCGATGGTAACTTAAGCATGTTGTAAGTCGCTCTGGATAAGGGCGTCTGCCAAATGCCGTAAATGTAAATGCAAATGTAAATGTAAATGTAAATGCAAATGTAAATGTAAATGTAAATGTAAATGTAAATGTAAATGTAAATGTAACGCACAGACAGGAGTTGCCATCTCCATTCATATAGAGCTGATGCCAGAAGAGGAACACAACCGCAGCAGGACACTTGGATAATTACTTGGTTTGTGAATGGACTTGACTTGAAAGCATGGAATTGTTAGCTCTGCATCTTTGGTCACATTCATAATTCATATCTGAAAACGAAGCAACTGAGGATGATCCAACATTGAGTGGGATACTAAGAGACATATCATGGTGGCGAGATAGAGCAGGCAAAACAAAGGACATGTGTGCATGTCTCATCAAGAGACAGAGGATTTTACCTGAAACAGCTTAACATACAGGACGGCTACAAAAGACTAGATACAAGAGGACTACACATATACACACATATCAGGTGCACACACTGATGACAATATGAAACTCCCCTATGGAGTCAAGACTTGACAAGACATTTAACTTGTGATGTCTACCTGCTTGTCCTTCACAGGGAGTTGACATTTTATATAGGCACAAGGACCCTTCCACGTCCCCCTGGGAACATGTGAGTCAAATGCTTATTAAGCACACCCCACAGACAAGACACAGCTCTGTAAAGCTCTGGAATTGAACGTCTGGGTGTGAGAACCGCAGCTTTTATCTGCTGCTTTATGGGAAGTGAGAGATCTGTGTGTGCGTGTGTGTGTTAATGTGAGTCAATATGTGTGTGTGCATGCATGTGTGTACATAGTGAGAGGTTTCATTAGCACGCGTATGGCTTCCTCAAATCCCTCTCACTGCTGAGTCATCAGGCTTTTTCATCCGCGCTGGTACAGTCCATTATGGCAGAGCTGCAGAAATGATGAGTCCTAATTCTGAGAGCACAAAGGAGCAGAGGAATGGGAAAACAGAGATTGGAAGTAAGAGTTTGAAGGTACTGCATGCCAGAAAGGTAGGAAGCCAGACATAGGAGGGATGGGGTTCCATACAAACAGGTTTGAAGGACTTGAAGTAGAAGGGTGCTAAATATGGCACAAGTAGTAACAATTTGTAGAAACCGACATGAGCTAGATAACGATGATCTACTCTTCATCTGGACCTTTCTCTTTGACCTAACTGGCTGCCAGGAACAAGGCCCTGCACCACAGCAAGGAGGTAGAAGTTCCACCAGATCTTTCTAGGCTGCTGTACAGCACAGAAAATCTCTCGCCAAGTACATCACACACTGACAATCATACGTAAGTAACAGCAGACAATTCACAAGGTTTCTTATGCAATATTCATAACCAGCAGGAGAGGAGGAGGAGAGGACAGACGGGGCAGTTGGAGTGCAAGAGAGGAGCGATAAATAGGAGGAGAGAAACACCCTGACTTTCTCTTGACGTGCTGAAGAACATTTACCAATTAATCATGGAGTCACACAGTGCAAGCCCTGAAGACGTAGCAGGGGATCCATAACGTCCTGGTTAAAGACACAACAAAGGCAGGGAGAGAAAACAGAGATAGATGGAAAGAATGGGGGGGCAGGAGGCGAATTGCATCCGTTGGAGAGAAAAAGATGAGGTTAGAGGCTGTGAAGTCAAAGTGGGATTGCTGTAGTGAATGCCAAGTGATTGACCAGCTCCTTGCTGTAACTGACAATCTACCGATCTACACCTTAGACCAATATCGTCTCTGACACTGGAATAATAAATGGCATCACGCAGAGACGAAAGAGGAGCCTCAGTAGGGATGGACCAAGACCTTACCAAGAGGGTCTGAAGGAAACTTTATGTCTTCTTGCCTAAAGGTTTTGGTATGACATTAACCCATCATACAAGGTGTAACCTGGCCATCAATTAAACTGACAGGTGTAGTTTGGTTGATCATCTTCATGAAAATGTATTAAGTTGCAGCTATTCACAGCAACAATCCTGTTTTCACCACCTGCCTACCACAAGACCTGAACGAGTGTGTGGACAGATGGTGAATGAGGATGACACAAATGACACAAACTATTTTATATAATAATGTCCATAATATAGAGTTTAAAGGAATGGCGATTTGCAGTAATTGCACGGCGTTCACATTTCCCTTTGGTCTTCCGGCTCCTCCCTTTTGAAGGCAGTCGGCCATTAGTAAATTGCTTCCGATTTGAGGCTTGGTATTCATAGGCGCGTTGCCGTTCCAGTGCATTTCACTAATCCCTCATTACACCAACTAACTTTTATCATTCAGCGTTCCTAATTACACTCTGATTGTGTAATTACCAGGAGACTGTTAATTAAAAAAACACAATGAGAGACCCCCATGAAGAAATAATTGATTGATTAGGTAGTTTTTAAAGGACAGCTGAATGACCTTCAAACCTGAGTTGTTAGTGACAGAGGTTTTTTTTACATGTTGAAGCTCATCGAATGTGCACAACTTTCACTTCATTCCCCTGAGCAGTTTAACACCATCCTTTCCGTAATTAAAACGTGCGTTCAGTCCCTGTTGGGTGTGATACAAGAGTGATAGTGTACCAGGCAACAGACATCAAGCTGACCTCCACCTTTACAATAATTTTGTAAAATTATAAAAGCGTTTCTGCGCTTTTGTTGTGCATGGAGATTCCTCCATTTACAGGGCCAGTGGTGGCCTAGCGGTTAAGGAAGCGGCCCCGTAATCAGAAGGTTGCCGGTTCGAATCCCGACCCGCCAAGGTACCACTGAGGTGCGACTGAGCAAAGCACCGTCCCCACACACTGCTCCCTGGGCGCCGGTCATGGCTGCCCACTGCTCACTAAATGCAGAGGACAAATTTCACTGCTGCTGTGTATCACATGTGACAATCACTTCACTTCACATGTCTTTGTTGAACGGCATTGCAGATCGCCTGCTCTCTTTTTCTTCCCCAGACGGATGACACTGGGGGCATGACATCAGAAAGAACAGGTTCTGATTGGTCTGTGACAGCTTCCTGTAGGTCAGATGTATAAAGGATTGTTCACGTGTGGTAGCAGTTACTTTTCTTCTCAGCTGCTTTTCCATCGGAATCGGGCCTTCCGGTTCTCGAGTCTTTCTCTCCTCCCATTTTTCTCCTGGATTAGGTGATGTCTCTGGAGCTTGGTTCAGGCTGTTCTGTCCTTTTCTATAGTTTCCTCCTGTCTGTCATTTTGGTTTTCTCTGTAACATTGGTACCTTTTTGCATACAATATTTACATTTAACTTCAATAATAATTTACTGGTGTTAATAAATTAGAAACTGCTCATCCTTTTAACCTCTATTGTGCCATGTCTCTTTCTGCCGGGTAACATCAAGTTGGAGTGGTTTGAATACAGTGTAGAGAAAGAGAGTTTTTTACCTATTCTCCTCAGTTTTACACAAGTTTCTAAAAGTAATATTGAAACTTCAATGTAAAACATGACACAAAGGCTCTACACAGTGAGATCAAAATACTGTGGAATGCTTGTCACTCAGTAGTTAAAATGACATGTGTTAACTGTAACATCTTAATTGCAGTTATATATTTGATATTTCCTCTGAATTTATCTTCTAAGTCTTACAATGTCTATTGGCCTTGCACGGTTGTGTTTGGCTCAGTCCATTTACTAAAGTGCCTTAAATTATCTGCCTCATGGAGCAAACTATATATTTTACCACTCCTTTTGAAAAATCATTGGGGATTGTTCATTTTAGGACCCAAGTGACATTCTCACACACTGTACACACAATGACGAAGCCACCTTCATCATGTTCCATACTATATTGAAAATTGGTATAAATTGTTCTTCTTTGCATGCACTGCCCCAGTCAGGCACTGTCTTGCACAGAAGGTTCATACCCTTGTTTACCTGGAAACAGGAAATAGGGGCTTGAGGTTATGAAGGAAGTGGTGCAAACAGATAATTAGCAATGGGTGGGAGCAGAGTCAGACAAACCTCTACTCTCTGTAGAGCAGAACCGTGTGTTGGAGACGCCACCACTGTGTTAATAAGAGAATGCAGTCAACCACTTTTTTTTTTCTTTTTATTCTGAGGACATAAATATCATTGTCGTAGCAAACGCTTAATGTGCTTCGTAACAATTTGTAATTAAGGATAACATGGCTCACATTGTGAGGCAGCTCCAGCCCGGGGGCAGAGTTTCACTTTGAATCGGCTTCATTCAAATTAAACTCCCTAGTCCTCAATAAAAGTCTCTTTAAAGGAGATGCGAAGAAAAGGGGAATTAAACAGGCCCTGGCAACAGGCAGCAAAGATTAACTGAAGCCGAAGCACAAAAAAAGGAGATAGCGAAGTGAAAATGAGACCAGGTAGGCCTAATACAGTGAGGATTTTAAAGAGTGCGTCTGTTCCATCCAAAATGTTAAAGAACTTTACACACTTAACATGTTATGACATCTTGGAATTGGGGCTAATTAATAATATGTGCATTATATATTATATGGTAAATAATGCATATGTGCTATGTGTGTGACACATTTACAACAGTAGCACACCAGAGACATTTAATTGCTATACAGCTCACCAATATACACACAGATGCACACAGCACACACAGTGCGCCTCGCAACAGTAAGGGGATCTTCCATCAAAGAGACTGCTCCTCAAGTCTGCCAACGCAACAAAAGCACCGCCAGTACGGAGCCCATCAATAATTCAGCCCAGTGCACAGCAAAACAATAAAACTTGAATATTCTCTCCATGTAGATTTGTGGGGGACAGCTAGGAATTGCGCAGTCCAGTTTTGACAGGGGATCAAGCAGGGAGTGGACAGAGGCAATCAGGTTTTTTCAGAGCCACACTGCCCTCCACAGGTTGGATAATGTAACTGCACTTGGATGGCTAGAGCCAGCCGAGAAAAAAAAACACCCACATATTTACATACGAACTGCATTCACTTACAGGGTTGTGCTGAGTGTTGAACTCCCCAAGCTGTGAACTCCCAAGCTACTCTATCTTATGCAGGCTAGTGTGTGTCAAGTGTGTAGCAATTCTCACTCTTACTTACTTTTATCCTAACATGCCTCATGAGTCTCATGACCAACAAGCCACATGAACATAGTGCAGTGGACATGCAGGTACCCGTTAAATGCACATTATGTTATTGCACATAATTCAGAACGATACCTCATTTGTAACTGGGAATGTTAATTTTTCTTCCTGAAATTCGTAGCTGTCTTGTTACTTGCACTGGGTCCTCTGTTGTGTTTTGTTGTTCCTGTTGTGTCTCCTGTTGGTCTTGGTTTAAAAAGGAAAAAACATTCTCAGAGAGCAGCACAAACAGCTTCACAGAGTCATCACACCACCTAAAAAAACAGTATGCTTTACAAAGGATTTGAAATCACTGGAGATCACACATTTTAGGCCCTAAATGCCAGTATTGATCTGTGTTGTTTTGTGAGGGCGGCGTGAATATGTGAGGTACAATTCAAAGCAGTCTGCGGTTGTACTGTAGCACACAGCTCACAAGTGAAGAGCTGCAAGGAAAACTAACTCGACTCACACAGTCATACTCTAGAAACACTTTCCTTGTATGTCCTAGACCGGCACTGCCTTGTCTGCACTTTGAGGGGAAATTCAGGACATAAATATACATAATTATTTATATATACATATATAAATAATTTTGCTTTCCAGTAGTTATTAAGCATTCAAGATCCAAGACAAAAAGATGAATACAATATTACTTCAGTTTATTTTAATTTTGAGAGCTAAAAATATGTTGTGAAAAACCTGCAAACAGCAATAGTAAAGGAGTAAGACAATAAAACAATAACCTCAATACCCATCCAACAAAGAAGGCCATTCAGCCATGTAATAGGATTCTACTCCGGGTACGGATGATACATTGAGCCACAATTGCACAGCGCTGGCCAACTCAGACATTTCTCAAGATTTTGCAATGACCTCAAATAACGTTCATCAACTTACTCTCTTTAAATAATGTCTTAATCGAAGGCAGGCTTGGATTAAGGTCCCAGTGCCCATCATGGGACATTGGGCACAGGCCAGCGACCCACCTTCAGCGGGGGCGCCACTCTATCATAGGGTGTACACTATTCAAGGACAATCACAACCACGGCCCTTTTTCGAGTTGCCCAGGTTTTAACCGCCACCTTTGGAGGCCACAGCACTACCGTGTGCCACCCTTAGACCCAAAGTCATATAATATGTCAGATTATGTTAAATTGTAGGAAAGAAAGTAAGCAAGGAAGAAATCTATTCAATGTGGACGTGACATGTTGAAATGAAAAACGTACCTCGGGGAAAAAACTGGTTTCATCAATGGAAGTGCACGTCCTTCAAGGTTCCTTTGATCAATGGCGATACAAATTCGACTGTGCTGAGATAAAACAACAAATCATGTCTTGATCAAACTGTACCTGGCTTTCCCAACATCTATCCCA
Organism: Denticeps clupeoides; assembly: GCF_900700375.1. NCBI lineage: Eukaryota > Metazoa > Chordata > Actinopteri > Clupeiformes > Denticipitidae > Denticeps > Denticeps clupeoides. The sequence continues at coordinate 8,295,083 of NC_041725.1, forward strand.
GCTTCTGCTACTGCGGCCAGGCTTGCAGAATCTGACGTTACAACTTGAAAACCTGACTTCAGGGGCGAGATCTTCAACAGGAAACTCAAAAAATCTGGGTCCCGGGTTCTAATGGAATGCACCATTAGTCTAGCCTGTGGGCTCTCATTCACAGCCATTAACAATGCTCACAGTGTGCGCGTGCAGCACAGGGTGCATCATCGTGATCTTGTGGAGACCAGCAGTTCTGCCTCAACCCCGTCCTCTCCTCATTTCTCCTTTTCTCTCCCTCTTGCTTTAAACTTGGCATGACAATGTCAAAGGTTTACAGTAGAAGCAGCTTTTTCTTTGAGGTTGGCTCCCATGGCCAATCGCCGACACACATCTTAACACCACTGGATGCATTCCCAGAGACTGGCCACCAGGCATAAGCCAGACAGCAATAAGGATAAAAAATATACTATCTTAAATTTATAAAGGGTCCAAAGTCCAAACCGGAGTTTCATGTTGGTCCTGTGCTGATAATTTCCTGATTGTTTTCACCTGTGTGGGGTTGTATAAAGCTGCCCTGTTCATCCCAAAACAGACAGACAAAACGAAATATTTGAGTAAAACCTTATGACGTATATGGATAAACAGCCTGGAATGCAATTAAGCCGGTAAAACTTTAACAGTGACTGAAAAAGAACAACATGAAAGAAGTAGGAAGGAAAAATAGTAAAAAGAGTTTAAGCACTTCTTGCAACCAGCTTAAAGGTTCCAGTCACATATGTAGGCTGACACAACATTTCCACCTGTGATACCTAGATGCCCCTGGCACCACAAAATATGATTGCTACCCGGTTCTATATAATGGTTCATTCTGACCTTGGCCTTGTGATTGGTTGAGGAGAATGAAAGGAAAACTACATACAATAATGCACTGCAATGATTCATTAGAACAAAGTGGTAATTTTCAAAAGTTTGATAGTTGCGCATTTGAATTTCTACTGTACTTGAGTGCAATAAAATGAACATTAAAATTGTGTTTATTTAAACTGAAACAGGTGTCAGAGCTCTGCGGAGATATGGTTACCATTCCATATAACTACCCATGAAAAAAGAAGTAGGAAGACACATCTGTTTCATATATATATAAACTCACTTTAATGTCGGTTTATTCCATCTATTTCTTCAGATGCTGATCAATCAAAATCACAGGTCATTGCCTGAAAAAAAAAACTGAGTAGAAATGTTTTACCATCCATAAGGACAGCCTAATATAAATCATACTAATTGATTTTAATATTGCAGTTGAGCAGTTTAGTCATATTTCATTAGATCATAATTTAAGAATCAAATTAAGACGAATAGACTTTATTTAAATTGCACTCGATATCCTTTGGGAAGTCTTGTGGCATCCTGTCAACGGCAGACAACCAAAAATTACTATTACAGAAAAATCTAACGGCTGTGCTTCATTTATTGATTCATGTAAGCAAAAGGATGCTGACAGAATCTGTTCAGGTCATTTATTTAATGAATCACCCAGGACTTTCAATGAGCCAAACTGGAACACGTAATCGATCTAATAGCCAAGGCATGTTCTGCTCTCCTCTGTGGATGCTTACCTACTCAAGAAATATGACAGCAAGCAGAGAAGAGGGCGTTTTTTGTGTCCAGTGACCCGAGGCCTGGGACGAGCAACAGTGACTGACTGCTTCCGGTCAAAAGGTCACAGGTTATCACCCTGGTCTGCAGGGAGCATCCATCAAGAGCTCGATAGCTTAAAAGCACAACATGGAGGGGTCTTCTCAGGCTTCCTGAAGTGTTCATGCAAAGGGAAATCGCACGTATACACTGAACCTTGTCCATCTGCTCTTTCACAGCACTCAGCATAATCTTTACTGATCACGTAGCACTGCCGCCTCTAGTCGCTGACCCTGAAAGCAAGACTCACATTCCTCGATAACCACCATATGGTTCGGCTGCGTCACCGCAATATGCTGTCACACATGCCGGCGGATATCCCAGAATAGCATCCAGTGTATTTGGAGTTCATGTGCATGGCCCGGAGAACGTTTGCTCGCTCACTTGGGTGAAGATCTAGATGAAGACCAATGGGAGGAGGCCCGTCGTTTGAGGCATGAAATTTTAATAAGCATACCCTATAATAACACATCAGTGTGCTAATTGGCTGGGAAAGGGCACCGGCTGGATCAGGTAGCACTGCTGCACTCAGAGAGCAGGTGGACAGGGCTGGAGAGCAGCCTGGCCTGCACTGGCCTGAGGACACGCTGACGGAGATGAAAGAGCGAAAACAGGCCAGATCACGAGAACAGAGACCACAGCACAAAACACTCACAAACCTAGATTTTACAAAGATGATCACCAAATGGAGGTAAAATACTAATTGGCAATGCAAATTAAATTATTATGATTAACATAAGCTTATATATACCATGTACCAATAACCTGCCCGTGTTAATGGCTGATCTTCACCATTCTGAACATGCTTTTGTAAAAATGCAAAATATATTCACATGAAACATTAGCAATAATGAGATCATTAATCAGATCCTTCTCTCTGCTGATCACTGAATCCACGTGAAGAGCAGCAACATCACATTTTTTTTTCCCCAGGAAAATGCCACATTTTTGTCATTCTCGTTTACAACTTGATAGGTGGTGTCATGACATAGCTCAGTGACCAAGCGGCATGTTATACTTTCCTCAAGAAACCAACATGTATGCTAACAAATTGGACTTCAAATTTGCATGGTTTTAATGGTTATAAAAATAACAAAAAAAAGTTCTCTGCCTTGAAATGACGGGGGCATGTCCACTTTTTCTTAAGTGCCAAGCACTGAAAATCAACTGGCTGCTCCATCTAGCAGTTTTATTGGACCGATACAGCCAGAATTGGATCCAGAGGACAATCAACCCCTTTCCACGCTACAAATTACCAACTAGCTAAGCCAAACGCTTTAGTCAAAATGCCATATTTGCCTGTAAATGCACAAATGAAACAAGCAGCAAAACATTAGCGACATGCACGTTTTCTGGAACATTCAGGCTTCCTACGGTTGTGATCCTGAAGAACATGGACGTTCAAACATGCTTATTAAGGATGCGACTCATCATAAAATGCAGACAGCGCCTCCATCGCAACAAACTGAGAAGAGTAAATTGAGTTGACGGAGATGAAGTGTCATTATAATTAGCCGTTTGGCCTTAAAGACTCCATCATCCACCTCATCCAGACACAATCCGAAATTGCCCTATTACACACGGCTTACCACGCCATTCACCGCTAATCTTCGCAATCAATGGAGCTGGAGTGGGTTAGGGGTCAGGGGTCTCAGCTCTGTCTACTGGAGACCATTGTTCAGTCAGTCACGTAGAAATGTGTTCTGTTCTTTAGAAAAACTGTAATCTTCCCCTCTCTCTCTCACACACACACACACACACTCAAAAAAAGAAATAAATAAATGAATGGCCGAGGAGATTCTGCCTGCTCCCCTGCTATGATGTCAATCACAGCCAGTTTCTCCTCCACCGTGGTTTTCTTTAATCAATACTCATATCTTCCCCTGACAGGGTGTTGGGATTTTTCCCCTCTTTTTCACTGTCTCTTCCAGCGCAAAAAGGAATTCATCCGCCGCGACTGTGTTCTTCGCCACCACCGCGAGGCGAAATCGGTGTGAATCTTTGGCATAACAATAAACCTCCCAAGAGTGCATCTGGCACCCCGTCTTCTCGATGTCATGCCACGCTGGTAGGTGAGGGAAGCACGAAGGCTCGGCATGGATGGAGCAAACGTAGTTTTAAATAAAAGAAAAAAGAAACGAGAAAAGATCTTTGGCTCGTTGGCTGGGGAGCACACGTTTGCCGAGAAAGTGCGAGAAACGCACAGCGCAAGGCGACCGCCGTGGGATGTAGGTCCGGGTTCCAGCAAGCCCACGGGCACCAGTGGCAAACTAGCATCTAGCATTATGCAGGACTGGTTTCCTGTCATCAGCACGCTGTGAGAGAAAAAAAAAAAATAACGTGTTAACATTTTATTTATGGCCTTGTCGTTACACACGGGGGATCCAGCACTGAAGTATAAGCAGCAACACGACTCACAGGTCACACGTGCTCAATTGTTAGACGATTTATTAGTAAGGGCAAATATGCTTCCAACATCCACATGCTTCATATTCCTTATAACTATGTAATAAATAAAATACAACATACACTTCAAAGTACATTTTTATATGGCATATGATGTATAACAAAATAAAGCTGAAATGTTTTTTTTAAGATTGTCATGACGTTATCAAAACGTTATTACCATAGTGGCCCAAATTAAAGTGAAGAATTTTTCATTGTGAAGCACAGCACACGGTGACACAACGAAATGTGTCCTCTGCTTTTAACCATCACCCTTGGTGAGCAGTGGGCAGCCATCACAGGCGCCCGGGGAGCAGTGTGTGGGGACGGTGCTTTGCTCAGTGGCACCTCAGTGGCACCTTGGCGGTTCAGGATTCGAAAAGGGCAACCTTCTGATTACGGGGCCGCTTCCTTAACCTCTAGGCCACCACTACGCCAACCACTTTTAAAAAATTTTTTATGCATTTATTTATTCATTTACCAGAAATGAGCCCAGCATATTAATGTTTCAGGGATATCTGGGTCAGTACATTATATCATAAGAAGACATGCCCACACTTGGGAAGAAAGTGACTGTGAGACAAAGAGACAAAGTGATCAGTGAGGGTCCGACGCTGAAATCTGATCTCACACACCAATCCTAACAAAGGCGATGCTATGCTTACAGTAATGAGGGAGTATTTAGAGAGCAGAGGGAGGTTAATGACAATACAGATTACCCTGTTACTGTTAAAAGAAAAGGACACTCGTCAACACGTGACATCTTTTTAATGGTACCACAAGAAGGACCTCTGACAACAAGGATGCTGAGGCTTTTGATCCATTTAACAAAGTGAATAATTTGGCATGTTTGACCATACTGTCCCATACAATCTATAGTATTGATTGTCACATGGCTCTGGGTGAACAAGCATGTGAGACAGCTTGCTAATGATTGTGGTAAACAGTGATGGGAAAAACAGTGTTTAAAAAATAGGAATTTTTCAATGACAAGTAATCCAACCAATTACTGTCTCCATCATTACAATGCCATTACCGTTACTACAACACATAATAACATATGTTATTAAAATGTTTTTATCCGACCAACCAGAGAAGCGGAAAATATTTTTCTTTTGTGATGGGCCAAGGCAAAGCCAACCCGATGCAGAGGTGGGCGGGTGTTTACACATTTACGTTTATTGCACTTATCAGACGTCCTTATTCAGAGCAACTTATAATCAGTAGTTACATGGAAAGTCCCCCTGGAGACACTCAGGGTTAAGTGGTTTGCTTGCGGACACAATGGCAGTAAGTGGGATTTGGACCTGTGACACTGCGGTCTTCTTGTTAGTAACTGTGAGTGTGTTACCCAATAGGCTACTACACAAAAACACATGCACAACCACACACACGTGCAGGAGGGACACAGTATTTAAAAGTAGCATTTTTACAGTAGAGACACAGACTTGGGTAATAAGCAGCTCAAGTCTGATTAAGCTCATCTCATAGTCTCATGGTCAAGAACATGGAAGCTGATAGCAGCCAAACCAAAGTGTGGCCAACGTGAGCGCTGCTAACAGCGTTTTATTTACTTTCCCTGGTAACTTAGTTATTAACTCTATTTGACAAAAGAAACGAGTAACTAGAGTACAGGTCAAAAGTTTGGACACCTTCTCATTTAATGCGTTTTCTTTATTTTCATGACCTGTCATGGATGGGCTGGATATGGCATGAAGGAGGACGCATTCGCACGATTTCACGCGACAGGGGTTTAATACAAACTACACACGGGACAAGGGAACATGAACGCGCACAATGACCCGACCACGTGGACGCAGCCGATCTACGCCCCGCTGAGCTACAGGGAACCGTGGATGGTCGGGAGGACGTCTGCTCCATAGTTCCATGTTCAAGGTTCCATGCATGGACGTCCCCCGACGCCGCCGTCTCGTCCGGATCCAGCGACGCACCTCCGGTAATCGCCAGTTCCCCGCCATGATCCATGTCAGGTTTTTAATCAGTTCCCCAGGCGTGACAGACTCTCGGCGGCCTACGAAATCTACCGTGGGGTCGAGAGGATCTGTCACGCGGTCCATGTTCCCTCTGGCGATTCCGGAGGCGGGGAGTACCGACGAATCCGTGCGACCGGACCTCGATGGCCTACGAAATTTACCGTGGGGTCGAGTTCAGGTGCTCCCGGCGTTAACCGAGACGAGGGAGGTGGCAAACTTTCCAGCGGGGCGTGCCGGAGACTGACCGGAGTGACGGTGCCTGCGGACGGCGGACAGGATGCCGGTCCCCCACGGACGAGCCGTGCTTTGGCCCGGGCCTGACGCCGCCGGTGCAGGACTGCCGCCACTCGTCCTCCTTCAAAAAAAAAAAAAAACGTCACAACACAGCAGCACTTTGACACCATGACAAGGAGCTCCGATGATTTGATTCTGACAATGGAGTGTGTTAGTTGTCAATTGTTTCTGCGAAACTGTTAAGGCGTCGCTTGCTGAGTGATCGTTACTGAAGGTAATAAATAGTGTCCTTATACACCACGTTTCGTAATGAAGTGGCGCCCCTGTCTCTTTGCTGAAGCATGCAGATTAATTGCATGGTCACCCACTTGAGGTTCAAAGTGAGTACTGTTCCATTTCCGTCAACAGGTCTGATACAGTCTCGCATGACCGTTAATTACTCGCTGGTTCCCCGTGGTGTTAATTAACCGGAATTAATACAGGGAATATTTGATGCTCTCTTGGAGCTTGGTCAGATTTATTTCTTGGCTTCCTCCTGTGTGATCTTCAACCATGGACGGCGAGCGTAAACAGAAAATTCTGGCATTTCTCTGGCTCATTCGCATCAGCTAATTTTAAAGTCCACTCCTTCCCACGTGCTGGGATTGCTGACGTGCTCAGTTCAGCTAACGAAGGGCCGGCACATGCAACATGGTGAGCAGCGAAACGAGTGCAGCATGTTTCCCTCTGAAAACAACCTTTCCGCCCAGAACGAGTGTCCTCTTGGGGAATTCCAGGAAAAAAATGTCATGAGCACCAAGGAGGCTTATATCTTTTGTATGTACTGTATTTCCCCAGCAGTGTTTAATCATTTCCATTTTAATTTCCAGCCCAGAGAGAATTATTAAAAATCATTAAAACTAGCCAATGCACGGTTAGACACGTCCATAAAAATCACAGTATAAAATGTTCATTTCATTATAGAGTATACAGTATAAACTGACTAAATAGGTCATAATTGGAATCTACATTTTCCAAAATAATTCATTTGCATTTTTGATCCAAATGATCCATATAACATAATTCAAAGCATTGGAATAACATTAATACTGTATGCTCACAAAAATCTATGATGCATTCTACATAAACTGCTAAATGTGCTTAAACATTACAAAAATACCTTTAATGTGTAAATAAATAAAATATAAGATAAATCCTAATTCTAAAAAAATGATCAAGATGTCTGTAATCCCATTCACAAAAATATGTGAGTTTTGACTGACACATTAGTAGTCACAGGTATAGTGCTATGGGTGTTCAAGAAGAACTTTCCACCATTGCCCAGAAATGTCCTTTGGAGAACATTTTTGAATATCCACTTTTGGTCCTTTGAGAACATTTAACAATCAGTGATTAAGTAGTAACAATACTGTCCGTCATGCCACTGGTTATTTCAGGTCATGATGGTTATTGTGTTTATTTGCATGGTGCACACAGCTCAGGGATGAAAGTTTGTGTCTTCTAGTTCACTTCACTTGTGAATGTTAATTTGCCTGACCATTCAACTGATGCCAAAAATAAGATTTGTCTCATCTCTTCATTGCCTCGAAAGCAATTATGTTTAACAATCACACAAACAATTTAGAGTTGCCTTTGGCTGGCGGGAGGAAACCGGAGGACCCAGAGGAATATGATTGACCCTGCACTTTAACAACTTACCTTGCTCAGATTGGAAATGGAGATTTATATTTATTAGACGCCCTTATCCATAGTGACTTACAATCAGTAGTTACAATCAGACAGTCCCCCCCTGGAGCAACTTAGGGTTAAGTCTCTTGCTCAGGGACACAATGGTAGTAAGTGGGATTTGAACTCATAACGAACTGAAGAAGTGTCACTGGAGATGATGGCAGGTGAACCATCTATTTTGTTCTTCATTGGTCAAAGAGGACTACAGTCACACACTTGGTAAATAGTTAGAGGCACAAGCTAATTCACCATGGAAGGAATAATTAGAATTCTGAGATGGTTTGTTCTGCAGGCAGCACTGATTTGTGGGAGCAGCTCCAGCTCTTGGAACAAGGAACTGAAATTCAGTTCCCATCTGGGTAGACCTGCCATTTTCTCCTTACATGGTTTCACATTCCAAATGCATGAAAGCAGGTGGTCTGTTGTTGCTTTATTTCCCTTGTGTACTCTGCATTGAGTGCTGCTCTGACTGTGATAAATTTGCTGAAGAAACATTTTTATGAGACGTAGGTAATGAAATATTGATATTGATACAGTATATATCGCAATGCCTTGAAGATGACACCAATTTAATGAATTTAAACAAAGTTTAAAGATTTAAAGTCATCCACCTCCATCTTCAATTAAAGTCTCTGAAATCACGTGGACTTCCACTTATTTCCGCCTCTGAGGTTAAGCAGGTTGCAGACCAAATGCAACAGCTCTGAAACCCATTGTTTTCTATGGTGTGTGCACCTGAAGAGCGATCTTCACAATGAACCTTTGCAGACTCCATGGTCAAAGTAAAATTTTGATGCATTGATGTATGACCAATGGAAACAACGCATTGAAGCAGGCTCTCAAAGAAGTTGATTTTAGCAGATATTGTAAATCGACTGCAGCGATTGAATACAGCCGCATGATCTTACTGTGACACTGCAAGGAAAAGTGCGTGTGAGCCAGATGTTTTCTGGATGGGCAGGGGAGCGAGCTGTCTGCTTTGATGGGGCAGATAATGAACGCTTGAAAGCAGCGTACATGCTGCCTGTTTAAAAGGACAGAGAGTTCAGATTGGTCAGTTTCTTCCAGTCCTGCATGTGTCACTAATGCTAAATGCTGAAGTCTTTCAGCCAAGGAAACAAACCTATCAATATCACAAGATGGACCAAGAAGAGGAACCTTTCAGTTTTTTGAGTACTTTCTACAATCTGCAGTGGTTAAAAGTGTCCCCCTGACATGGACCCTCCTACTATTCTACTAATGGACATTGTTAAAACAGACAGACAACACTATATTCAATATTATGTTTCTGAATTTGAATTCCATTCAAAACAAAAAAAATTTGTAATGATAACTGATTCCAAAAAGCATGGAACAAACTATACCAGCCCTTCACAATAGGTGAAATGAAACCGGTCACAAATAATAGGATCGAGACAGCCAGAACATTCCAGGAGATTCTGGAGATGGGGCTGGTCGTGAGTGATGGCTGTCACCGAACAAAGGCCTCCACGACAGAGCCGTCACACAGAATAAGGACCCAATCTCCCTGTTTTCACCTTTTCCTCTTCCCGTTGCTCACTTGATTTTTTCATTCATGCTCTCATCTCCAAATGCTACAAATGGGCTTATGAGAATCAGGGTTGTCCCGCCATTACATGCTCTGTCAGCTCCTGTTTTCAATCCAGCAGGGCGAGTGGCTCGGTGCACTCTGATGTCTACACTTCTGAAAAACATCTCCTCTACGCTGACAGGGCCGCTACGGCTTATCTTGAAGTAACATACAGTTTTTTTGACGTGACTGCTGGGGGGTCTCAGCCATTCATTTACGGATCCTGTTTTTTGGCAATTCTTCAGTCAACGTAGGCTTCAATTAACGGGCAGCCTCTTTCTTTGCTGCTTTTACGCTTCACAAAAAGACGTAGGCTTAAGGAGGATCTGAGCTTTGCTGATGTACAAGGAACCCAGTGGGCTGTGGTCTAATTCAATTGTTTTGTCGGCTTAGGAACATTGACTTGTTCCAGAGCAAGTTCTGTCAAGGTTAATGTCCTGCCATGACTGATGTTTAATACATGTACTGTATTTACAGGAAGCTTAAAACAGATTAATGGGCCTTGATAGAACAGCAGCAGCAGTTTTTTTTAATTATTATCTCATGTAAATGAGTTTATCAAAACTGTGCAACAAAAATACTTACATTTTCATTGCGTTCCATAAACGGGCAATTCCATGGACGTGGTCTTCGGCATCGTTAGACAAAATAATTAGATAACCCCGACTTCCTGGAAAAAGACACAAGCTCTTTGTCCCACCTCCTTTGGTTCAACACAGGTCCACGATAAATGACTCTGTCAGATGGGCCAATTAACTCGAATGATTTACAATCTCACTTGGTGTGGGAGTTTACTGTGTTTGTTCATTCTGCACCTGGGTTTACCCATGTAAACAGCATTTATAACAATGCAGCTTTTTTTTTTTTTTTTTTAATAATCGCCACCTTGCCTGAACTTTTAATGTTCTGGCCGTCTGCTTGATTGCATTTCCCATGGCAAAGTCCTCCCGGCCAATCAGGAGTCTTTAAAGTCCTGCTGCCACTCACTCTAAGTCCAATTAAACCCCACACAGCTCCCTGACCTATCACTTTGTCATCCATTTAGTAATCCGGTCTGCTTCACTGGGCCACTTACTTCTACATTTAATATCGCCCCGCATGCAAGCACCTGACAGGAAGGTGGTAAAGAGATGGGAGAGATGAGAGGAATGAAATTGAGTTATATATATATGAAAAAAAGGGAAAATGTAGAAGTGCAGGTACAGTTTGAGGTGTAAAAAAAAAAAAAAGAACATGCCTCCTTGGACCGATTTGAGTCGACCAATATAAAAAGAGGTGAGTTCACCTTATTTTTTTTTCATTCATCGACCCTCAGTTATCTGTTCATCCTGGACGAACAGGAAAGTTGAGATTTTCCTCCCGAGTCAAGACAGAAAGTTCCAGCAGACACCAGCTTTTGTCTTCACTGAGCCTTGGAGACACAAGGACAAAACTGCAATCTATTATTTAGCCAGTGTCTGTATTATTTATGACAAATAAACTGTCTGTTAAACCGTGAACACATCCATGAAGCGGGGAAATAGACACGGTGTTGTCGATCAATCACAACAGACAGACCTTTTTCTTTTTTGTCTATTTTGGCCCACATGCACCTGGGCGGATGAACAGGTCCTTCGTCGTCGCCTAGGGTGTCTTTTCATGTCTCATCTTTTCCCGTCTCTGGCGGGCTGGGACTCAGCCAGGTAGACGGCTCGCGTTTTATGAACACAGCTTTTTATGCAGATTGCCTTTTGATTGGCCCATTCAGTATGAGTAGCTTCCTCGGGGGCGCTACACTGTGGTGCCTAATAGCCATTTCTCAGCACTCTGCCTGGTTCCGCTCTCTGCTGTGGCCAGCGTGCTACTGTCACACACACACACATATACTCCCATAGCCTTAAACAGGGCCACATGGCAGAGCCATTTCCAAACGCCTTTCCCAGCCAAACCGCATTAGTGTGTTTTTAATTAAAATTTATCTGGCCCACATCCGCGTGGTCTAATTTTTGAGGTGGAGCGCAACGCTTCACAGGGCCTTGGCTCGGGTGGACCCATTCTTTCTCCCTTCAGCACTCCCATCCGTGGAAACAATAGCTTTAAAGCAAAATAAATAAATAAATGGAGAGGAATGAAGAAAGATGATTTTCTCAGGGACTGTTGGAGGACGACTGTGGAAAAAAGAGAAGAGTGGAAAAGTCGATGGCCTTCTGGATGGAAATGAAGGAGTGGGGAAGGTGGGGTGGAGATGTGCGGGGTTCCAAGCAAGGGTTCTGATGAAGGGATGCTTTCAGTCGGGCCTGGCGGTGCCAGGCAGCAGAACCATGCTCTGTATGGTGCATGTATTTCAATCAATAGCACTTTACAATTGAAAGCAAATCGATGAAGGATGGAGAAGTAAAGTAATGCATGTCTCAGCCTTCAGGAGAAGGGGTGAGAGGTGGGGAAGGAAAAGTACGCAGCATGAGGCGGATGTAATGAGGGTGGTGAGGTGGAAGCAGTAAAGGAATAGATAGCGCAGAAAGCCGGGCAAATATAAGAGAGTCAGGTCAGGTGAAATATAAAAGAATAAAAGGAATATTATAGAGACATGAATAGAAATTCCTTGAAATGTGTACATTACCATTCTGGCATTTCCATTACAGACACTGTGCTATTGTGACCTTTATGCCATCTAAACCTAGTCTTTTTATATTGTTATATTTATAGATACATTTAGTTGCCATAAGTGTTTCTGTTCGCTCCTTTAAATTGCTTTGTGATTGTTTTTTCCCCCACTGAAAAGACACAGATTGAAGGGCTAACTTTCATAATGCAGTGGGGTTTGCTGAGATCTGAATGAGGAAGGATTAACAGAGGTTGCATGATGTGATCCTGAACAAGGATTTTTATCGGTCCTGTCCAACAAATCAGTCATCAATCTACTGGAATTTAATGGTATTTGCAGTATTTTTAATGGCATTTGCATTCATTCATACTGAATGTGTTTCTTGATTGGATGAAGAATCTGTGCACTTTAACAAACTGCATTAATATGTTGAATGAGCCTGTTTCCATTTCAAACCATTTTGCCAAACCAATTTTAATCATGTTAACAAATGAGCTGTTCAGATTGGTGCTGTGAGTGAGGCTCACACACAATTTCCAGTTATGTACAGTATACTGCTTTTAAAAATTTGACTAACGCTACCAAACCGTCTGGGGTTGCTCATGGTAGACAGGATTTTACCAAACTATCTACTGATTGAGAATATAAATTCATGATAGAATTGTTAGGAATTGTTAGTGTGATTTGCCTAGTGCCATGTGTTTTATTGAGTGGTTGATTGATTCATAAGAACCCTTGATGGTGGTGGTGGTGGGGGGTGGGGGGGTTGTCAGGAAGATGCACAGATAAAATCAGAAAAACAGGTGAGGGTTACATGAGGATAGAGGAGGAGAATAAAAAAAACAACTGTACTCCAATTGGGAGTATATTGCAGGAAGCAAAAAAAAAAACCTGAAGTGATTGTCACTTTTGATACACAGCAGCACAGCACATGGTGCACACAGTGAAATTTGTCCTCTGCATTTAACCCATCACCCTGAGTGAGCAGTGGGCTACCATGACAGGCGCCCGGGGAGCAGTGTGTGGGGACGGTGCTTTGCTCAGTGGCACCTCAATGGCACCTTGGCGGATCGGAATTCGAACCGGCAACCTTCTGATTACGGGGCCGCTTCCTTAACCTCAAGGCCACCACTGGCCCTTAATAGACAGATGACGAGGACGGGACCTCAGCAGCATAAGCACATAGACGCTACAAAACATAGAAAGTAAATGTGTCCTTGGGTGGGGAAGGAATGAGAGAGTCAATGAGAGAGTCAAGCTGCCTTGACCCTGAATTGGAGCTGTTGAGTGGTGGCCTTGCAGGTAAGGAAACAGACCCGTAAACAGACGGTTGCTGGTTCAAATATCGAAACGCCAAGCTGCCACTGAGGTACCACTGAGCAAAGTGGCACCTCAGTGTCCCCACACGTTGCCTCCAGGGCGCCTTTTCATGACTGCCCACTGGTGTGTCACGTGACAACTAATCACTATAAAAAAAATTAACAAATTTAACTATTTGACTCTTTCATGTTCTAGTCCAGTTGCGTGTACTCAGGTCCACCACAGCATTGCACACAGAACCTGTCCTGTGTGCAATGTCCCTGGATGGGCTCCAACAGTCGCAAGCCTGAGTAGGACTGTGAGTGAGTGGATGGGTGGGCGAGTGAGTGAGTGTCCGCCGTAATTTTGATGGAAAATGGAAGTAAATGCAAATTGGAAACCTTACTCCTCAAAAAAAAAATTGTTACTTTAGAGAGTTAGTCACTGTGGAATATTGTGAGTTGGGGTCAGAGGTTAACGTAGCTCCACCTGCGTTGGTGATCAAAGACTTGAAAGACTTGCATGTTTATTTGTTCTACGAATTGCATCATCAAAGGAGGAGATGTGGTCTTGGTTGGGTTCATGTGAGCCAAGAATTAGCTAGACCATTTAACTAGTCACCCAGCTAGGCTGATGAATTGGTTTGGGGACTAGATGTACCTGACTGCAGACAACTATTGCAGCCACTTAAAAAGCAAAACCATGTCCAGCTTGAAAGAAAAACTAAAAAAATTATCCCAGAGACAGTTTGGTGTCGATGTCCCGAACGTCTGGACAGCAATCTACTCTTCAGGTAAAAGAGTCAGACGGCTTGTAGATTGAATTAACTGAGCAGAATCAGAGTTTGCCTTTTTGTCACAGATGAACCTTTTTTTATTGGCCCCAGAACCCCTGTAGAGTTTTTAATTAGATTTCCTTCATCCCTTATTGCAATACCTTTTTTACCTCCGGAGGATAGCAGGAGAAAACGGGAAACTGGGAGCCGGAATCATAAAGCCTTTAACCTTGCTCACAGTTTCTGTTGAGCTCGGCGCTGAGCAGCCAATAACATGGGTTTCACGGAAGAGAGGAAGTGACATCAATTACTCCCCGCAATGGACTTAGCCAAAAGGAAGTGACATGACTTATGTTGCGCTGCTCGGTGCCTGCGCTCGCCGTTCTAACCGAGGAATAGAATGAGTAATTTGAAAGTCACTGAACGAAGACTTGTTTGGTTGCACTATGCTGTTATGCAATTTTTAAGTCCTCGGGTCAGATTACAGTGAGCAGGAAAGCACCCAGCAGAGAGCTGTTACTTTCTGACAGTTCAACTCTATTGCCATATAGAACACAGGACCATGAAGTCTATTAACACAATGATAGATGCCTTAAAAAAATGTGAGTGAAAAAAAAATAATTTAATTATGACATTATTAATAGTAATATTCACGAAACACCTGGATTACTGCACGTGATTAGAATTATGTATAAACGTACCATGTTACTAAAGAAACAGTAGAAATTACAGTGGAGCGGAAGACCTGGACACTCCGGCAGCGTCCCTCGCCTGCTTGGGAGCGGAGGAAGACCTGGACACTCCGACAGCACCCCTCACCAGCTCGGGAGCGGAGGAAGACCTGGACACTCCGACAGCGCCCCTCGCCGGATCAGGAGCGAAGGCAGACCTGGACACTCCAACAGCACCCCTCACCAGCTTGGGAGGGGAGGAAGACCTGGGGACTCCAACAACGCCCCTCGCCAGCTCGGGAGCGGAGGAAGACCTGGACACTCCAACAGCACCCCTCACCAGCTTGGGAGGGGAGGAAGACCTGGGCACTCCAACAGCACCCCTCACCAGCTTGGGAGGGGAGGAAGACCTGGGCACTCCGACAGCACCCCTCACCAGCTTGGGAGGGGAGGAAGACCTGGGCACTCCAACAGCACCCCTCACCAGCTTGGGAGGGGAGGAAGACCTGGGCACTCCGACAGCACCCCTCACCAGCTTGGGAGGGGAGGAAGACCTGGGCACTCCAACAGCACCCCTCACCAGCTTGGGAGGGGAGGAAGACCTGGGCACTCCGACAGCGCCCCTCACCAGCTCTTCCATGTACGCAACTCAGGGTGCATGTAAGTTGCTGGGACGATTCGCGCCAGTCAACTTATGTTGTGATCGGGGGAAATCATTATCCCCATTCTTCCCCGTGTACGCCTCTGTCGGCTGAATCTCTTTGAATTGGTTCATGCCACATGGTAGGGAGGAGGTGCTCAACATTGCTCAACATTATGAAAAACTTACTAAATGAATGTTTACTAAATGAAAATAAAAGACACCCGCATGGTGGCCTGAAACAAACAAACTGCAAAAGCAGGGAGGAAAGCAACATATAAATGGTTGTATTCACCCACACTGACCAAGCTGTAGCCTGGGAGTGATTAGAACTCTTGTGTCTTTGTGATGTGCAGCACCTGGCTAGTCCAGGACTGCACTGGTATCACAAGTACAACTATGGCATTCATGCTCAGCGCAAATGGCTCATCTACACAGAGAGACAATGACCGGATGAGGACTAGACACAACGAGGAAACATTTATTAACACGATAACAGATACACACAATCAGGAACACACAATGAACATCAAACTCCAGCCTGGAATGTCCCAATACCTATGAAAATCAGTAGTTACAGGGACAGTCCCCCCCTGGAGCAACTTAGGGTTAAGTGTCTTGCTCAGGGACACAATGGTAGTAAGTGGGATTTAAACCTGGGTTTTCTGGTTCTTAGGTGTGTTACCCACAAGGCTACTACCACCCTGAAAAACGTCCGGCTCCAACAGACTTCTTGAAGGATCTGTTAGAAGATATCATATCAATCTACAGTGATGACCCCAAATGTAACTTGAACCCACTGTTTTTCAGGTGTATTTTAAGAGGCCTATCTTATTTTCAGGCCTATATGGTACGATGTATTAATCCAAACCACATGCTAATGAGTGTAACCCCACTTCACCAACAATCATTTAATAGTGATTCATGTCCAATCAACTATACAGACAGTCAAAGAGAACACAAAAAACTGATATACTTTTGATTCTTCATAATCACATTTCCAGATCCAAATTTGGCAAGCGGTATTTAATAAAATAGGAGAAGTGCCAGCAGTCCTCATAGCTTATTAAATTCGATAACTTCTCTGAAATTTTGATGTTGTTACAAAGTAATGAATTTTATCCATCACGCTTTCACAAGTGGTTATCAAGAATGGGCGCAAAAACCAGTAATGTTAAAGAGCGATGATTAGACTACACTGTCGACTGCATTGTTTGTTTGTCTTCAGCAATATCTGGCAAATAGCCTTGTCATAAATTAAAATACTTTATTGACATTATGTAATTCAGAGGTCATAAACTATTAATTGGCTTTCATTATTACCAAACCTCTGAATTGTAATGTCTGAAATGGGTGCAATAATCCATAAAAAAAATGAAAGGGCTACATGTTAATTGCCATGTGCATTGGAGAACAGAGGAACTAAGCAACCCAAAGGCCAAATGCCGGAGAAGTTAAATTCATATTATGGTTTCATTAAGCGGCGTGTGAAAGCCTGAGATGCTTTTAACGAAAAGGCAGCAGAGCATAATTCAATTATACGACTGAGGAGAAGTGAGCCCATCATCGACTCCAAACAGAGATTATAATGAAAATGTGAAGCTCAACCTGCTCAGTAAATATATAAATATACATCAGCAGGCTGCTGGGCTCCCTCCTCTCTCTCTTTTGCTGCTCCAGTCCTCGTTTTCTCTGTTTCTCTCACTTTCTCTCTGCCTTTTCTCTCCCTTATTCCTCAGCCAGTTCTGTATGGGCTAGAGGGTACTTACTGGGGCTTGATGAAAGGCTGTTCTGTTTTGTAGGGTGCAGGAGATCCAAAACGTTAGGGACGGAGAGCGAGCGAGTCAGGGAGAAGATTTGGATGTGCAGGGTGTGTGTGTGTGTGAGGGGGGGTGAGAATATTGTAGTTGCTGGCGATTGAAATTCATTACTTGTGCTTGGTTGTGGGTTGAGGCGAGACCCAAGCCTGGCTGCAGGGTGGGCACAGACCCCCAGGTTCCTACTGTCTTCGACAGGAGCAATGCTTAGGCGCTCGCCACTGCTAATATTGTACCATTTTCATAATTGAGTGCAATTCTTAAATGAAGATAATGGCATGATAAATAATTTACCTCAGACAATGTCAGGACGTTATTCTTAAGCACGTTTCCCTCTCCTCTCCTCCCAAAACCTTCTCGAAAGGAGTTCATAAATGAGGCTACTGTTATGCATGAGGCATTGAATTAAGGCAAAAAAATGTTACCGCGAAAAAGCTACCTCCTAATGATGCCTTGCTGTCGGCCTTTCTTCCCTCGCCTTGCTCGGCGTTGTGTCCTTGACTCGTTCCTCGCTGTAATGTAGTAAAAATCCAATCTCGTCCTCCATAATGACTCTGCCGAAGAGCACAGCGGCGACAAAGCCGTTCAGACAATAGGACGGCAAACACCACCTAGCCGCCGTAGATCAGGTCAGGGCATAAACCTGAGGCATATTGGGCGTATTGATCGTGAATTTGGTACATATTACATACTGGCCTGATCTGTCTGGGGTTGGGTGCTGGAGAAGGTGTTGTTTTGTGATTGTGGCCAGATGTATGCCCGTGTAGCATGCTTTGAGCAACAAAATCCAGATGATTAGTGTTTCATTGCATTGGGATTTCTACATCTGCGGTTCATTGTGAGGACACCGGCACTGGTGTTTCAGTGGAATTGCTTGGTGGCGGCCGAAAAAAAAAAAAAAAACTGAATGAAATTGGCAAGGGCAGACCTTTCTCTTTGTTTGGCGTGGCGAAGCACCTCACATTAATCATGGCTTAGGAGAGAAAAATGGAAAATAGAAACAAGTTCCCTTCCCTCGTCCACAGAGAAGGCACGACGCGAAAGCTGAAAGCACACATATCAAAAGAGGCCGAAGGCTCAATTATTTCCTAAATTCCCATCTTAACCCCAAAAAGAGTAAACAGAGACTGAGACATGAGAGATGAGGTGACATGCAAAGGCTTTCATTTTAGTGCCTCCTTCTCTACTTTACTTATATTTAACAATATAACATTTATTACTTATATTTATTGTATATTTTTTAAAAGAGTATCAACATAGTATGCAATACGTACAAATAACACTTACATACATCCTTACTTATTGTTGTAGTTTTTTGGTTGTAGAGACAAAAGCCTCCGGAATCAAATTCTGATTCTGAACGTCGTCAAAAAAGGATGAAATTTGTTCCAAGTGCCATTTCACAGCAGATGAAACTAATATTCTCAGCTATAGTAAAAAGCTATGTGGCACTCCATGGGTGGAAGTTGTTCCTTATTGCTCATGCAAAGGAATCTTGGGTTAGGCCAACACTTCTGAGATAACCTTCTCCTACTCATTAAAGAAGAACTCAGAAATGTTCATTTTTACAAAATAAACACTACAGCCTCTACCTGGATCACATTTCATGGATGGGATTCATCTGTCACACCGCATACACAAGTGCAAAACATAGTAACTTTAATAGGGAGATGACAATGGGGGGCAAAGGCGTATAACTCTAGCCGAGGTCGACACTATGTGGAAACACGACAGACGTACAATCGGGAGCAACAATGGAGTGAAGGAAAGCAAAACATATATACAGGTCCTAATTACAAAGAAATGCAGGACACGTGGGTAATTAGGGTATAAAGACCGTGAGCTGGTGCCACCTGGTGGGCCACAGAAAGAAGAATTATACCACTAGTGCCATTAAGCCTATGCTAGATGTGTACCAATATTTGTGGACCATGATCTTGCTGCTGGTAAAATTCATTTCTGTCACGCACATGCAAGATGAGGAAACAGAGATGAAGAGTGTGTGTTGTGTGCTGTAAGATTTGCCTAATAATTCAATAAATTCAAGCAACAGAAAAATACTGTAGACAAATTGTTTATTGCAATACGCAACAAGACAACAGCCAGCCAGTCGACAGATCTGCAGCGCAGCACATCAGGGCTTTTGTTCTTATACATTTTGCTTATCTTTGGTCACGTCATAAAAAAACATCAGGAAGACCCAAAAGACTGAGGTAAATGTGTGTGTGCTTAACCATTTTTCTGTCTCAATAATGTGTTGGATTTTTTGTGTTATCTATGTTTTTCTGCAACTTGGGTGAGTTAAAATGTGTCAGGGGCTTGTTGAAAGATTTGTGTTCACTCCCAGTGTCCGGTCCGGTCCGGTCCGGAAGGGGTCCGGATCCCTGGGCCGGAGTTTCATGTTCATCCTGTGTAATGTTTCCTGATCGTGTCCACCTGTGTCTGATCGTATAAAGCTGCCCTGTTAGTGTCTGTTCACCATCGGGTCATTGTTACATGGTACATGTTCACTGTTACTGGATGTCTCCCCTGTCCTGTTAATCACAGATTAAACCCGTTTCATGACGTCGTGCGTATGCGTCCTTCTTCCTCGTAATGTCTTGTCATCATTCCAGATCACCTACCTTGCCAATCCGGGTGGAGTAAGCTCAGGGAGGCACCAGCTAAGGGAGGCCTCAAGGACAGACCTTGTCTCCCCTGTGTGCTTTGGCATGCAACAATAATCAATTCATAATACCTTTCTATAACTTCAGATTACGAATAAGTGTTCCAAATATATCATGCATATATGTGTAGTGCTACAGTGTTATATGTAGCACTATACATATATGCCAACAAATATCTTATTTATCTGTGCTCCTTCACACAAGTTAGACCCATAGTAAAAACTAAGTTTAAGTGTCTAAGTTCAGTGACTGTAATCGCACATCTGTTTTCATTTCCTGGCTGCTGATGCCCAGCCAGTATCTTTAGAAGAAGATTGTACACCCAGCTGTGACAGTCGGGCCTTCCTCGCGGCATTCCGAACCTCCCCATAATTTATTTGGCCTTGCAAGTCTTATCTCGGTTCTTCCCATACCTTCCAAACCTTGGTTGGCCTTCGACCTCTAGGGAGTTTTCTGCAGGTGTGCGTGTGAGCGTATCTCATTAAAAGGGCACAAAAAGTTCAGACTGTAACTGTACAAAGGGTCACACTCTGCGCAGGCTGCAAAAGACTCACAAACATACAATGTGGGTCAAAAATATGCCATTGTAAGGATGGACATCACGGGAGCCTGCTTTTTCCTTGCATAACAGATGTCTGCAGGGGGAAGTGTGACATTCCTGTGTCGATGGTTGTGTGTGAAGATTCGACACCTCTGTTTTACATGTCTTTTGTCTGACGGTTACGTGTGAAGTATCAGCCGTCAGGACCGCCCACCCTCTTTGTCTTCCCCAAATGGGAGGCACCGGGGGTGTGACATCAGAAACAACAGGTTCTGATTGGTCAGTGACAACTTCCTGTAGGCCAGTGACAACTTCCTGTTGGCCAGGGGTATAAAAGTCTGCTCACATGTGGAAAAAGGACCTCTGAGCTTTCTTGCTCAGGGGGTTTTCCATTGGAAGCCGGAAGGCTTCTGAGCCTTTTGGTCTTCACATGGTCTTCATTGTTTTTACACCATAGTTGGAGGAGATGACAGAACCCAATGCAGAGTACCGCAAACAAGCGAGCGAATCTCCAATGGTTTGATCTGTGAACGCGAGTCAGCCATAGCTGCAACACCCACAGATGTTGGCATTCACAAAAACAGACATGAGTCGAAAGCTGGTTACAGGAATGCCGATTCCGGAAAATGACAGAGCACCGACCACAGGCTGATTATTTACATTTACAGCATTTATCAGACGCCCTTATCCAGAACGACTTACAATCAGTAGTTACAGGGACAGTCCCCCCCTGGAGCAACTCAGGGTTAAGTGTCTTGCTCAGGGACACAATGGTAGTTAGCGGGATTCGAACCTGGGTCTTCCGGTTCACAGGCGAGTGTGCTACCCACGAGGCTACTACCACCACTGATTATATACGATCACGTCACTCGTTTCCGTAGTCCTGGAGCACGTGAGCATCTCCCACTGTCTCTGATATTACCTTGACAAGCACTCGGGAACTAAATGAAGTCAGCATTCTCTTGATTAAAATATTAGGTTCTCTGAGAAAATAAAGATTTTGGTTAACGTTTTTTAAATGGACATGGCTAGTGACAGTCCTTTGACAGCAACCAAGGGTTGAAAATAGCTTCAGTGTTGAGACCCCGAACGGCAGACCAAATGACACTCTTCATAAGCAGAGTGCTTTGTTCTTTTCTGGTGGAGATTCGTTCCATGGTTTGATCACAGCAAGGGGTAGTGAGAAGAGTTGGCAACTTTGGTCCTGGGCCAGAGGATGTGTTTTTGAGAGTGGGTTTAGAGGTGCATGAGATGGAGGGAAGTGGATAAAAGTGCGTGGTCGGCGCGATAAAAAGGACCGCGGGACTCGGCAGCAGCACTAATTAGCAGGGTGAAGGAGAGGAACAGCCTTGGCGGTGGTGTGTGGCAGTTTTTTATGTTTTTTTTTTTCCCCCATGTGACTTGGAAAATGGGACTGCATCACTTCAGGAGTGGCATTTTCCCACCCAGATACAATCTTACGAACGTGACTTTGCTCTATGATGGGCAGAGGGGGGGGCTTGCAGAAGGCTGAACAAAAATGGGAGCTGAAATCAAAGCGGTTTTTGGTGTTTTGAATGCAAGAGGGATAGTTCACGAGAAGTTCATCTGTACCGCCGGGTAGCTTTCATCATCATTCCTTTATCCGGAATAGTGACTTTCACATCATTGCATATGTGTTCTTGTGGGAAACGTAGAAAGGGTCACCATATGACCCTCAGCAGGGGAAAGAAGGAAAAACCAGTTAATCTGATATTTTCAAACAGAGAATATACTATTCATCTATATTTTTTAACCAATGGTGCTATTTAGTCCATATATAAGATAGTGGGGGCATTTAGGCATCTAGTTGCCAAAATGTCTCTGTTTCTGCTCCACATATTCACAGCACCTCCAGGCACTACATACAAAATGAAATACAGGCAACATACGATACACACAACACACTCACAGGAAATAGACACAATATACAAAACAGGCACAACATACCCACCTGTAGCTGATGCTACATGATAACTTGCTAATTATTCTTATTAGTCTGGTGGCTCATCTGCCAGGCCTGGGTCAATAGCGGGATTTGTGAATCCAATCCAAAACAGCAGTGACAAAAACCATTCCAAGTGTTAATCAGAAGTTAATTGGATGGCAGTGTTGAGACTCAAGGCTTCTGACCCTTGAGAGTTGAAATAGCCCATTGCCCTGCCGTAGCATCTGATATGCTATAATAATGATCATGCTGTAATAATAGAGATAATGAAATGTGCAAACTCATTTCCTTTACAGTGACACCAGGCAGCCTGTGCAGTTACCTCCCAGATTCCATTGTTTAACCTACCCTGTCCTGAAAGTCATGGATGTTACATTTATAACTTGACTAATAATTGAGAACTGTGGTGAAACCAATGATCCTTCTTTTTTTTCATTGGGAGATGCAGGAGCAGTGAAAAAGTGTTGCACTGTATAAAATATCAGATTATTATTACGTCATTTTTCTTTTGCTATAATTCGTTTCTTATTTTTTTAGCGCATCAGAATTAATATTAAATATATTTTTATTGTCATTAATTTTTGTACTTTTTGTGTAATCAGAGATTGAAGATGGATCGGGTAGTGCTATGCTGGAAAGACCATTGAACATAAAAACTAAATAGCATTTTCAAGTAAATTCCCAATTACAGCATGCAGCATTCTCATGATCTGAGGAGCAAAGCAAGGTTCCTCTGTACAGATAACATTGAGGAAAATACTTAATTAATCCACAGAGAACATTATATAAATCCCGGGAACATGTTTCTGTATACATAAAAAGGAGCCTTATCCTGTCATTCTCAGTTGCTGTGGCATTCAGGCCCCTGGTGAATGAATAGGTGAGAAAGATTTATCGAGTGCCGCTCCGCTGAAGCCCGACACCAGGTGACAGCTTCCCTCTGCATGGGAGAAGTGGCAGGGAAGGTAAAATAAAATCGTTTAATGATCGCATGTCGCGAGCAGACAGTGAGTCTGTGTTCATGTGCCATTAGCACGGCTTCGACTCCAGGAACACCGGCGCTGAGGGAGAGGCGCGGCAAAAGAAGGGATTGATCACATGTGACAAGCCTTTAGCTGATGTGGTTTTAGTTTAAATGAGAGTTAGAGTGGCTCCGAATCTTGACGTGACTCTGGTGCCTCTCTCTTTCTGCCCGCCACCAAGAATGGAGAATATTGATTCAGCAGTTTGTGTCATTATAACTCACTTACACTGGCTCCATGATGAATGAGATCATGACAGAGTTAAAGTCCTTCAAGCTCAGACACAGTCTATATGTACGGCAGGATTTTAGCATTTTTGCCGACTGCATGGAAAAGAGACTCATCTTAGTAAAATGAAGCAAAACATATCCATATGGCAAAGAAGCAAGATGAAAACAAGGGTTGGTGCACCAAAGCAGAAGGAATAAACATTTCACAAGTGCAATTTGAAAGGTCATGACATTTTACAGCTGTATACCATCATATTTTACAATATACAGTACAGGCCAAAAGTTTGGACAAACCTTCTCATTCAATGTGTTTTCTTTATTTTCATGACCATTTACATTGGTAGATTCTCACTGAAGGCATCAAAACTATGAATGAACATGTGGAGTTATGTAAAAAAAGGTGAAATAACTGAAAACATGTTTTATATTCTAGTTTCTTCAAAACAGCCGCCCTTTGCTCTGATTACTGCTTTGTACACTCTTGGCATTCTCTCGATGAGCTTCAAGAGGTCGTCACCTGAAATGCTTTTCCAACAGTCTTGAAGGAGTTCCCAAAGGTGTTTAGTACTTGTTGGCCCCTTTGCCTTCACTCTGCGGTCCAGCTCACCCCAAACCATCTCGATTGGGTTCAGGTCCGGTGACTGTGCAGGCCAGGTCTCCATTTCTTGTTAAGTACATAACTCCACATGTAACAAATGTTAGAAATGTAAATGTAAATTTCATCTGATGTAAGTTTTGAAAATTGTTCAGGAGCAGTTGGAGGGTCTTCAGAGAGAAGAAAAGGAGTTGTAGTGGTTGAGAATATCTGGCAAATTTGCTTAAACATCTTCTATCAGTTGTGAGATTATATTTTTAACATTAATACGAGTTCCCCTAGACTGTGTATGGAGCAGTGGCTAGAAATGGCGATTGGTGTAAAGAGAGACGCAGCTCAAATGGTCAGATCTGGAATTCCACCCAGATTCGTCATAGTTACGTGGCCTGATGGAAAATAATAATCCTAGCAAGGGAAAGAGATGGGATGTACCAGAAAGAAGTATCTTATACCAGGGAGAGAGCTTTGCTTTAAGTTGAAGGTAATGGACATTTGGAAGGCCTACACAGGCTTAGGTCGTGTCATTGACTTCATCCAAGAACGATTACACTGACCGGGGAAAATGCATGGTTATAGATGGATGTTCACAAAGTGCAGAGAAAATGGCCTTAAAGCAAAAAAGTAATTAGAATAATATTTTATAGAAAAAAAAAAACCATAAATGTCCTAAACTTAAGCCCACAGACAGTGGTAAACAATAACTTGTGCACACAAGATAATTGCTTGTGTGCATAGGATCATTTTTTTCCATTTCATAGTACTTAAGGGGCTCCATAGTAGTGATCTAGCTGCTTGCAAAAAGTAAAATATCTCCTCCTGAACAACTGACTGTACTATGTACTCATACAATACATTCATTGTCAGATTGAGGAGGTTTTCCTAAATGGCCCCCAGGGTTATCAGGTGCCACTCAAGAAATAGCTGCTTCTGACTGGTTGCATTTGAATTTAGGTGTAATATGTAATAATGGTATTGTTCTCCAGGAATGTGCTGTTTTACCATTTTTCCCGATCCCTTCGAGACTGCTATGTCGAAATAGCAAAGAGACCGAGGTAAGACCGAGACCACAAAAAAAAATCGTCTCCAGGCTGATCTCGATAACTACAACACTAATATCTAACACTATATAAAAGCAAAATATAAATTTCATGTCAGGGGACCTTTAACCTTCTCTGTGAAGAAGTTGGCAAAATCTTCAGTTGTTAGGGAAGATGGGGTAGTCAGAGAGTTGAGTAGAGATGAGAACATTTTAAGCGTTGTGAACTTTCAATTTTGCTTCATAGAAGGCTGTCTTAGTAGAGGTGAGGTTAGTGGAGCATTTGCATAGTAGATTGCTATAGTATGATCTCCTCAATTGCTGTGCAATGTATCAGATAGCAAGGAAGATAGAGTACAGGGAAGATCAATAGACTCTTTCCATTGTAAGATGGGAAATTCCAAATCCATGACTTTAATGAAGACCCCCAACTGATCTCCAAGCTGTGGCCTTCCGCTCAAGGGGTGCCAAAAGGCCAAAAAATGGCCTGAGGTGCCATGACTGGAAAGGCTCTTATATCAGCAGTTCTGTTTGGACAAGGCAGAAACATAAAAGGACAACCTGATTAGTCTGTGACAAACTTTTTGCAAGTGAAATGCAGAGTATAAAAGAGGTTCTCTTCACAGCTACTTCTTTTTCTACTCCGTTGGGACTCATCCCACCTCAGATGCTGAGGGTTCTCCCAGCTTCGGGGCCTTTATATCTCTCTACCCCCTGCTTTTCCAGGTCCAGGCTCCCTCTCTGGAGCTTGGCTCCCTGCTTTCTCTCTCTGTTCCTCTATCGCTTCTCCTTTTGTTTAATTTATGTTTTTCTGTTACATTGGTACCATTTTATATACAATTTTTCTATGTAACTGCAATAGTAATCTACCTTTGTTAATGAACATTCATACCTATGTCTAGGTAACATCAGATAAGTTCATTGCTAATAAATAATGGAGTCTCTGATGACTACCCAGTTTTACCTGTCCACTTTTTACACCATAGAAAGAGAAAGTGAGGAGAGGATAGAGTTAGTGGCAACCTTTAGTGGTAAGAAGCAGAATCAGGTTGCAAGATATGAAGGGGTGGTGGAAGATACCATTGAAAGTGAGACGTTATGCTGATTGAAGGAGGGATAGTGGTCAGTCTTCGACCCGGTAGGTAAGGTGAGGGTAAAGTGAAGTCCAGGTCCATTCCTTGCACTAGGTGTGGGAGAGCTGCT
Source organism: Denticeps clupeoides (assembly GCF_900700375.1). Lineage (NCBI taxonomy): Eukaryota > Metazoa > Chordata > Actinopteri > Clupeiformes > Denticipitidae > Denticeps > Denticeps clupeoides. Next base: position 8,321,788 of record NC_041725.1, read on the forward strand.
TTTTGTTGCCCAAAGAGAAAGTGTGGAGAAAAGAAAGAGAATTGGAGTTTGTCCAATGAATGGTTAAAGGCACCAAGGACAGTTAGAGGTCTGTCTATCAAAACATTGCTGAGAATGGTGGTATTAGCCTAGTGGGTAACACACTCGCCTATGAACCAGAAGACCCAGGTTCAAATTCCACTTACTACCATTGTGTCCCTGAGCAAGACACTGTAACTACTGATTGTAAGTCACTCTGGATAAGGGCGTCTGATAAATGCTCTAAATGTAAATGTAAATATGGTCTGTCCAATTCATCAGTAAAGGTTCCAAGTGACCTGGGAGGGCAATATATGACAATGAGAAGGATCTTCACTGAAGAAGAAACAGAAACTGCATGGAACTCAAAGGAAGAAATATTAAATTGCAAGAGAGGCAATGATGTGAAAGATCAATTTCAGGATAGTAAGAGACCACTTCTCCCAGTATTCCTCAAAGTATGGAAGAAAGCAAAGGCAGAGGAGAGGACGTATGTGCTGGTGTATATGGTGTACAGTGCCTTGTGATGTGGTTCATCATCTGAATCCGCCCAGGCAGAAATTTTAAAAAATATAAAGTTGCAATACTACTGAACTATTGAGAAAACCAAGTAGTAGTGTAGTGTGTAACCAGAAGACCACTGTTGCTACTGTTGTGTCCCTGAGCAAGACAATTAACACTGATTGTCTCCAGGCGGACTGTCCCTGTAACTACCGATTGCAAGTCATTCTGGATGAGGGCATCTGCTAAACATCATTTATGTACCGCAGGCGGTCCTGAGGACAGTGACCCTGAGGTTGGTGTGAGCTTAGTCTATAATAGCCGTCCGCCATCTTGGATCCCCAGTCGCTCATCATTAGTGGTTTTCTCACAGTGCGGACGCCTGGCTTTTTCTGATTGCCGAAAGACCCCAAATGAAAGAACCCATATCGACCAGCCCCTTTGGATTGCCCCTGTCTGTACCTTCGCCTTGGCTTAACGTTGCCTTATTTTCAACTCTACTCTCTTGAAAACAACAGACTTCACCAGACTCATCACACTGTGATACCGGCTGGGAACAAACAAAATGTACCCATTAAGCCCGCCACCAAGCATCCACGGTAAAAGCATCCCCTCCAAAGTCCATGTTTGCTTTACATGATCCCAAACGGGACGCTGCCTCTCCTTCTCCCCCTGCTGTTCCCCTCACCGGCGCCACGAAAACACTCATTCCCCGTCCAATTCCGCGAGAGCCGCCATGTCTGCACATGTGCCCCTCAGCCCCCCCCTGACAGTAAATGTAAATGACATTGGCACAGATTTATTGTTAATACACGAGAGCTGAAGAACACAGTTTTGGATTTTTCTATATCTGTCTTTCTATGTCTGTTCTTCTCCGGCATGTTTAATGAGAAGCACCTCACCACAATCTGCTCTCCCTCACCACAATCTCTCCTCCACGCTGCCGTTCTGCTCCCGCGAAATGGGAATTTAGCTTCATTAGCTCCCTTCCCAAATGGGGATGATTGGAGGACAATGGGACACGGGCCGTCTTACGGGAAACCAGTGTGACGACGAGTAAACAGCATTCATCTGCCGCTCCTGTAATGGGTTCCTTCTCTTAAATACACAGCAAATAGTCAATTTGCTAATGGATTACATGTGTGTTTACATGGTAAAAAATAAATACATTTATTCACTAAATTGAGGTTGTTTCTCCCATTTCCTGCCAACTAAAGTCAATTCTAAAACGTGACAAAGGCAATAGTCTAGAGCAATATGCTGTCTGGACCTTTTTTTAGTTTTTTTTTTTTTTTTATAATCAGATGATTATGCTTCAGTCTTTTACCCACAGAATTGAACCATTTATTTAGACAGACTTTCCTCCATGACTTTTGGGGATGTTAATCCCCGAGGCTTTGTGGATGCATTTAACATTGTTGTTGTTGTTGGCTTTAGGCTACATAGATTTTTTTTACACTCAAAATACACTGAAGTTCATTCTGTCCTGAGCAGTGCTCAGTGTTTTAAAGTGTGGATACAGATTTTCTTAATGTGACACCCTGTGTCATCTACATACACTGCTTCATAAAGACTATTCGGCCTAGAGCCCACAAAGGGACAAACACAAGACTTGTGTGTCTCATGACAGTGTTCTTCAATTATCAGATATCTACATTAATAGCATTAAAGCACTTATCTATCTTAAAATTTGGATTATTCCCATGCACAGAATGCCACTTCTTTAAAAAAAATAATTTACAAATGTAGAAGATGAAGTCAATCTATGATTATTCATAGGCAGCATAGCTTAAAATGTCAGGAAATGGGCAGTATGCCTCATTAATGTGATTCTAACTTTCTGACAGAGACATGCTCTCCACTTGACAAGAAAATCTAATCTCCTCACGTAGTAAAATCAAAACATTAACCTAATTTCACATGTCAAAGTGCTTTCCAAAGCTGTCACTGAAACTATTTGAAATAAGTGCATTAATGAGCAGGCTGAATTCATACATGCTACTGAATTATATTTAAATATATATCCATAATTGCTGTAAAAAAACAGTAGATCACAAAGATCACAAATATAAATTGTAGAAAGCTTATTTACGGACACATCAGGCTCAAGCGACACACTCCACCTATGTCATTCATCTCCTACACTCTTATTCAGAGTTCCAGTACCCCTGTGTTAATCAGGGACACAATGCTGGTTGAGAATAGTTATTGATGATCCCAAGGCTCATTTAAGTGCGCAAAATAAAAATAAAAAACATAAAAAAGTGTTTAAATACAATATTTAAACACTTTTTGGCACATAAAAGATGAAAAAAAATCAATTTGAATCCATTTGGCAACATGGCTTGCGTGATGTATTGAGGGAAGGAGGTTAAATCATGCAGAGCAGGATGTTGGAGAGCTTTTTAGTTAAATAAAAGTAATTATTAAAACAACAAGTAACAGAAATAATCACTCAAAAAGATAACTAGCAAGAATTCTAGAGCAGGCTTATCTATCAGCAGGAATGTGGAGGAGCTACAGCGACCATGTCACGGTTTGCACTAAATAGTAAATAACAGCAGAATTTGAGCAAGGCTTTCTGTGTAATTTAGTTATAAACAAGCAGCATTATGCATGTGTGTAAAGGGTCACCACATTAATATTCTGGGCATGCAATGTGATCATCTCACTTTTTTTTTTTTTTGCTCAAAACCATCACATTTCGAAAAAAGATCCCATCTAAAAGTGTTTTGGTCCCCCTTCGCTCTTTTCCCACTGCATGTCGGACGAGATGATATTCTTTTTGAAGGACACATCTTTTATTTTCCGTCTCCCCTTTGTCTTTTGCTCCCTTTCCAATCAGACATCCTTTGATTGCTCTGTGATTTCTCGGCTTCCACCGGCAGCTCTGTGAGATTAGCGTGTTCTCAAATAAAACACTCTCATATCCGTCCATTCGAAACGTGTAAACTCGATAAAAAACGCACGCAGTTGCGGCGACTCGAGCATATTCAGACAGGCACACCTACACACACACACACACACACACAGACACACACATAGAGCAATGCCTCCTGGCACTCCTCACTGCAGTGTCCCATTTAGAAAGCGGCCTGACCCGAGTTATCTGGGCCTGGCTTGTGGACTCTGGTGCTGCTGGAATGATAGATTACATTCGGTTGGTAGGTGCAATGCAAAAGAGCCACAGATGGAACGGAGAGGCAAAAAAAAAAAAAAAAAAAAACGCACAAAGCCAGAGCTCGGAGCTCACAAACAGGCAGGCGCACACGCGAGCAACACAGCAGATGCAGCAAACAAAAAGTTTCTATTTCCATCAACCCCTCGTGGCACCAGAACAGGGTCTTCTTTCCAGCGTAGATAAACCTAATTTATCACCTGCTTAGAACCGCGAGCCGCAAAGCAACCGATGACAGAAAACGTAACCTGCTGGGATCACCCTTGCCAGCGTTCCACCTGTGTTTACGCCACCGTGCCACCGTGTATTGAGGGGGTGGTAGCAGCCTAGTGGGTAACACACTTGTTAACCAGAAGACCACAAAGTCACAGGTTCAAGCCCCACTAAGTACCACTGTGTCTCCGAGCAAGACACTTAACTGAGTGTCTCCAAGGGGTCTGTCCCTGTAACTACTGACTGCAAGTTTGCTAAATTACTTAAATGTAAATGTAGTCAGATACTTTAGAGTGACAATGTGTGTTGGTGAGAGCGATGACACTGTTTCTGTTTGAAACAAGTTTTTTTTTTTTTATCCATTTAACATAGCGTTCAGTCTTTTGGTCATTTATACATTATGCAAATGTTTACACAGTTTTTTCCACTTAAAATTTTGCTTTCCTTACCACTTGAGCAGATTGTGATTTTATGCGCTAATGTCATGTTGTGATTTAATGATCTTTCTAAACCACTTTGCTCAGCAAAAGGTTGTTGTTAATGTGCCATATAAATATAGTTGACTTGACTTGATTAATATGCTTGGTGCCATGCACGCATTTCCAAAATATGCTGACCTTGTCACCCCCACCTGCCTCTGGTTCAGGTTTTATGTATAATCCATATACAAACACACACACACACACACAAAGTATACAAATCAGGCAAAAAAAAATTATGTAAAAAAAAAATGCTAGGGTTATTGAATTTGAGTTTCTTCATTCTGCCTTATACAGCACAGAAAACTTGTTCTGATTGGACACCACAGATACTAGTCAGATTCCCAGAATATGCATATGAGTTCTGCTTTTTAATAAATTCTGCCCAAACTACAATCCTTGCTAGAGAAATAAGCATCCATTTAAAATAAAAAAAAAAGAATTGCAAAACATATGATTAGGGTTTGGTTTTGATATGTTTAATGCAAATCATGCCGTGAGGCTTACATTGCTCTTCTAGACATTTGCTGTGTGTTCTGTGTTAAAAGAGAAAATATGAATTCTAACCAATTGGAAATTCTGAGTCTTGCCCCAGTCCGTCCAATTTGTTATAAGAATTATTGAGTCATGCAAGTGTTAATACCCGGGTGTGGTTTTTAGAATATGATTATTTGCGCAGGCTCAGGTAGAGTGTATCAACAACATGGACGGTCTAGTGAGTTTGGGGAAGATGTGAACCCCTGCACATCGGATTTTCAAACTTCCATTACACACCCAGTTTACATTTTGTGTGTCTCTCAAGATTTTTCAGCACTTTTACTTCTCCTCCGCTCTGTTACCTTTTCCAGTACTGTCCATATGAGCTCTGCTTCCACGTGGCGTAAAGGCCGCTCCATTCAGTGGTCCCACCTGAGAGACCCTTGACTCTTGGAGCTCTCATTCTCTCAGCTTTCCTCTTGAGGGGCTCCAAACTCATCGATCTCTTTGCCCATTTTTGTTTCACCATCATGCTGCCTTTGCAGGTCTGCTGATTCATATTCTTCTGCCCCCTCCCCCTGGGTTTTCTTTTCTTTTTCACCATACGGTGACCTGAATGTGTCACCTTAGTCTACCGTAGCACAAGTGGAGCTGAAAACAGGGGAACTGCAGCTAATATTTTGAAATATTATGCATGTAAACAGAGACGGACACAATTAGCTTGTGGGATGAAATAATTTATTGCTGTATAATTAATGCTTGAGTTTAATGTTTAATAGAGAGCAATCATTATAGCGCTCTTGCGCTCTCTCTCTCTCTCTCATGTGGATTGGGTGTGCACGGACAGGACGTGTATGTCAGTGGTGCTTCTCAGTTCTTGTCCCTGATGTAGGTTTAGGAAGTGCGCGTATGCAGGTCAGGGAAGTGACAGAACGTTCTGCTTGTCTCTGAGATACTCCTCCTCCTCATCTGGTTGACCAGTGCTGGCCCGGCGCCTGCCACATCAAAGACACCAATCACACTTAACCGCATTCCTGGAAGCACTTAAAACGGCCCCGCGCTCGGCGCTGCGCACTGCTAGCAGCTAGCAGCCTGACATGAATGATGCATGAGCGCGGGCCCTACGTTAGCATTTATTAATATGCACACAGATCAAACAACATCTGAGAGACAGAGAAAGGGAGAGATAGAGAGAGAGAGATAAGCCCAATGTAAAACAAGCAAAGTTAAATCCTAACAGGTTTAAAAAAAAAAAAAAAAAAAACGGTCTATATAAATTGTAGAAAGCTTATTTACGAAGTGGGGAGGGAGCGCTAGAAAGGACAAGTGAAGGGTGGTGGCAGAACAGGATGGAGAGTCTGTACCCGGCGCAGGGCATGCGTCCTGGCCAGCTTGGGTAGGGATGTACACAGTGATAGATAGAAGCCCGAGAAGCCTTCTAATCCCGCTATTGTACATCTCCAACATGGTGCTCGGCAAGCGCGTACACATCAGTCAAGACGCCTGGAGCAGAGATCTGTCCTTCTCACACACATACAAAATACACACGCCGACACACACACACACACACACACACATCTTCGATTCTCCGGCCAGAGACATTTATGAAGGAAGAAAGGCACCACTAAAGAATGCCAAAGCGTTTATGCATGGTAACATAACGTTGCACATGTAATGCCTTGAAAATGAAAGAAAAATGCCCATCTGCACAGTCTGGCACACGAACAATGAAAGAAATGCATGCATACACACACACACACACACACACACACACACACCACCACCACCACACAGTGTAATTCCATTTAACCTGTCATGGTAAAAGGTTGTAATCCTAAACAGAAAAAAAAAAAAAAAAAAACTCAAGGGTGGGTGTAAAAATGTGCACATGCCTGGTTTGTAGAAAAATAAGAAAAGCCAAAAAAAGGAGACAGACAGAGTGGAACTTTGCTGCATGAATGGTTGAAAAGCTGCAGGAAAACTCCCTGGTGCATTCCGTAACCTTCCCAGAATGATAGTCTGCGCAACAGATACGATTTCCATACCACGGCGTACAAAAGGATGTTCTTTCCCTCGATGAGAGATAAGAAAATGTGTGTGAGGGGGGTGGTGGGGGGGTAGCTAATGGTTCAGGAGCGAAGGCTCATTTTAATTAGAGCGCAGGCAGTGCGCTAACGAGACGCCATTAACGAGCAGAGTGTGTTTCCATGGCAGTGGGTACCTACCGCGCTGATCCTGCGCCCCTGCCAGGCCCATGCCCCGGCGGCCCGACCTCGGAAAGAGGCATCGCTGTGCCGCCCATGCCACTGTGGAGCTCCTGCCGGTCTACCGATAAAAGAACAGACCATTAGGCAAACACAATGTTGCCATTAACACCGTGTAATTACGGTCAAACGTCAACGTAGGGACAGCTCATGTGACCTAAGCTGTTGTGTTGATGATCGTATAGTATAGTGAGGTGTGCTAACAGTCTAATATAGAGTGCGTAATAAAGGCCAAATGTTGCTGTGCGGCTCAGGTGACCTGACCTATGATGAGCATGGATGTGAGGCGGATTTGCATACGACCGTTTTTCCTAAGGATGAGGTAACAGCCCTCTGACATGTAGGATGGTGCGCCATTAATGTAGATGAGGCATCGTGAGGTACCTGGCTCTGCGCTCAGCCCTCTCAGCTCTTCCTCCAGGCTGGCCAGAGCCCGGCTGTCCTCGCTCTCTTCTTCCTCACGTGCCGAGTCATCCAGAGCCGACCGCTCCGCGCTCTGAATGTCCGTGATCTCCTGCACTGCGCGGGATAACGGACGGATCACTGGGCAGGATGTGGGACGTGCAGAGGCCCCTGAAAGAAGGAGAGAGAAGGAAAATGAGAGGGTCCTGCAGAATATCTCTGGATTTGGGGAAATCGTAAGCAGTAAGACAAAAAAACACTGGCTAGAGAAAATATAGGCATAGGACAAGGGAACACAAGGCGATGGGGAGATGGGGAGCTGTCGTAAAGAGGAGACTTGCTGAAGAATGTATGACAGATGGAGAGAGAGAGAGTGGCATGAACGGGAAACTGGGGAAAAACGAAAAGACAGTGATGGGCTGGAACGCAGCAGTGGTGCAGGACTGTCGCAGTCTTGGGCAGGCCACATCAAACTGAATGTCAGTGGGTCCCCCACCTGCCCCTGTTAAAACGCAGGCCGTGGCACTGGCCGGGGCCTCCGGCCCTCCACACTGCCTTAGAGACAAGGCTTCACAGCTTACAAACCACACTCGCGATCTGTCACAAGCAAGCACCTTTTTTCTTGTCTGCATTTCTGAGACTGCAGAGAAGGCTGGGTCAGATATTACTTGTCTATTTCCTAGATATACTATGTGTGTGTGTGTGTGTGTGTGTGTGTGTGTATATATATATATTTTTTTTTTTTTTTTGGAGAGAGGAATTTTGTGTGTGTTTGGGGGGGGGGTGAGTATGTAGAGAAAGGGATACAAATTTTCAGCATATGAGAGTGAAAGTGATTCATTGTCACACATGACACACCGCAGCACAGCACCCAATGTGGCCTTTGCTTTTAACGCATCCCCTGAGGGAGCAGTGGAGCAGTGCGTAATCAGGCCTAAAAAGTTTGATTATAATGGTGGCCAAGAAATTGACATAAAATTAACATTTTATTAAAACATTTACATTTACATTTATTACATGCAAAACACCACACAATCTCAACCAGACCTCAATGGAACCTCCAGATAACTTGCCAGTCCAGGATATGACCCCCCAACCTTTTGGTTACAGGTTCCCTTTCTTTAGCCGCTAAGCTACTCCTGCATGACTGATCTACTTCAAAATCTACTTTTAAATCAATCTAAAGATGATGGTGACAGCTCCAGCTCAATACATCAATACAGATGCAGTAAATCAGATTAAATAAAGTACAATGGACAACCCATAATCCTAAATCATCAGGGTTTAGATCTCACCACAGTTGCACAGATCTTTACATGTGTTCATCTAACATTAAGAAATGATTGTTATCCCGCCTCCTTTACAGGTTTCACTGCAATTGACTTCACCTACCAGTGAATTTAATGTTAGCCTGTGTGCAGATAATACGTTGAGGACAAAACACATGACTTTGAGCATAAAATGTTTTTAGTTACATGCCAGATAACGGTTCAGTGTACAGTACCACTTTGAACAAGGTGGCCATTTGCTGAACCGGGGAAGAGGAGCGCCACATAGCCTAGTTATATATAATTCACTCAGCCCATTAGACAAACAAGCAGCGTGCTAGGAGCGTGCACTGGAATCCGCAATGAACGTGGATTCGGGAGGGTGGGCAGGAGCAGCCGTTCGGTCAGGGTTTTGAGCATCTCCTGCTACCTGCAGAGCCTTGCGGAACTAAACCCAGAAGCCACGTTGAGCCACATCCTCCACCCTCTCCCCCAACAGGAGAGACGGATGAATGGAGGGATGCAGCAGAAAAAGAGGAGGAGGCGGGCTGGGTATTTAATTTGCACCCGGAGAAATTAGACCCGTCACAGTGGAAAACGAGAATTTTTTTTTTTTACCTCTCTCTCTCTTCATGGCAAGTGAAGAGTGGGGAGGTGCAATGAGCTATAATCTCTTTATGGAAGCCCGTGTTGCGTGCCAGCAGTGCTGGGCCACGCGCAGGAATCCCTTTGGCTTTAATTATGGGTTAAATTGAGTTCCGTGTCCACACTCCACTAAATCACGCCACGGCCAACATTTTTGGCTTTGCTCGCATCCGCGCATACCGCTAGTTGTTGCGCGTGGACTGGCTGCAGCACTATGGACGTCCTTTCGTGGTACGAGAAGAAAAGCGCTGGGTCCAGAGAGGCACGAGTCGAGCCGACGCATTTCTTTCAGCACAATGAGGAATCATGAGGCAGGATGCATATTAAAATATTAAGCACACTTTGGCCCTCCTATAAATCTTGATTAAGTCTCGCTGAGTGTTTGTGGTGTCCTCGGGGGAATGGGAGCAGGATTGATGAGGGCTGTAGATAAGCACAAACGCCCAGAGAATGTCGAACCAGGACCGGGAGAGAGGAGCTTGTTAGCAGAGGCTTGAAGAGATATGATATCTTCCTGAATGTCTATGGAAACCAGTGACAGTATATGCTCTAGAAAAGACATTATGCCTTTAAAATAAAATACATTACCAAGACTTTTTACAAGGTGGTAGTAGCCTAGTGGGTAAGACACTCGCCTGTGAACCAGAAGACCCGGGTTCAAATCCCACTTACTACCATTGTGTCCCTGAGCAAGACACTTAACCTTAAGTTGCTCCAGGGAGACTGTCCCTGTAAATACTGATTGTAAGTCGCTCTGGATAAAGGCGTCTGATAAATGCTGTAAATGTAAATGTACATGTACAAGAGTTTTTGGAATGAGGGCTTCAGTTATTCTTGAAAAAGTTGGGTCGTCTTATAATAGGCCAACATGGTACTGTTTTAATCTATATTTAATCTATGTTAGACACACACAAAAATGAACGGTGTAATAAATCTTACTTTGATGAGTTAGTCATTTTGCAAATATGAGAGAATAAGTTTTGGTAAAATTGGTGAGGGCCTGAATGTTTATTGATGGTATATGGTTAGCATTGCAAGTTAATTTGGCTGTCTGTTGTAGTCTACAGAAATTCACCAACTTCTGTTTTTGTTCGGATCCTTCAACTTCTACAATAGGTTTCATGACCTTATCTGCATGACCTTATACTCTTTGGGCAAACTATAGAAAAGAAGCCCCTTCGGAGCGCATCTCAAGCTCTCAGCAGCACCTGAATTCAGTTTCTGCAACAACATGTATAATCAAAAATTCTGTTTTGGTGTACCTTTGTGCCCAGCAAGATTTGGAGGTATTTGGGGTTACTGCAACACATCAAATTACACTAGAAGAATATTTCCAAACCTGCAGCAACTACTGATGTTTTTCAAATAGACTGAATCACCACAACAAATATCTGTATTTTTTAATTTGCCTAGACTCAAAACTACTGGTTTATGGGCATTCCACAAACAAAAATATAAGGGTATCGATCATCTTGAGATCCACGTTCCCTGTTTCACAGTTCAATCTCCTCTTGCCAGTTATTTGGAGGTATGACTGTACAGTCAGGGCCAAGGTATAGAATGTTCTTACCAGATAATGGGCGCCTCAGTGTAGCTGACACTGTACGCCTGAAGGGCTCAGCCTGTGGGGACAAGCAGTCCATCACCCCAGCGTTGCGCTGCTTGTCCTCGCAGTCCGCTAGACTGTTGTTGGGTCTCCAACTGAGCTGGACTGCAATGGAAAGAAAGGGATGGATTGATGGGATTCCAGAAGAGCGGGCCTGCCTGTTCTTACTAAAACAGCGAAACAGTAAGGCCCTCACACAGGCAAAAACATCAAGTGAAGAGCTGCGTCCTGAGACCAACAGGGTGCAGAGTTAAAAAAAAAAAAAAAAACAGATAAGCAAGCCGACCAGCAGCCGTGCGTTGAGTGATTCTGAGGTTAAGGTCTGCGACTGCTCCCCTCTATTTAAATGTCGCCTGTAATTAAGTGATTTTCCAACCGGCTGGGCTCTGCCCTTGTCGCAGTGAGGACTGCAGATGCTGGAAAGTCAAATAAGACCTGTTGGATCGTGATGCCTAGAGAGAGAACGAGTGAAAGAGAGCAAAGGAAGGGGAAGAGTATATGCACGCTCAAAAATTGGAAATGAGTGGCTTAAAAAAAAAAATGTCAAGGAGAGATTCTTTTTGGCTTTCATTAACTTTAGGTCTTTAGATAATCATTACAGACAGAGTGCACTTGTTCTTAATGAGCCTGGTGTCCTCTAACAGAGAGAGATCATTACCACACTGTTTATATTCAGCCCCTTTCTGCTCCTAGGCCTGATATATATGGGGAAAGTTAACATAAAGAATACACACTGTTTATGGAGAGATATGAGGTACAGTGTAATAGAAAAGTCTGGGGTCTCTCCCAAGGTCTATCTGGATATCAAAAGTATTATATAACGTAAAGAGTCACTTTCTCCATGAGGCATCAGAATGCTACATTTGAGAAATTATTTCATATGTATAATATTCCTCCTGGACATGCAGATTATGTTTGCTCTATATGCCTTAACCTTGTGTCTTGGTTCTGCTGTATATTGTTAAGAAGGAACAAATGAATCGCTTTCTGAAATTATTTAACCAACTAATTAATACTAACTAGTTAGTTCTGTAATTCTGAAAACACTTAAATATACTACTGTTTTACCAAGTTGCTTCTAATTTTCCTTTCCAAACAAGGTCTTAAACTGAATGTGTAAATTAAGTTAATATTCAGTTAATATATGTATATATGATATATAATATATGAGTGAAACAGTCATCCTAAAGGATTCTGTACAGAATTTAGTTTTCTATTATCATGTCATATGATGCAAGTGTGAAACAGGAGTTTGCAGAGGGATGCTATCTTCTTAGTACATTTTCAAAGGAAAAGCAATGATCCATATTCAATCTGCCCACATAATCAATACACTGAGCTGCTAATTAATAAAACATACCTCATTGTCCTCATTGGTGAACTTGTCTGAGATAATGATGACTGTCAAAATGAATAAAACCAGAAATATTAAAAATGATGCCGCTGGGCGAGGCCAGGTGACACCAGGGCCCTTTACGAGTGAACCTGTGTCTCATTGCCGTGGTTATTATTAAGGTTGATGATCCCTGCATGTCTCACCTTAACCCAAAATGGCATGACACTTCCAATGTGAATTTTTTCACATTGGAAGTCACACAACTTGTTATCAATGAATCCCTGCCAGACCTTGTTGTATTTCTTTGCACTTTGAGCCACAGTGGAACGGGACGAAAGCAACAAAATCCATTCTGAAAAGGACCACTGCCATCTCGAGTGCGGATGGTAATGGCCTCATCCTGCAGACTCTGACTGTCAGGATGGAGGTCTGCATCAAGGCAAGAGGCTTCCAGTATTATTACAAGTGGCACACACATATCCACGTACACACTGAGGTACTGATGAGACACACAAAGTGAAAGCCTTTTATCAGAGCCATTAGATTAGCACAGAGTCAACTACTGAGTCAACTAACTACGGACAGTCAGGACAGTTGTATAATTCTGAGTGCTGAGATTATTCATTACTCTGAGGTGTACTGACCTCTGCTCAGTGCCCGTGGGTGTATTTCCACTTTCTGGGCTTCACCGGTGGGACCAGGGGTATGTTGCACAAACACAGGGTTGAGCCCCAGAGTGAGGAACCCATCGAGACCCAGGTAACATCCAGCCGGATCAGGCTGTCTTCGGGCCACCGCCTGGAGTGCCTGTAGGGGGACAACGGATGGAGGGCAAGAGGGACGGGAGGAGGACAAGGTGGACATGAGAGAGCGAGAGGACTGTTATTGTACCTAGCTGGTCTGCTTCGGGGGCTCTCTGTGTTCTAAAGACAGTCGCTCGCATGCACGGCATGCACCCCTGGGACAAGATTGATTGAAACAACCTTTATTCAGGCTTAGGGCATTAGCATGCTGGACCAAACCCTTCTAGAGATGGAGGGATCAAGAGATGGAGGGAGGTAATGAAGGACAAGACAGGGTGCAGAGTTTTTGTTTTTTTTAAAGAAGAAAAAACAATCATAAGGTTCATGAGGTGAAAATGCGAATAATACAAAGGAAAGAAATAATGTCTGCGTACAGTATTTTGAATTGAAAGGAAATTAGCAATATTCTTTTTTTGATTGCTGCAAGTCCTGTAGCTTTATTGTCAAGTGTGTGTGTGTGTGTGCGTGTGTGTGTGTGTGTGTGTGTTCCTCTGATGGATACACCAAAAGTAGAGATAACAGCTGTCTCTGATCAGACATTTAATTTCAGGTATTTCATAAGCCCCCAGCTTTTATTATCTGCCAGTGTTTCTGGGCGCTTCTCTACAATTACACCTTGATAGGCTATTCGCCACCGTTCTGCTTTTTTTATTATTTTTATTATTTTTTTATTTTTTTTGTCGTCTTTTTGTTCAACACAGATCTGAGAAGAGAATTCTGCCATTTGGGCTAGTCCCTGGTAAAGACATGATAAAAAGATGTGGAACTTAATTAAATGATACCTAATTTGTGATACCTATCAAAACATTTTGCAAGAAAGGGTTTCAAACACGCATTGAGTCGGAGCCTGGTCTCCATGTATGGATAACAGATACATTTTATGCATGAATGAAAAAACCTGTGATGATGCAAACATGCATCTTTACCAACATAAAAATGCAATTCCCAGTTCACTGATATTGTAAAACATCGGTTTTTAAAAATTTTTATATTTATTTTTTTTTTTAATCCGATTCTGTTCCAAAAAGCAGTATTAAGGGATAAAAAGGCAGCTTTGCACAGCACTGTGTTGCCCTTGTAAAGACAATGATGTTACTCAGCAGCAAGAGATGAATTAAAGATTCATCAAATCTGCAAGTAATAGAAAAGTCTTTTGTGAAATGTGTGGTTCTGTTAAGAGCTCCATTTTGGGAGGTATGATCGTGATCTTGATGCCCACTTAATCCAGAGTTATCTAGCTTCACTTTACTTGCTGTGCTTCAAAATATCGAGTCAGAAAACTTGTTCAAGAATTAATTAGTTCATGATAAACTTCATTTGATCAGAAAGCCATCCTCAAACACATCAATACAGGCAACTCAGGCAAAACTAATCCATTCACCACGGTTTTCAGTGTGTGTGTGTGTGCACTCACATACTGCATTCAACCAAAGCAATGTGCTTTGCACTGCTTACCGGGGAGGGTTGTGTGAACAGGCCTGTATCTAAAGGCTTCAGATCAGAGCATGAACTGCTCCGGGGATTCCGGACCTCCTCAGCAGAGATATCGAGTCCAGAAGGGCCAGTGGAGGAGACTGGAGATCCTCTCATCTCTTCGTCTGAGGAGTTGCCCTGATTTGGGAGTGGGCTGATGCTGTCACTCAGACCTTCACCCTCAGAATCTATTCCCATTGCTCCAAGAAAAAAGGGAAAAAAGTAAACAAACAATGTAATAGTTCCATCATTCTGGATAGAATAGCAAAAAAAAAAAAGAGTGAATATGTCTATAGAATAAGGAAAAAATTGATTCAGTGATAACCATTAACGAACACGGTTCATGCTGTGAATAATTAATCAGTTTCACAGTTGCAGAGTACACTTTTGCTCAGTGGTAGCATTGACATGACATGTTGCTTGAACACTGAGGGGCTGAGAGAAACCGTGCAGTGGACTTTCACTAGCACCACTGGACACCACTATAATAATTAATCAGGCAAAAAAAGGTGATCTATGTTGATTTAAGGACAATAAACGTATAGGAACATTAGTCTATTGTGCATTGTACTTTTACAGTACAGTACATTCAATGTGTTTTCTTTATTTTCATGACCATTTTTACATTGGTAGATTCTCACTGAAGGCATCAAAACTATGAATGACACGTGGAGTTATGTATGTAACAAAAAAAGAGTGTGCAAAGCAGTAATCAGAGCAAAGAAACTATAATATAAAACGTGTTTTCAGTTATTTCACCTTTTTTATGTTAAGTATATAACTCCACATTATTATTATTATTTCTTTATTTATAATAAGCTAATTGCATAAGTGTGCACACCCTTAAACTAATACTATTACAGAATTCAGTCTTCTTGTGAAGGAGTCTATAGGCATGGCAAAACTGTTTTTTATATTTAGATAACTTCAGTAACACTGGTGGACTGGTCACTAGAATGCTTTCACTTCCATTATTATGCATCACCAGTATCTTTCTGAGCATGCAAAGTGAATGTCAGTTCTTACCTGACATCAGCATATCTGAAGATGAAGTAGAACTTGGTGTGACCTCTGACCTTGAGATATTACAGTTGAAAGACTGGAACAATTCTGTTAATGATGGCGCTTGAGGCTGAACTGAATTTGGTGAGTCAGCAGATTCAGGTCGGGAAGGTCTTCTTCTATTCAAATGTCCCAAAGGGTTTGAGATGTGGTGCTGATTTCTAAGCTTGTTTGACTGGTAATTTGAGGAAGAAGAGGTCTGTATTGGCCTAGGTGAAGAGGGCATCGGCAGTCGGGGAGCTTGAATGGAATTAGATGACTGGTGCTCCGGGGGTGCCGGCGTAAATCCTGAGGGGGGAAAGAGCACAGGCGACCCTTTCAATCTAGCTGCTGATGACAGTTCTGGTGCCAGGGGAGCAACTGCCTTTGCTTTGAGTGTCTTGAATCCGATAGCTGCTGTGAGCCTTGGGGACAGTGTAGGCTTTTGGCTTTGTGGTGGTGGTGATGGTGACTGCACTGACCCCACTGAAGAAAATCCCAATCTTAGCGGCTGTAATGTGAGCGAGGTAGCTCTGGTTGATGGCACAAGGTTACGGCCTGCAGTCTGTGACCGTGTTGGAGTGTGCTGGTCCGATGGGAATGATGATGAAGCATCAAGAGAGGCTGACCCCTCTTTGATTCCGAGTGGAAGACACAGAGAGTGAGCAGATATGGATCTTCTTGTCTTAGTGTCATGATGGTTTTCTTTATCTTCATTTAACCTTCAAAAACATTTCATGTAGGCATGAGAGCAACATAACACATAAAGGACAACACAAGATAACGTTGCACTGTTTTAGAGTCTTAAACTTCTCTTGCATCAATAAACACTGCAAATACTTCACATACTGTGAAAACATTGTTGTGGTTTCAAAGCCTTCAGCTCATCTCTCATCTGTTATTCCTTACTTTTTATTTTCCTCCTCTGTCGCTCCTGCGGTAGCTGTGCTCCCCATATCTCCAGCTGTCTGAAAAAATGAGAAAGATGAAAAATGTATGAGGCCCATCTGTCTACATAGATTGTAGAACTGATGAAGATGAGGGAAGTCAAGCTGTCAGAGACAAGGTAACAAAAAATCATTTAATTATTATTGACTGCATTTCAAAACAATGTCAAAAGCAACTTTGACTTTAAACTGAAATGTATAGCAAATGTGCTCAAATTTGTCAGTGTGGAAAGAATTATGGTACAATAGGTGCATATGAAAACGTGAAGGTAGTTTTAGGAAAATAGATAGTATATTTATGGAATATGCAATGAACAATTTTACATTACCAAGTGGAAATCACCAACAAACTGTATATTATTCATAGCACGTGGATAAATGCAGTTTGTTATGCTTTCAGTGATGCTTGTTCATCATCAAGTTATACAAATATAACAAATATATCAAATACATTTCAGCTTCATTCCATTCATCGTTTTAAGAATGTACAGTCCTGAGCGCTGCCATGATCAGACACAAACATTCGATTACCTTGCCCAGATCAGCAATGCAAAAGCTCGATTCACTTGGATAACCCAGCTCATCGCTGGCCTTATGGACAGGAACAGCAAAGAGGGAGACGCAGTACCGGTGCAGTTCTTGCTCCTCGGCTGTAACACACATAATGTTAGATCCCGGTGGGGGTAATTAGACATGTATAATACACGGAGAGGTGGATGTGTACGCATTAACATCATACACAACGCTAAGGGCACTGTTGGTGCTAAGTACGCACTAAGCACTAGTGTAAAGTCAAGAACATCCTGAGGATTTGAATAAATTAAGGGATATTTGCTGATATGACGTATTAAAAAGCATCCGGAATGAGAATGTAGCATGTATGAGAGCTGTCAATCACTTTATCTCTCATGCCTACATTTCATGTAGGCATGAGAGCAACATAACACATACAGGACAACACAAGATAACATTGCATTGTTTTAGAGTCTTAAATGTCTTAGAGTCTTAGAGATCAAATGATTGAATGAAGTAGGCAGGTTGCTGGTTCGAATCCCAAGCCGAGGTGCCACTGAGCAAGGCACCGTCCACATACATTTCGTTGTGTCACCGTGTGCTGTGTTTCACAGTGACAATCGCTTCATTTTCACTTTCATCATGTTCTGGGTGACCAAAATAATGGCACACCAACAAAAAGGGTAGTTAATTTCTTTTCTATCTCATCTGTTTTTTAAATCCTTAGAATGCATTTGACGTTACCTAGTGAAAAAAAAACATGCTTATTTTGGAAATAGTGCCTTAAGAATCATCTCCAGATGCTTATCGAGTTGGAATAAAATGCACATAGTGAAAACAGGCCCTTGCATGTGACACTTGGTCCTGCTGATAGAGCAATTTTTCTCCATTAAGATACCTCGTCAGCAAGTGCTGCATGAACTTTTAGCTTGCTTTAGTCTCCACTGCATTCCTCAAAGCGATGAATCAAAAGTGCAAAATTGTTGGCTGAAATGGCAACAATTCCACAGTGGCATAGAGTTTTTCAAATAATTAATTTTTTTCAGTTTTAGGATGCAGTCTCGGACGATAATTTCGCTCAGCCCCCTCCCCAAATAATGGCACAGAGACTGAATTACGCAGAAATGAATTCATTTCCGATTTGAAGCCATTTCAGAGTTCCACCATGCCCAAACAATCAAATCCTCCACTGCAACCGCTGCCACGGTAATCAGAAAATAGCCATCTGAAACTGACAGCTCAAAGAAATTAGCTTTCCACATGCACGGCCGTCCAAGCAGCACGCCCATAGCATATTCATTATTGATGCGCGCGGACTACAGGACCAGCCCAGGACAGAACCCTACAGTACTAACTGCATACAAAAAGCTCTCTTTTTTCAGCCTTTTTCGGTATTTGATTGGATGAGACAGCTCTGCACCAGGACATGTCGACATTACAGGAGAAGTGGTCAGGTCAAGCTGTCAACTAAACTGGAAAGCTGAGGCGTGAACTGTGAACCTTGCATGACAGATTTGAAAAGATGACCAGCACCACCACGCTGCCAACCCAATCAGAACCCTGGCAGAGTACCAACAGAGTACCAAAAAAAAAAAGACAAGACCAGTCCAGCAATAAGGAAAAGTCCTAATAAGGAGAGGTGAGAGTATGGTTCGGAAAGGGAGGAAGCTGAGGCGTAGACGGCAGGTCAGACACTCAGCTGATGAATGAGGCTTCACGACAGCCTTCCCCCTCTAGTCATTCTTCCTCCACCAGAGAGGTCTTCTGTCACTCCATCTGCCCACCTGCGAAGGTCCTTGGCCAGGCATGAGCAGCCAATGATTACCCCTCACGGCTGGACTGATGGATTGGCACAGCCCTGCTGGAGAATCCGACAGCCACGCCAAGCAGGATGCAGGACACGTGTGTGGAACGTATATGGCGTATACGTGGTTAGGTTGGTCTTACGGGCTGCATGTTGATGGAGGTGTGTGTGTATGTGTGTGTGTGTGTGTGGGGGGTGAGTGCATAAGTTAGATAAGACTGAACACCTGTCAAGCAGAACTTCTCATCAGCTTCTGTGTTGGAGAGTGACAGGGGATCCTGAGCTTGAGTGGAGCTCGAGGAAGAAAGTGGTCGATATCCTTCAACTGGCGTCCTTAAAAAAAACAACAAAGCATAATTCAACTCCACAGAATAATTATGGATAATTGACCAAAATAATACATTATCAACAAGATGTCCAATAAGTATTGATTAGTGTTTCAAATGATACTGACATCTTCTACTAATAAAAAAAATCTAAATCATAAAGTTTCATTGTCCAGTAGTGCTTTTGGGGATAATTAAACAATCAGACTGTGTCTCTGAACCCACATTCCTTCGGTTACGAGTCGACTTCCTTACCCGCTAAGCCACCACTGCCCAGCATGTGAGCAGAAAACTATAATCAGTTACATTTTTGAGTAGGAACAAAATATACTTTTAAAAGTCTCGGGCATTTAATAAGCTTTAGATTCACTTTTAGGGGTTACTCCAGCTCCGGAGTTCGGACCAGAGTTTAATTTTCATCCTGTGCAATGTTCCCTGATCATGTTCACCTGTGTATAATTATATGAGTGTATAAAGCTGCCCTGTTGTGTCATTGTCTGGTGATGTTCCCCTGTCCTGTGTACTATGTATTAAACCCAGTTTCATGACGTTGTGCGTATGCGTCCTCCTTCCTCGCCATGTCCAGCAATCGTGACAGACGGTGATTTTAAAGACATCGCGTATGCAGCTGGAAGAATTCCAGCACGCGCCAATGTCATAACTAGGGTTCTTCCAGCCATCCCCTGCCTCTGCCCCATTTGCTGCCTCTCTTCTCCCCCAACATCTGTCTGTGGAGGGTGGACATGGTGGCGGGCGGATTACTCCAGCCCCGCGGTCCCTGGTGCGGCCCTTTCCAGTCCGCTCCGCCTCATTTGCACTTGAAATGAAGGTTATTTAATGGCTTTAGAACTGAGCCAGCCTTTCAATGCCTGACCTAAATTCCATAGCAACCAGAAAGAGTTATGCAACATCTGCCCAGGCTCTGAGCTGCTGTGTGGAGTGAAGGTTTTTTTGGAATTATTTTTATTCAATGTACAACAAAAATGCAGAGCTCTGTATCCTGGCAGATATGTTAAAAATATTTTAAACAGCTGATGTGTTATTGACTCAAATATGTAAGACATCCAACACTGAACAAAATCACATTCAGTGTTATTATGCATTATTTGTATTCAATAATGTACACACCAGTGTGTGAAAAGTTTAAATGGTCAAGACTGAATAAAAAACCTCTAATCAACCGTTAAAAGGAGATATTTCAGAATATTTGTAATTAACAACTACATGATATCCATGAGAAGGGAGCTACTGGCTAATTATACGAAGAATAATTCTGAAAGAAGAAATACGAAGAATAATGCTGAAAGCCCTGTGCTGTGATTCCCTGGTTCAGCTGGGACGAGATGCTCCTCACCTGCGGTGTTTCTTAATCAGCAGTTTCTCCATGTAGCTCAGGCTGTGCTGCCTGAACTCTATACGAGTGGGCAGAGGCTTGTTCTGGTCGAAGTCTGCCTGGATTCCCAAAGCCTCTACAGACACTAGAGAGAGAAAAGTACCGCCATTATGACCACTATATATAAAAAAAACTGTCTATTTAACTAGTTTATACTTATTCCTAATATGAATATAAATTATTATTGGCTCCTACCCAGTCAAGTTAGGTGATTGTACTACACGGAGGATCTAAAGAACAATAACTACACTGCCTTTACACGGCAGCAAACACCACATGCAACACGTACCACATGCAATGTGCATGCATACGTGCAACTTCTGCTAAACTGCACATGCTATTAGCTCATTATTCAGCTAAATTGCACATGCTATTAGTTCATTATTTTGTACCGTGCTTCTCAGCCAGTGGCCAGCCTCATGAACGTTTCATTCATTCACGCTTACTGAGCAATGCCACAGTGCACGAGGCTGCAGGTCAGGGACCTGGTGGCATGCTAGCCAGATGGTCTCCGTATACGGCATATACATTACAGACCCGGGGCATAAAGGATGTTAACGTGTTAATTATTTGTTTTGACAGAGCTCATTATGCTATTGACACCTCTGGCAAGGGTGGAAAAAGCTGCTTGAACACCATACCTGACCGAGAAATATGGCCATAGAATAAAGGATAAAACTCTCTCTTGCCAAACTCTCTCATGTGCACACATACACTAAAGCAAAGTTCTAGGTGTGGGGACATACATTAATCATCCCGACAGATAAATAGAGATGGACCAAAAACATGGGACTTTTTTGGAGGAAAGAAAAGGAAAAACAGCAGTGCCATGGACTTTTCTTTTTCTGCTGTTTTTACAGCACTGAAGCACCCAGGCTTTGCGGTGCAAGAGCTCCCTTTAACGCTGCAGTCATTATGGCAATATGCAAGAGCCTCACATTTGGCCACTACTGCAATGCTAAGCACTTTTATTAGTCCTGCAAGACGCATAGAGGGAAAATGAGAAAGTGCACCTGATAAAAATATAAAACTAAAAACACGCCTTTAGGGCCATTTAGTAACGGTTAAAATGAGTCCATATTCAACAGTTCTTCCAAGCAACGGAACTAACTGGCATCTTGCTGCCCTTTCGCCAACCATGTGATGGCTGACCTTTAGAAACACATGATCCATGACCACTGCAAAGTAAAGCCATCGTGTGTACATGTACTTTTTAGTAAAATTGTGGACATTTTGTCTGGGTTTGCTTAAGTTTAAGATAGTTACACATTTTTTACAAACATTTAGTTGTATTATATATATATATATGTGCATGTGTGTGTGTGTGTGTGTGTGTGTGTGTGTGTGTGTGTGTATGTGTGCTACCTGGCTGCTGCCTGTGCTCTCGGACTGTTCCTCTCCACTCCTGCAGGGCCTGCTGGAAGCTTTGCGCAGACTCCTCCTCATCAAAACATCCCCTCAACAGTGGGGCCACAGTGGAGTGCCCCCACCCAACTGGTAAATTCTCAAACTCCTCTTCACCAGCCTCTTCACCACCAGCAGCAGCAGCAGCCTCTTCTTCGTGGTTGACAACCAGCACCTGGGGCAACTCACTGCAGCGATCAGAGCGAGGCTGAGAGGGAAAAAATGAAGAGAAAAAGAAGACACTGTGACGTCTCCGCCACCAAAGTGCTTGTCAGGGTCTGTCTAATGGAAGAATGGCGCCCATCCTTCCAGTACAGTAACAAGGTCTGGAGAATCCGTGGCACTGAGACATTAATGACATCATGTTCTTTTCCTCATGCTGTGGCCCACCATGTGTTTACAGACCAATTGTGCATACTTCATTGTGTCAAAGCTTTCACCATGGTCACCATTCAGTGTTGCTGCCATTACAACTTTTGAAGCAGAGCAGCTGTCCACGTATTTCAGTGATAGGAAAGCAAGATATGAAAGAAGCTTTAATAACATTCAGGACACATATTGTTAAATGCCATCAGGGAATACCGTTTCCAAGAAGGAGTGTACGTGGTGACCAACAACATTTGGCATGTGGTTGGTGTCTAACTATCCAAATGAATCCAGGACCCAAGGGTTGCCAGTGGACCACTGCCTCTTGCCATATTCCCACAGTGCAGTCTGGTGCCATGTTGTCACCAGGTTAGCAACATGCACGCACCTGGCCTTTCACGCGATGTAAAAGAAGATTGGATTTCATCAGACCAGATTACCTTCTCCCATTGCAAGGTGCCACTGTAACAATTTAATCAACGTTACTCACCGTCATAATGTAAAATTTTAGAATGCCATGTTAATTAGTCTACAATTGTTAGCATCGCAGCATGTGAGCAGCATATGGCAAAACCTGTTTATGGAAAGTGTTGTGACTCCTATAGCGGTGCAGAGTGCTCAGCTCACCTGAGTGTCATGGCGTTTGGTCTGAGCCATATGATGACCTTTGTCCAGACCACCTGTCCAGCTGGCTTGTCCTGTCTGCAGCCCCCTTGTCTGGGGCCTGGTACTCATCTCCAGCCCTGGCTGACTCTGGAAGTGCCGCACAACATCCAGCGTGCTAACAGATGTCTGTATTTCCATCTGTTCTCAGCCGAAGAGAAAAAATCAATAGATTTGAACATTTCTGTGTTCCGTTTTTGGGTAACATTCCAGACACTGAAACTGATAATAATCGGCTGCACTGTGTGTGTCACGACTACGGACTTACGGGGGAAGGAAGCGCAGAGGTCTGACATACTGGGAAGGGGTTTTTATTATTAAACAAACAAAGAAATACAAATAAAGACTGGCGCGGTGGCCGAAAACGATTTAAACTTAAATAAAGAACATAAACAAACCCGTAGGCGTGTGGCGATTGCCAGAACTCAAAACACATAAAACTAAACCAGGTCAAGTTCGTGCATAGAGTTCACGAAAATGCCAGCGACCCCGAACGGGCGGAAACTTCCGGCATTTATGGGGCGTCAGGATTAAAGTCAGGTGTGGAGGCCAGCTGCAGGCAATCCTGACAGAGCCCCCCCTCCAAGGGCTACGTCCTCGGAGCCCCAACAGTACCATCAGTGGAGGCGGCGGGGTGGACGGCGGCAACCACAGGGCTCCTGCCCTGCTGTATCCTCCCCTTGGAGGACCCGGTCCCTCGGGCTGGCTCCCCGGCGTGGTCAGGCGTGGCGGCCCCGGTCCCTCGGGCTGGCTCCCCGGCGTGGTCAGGCGTGGCGGCCCCGGTCCCTCGGGCTGGCTCCCCGGCGTGGTCCCGCTTGGCGGCCCCGGACCCTCGGCCTGGCTCCCCGGCGTGGTCCCGCTTGGCGGCCCCGGACCCTCGGCCTGGCTCCCCGGCGTGGTCCCGCTTGGCGGCCCCGGACCCTCGGCCTGGCTCTCCGGCGTGGTCCCGCTTGGCGGCCCCGGACCCTCGGCCTGGCTCCCCGGCGTGGTCCCGCATGGCGGCCCCGGACCCTCGGCCTGGCTCCCCGGCGTGGTCCCGCATGACGGCCCCGGACTCCCGTACCTGCACACAATAATCAGGGCCGATCCATCTGGGTACGTGTGGGCCCTGTCTCCACATGTCCCCTCTGACACATCTTGTGTCACCCCCTGCACCGCGCAGGGAGATTGTCCCAGAGCCTCCGGCGACTGTTCCAGGCACCCCAGGCTGGTGCCTTCTGGGACTATGCAGCCCCTCTCGCTGCCCGGCCCTGGTGCCAAGGGGGGGGCATTGCCAGACCATCCGGCTAGCCCCTTCTGCGTCCGTTGGGACAAGCAGGCCCTCTTCCTGCCTGTCCCAGCTGGGTCCTCTTGCCTACCCGGGGGCTCTATGGCGCTCCACCCCTCTGGAGGCAGACGCAGGCCCATGCCTGGCCCGCCCTCCTCACTGGCTACCGGAGGACCCAGCTCCATCGCTTCCCCACCTCCCCTCCCCTCAGGAGGAGTCCCCAACCCGAACTGCACCCCCCCAAAAAATTCTTTGGGGGAGCACCCCCCCCGGCTGGACTTAGGGGTACCTTGGGGCTTGTCCACCTCGCCTTGGACCAGCACATTCGGGTCAGGAACCTCCTCCCTAGGGTTCGGCTCTGCGGCTGGGTCGCCATCTGGTGGACACAAAGAGGGGAAGTGGGGGCGACATACGGACACATATGCCACGCACACACACACAGACAGAGACAGACAGAAGAGAGGGTCGTCTGGCTCCCTCTCTGGGCTCTCCGGGACCTCCTCAGGGGGCACAGCCAGGATCTCAGGAGGTGCGACCTTTTCGTCGCCCGCCAGTGCTTGGTCTTCTTGCCCCGGATCCTGACTGGCGCTGGACGTGGTGGAGGGGCAGAGTTCGATCCCTGGCTCAGGCCGATCAAACTCCGCCCTCAGTCTCTGCTGGAAGTCCCGAAAACTCCTGTCGGTCTCTCCCTGCTGCCAGAGGGCTGTGCTCCAGCCCCATGCTGACCCAAGCAGACACGCGAGGATGGTGGTGGTCTTATCAGTGTCTGCTGCCCCACTGAAGGGTCCTGGGACCATTTGGCTGTCCCACACGGGGCTGGGCACGTCGCTGGAGATGGTGGTGGGCGTGTGGCGTGGGGGGTGGTGGACGTCTTCTCCAGCATGCGGGGGCGCTGGTGATGCGCTGCCGTTCAGCTGGGGAACGTCCGAGCAGAGGGAAGGCGGGTCGGCGACTGGAACTGGGAGGGCATCTTCCCTGTGAGGCAGTTCCGGCAGTGCAGTTGCTGGCTGGCGACCTCCTGTTGCCCTGTTCCACCAGCTTACCCCCGCATCGCTGTCCTCCTCCTCACTGTTGTCGCACCTCTGGGACTGACGTGGGTTTCTACGGACCTCGCAACGATCATGGACGGGCACGATGGGCGGAGCCATCCCGGCACCGACTGCCCAATCGGCGTCATCCTCGTGTTGGTCCGTGTCGACCTCATACCCTCGGAAGTCACGTGGATCTTCACGGATGTCGCGACAATCTCGGACGCGCGCGCTGGGTGGAGCCATCCCGGCCCCGACTGCCCAACGAAAATCCACGTCATTGTCGCTTTCGTCATCCGTGTCCTCCCACCTGTGACTCCGAGGGTCGTCCACCCTGCGGACATCCTGGACCCAGGGTGCGATCAACTCCCAGGGACAGAACTCTGGCCATTCGGGCTGGAGCCTGCCCACCTCCTCGCTGGACGAACGCCGCCGTTGCCGCTTCTCACCCCCCTGGAAGTGACGTGGGTCCCCACGGACCTTGCGACGATTGCAGACTGGTGCGATGGGCGGAGCCCAACTCTCGTCTCCCGTGCTCTCGTCGTCGTCCGTGTCGTCCCAGTCCACGGGGAGCCTTGCCAGCAGAGTGCAGAGTTCTTGGCTCGACATGCCGAAGATCGTGGGGGTCGCATCTTCTGCGCTCGCTGCCCACGTCACTTCCTCGCTGCTGCCGACGCCAACGTCCTCGCTCCGCCCACTCACCCGCCGACGTTGTCGCTTCCGGGTTTCGCGGAGTTTCCCGCGGGTGACGTCATCACGCGGCGCCGCGTACCACGGCTTCTCGGGGAGAAAACGCTCCACCAGAACGGGCGGCGCGTCTCTCCCCTGGCGTCCGCGTTCGCCGCGCCGGGCTGCGTCCTTCGCGGCGTTTCTTCTCCTCTGTTTTTTACCTCTGCGCTTTTGGGTGGGTCGCTGGCATTCTGTCACGACTACGGACTTACGGGGGAAGGAAGCGCAGAGGTCTGACATACTGGGAAGGGGTTTTATTATTAAACAAACAAAGAAATACAAATAAAGACTGGCGCGGTGGCCGAAAACGATTTAAACTTAAATAAAGAACATAAACAAACCCGTAGGCGTGTGGCGATTGCCAGAACTCAAAACACATAAAACTAAACCAGGTCAAGTTCGTGCATAGAGTTCACGAAAATGCCAGCGACCCCGAACGGGCGGAAACTTCCGGCATTTATGGGGCGTCAGGATTAAAGTCAGGTGTGGAGGCCAGCTGCAGGCAATCCTGACAGTGTGAACAATTTTTTTTTTATTCTGCAGCATCAAGGTTACCATGTTCTCCAATATATTTAATAAACATTGTGCATATGCTGAATGAATATGCCTTAAAGGCTAGAATACATTTTTGCGCATTGTACAATGAACTTTTAATAAGCTGTTAATTCACCGTTATGTTTGACTGTTCAAGCTAGATATTTGACATTTTAAAAAAAGAAAGAAAAATATGCAGATTTTTCTTTGTCAATTCAAATAAATGACAGCATGCGTTTAATAAGCTTTTATCTGGAAAAAGGCTAGTCTGACTTTCTGCTGTTTGGGTTCCTGACAAACACATCCTCTGAGGTTCACTCGGCTCCAGCATCAGAGACACTGGAAAGGCTCTGGAAAGAGATGAACATTGCTTCTGGGCGTGTGGGTTTGTATTCAAGTTGTGGTCTATTATTTTCTTTATTGTCATGCTGAATTAGCACCCAGCCAATAATAAACCGGCATCACAGATAACAATGCTCTTATCTGAGCTTATTCGTGTAAGACGTGGCTGCTGAAGCAAGGAAGGAATGAACTTTCCACTTCTGCCTCTTCCTGTCGCACCATTCCATCGGTGCAGTTTGAAGTCGAACAGGAATCTATCTCTCCTTCTAACTCACTACCCATAACACCTTGGTCTTGTAGGGCACACCATTCAGTTCAGACTCGCCAATGTGCCTTTGGATGGCGGGAGGAAACCGGACAACCCAGATAAAATCCACACCTCCACGTGGCCAAGATCAGAGCTGGGAGCTGAGCTCACGAACTGATGCCAGAGGTGTGTAAGAAAAAGAAATCTGTGTGTGTGGTGTGGAAAAGAGAAGGAAGGAAGTAGCATTGCGGGCGAAAGAGTGACAATTGTAGAAATAAGCTCTGGATAAATCAATGAGAACCGCTGTGATTTACATGAAAACCTTTTTTTATATATAATATTCTTTTTTAGATGAATGTAGAAACCTGCATTGGTTTTCCGTGTCTTGCCAATGATGCAGCGACTGTTTTGAGTGTTGCAGGGGGCCAGGCTGATTCAGTTTGGCCATTTGTTTGTCTGTAAAAAGAATTGATGGTTCTATCATTCTGGCGGTCAGTGGCACATACAAAGCCAGGCTGTCTCATGCTGGCCACACAATGTTCATAATACAGCCGGATGAGCCAGATGCACACATACACACACACACACACACACACAGTTATATTCCGGGTCAAAGGAAAGATCATCCATCCTCCAGCACAGCCAGAGTTGTAACCTCCACACCATACCCCACCATGCAACAGGTGCATCACGGCTCCAAAGAGGCCTGGAGGTGAGTGGCCTACAAAGTTAAGCAAGCTGTGGGTTAGCCTAGGGTCCACGGCTCACACAAAATGGATCCCAAAAGAGATGAAAATAGGAATGAGCAGCGTGCACTCAGGAGGCACACGAAGAGCGTGCTATTTTGGAAAATAGTGTTGCACGACCATGAGGGCTGAGAATTTGCAGCTTCCACTCAAATTTACAAAGCCAATAGAAACCCTACACACCTGTTTTATACTGCTGTGCATGTTGCAGATGCATGTGTGTGTATGTGTCAGGCCAGTTGCCATCATCAGCGGCAGCTGCACCAGATAATGTCTCAAATGCCAAATGCACAAATGCACATGCAAAACAAAATGATTCAGCTTGGAAACAGGACCGTTTAGAAGTAATTCAATCATCCTCACTGGTGTGGAATAACATGTGGGGCAGTGGTGACCTAGCGAAGTGAAGTGATTGTCTCTTCTGATACACAGCAGCACAGCACACGGTGTACACAGTGAAATTTGTCCTCTGCATTTAACCCATCAGACAGGTTGAGCAGTGGGCAGGGCCGCTTCCTTAACCACTAGGCCACCACTGCCCCAGCGAGTAAGGAAGCAGCCCTGTAATCCTGATCTGCCAAGGTGCCACTGAGGTGCCACTGAGCAAAGCACACTGCTCCCCGGGACACATGTATTTAACATTTGCATACCAGAAACATCGCATGATATATACCTTTTTTCATATTTATATGTTTTATTATTTTTGTTGCTATTCAAGCAGTTTTATATCATTTATCATTTAAGGATTTAAATTTAAAATACGATTTGACTGCTACAAAAATGCCCCTGGACCATTTAATGTTTTACTGCCTCATCTTTCCCGCCCGTTCAGTCACCTCACTTCAGTCACTGTATGATAAAGGGCTGCCTTCTCACGTGCATGTCCAATTCTCCCATTTTTTATCTTTACCTCTTTGGTGAACTGTTAAAGCAGTGTAATATTCCAACTGGGAATGAAGGCTCAGGCTTGTTGCTACCATCGAAGCTACAGAAATTATACATTAGCTGTATAAAATGTTCCCAAAAAGAAGTGATTGTGCCATAGATGTTGTAAGAATGGACATCGCGGGAGCCTGCTTTGTCTTGCATAACAGATGTCTGCAGGGGGAAGTGTAACATTCCTGTGTCGACGGTTGTGGGTGAAGATTCGACACCCCGGTTTTTACATGTCTTTTGTCCGACGTCAACGTGCGAAGTATCAGCCGTCAGGACCGCCCACCCTCTTTGTCTTCACCAAATGGGAGGCACCGGGGGCGTGACATCAGAAACAACAGGTTCTGATTGGTCAGTGACAACTTCCTGTAGGCCAGTGACAACTTCCTGTAGGCCAGTGACAACTTCCTGTAGGCCAGGGGTATAAATGTCTGCACACATGTGGAAAAGTGAGCTCTGAGCTATCTTGCTCAGGGGGGTTTCCCTCTCTTTCCCTTCTCTTTCTCTTCTCCCTCTTTACTCTTTCTTCTCATGTTTACTTTCTCTGTAACCTTGGTACCTTTTTACATTCAATATTCACATGTAACTACAATAATTATTTACCGGTGTTAATAAATTAGAAACTGTTCATTTTTAACCTCTATTGTGCCATGCCTCTTTCTGCCAGGTAACATCAAATTGGAGTGGTTGAATACAGTGCTTTGTGTGGAGGGAGAAAGAGTTTTTCTACACACTCTATTCTCTTCTCCACACCACATGGACGTCATGTGTGGTTTTTTACAATGTTTATCCTGCCCTTGACTTACGGCTTCAACATGAACGTGACTCATCTTTATTTATTTGGATGTCTTCTAAAATGTGACCGGTTCTTCACTTTGGACTGCTGGAATGTTTTACTTTTGACTTTATACTTTCACACAAAACACAACAGAAATCAGTTGCCAAGGACACACATCTTGGGCAGATATTATACATGACTACACAACACGGGGAAAGGGATGCATTCAAGGGACTTTCACATATTAATTTAGACATCAGTTGGTCCAGTAATGTATATTTTCGTGAGCTCCAGCCCATGTGTAGAAAGCATTGATTGATATGAACTCTCCTTCAGCTCTCAGGAGGGAAGGTGAAGATCCGAGTCCTGAAAGATGAGACCTGAACGAGGCTGCAATCCCTAAAGCAAACCCCAGACAGGACTGAACGGGGTGGGGCGGCGCGTGTTTGAACACATTTGCACTCCGTACAGTGAAGTACACAGGTGTGTGTAAACAGCACAGGGTGTGTGGTTTGGCACGGGCTTCTGCTAATGGCTGGCGTCCATTTAGAGTTAGGGCAGAGGAACAGACTCCCTTCCCTCAATCTCAATCGATGGGACACTTTCTTAGCAAGATGGGCTCCCGTGTCCACATCATTCAGCGTATGTGTGGGTATGTGTGTGTGTGTGTGTGTGTGTGTGTGTGTTAGGCAATGTAAGCACTTCTGTGGAGAGGGGCAAGCAGGCAGGGGTGGGGAAAGATGGACTAACCGCCTGGGGGTAAAAATTGGGACAAACCCATCTCACCTGGACAGGAATCATTCTGTGGAGCTTCAGTGCCCCCTTCTGGTGAAACTTGGTAAAGCAGCCTATGCAGTAGTCCTCTCCACATTCTGCACAAACCTTAAACCCAAGAAAACAGGGAGGGAAAATAAACACAATTATTCCCATGTTATCTTCATAAGGCAGAATGAATGTCTGCATCCATATTTTCTAGAAAAAACAGTTTCTGAAGCTGAAGAGTTGCAGCTATCTTAAGGGAGCTCATTATTTTATTTTATTTTTTTTTGGAACGGTACGTTACCGGACCAACACAACCTTGCAGGCTTAAGGTATCCAGAGTGACTGACAGGTGATAGAGGTTTGCATAGAAAGCAGACCTGGGCAGCTGAGGGCTTTTATCCCTGGGTGGGACGGTGCTTGAGTGTTGGCTCATGTAAGTTCAGGCTGTTTGGCTACTCTCTATTGGCAAATGAAAGTGGCCCCTTGCTGGACATCCCGAGCTGTAAGCTGTTCCTTCCTACCCCCTGGCAACATTACTGTCATGGTTGTTGTCTGCAATAAACGAACACACACACACACACTTCTCCTCTGCCGTGTCCATGTCCGCCTGCCAATCCTTCTGCTCTTTATCCCTCAAAGAGAACAGAGCCATCTCGACACACAGAGCATTCATCCAGCAGACACCACCACCCAGCTGAACTGCGTCCCAGAAGCCACACTGGTCTCTGGACATCCCCCTTGGCAACCCTCACATGCCCCGTTCCGACTCTGTACATTACATACCTAGAAGAAGATGAACTGCTTTTAAACGATCACGCACAGAAAAAAAAAAAGGTAGGTTGCTCAGTAAACCTCACCCTACCGGGGACAAATTAGGATCCATCTGAGCAATCCCCCCGTCTGTGTCTCTCACTGTTTCTCTAACGCCGCACCCCTCCCCATCGTAGCCATTGAAGCCATGTTTATCAAACGGCATCTCTGCTGCACCAAGATTCCCGCTGATAGGAGGCGGATTTTAAGCAGAGATCAACGCAGGCTGGAGAGCTGGAAACAACGGAGGGAGCAGAGGGAGACAAAGGCAAATGCCGGAGGGAGATTTGTCGGCTCTGCCTGTCTCTTGCTCTCTCTCGCTCTCAAAAACCCCCCATTCACAGAGCATCTGCTATCTCTCTGCCACTCCCTGAAGTTTTTAGAACAGTGAAGTATAAGCAGTGACACTGGCCACATATCAGCGGCCCCCCTCCCTTCTCGCTGGCAGATCAAAACTCAGTGTCCCTTATGCTGTCACAGACTTGGGGGGATTTGACGTGAAATCAGAAATAAAGACGCATCACGTAACAAAGACCTTTTAAGATGTTTTTAGAAACACTGCACATGAAAAGCCACCTTTTTGCCTGTGATCACGCCTTTAAATGCGGGTTAAGCTGAATCCAATAAGTACCATCGTGCAAAAAAAAAAAAGAAACAACAGCATTATGAAGCAATTATACTGAACAGAAAGGATTAAAATAGAGGAACACAGACTTCAAATGGTGAGGTTCAGAAATGACAAAGCACAGATACCGAAAATGTTAATATGGAGGGAAAAAAATGTCAGTAAAATTCCAGCACCATACCTTCAAATATTACCATGCCTCCATGGTGCAAATCATCTCATCAGCTGCTTACTCAATTCACTCAATTAGAGATTGCAATTGTATGTGTGTGCATGTATGTGTGTGTGGGTGTGTGTGGTGCAAGTAGCTCACCAAGCCAGCTGTCTTTGCTTCACACTGCCCACACACTTTGCCCTTCAGTCTGGGTCTGGGTGTTCTGTTAGATGACTGATCACCAGCTTGCGGACCTGGACCACTATCCACTGGTTTCTGTGTTTCTACACACACACACACACACACACTTCTCCATTATACACTGCACATCAGTACATTAGGGGAGTTCCACAGCAGAGTTTAGTATACTGCCTTGATTTAACAGCCTTGATGCAACTCATTACAGGTTTTCTAATTACCTAAGCAGTTAATCACCAACCCTGGCCAAAGGTTTTAAGAATGACACAAATAGTGGTTTTCACAAAGTTTGCTGCTTCAAAGTTTTTTTATCTTTTGAGTCAGTTGTTTCTGTGGTGTATCGAAGTATAATTACAAGCCTTTTATAAGTTTAAAAGGCTTTTACTGACAATCACATCAAGTTTATGCAACGAGTCAATATTTTCAGTGTTGGCCTGTAATAAAAACGGAAGCAGCAAACTTTGTGAAAACCATAAACGTTCAACTTTTTGCCTTCTTTTTTCACTTGTCTGTTAGATTTCCACACATTCGTAGTCCGGTGTCTTTAGTTTTATTCCATAAGGTAAAAAAAAAAAACAGGTAGGTGACTGGTAGTGTAAATAGCATTCTAATTAATAATTATTTGTTAAAGTTGACGTGGCGTTAGCATGCCCAGACGGGCCCGGTGTTAAGACTTTTTAACCTCTCGATATATACGCGCACGTCGAATTGTAAACTCTACTGTGAGTCACACACATTGCTAAAGTAAGCGAGATGTTTCACACACGCTGAGAGGACAGACTCTACATCCAGCGCCAGCCCGGGCGCTGCCCCCACACCCCAAGAGCCGAGAGGCAGAGTGCTGCCGACCTGACAACGCTTTACTTTGCAGGGGTGTTTTTTGCAGCAGTCCAAGACTAAGCGAGGTTAAGTAAAGGGCAAACAATAACAGAGCTCTGGCCAGCACCAAGGTCAACGCCGCGAACCAATCAACACAGTGCGCCGGGCTCAGAGGGTGGCAGGGGCCAATCATGAACTCACCTGCACCGTGACCTCTAGCTGGACTCCTAACTCCAGGCGGCTCATCTTTCAGGACTCGGATCTTCACCTTCCCTCCTGAGAGCTGCAGGAGAGTTCATATCAATCAATGCTTTCTTCTGAATCAGCAAGGACAACATACAGGAGCAGGAAAACCTTGACTCTTTTTATTCAGAGTTTGAGTCTCTATGATTTATGAATGCAAAGAGTTACAAATCATATTTCTTCCCTTAAACTTGGTTCATAATTAGATAATTAGTAAGTTCAAATATGATCAAACACAAATGTTACACCCATTTAAAGAATATATTATCAATATTTGTCCACTATCACCAGTTTATAGCTGTATTACATTGTTGTCCCATCATAACTGAGCAGAGTACATGACACTCTGGTATTCATAATGCAGCAACAGGACCCGCTGGACACGGCTTAAACAGTGCATCTTCCCAAACAAACCGCTGTTTACAAGTGAAGCAGGCATCCCAGAGATCCCAAAGATCCCATAAGAGCAGAGCCAGCATGCTGAAAATGACAAATCTCACTGTCGGCGTCCAGAAAAGAAATACCACGCTGTCAGGCTGAAAAGGTAATCCACTCCGGGTGAGACTCACCTTTCCCGTCCCGTTCCTCTTGCCATTCTGCGGAGGTGAGGTCAGAGCACCAGCCTGTCCAGACTTCCACCACAAGCCCCCATATCTCCTGTTTCGTATAGACAACCACAGGGCATTATGATGCACAAAGGCAAGGCCGTAATGACTGATTCCAATGATAAATTCCACCCGGCACGATCAGAGATCGCTATTAAATGTGCTCAGACGCAGTTAAGATGGATGTCACGCTGCGTCATTATTCTGCGGCCTTTCTGCTGGTCTCGGGCAGCAGCAGTATATTAGTACACTGCCGTATACACAGTATGTTATTAAGCATTTCTGATGAAGTCAATAAGAAGGCTGGACGCTGCAGCGTATTGAGCCCCACGCTAAACAATCCCACCCAAGTAAACATCAGTGGAGCCACAAATGTTATTTACATTCAGCGGGAAAATGAGGCGCAAGACTGCTTCAATTACAGAGCTCATTTGTTTACATGGCGGGCTCCTGTTGGAAATTATTCATGCCCTCTTTGCAGATGCCTGTTTTAGCTGTCGCCTTGCCAGATACCAGCGCTGGCCAATTTAGCTTAAAATTCATTTTATTTTTTATGATAATGTTCCGTTGTTAAAATGCTGTAAAATTATTCTGTTTTAAGGAACAAGGGACACGCAAGCATGGTCGGTGCAAGCAAGCCTGAATAAATAATAAATATGGTGCAATGCTATAATGTTCAATTAACAAAGTCTGCACAGAACTGTTGTAAAATGTCTGCAATTAATTCCTTGAAACAATAATGTCTTATAATTTGCTTATAATATTCAGTCACTGGATAGAATTGTCATTTGCGTTTATTTGCCAGACACTTTAATCCAGAGCATAGCGCTAGTGGGCTGAAAAAATTATGTCTTCCCATGTAAGTTGCAGAAAAAAATCTAAGCATATGGAGGTAATTTTATACAAGCTGTTGTATAAAACAAACCACAAAATACATTCAAATAAATCTAAATCTAGAACAAGAAGTCATATTCGTTTAGACTTTACTATCATTTATTCAAAGCTATTAAACATAAAGAAATAAAAGAAATAAATGTAAACTACTATTAAATAAGTAAATAATATTGACAACATCAAACCGAAACACATTATGTTTTCTTTTGCTGTTAGAACATTGAATATGACTGGAATCAATTATAACACAATGTTCCTACAATGTTACTGTTATTATTGTTATTATAAGATCTGCCATTTCTGTAATAGTTGAGTGTGCAATTGTATGATGCACACCTTTCCTATCCATCCCATCTGTCCGTCTCTGACATCACCATCTGATTAAATCCTACCAGAGGTGAGCATGCATCAAAACAGGCTTCTAAAAGGTTTCTGCCCTGTACCATTATGCGGTCTGAATGTTCTGTGCACTATTTACCATTGCATATGTACAATAATTATTATACAAATAAAACTGTGCCGATTTCAAAATGTTTCAAAATGTTTGAAATAGGTCAGTCATTCTAGTTTTTCCATTTGCTATACATATTTTTTTCTTTTTGGGCTCTTGTAACAAGGTAATTTTCCCACCATGGACTCAGTAAACATATCTTCTCAAAAACATTATATACAGTACAGGGCAAAAGTTGGGACACACCTTCTCATTCAATGTGTTTTCTTTATTTTCATGACCATTTACGTTGGTAGATTCTCACTGAAGGCACCAAAACAATGAATGAACACATGTGGAGTTATGTACTTAACAAAAAAAGGTGAAATAACTGAAAACATGTTTTATATTCTAGTTTCTTCAAAATATCCACCCTTTGCTCTGATTACTGCTTTGCACACTCTTGGCATTCTCTCCATGAGTTTCAAGAAGTCGTTACCTGAAATGCTTTTCCAACAGTCTTGAAGGAGTTCCCAGAGATGTTTAGATCTTGTTGGTCCCTTTGCCTTCACTCTGCGGTCCAGCTCACCCCAAACCATCTGGACTGGGTTCAGGTCCGGTGACTGTGGAGGCCAGGTCTCCACTTTTTTTGTTAAGTACATAACTCCACATGTGTTCATTCATAGTTTTGATGCCTTCAGTGAGAATCTACCAACGTAAATGGTCATGAAAATAAAGAAAACACATTGAATGAGAAGTTGTGTCCAAACTTTTGGCCTGGACTGTAGAAGTTAGAAGTTACTCCTTTTACTGTTAAAACAATGAACTCAATAGACACACTTTAAACTTAATCATCTAGCTCACACACAAACACACGCAGTGCAGCAGACAGAGACAGCCAGCCACCCGTCCAGCCCAGACAGAGCAGATGAACCCCGAGGGCAGGCAGCCAGGAGAGCCTCTTCCACTCCATCACGCCTGCTCTAATAATGAGCTGGTTATCAGTAGGCCCGTCATCAGCGCCGGCCTCAGCCGCCTTCAGGAGAGAGCGGGGGGATTAGAGGCCGCTTGGCCCCGGCCTGTCACCTCCGACAGCAGGCACCGAGGGAGCGACGTGGCAGTTGTGCTAACCAGAGCCGGATTAGCGCTGTGCAGCGGTACTCCAAACAGTCATTCCACATCACGCTGCTCTCAGATATACACACGTACTGGAGTCTTTAAAAACTTTGTCTCCGCCAGTGAATATCGGCCT
This sequence comes from Denticeps clupeoides, assembly GCF_900700375.1. Lineage (NCBI taxonomy): Eukaryota > Metazoa > Chordata > Actinopteri > Clupeiformes > Denticipitidae > Denticeps > Denticeps clupeoides. Next base: position 8,358,304 of record NC_041725.1, read on the forward strand.
TTTATTAAAGTGACAGGCGAGCAGTTGTGACCTTGCGGATAAAAGGGCCATTTCCAAATCTGTGCACCTTGATCATTAAGTCAGATTTTTTGGTGGAGAATGGGGAGGTTGAGGCTCTTTTTGTGGTAGTAAAAGTCTTTAATGAGTGGTCAGGTCAGGTCAAGGTCATGAATGAGTTTTTAAACCTGGCCAGGTATAAACTGTACTGTACTGAGAAGTGAGCAATATCGGTGGCCTGGTGCTTCATGTCAAGTCAAGAAGGCCGCAGGAAAGAACAATAATAGCATAACTGTGGCATCACCTGTTTAATAAAGTACAGGGTGGGCCATTTATATGGATACACCTTGACAATCCAACACAATGGGCAGCACATTGAACACATTTTATAAGTTGTCAGAAACTTGTAAATAACTCATGAAAGAATAAAGTTACGTTAAAACCAAGCATTTCTTGTGAAATTACCAATAAATGTGATGTATCACATGACCCTCTTCCTATTGAAAAAACAAAAGTTGGATCCAAGATAGCCGACTTCAAAATGGCCACTATGGTCACCACCTATCTTGAAAAATTTGCCCCCTCACATATACTAATGTGCCACAAACGTTATATCACCAACCATTCCCATTTTATTAAGGTGTATCCATATAAATGGCCCACCCTGTACATTATAAGCCTTTGGCTTCACGACTTGACTTGGTGTGAAAATAAAGAAAAATAAAATTCACCTGCAGACCCTTAATATTTTTAATATTAAGGACTGAGGATGGACAATTACTAACGCAGCCTTGCAAATTTCATCAGCAGTATAAGTAGGCCGCATCAGGTAGTAGATGTTTCTACTGATTTGCCTGGATGAAGGTAATAACATTATTATATGTTTTTGTTAATGAGAGTGACTGAAGAAATTACCATATTTATATGTGAATATATTTATATTGTGCCAAGGCTCACTTTGCCCTAAGGCTCATTTGTCTTGGTAATATACACCACCACATCCTTGGGTCAGTTTGTCTAGTCACACAGCTTCTCGTATCACGGCTACCTATCACTCCCAACATATGATACCACAGTCTTGGCCCAAATCTCTGTTCGGCTTGTAAACATATGAGGGGGGTGAGGTTCGATTCTGCAATACATTCCAAATTACTTCTCACAATGTGGAGAAATGCAAACATCTCACTTCAGTCTTGACATTTAATACCATGAACTACAAAAAATATTTGCCTCAAACAGCATGTTGCACAGCGAGAAACTCATTCTCTGTACACTGAACAAAAAAAAAGGCCACATTCCGCCATCTCTGAGCTCCTTATCAATTTCTCCCATCAACAATGGGAGGTAGGGTGGTAGTAGCCTAGTGGGTAACACACTCACCTTTGAACCAGAAGACCCGGGTTCAAATCCCACTTACTACCATTGTGTCCCTGAGCAAGACACTTAACCCTAAGTTGCTCCAGGGAGACTGTCCCTGTAACTACTGGTTGTAAGTCGCTCTGGATAAGGGCGTCTGATAAATACTGTAAATGTAGATGTAAATATAACAATGAGATCTGACACTATCTGCTCCAGAAACTACGTAATCCAAGCTCATGCACAACAGGGGCCTTTTGTAATGTCAGTCTTCCCGAGTCACGATCTCTGGTCCGGGGGGCACTGAGAGCAGGCCACACCCCTTCACTTGTTTCCGCTCATACCTGCTTTGTGTTGTGGGTCCAGTGTTCTGGGTCCGGTATTGTGAATTGTGTAACTTGTTCAAAGTCAATGGTCCCTGCTGGCGGGGACACATCTGACCGCAGTCTAGGTCTAGTGATGGTTTCCTCAGTCCTGCTCCACTGTGATATTCCTGCTGCATGGACACACTGTGGAGCGGACGTGGGTGTCTGTGTGTCTGTGACGTTCGTCTGTGTTTCCCTGTCTCAGTTAACCGTTGTCTGTTTCCCTTCCAGGTTGGTCATCTTTCCATCCTTGTCTGCATGTGCCTCCAGTGTCACAGCCTGGTCCCCTGTGTCTTGCCCCCGTTACCGTATTAGCCTTTCCCACTCCCCGTGTCCAAACTCCCCATTCCCAGAGTACTGACCCTGAATGTTGTTCGTTTGATTCATGTCCCTCTTTATATTGTCATGTCTGCAATAAAGCAACCTGGACTTGGATCCTAACATTCTTGTCATATGTCTTTGTCCTATGGCCACCCTCGTGACATGACACATATCATGCATATAGGAAAATATATATGAAAACACAAAATAACATTTCAACAATAATTATTACAACATTTTATGCAACATGAATATTGTTATGCTAGACAGTATGGTATAGCATTTAATCCCTCACGTCTATGATGTAATATACTTCCACTGATCCTGCCAAGCTGCGGTTTCGTTTACGCGATTGTAATCGCAGGCCAACCAAACCGATGTAGAAGCACTGGTCTTTAATTATATCTACTAGGCGAAGAATTCACACGGACATCTTCATCCAATTATCCATGTTCAGTGGCCTGTATCAGTGATATATGATACAATCTGTGGTAAACATATGTGGCACACAGAGACATGAGCGCGGCCTGCAAGTTCATTTCCCTTCTTGTGGGCGTTTCAGCACTCGCTTATAATGACAGAGTGTGTTTACCAAGCACGGATCTGTAGGTGCCTGCGTGTGTGTGTGTGTGTGTTTTGTGTGTGCTTCTGCTTTGCCGCAGCAACACACCATCAGTCCACATCAGAAGTGAAATATCTGTTATACATTGATATATGACCCTAGAACATGAAGGCTCCTCTATAGCTTTTCTGCAGTTCAAATCTTAACAACATGATTGTAAAATGTGCAACAATAAAATTCCTGGGTGGTATACTTGATTTACCTCCTGTCATAAAATCACACACACACAAACACTAGCAAGAGTCAAGAGTTTGGATGCACCTATTCATTTATGAGTCTTGTATTCTTCACATTATAGAACAAAAGTAAAGACACTGGACTATGAAATTATACACATGTTGTGGTTTCTGATGGTGACAAAAATGACCAAAGCAGTCATGGAGGTAAAAATGATTTATCAAACATACTTCTCCTGCTACAACAAATACTAAATACTAGTTCTTGTAATGGATTCTTCAAATTTGCTCTATCTCAACATCTACTTTTTGACTTTTGACAGGTCAGAGTGTGTTTTTGTGTTTTTATATATAATTATGATTATATATATAATTATGTACAGATGCACATGAACAAGGCAGCTGTGCAATGTCAAGGACCAGAGGCAGGCCACGGTGACTCAATTTCCTCCGACGCAGTGGCAGTAATCTGAGGATTACAGCTCTCCCTCGAGCTCTGAAAAGATCACTCCACATTACCTTTGGAGGAATCTGCGGGGACATGCCCACTGGCCAAAACAAAAAGGCCATTCTCACTTTGGCCTACATGCTCCTTCACCACTGTGCTCACTCGCTCACTTGTCATTTGTTACTCACGCTCGCTCCTCCTTCTGGCGACCCATGTCCTCCCGGAGCTGCTTCAGACGGCCCTCCATCTCCATGTTCTCCTCGGCCAGCTGAACCGTCTCCATCCGGAGCTCACGCAGGTTCCTGGGGGCAGCACACCCGCATTAATCAAAGTGTTGCGTTGACTGTGTCAAGCTGTCCCACGCCGCCTGCCACTACCACCTGTCCCTGTGCGTTAGTCAGAAAAGCCGTACGCCGCAGTGAGTGCCACCGTCCCTGAGAGGGAGCGAGAGGCGTGTGAAGAGGGAAGTTGATGGCCGAGGGCTGAGTGAGATAAGCGACCGTGCAAGCTCCTCACAGTGACAGCTACATGCACAGCCTATAAGCAACAGTCACAGCGCAGCGGATGGAGCGAAGGGAGGCGCACTAGCAGAGCAGATAGTGTGCTATGAAAGAGCAAAACCGTGTAACAAACCTGCCATTCAGCTTTAAGGACTTTGGTTTACTAGGGATGAAAACAAATTTGTTCAAATCCATGACTGCGCTTGAGGTCCTTTTTACCTGAAGAGGGGAAATAAATAAGTATTAACACAATGTATGCCTTATGGCTAAACTACATCATCATGGTTTAAATTAAAGAATAGTCCAATTCTGGGGCAAAAAAAGGTAAATAACGCAAAAAAAAACTACAACGGTACTAACCGCGCGTAGCAACTATATAGCAAAGGGCCGTTTAAAAAGATTTTAACTTTAATTACTTTATATTGTTCACAAAGTTACCGCTGCAAAAACTTGTAAAAGCTCATAACTTACCTCGAGGCGACAGCTTTCTGCCTCAATATTCAACAGCTGATATCTGGCTGTATTGATCTGGCTGGCTGCTAACTCGCGGAACCGGGAACCCCGTCAGACGTGTGTTTACAGTTACTATGGAAACGCGATCCCGTTTAGACTCGCGAGAACAGGAGACCTTTCACTAAATTAGCTGGCAATAATAGTAATAATAATAATAACAATAATAACAAGTTCCTATTTTAAATTTGTAATAACATTGATGATATTAAATTATATTAAATGTGATTAAAATAAAGTACTCATTAAACACTGCATCTGAGTGCATCCTGTGCGTCCTGGCTATATTATAATTATACAAATATGAAAAATCTCGAAAATGCTGTAAGAAAAGATCAATTGCTGTACACATTCCTTCTTTTTGTGCAGATACCATTTCTGAATCTGATATAGTAAAAAACTAAATAAAATAAATATAGAGTTATAGGTTTCTGTGATGGTGCTGTTTATGAGTGTGTGTTTGTAACTAAAACTAGAACTAGAGGCAAGCCCATGTCTCCCATGACTACACCTCCAGGTCTCATCTGTATTCAGCGAAAAATCGAAACTTTCAGATCTGCTATTGCAAAGGCATTCTTCCGGAGCCGCTCCGGGCCCTTCATCTATCCCTTTACTCAGAGCTGAGCAGGAGAGAGAGAAAGAGAGAGAGGGAGACATTACTTCAGCAGGAGCCCTCCCCTCTCTTTATGTAGCGGCAGGTGGCCTGGTTTTAACCAAGCCCCCATAAACCTGACAGATGGGCCGGCTGACCCCTGGCATGTGGCTAGGAGGGTCCGTGGCCCATCGCCGGAGTCCGTCTTTCTCTCCTACCTGGAACTTAATCTCCTTCCCTACCGCAAGCCCCTTACAAGAAAATAAAAATAAATGAAATCGGCAATCCCATCCCGCAACTTTGGCTTTAGCCCTCAGTAAGACAGACAAGCGTGTAGGAGCATACTGATGAGCAACACGCAGCAAGAAAAAGGAAAAGAGGGGGACAGCGGCGGACGCACAGAGAAGAGGGCAACAGATGTATGTGGAGAAAGAGCCAGAGATGTATTCCTCTCTCTTACTCCAACCCCAGCATTACACTACCATCTACAGGTCAGAAAGCACACACAGCCAGCACTCAGAGAAGATAAAGGCAGCTCTCCTGCTCACACAAGCCCACCGCATAAAAATAACAATGCAGGGGTTGGTAAATCCTTCTAGCCGAGCCTCAGAGGTGAATGAAAATACACCCGATTCAGTCTCTGAGAGCTTGTAACGGAGGGCATTTTGTATTTCATCTCAGACTTATTTCAGGCTTTTTTTTTTCTTTTTTTAAACCTCATACCCCCAACTCAGTTTCTCAAATCCGATAGACACCATTTTTCTGTGCTGAACGTGGGGCCACTCCTTTCCAGGTCTGCTGTCAGGTGATAAGGGAGAAATACCATGTCCAACGCCGTAATGGAGATTTTTACCCTCACCACAATCAGGGATTACACTTCTGAGCACGCAGCACAATCTGAAAGATCCTAAAGAGGTGGGGTGGGGGGGTGGGGATCCTTCCCTAGCAGTGCATAATGGGTTCGTCACATCCTTATATTCATCACCGGTGCTGGTAATGCCCGGCTATTACAGCCTACACGATTAGATTCTGCTTACAATATCCAGCGGTAATCAGTCTTTCTAATCTGCTTATAATTATCATTTAAATCCCGTAATGAGTTATGGCTGAAGCCTACAGTAAAGCACCCTGAAAAGACTTCCAGTGGCTCCTAAAGCATTATGCTGCTGCAATGTCAGTGGATTTAATTAACTACCTTAGGATGATCCTATTTATCCAGCCTTGCAATGTAAACAAGCCAAGCTCTCACTTGGTGAACGAGTGACGCCACCCTCTTCTCCAACCCCCCACGCTCAGCACCTGTGGCTTTTAATCAAGATATGATGAAACCACCTCGTTTGCACAATTACAGATGCTTTCTGCCTCGGTGCACCCCAAAAAACATCCACCCATTATCGCACCCAGCGAACGTTCTCCCGATCCTGCACTCCTTCACAGAGGATGGCTCCTTCCCCTCTTTTTTTAACGCCAGCGTCACCTACCCGCCTTCTGACACTCCAGCACTTTCCAACCGCAGCCTCCGACTGATTAAAAAACCCGTGGCTTAAAAAGCGCCTTTAATTTCATGGAAGAATACACAAAAGGCCAGGAGATGGGCTGATTAACACAGGCTGTGCACCTTATTAAAGAAAGAAGTGAAAGAAAGGAGATGAGGAAGGTGGAAGGTTAGGGAGGGAGAGGAAACAGGCAGACAGACCGGTAGACTATCAAAGGCAGGCATGGTCAGACAGATATTAATAGAGGCAATGAGTGAGAGAGTCAGTGCGCAGGCACAACCGACCTGCAGGACAGGATTGGAACAGAATGAGACAGGCATACAGACAAATATAAGGACAGACAGGAAAATGAGACATGCGGACAGAGGTCATCTCAGACAGACAGAGAAATATAAAACCTGGAAGGATGGCAGACAGCTTGTGATTAGTGGAAATGGCAGACAGATGGCCAAAGACAAACAGACAGACAGAGAGTCAATGACAAGTATGGATGGACAGATTTTCATACAATATCAGTTGTTGACGAGCCAACAGGTCACAATGCATGATGGATTTTGCAGCGCAATTGTGGGAGAACCATATGAGCGCAATCTCATGAGTGGTCTCAAATCTGTATTGAGGCTTATGCTCCATTTACGGGTTATACAGGTTGACAACAGCACAATATGCACGCAGGCAGACAGACAGACAGGTAGAAAGAAATTAGCACATTTGACATACAGAAGATAAATACAGGCAAACACTTCATTTAAATTACTGGCTATATAAGTAATATATTGTAATAGTCACTGCTGGGCCTTTCGGTGAGTGTCAGGGGGTCTCTGTGTCTCATGCTGAGCTCTCCATCAGCTGCGGGATGCATCACACAACCCAGGAACGGAATGGATCCTGAGGGGGGTGGATGGAAAACTGTTTGTATGCATAACGTCACTCTCGCTGAGCGGCCTGTTCCCAGAAAAAAAATGAACGAAGCAGGATATTAGAGTAGATGTTATATATATGGACATGTCCAGGGGCTAAACTGTCACAATGCATTTTGAAGTCATCCTGCAGAATAAAAGGGCAAAAAAAATGGCACAGTGCTACTGAATGATTCAAGCTGCCAAAATGACAGTGAGAAATGAGCGATACCCCAGTAGTTTTTTACCTCCAGGACACCGGGGGGCGCTGGAGGTTCAGTCATGCAACATCATGTTTCTTCAGTTCGAATGCCCTCCTCTATATAGAAAGACTGCATACAGGAAGTTTAGTGCCCACATCTCTGCTTCCCTATTACACCTTCTCCCGTGCAATGCTGCTGGTTCTGGTGTCGTCACAGCTTCTTCAGTGGAAACAGCAAACTCGCATGGCGCTTATAGCACACAGGCCGATTGGCCCTATGGAATTTCCATTGGTCGAAGACCACAAATTCAGTTGTTTTTGTCACAAACTTGACTTTGTGGGGTGCTCCGGGTCCAAGTTTTGTGCTTGCCTAATGTCTCCCTGATTACCTGATTGTTTTTCACCTGTGTCTGTGTGCGTAAATGCATCCTGCTGTCCGGTCATTGGTATTTTAGCACTGCGCCGTACCTGTGTTTCTGTGCCTTGGTCTATTGAATTTAGTAAATCCCGTGCTTCACAGTCCTGCAATTGTGTCCATTCTGCCCTGCCCATAAAACTTTTATGTCCATGATTGACATTCTTGACCCCCCGCCTGACAACAACATAAATCATAAGAAGTAGTGTTGCACGTCTCCGACACTATTCTGATTGATTGTAATAGATATTTTTTAAATCTGTATTTTGTAATCTGATCATTTTTCCCTTTGACCTGCACTACTTGACACTGCACAGGGGCGTTTCGAGTGGCCAGCGGCCTTTCAGTCTAGGTGTTGTGATATGTTAGCCAGCAATGGCAGTTTGAATTATTTTGGCAAGTATCAGCACGGGCAGCATATCAAGCAATCAGGATCAAGTGCAGCGTTTGGCAGCAGGCTGGAAGTACCAGAAGTTATGGTCCGACGTGAGGTGAGATAACCCCACCTTTGGGGTTAATAAAGGCAGAGCTGGTAAACGACAGGTGCGGAGCCCACGGTGTGTCTGATGTGGTGTGTGTCTCTGTCCTCCGTGCTTTGGTGACCAACACAGGCCCTTGTTAAGGTCATTGTCATCGAGCCCCCGGTTTTCTGAATAAGAATTACATGACAGTCTGTTGGTATAAAGAATGTGTGTGAGTGCAACCGTGAGTAGGACCAAAATATATTCTTCTGCCACCTGTTACTATGAGCGTGTGTGTGTGGGTTTGTGTGTTTGTGAAGAAAGCTGGTGTCTCTCTAATGAGACCGAGGTGGAGGGTGACCTACGCTTCAGAAAGGTGTCACATCATTAGGTCCCTGTGGTCTCTCAACCGCTACAACCCAGCAGCCCCCTCACCTCGAATACAGCACATCGTAATGAGAGCGTCTTTTCGATGTGGACGCAGACTTCTGAGGAAGCCACTGCCCCTGCCACGCCCGCTGGTGGCACGCAGCCATCTGACGCACATTACTACTGACAGGGGAGGGCAAGAGGACACATTCCAATAGCGGCGTGCATTTCCAGAGCCGCGGTGCCATCAGCAGTAAAAAGAATGAAAGAGACGTGGGGGGGGGGTTCACCTTCATACACACACCAGGGATCATGCATGGGAAAGTGGTGAGTTTGAGGTTTATATCGCAATTGTCATGATTGTCTTTGATCATGGCTCCCAAATAGTAGATGCACGTCGTACCATAAGGTCATAATTTTCTGGCCGCATACACCAGAAGACTGATATCTCCCACTTTAAGAACAATCTCTGAAATTCAGGGCTTTTAGATCAACCCAAGAACTGCCATGCCACTGCTTTCAGAGCAAAGAGGTCAAATGGGGTTGTTCCCCCACCCCTGTAAGCCCTCCACTTATATTGTTCCTGCTGCTCGGTGTTCTTTTCTTATTAAACGTCTTACAGAGGCTCAGTGGTTTTTCCATTGCAAACTGGGTGTCACCCCAGTAGTAAACACACAGGCTCGCCAGACTCTCATCTCTCGTATCTGTCAGAACGGAGATGCGGAACCTACGTGCGGCAAAGACGCGTTCCTGACACCTCGTCCCTGTTTGCACTCCTACGCAAAAAGCCGGTGAATGAACTCTCTTCATGTCGAATTTGCTCTCTCACTGCCTATGCTCAGAATTGATTCAGGAGGTGGGAGACCAGGGATACCACGCTTATCTTGAAAAAGAAAAGAGAGAGTGCTTTGAAGCGGGGAGGGGTTGCGGATGGGGAGTCTCAGATCTTGTTGCCTCTCCTCGGAGGTGCCTGAGACTCAAGAACGAGAAACAACCTCCTCACAGTGCTCCACGCGTTCTCCATGCGTTCTCTCATTTCTCATTTCTTTATTTTGCACTTGATTGTAAATCTTTTTTATTTAAGTTTTTTTTTTACCTATGTCTTAGATATACTCCTGAGATATCATCTTCTCTATTCTCTCAAACACAGAATACAGACGATACATATATTAGGGTTGTTGAGCAACAAAAAATTATTGAATCATAAATTGCTCATAAGCATAGTAGATGTATTAAATGAATGTGTTTTATTTTCTGAAACACTTCTGAACAATCAATACAAGTTTCATCACTCACTCTCAAAGAACAAGCCTGTGGTCTGAAGGGATGTGGGGTTGTGATGTTCTTGTACATTCCTGTGCAAGTGGGTTTTTAATGACACAAGAACTGACCATGTTACATGTGACACGATGGCTCAACATGAAAAGTAAATTAATCATTGATGTATATCTTGCAGGAGAACAGGCAAGGGCTGGGGGCAAAGGCAACAAATACACACAAACATAAGGGAAGAATTACTGAAGACGTTGTGGGTGGAGTGCCGTGGTACCAGAGCACCAGCACGTTGTCTGGTCTGGTATTCTACAGTATGCTATGCCAAATTATTTAACTCCATGGCCATGTGCTATGCTGTGGTGTGATGTGTAGCGTGTTGAATAATGTCAAGGTCTAGATAGAGAGGAGCTGAGCACTAAACAGAAAGTTTAGTATTCAGTATATACTGCTTCTAATTATCGCATATTTTGTCTGCATCTTCCAACTGCTGGCCTGCAACTGCTACTCGACTGGCTGTGGATCACAGAACTCTTCCTGCTGGCGAATCATCCTAGAAACCTGTTCCCTGGACAAAAAGAATGTTGCCAGGGTGCTTTGAAGTAAGTAGCTTTAAGCACAGCCAGGCAGTCAAGAGAGCCTGTAGTCAAAGAACGATTCCCAGATTTAACCTGGCGCAAAGCAAGAGCAAGTGCTGTTTACACACAGAATGTCAAGAACTGAACATCAATGTTCTGAGTCTGGGCAAGGTGGTTAAAATTTGGTACTTGGCAGTTTGGATCCATATTTTTAGTTACCACAGTCACTGAAGACAAACCTGTCTTAATCTGAAAAGATTAATGGAGTGCAGTCATTCTTAAACTTTTTTTCTGGCCACGGACCCCTCAGGCTAAAGAAATATTTCCCTCTCAAAAGCAAACCTAATTTAGACATACACACAACAAACGTAAAATACTGTAAACTGTGCTGTTAACATACGGATAATGTACAGCATGTGAGCATGTTTTTTTTAAAAGTGATTGTCACATACACAGCAGCACAGCACACAGTGAAATTTGTCCTCTGCATTTAACCCATCACCCTGAGTACACAGTGGGCAGCCATGACAGGTGCCCGGGGAGCAGTGTGTGGGGACGGTGCTTTGCTCAGTGGCACCTTGGTGGATCGGGATTTGAACCGGCAACCTTCTGATTACGGGGTAGAATAGAGTTAGAATAGGTTTGGTGTTTTACTTATTCACTAACAGTCAAAGATGAATGATGACAGTTTTTAGAACAATATTTTATTAACCCCTACCCACTATTCACAAACCCCAGGGCCACCAGTCTAATGCCTACTTCAATCAAATAACCAGAGACAAGTACTTGCGAAGTGTTCTGAATCAGCGTGGAGACTTCTGGAAAATTTCTAAAAAACATTATAATTAAATACACATCAGTGTTTGAGAGATGTAATTGTGTAGCTTTACATTTTGTCTGTTTTTTCTTCATGGATCCACATCTGTGTACAGATAAGCTAATAGGAGAATTTCAGTCTCTCATAGTCATTTCAGTTTCTTTAACATAATGGCTCCCAAAATTAAAACAGAATTCTATTAAATCTTTTGCTTTCCACCAAATATATCTCGGATGCAATTACAACCTAATATCAGTAATAATTGCATCAGTGGTGGCTGAGAGTAAGGAGTGGGTTGGTGTTCATGTGCTACCTTTGATGCCAGGCTCTGTTGTGACAGGCTGTGGAACGATTAAGGAGAGGTAGGATGAGGCCATTTCAGCCTCTGTTATTAGTCTTGGAAGACATGAAGTCTTATCACCAAATAAAGGGGGGGGGGGGGCATCATAGTTGAATTGATCGTGTGGGTATATACACTTTGTTAGACACACCTACCTTCTTTTAGTCTAAGGCTCTAGACCAATTGTTGCCAAAAGCAAGGGTTTGTTGGCTTAATGTTTATGACCAATGGACCCGCCATTCTGCAATTAAAGTGGTTAATTCAATTTCTTAATGTGCTTGTCACTGTTTAATTCAGATTGAAGTTATCTTGAAATATCTTGAAAACCAGAGTGTCTTATATGAACCCTGAGGTTGGCCCTGACTGTGACAAATGTGAAATGTATGTAGCCACATTTATTCATTTAATTTGGTTATGTTTTTGTCTCCACAAATTTGGAAGGGATGTTTTTCATACTCGTTCTCTCATGCTGAATGTTAAATCCCCTGATTGCCCTGTTTAAATGCTAACAAATGCCATGTTTTGGGCTTCACTTCTCTTCATGCTATATTAACCAGATGGTGCCACACCCACTCATACTGTCAGATATTATGTTGTGTTTAAAAGTCAAAATCAAAAATCCTTGTCAACAACATACCTTTATTCCACAACTCTTTACAGCTTATTTGGCAATGACAGGGGTGGGTGGGGCTGTCAAAGGTTTCAGTGAAAAACATTGAGGCTGGTAGCGCTGAAATGGTGGCACAAACGCTCACAGTCAGAGTGGATGTCAATACCACTGCTCTAAATCATATTTGGTCAGCAGTGCTTGTGTAATCAGGAAATAACCACTGATGAACAACGCAAATTGTAAAGAGCCGCTGATGGATTGCAGCTCCATATGTATAAAATTGCTATACCTTACATAAGAGTTGTGACACATTTTTAGCACATTCCTAGCTATCACAGATTGTTTAAAATGCTTTTTTTTCTGTGCTGCAAAACACCATTAGGGTCTGTGCTGATTTTACCCTGCAAATGTACTTGGGCATGCAAGACAAATAACATTGCACTGCAGCAAATAGAGGCAAGAGCGGAAACGCTGCTTGTTTAACCATATAACTCAATTTGAAATGCTAATGCCACCATAAGCTCAGGGGCAATTCGCAATATTCCTTGTTTTTTTGCCAACGTAGATGGGAGCAGCATGCTGCACATACATTATATGCTGAAAATGAAATTAATTGGGAATTTGGACTGGAATAACTTGCAGTGAGCCATTTGAATTTCAGATGAGTACAGTACTTTTTTTCCTCTCTCGCTGTACGCATGATAGGACTATTTCTGGCTCACCAGGGCATTACTGAGCATGTGCAGAGTCACCCATATTCATGGTAATGAGGTCCTTCGTGATCATTAGCATCCTTCCCAAAGATCACTTCAGCAGACAAGAAAAGGGGGTGCGAGGAGAACAAAACAACAAAATGCACACTTTACACAAGACTTCTAAATGTGACCCTGGCACTTCAGCATAAATGGAGCAAAATGAATGGGAGTGGAGAGGAAACAGCTGATTCACATGAACGAGTCAACCTGAGCGGATTTAATTTTATTTTCCATCACACTGGATATTCATTCTTTACTCCTTTCCCCCCCGTGCAGGATTAATGTTGCTTTGACTCTGTTGCAGTGATATGATCCACTGGGTGACCTTGAAAATGAAGTATGCACGTTTGATGAACTGGATGATATGGAATTGGCCTTCATTGGGCACAGCTTACCTTTTGGAGATATGAATTATTCCCATCATATTTTCTTGTGGGTTTTGTTCAGGGTTATTTTATCTATATATATCATCTGTCCTACATATAAAAAGCTGTCAGAGCACACTAATATCCCTCCTGAGCAATAGCTTCCTTATATAATGCTTTTTCAAATAATCTTCCTTATGTTTCTACCAGTTTATTGTAAGTCTAGTCATAACTCTTCTTAGAATAAAATGGGAATCCAGGCACAACATAAGCCTTGTTTAAAAGTCTAAGCATTAAAGCCAGTGCTCACTGATGGCTAGCGTGATAAAAAAACAAAGTTCATGTTTTTTCCTGATAGAAACATACAGTGCATGAAGATTTGTTGTGTATGAGGCGGCGTAACTGCAGACTGACCAGGGTGCCCTGCTTCAAAAGCACCTTCAATGAGCATGTGGCTGCCAGAATTGGATCATTGAACAATGGAAGAAGGTTGCCTGGTCTGTTAAATCACAATTTCTGTTACATCATGTGACTGTAACTTACGTTGAGAACCCATGGCAACCGGACTGGAATGCCCTTCCCTTCATTACTTTGCCGCGTACCCCCAAACTACTCAATGCTCCTGAGCAAGCACACCCCTAATGGTATTCCCTGATCTCTATGCCATCTTTCAGCAGAATAACATGCCCTGCCAAAAAGGTTTAAGGATCACAACAACACATCCTGACTTAAAATTCTTCAGATCTCAGTCTAATGCAGCATCTGTGGAATGTGGATGCACCACCTCACAACTTTCAGGACGACTGACAGACCTTCGGAGGTCTAGTGAAGTCCATGCATCAACATGGCAGGGCTGACATGTATTCATAGACACCCAAGACTACATCAGCAAGTGATATGATTATGATGAAAGTGACTGTGTTTGATTCTTGTATGAAAATAAAGCTCTGTTCCTTTACTCATATGAGTAATTCATATGAGAGACTAGACCACAGTGATTAGCTGTTCAAATTAATGCTAACTGAACAAAACAAAAATTTAAACCATATGAAAACATGGTCACATACTTGTCATCAGGCTGAAGACTGAAAAGTATGCAAATATAGTTTAATTAAAATGTCATAGTTTTCAATCCTGTATTTTTTATTGATTCTTATGCACCCAGGTCCCTTGATAATAAGGTTTCTGTCAAAGGAGTTATCGAGCTACAAAGACGCACACTAAAAAAGCCGTTGTGTGTTTCACAGAACATTTTGTTTAAAATTTAAGGGAGCCCTGAGGAATTATTGGCTTCACAGGCAGACAACCAAAATGTTGTTTTCCCAAATCTCCAGTTAGCATTTATTTTTTCTAGTATCGCTGTCTGATGCAAAATCAATAGCCAGCGCTTTGTTTCACATTAAGCCTCCCCGTTTCAATTTGTTTATGTGTAAATAAGGCCAAATGAGCAGACCGTGCAGCGCCTGCCGGAGGCAGGATCCTGAAATTGAGATGATTTGGATTGTAACTGAAGAAATCATCCAACCAAAGCTACAGAGAGAGTTATAGACTAGGAGTAAACCCCTGTGTAGGGTGGACATTCAGCATCTAATCCACATATATTTGGACTGTGGGAGGAAACTGGAGAACCCAGACAAACTCAGGTACATCAAATGGCTTCCAAAATCCAAACTCTTCCTAATTTGGAACAACAGACGTATCACTGGGCAAAATATTCAGAGAATTAATTCCAGTTTAGTACACACACACACACACACACACACACACAAACACACACACACTGATTACTGAATCGCTGTATGAACTTGAGTTAATTGTTTTTGTTACATCACTATCTAAATATGAGCTTTATTAAAATCCAGAACAGTCCGTTCTCCAGATCTCTTGATATTAAAAAACCATCCTGTTGCTTCTTACACTAGTGTTAAAAGTTTAGGTAATTTAAAAATGCACTTGTTTTTTACTACATGAGATAATATTACAAAATTATTGAGCAGTAGTTTGAAATAATGATGTGAAACACATTTCTTGTTTTTAACCTGGGGTTGGGTCCGCCCGGGGGGCGGCCACCAGAGATCGCAGGGGAAGGTGAAGAATTGTACCTGCGTTGTAAACAACTGTATAATCCTGTATTTCCTGTCTATATAATCCTATATATACACTGGCTTGTCTTGTGCACAACTGGTCTCACCAGTGCAACTGTTTCAGATCATTGAAAAGCGTTTCTATTAGTCAATAAACTAAATAATCAGTAATGTGACAGACCTGTATTAGTGATCACAGCATTCCAGTAAAACTCAGGACTACTTGTTGCAGATAATGACCCTCTCTACATTTATGCAGATATTTACACATTTCCAGATGCCACAGTTATACAATGCATTAGTATTTTTGATTAGATTAAAAATGAAGGCACTTCTAAAAGACCAATTTTTTTTAAACACTACATTAACGAACATTATACAGTTCCTAAGGCTGAAAGCAGTGTTTAGTTTAAAGTTACATGAAATTTATGGTTTTTATTTAGTGGCCTCATTTGACCTTTAAAGCTCCAGAGGCACCCGCTCTAGGTTTTCTGAAAAAAAAAAAGAACAATATCTCAGTCAGACAGGGCAAAATTAGGAAAAAATTAACACGATATAACCATGCTAAAATTGTTGTAAATAAGTTGTGAAAATTATTCAGGATAACTCAACAATTTCACTGATCACACCTTGGAAAAAGTTATAAGACAACAAGCAGCAAAGCAGTCAGACATGACACACATGACATCAAGCTGACTCCCAAACACTGGCTATCGATGCGTGGGCCAATCAGATCCTTCGTACCTTGATGACCCACCTTCTACCTGTTTGTCCTTGGGTCATCTGCTCCTTCTCCTCTCTGAAGAAAAGGCTCTTCTCTTCAAAGGCTTTATTTAAAGCTGCTGACATGCAACAGAGAAATGAGATGTGTAATGACCTCTAGTCACGGAGGTGTTGGTGATTAGAAAGAGACATACCTTCAGTGGCCCGTGGCATTGGGGTAGCTGAGGACCAGAATTTGCCAAAGTACAAGTGGGGTCTAGTCAAAAGGTTTGGCTTTTCCAGCTCTGTGACAGTCTCCAGCTCTGCAATGCTCAACCCACTAAATGTACCTGAATATATTTGAAGTATAATGTGTGAATAATGAATGAAGTATTGGAAAATCAACAGGTTAAAACAAGTTAGGACAGACATGTATAAAGTTGACTGTGAGAGAGAAGAAGGTAAAAAAAAAACAGATGTTATAAAGGATGCGGGTCTTCCTCAAGTGAGTAAAACTAACCAACAGTGGGTCCTTTTGTCGGAGTTAATCTGTGGCTGCTCCTTTTTAGGCCACGCCTCTCATCATAGCCCCTCCCTAGTATACTGCTGTCACCCAGAGTACCACCACCTACAATGGATTTTCTTGGAAACAGGTAATAGCATACATCTCAATACATGTTCTTTCATGTTAGTGTTTTTTTATGTCAATATATGTAAATTTGAGATGATGAGAAAATGAGAAAAAACAAGTAAAGAGACAATTGCTTTTATGTTGATGTCTCAAAGCTTTCATAGGCAGCTTCCAAAGTCAGCTTGCAAATCTAGGCTAGCACAGATAAAGCATTCATGATAAAAACTAAAGATCAAGATTTTTTAAATCATCATATCAGAGATACAACAAAGCAAATTAAGTGAAAAGCCTAGCTCAGACCATATTTTAGTTCCATAAAAAATAGTAAGTAGCTATCTGTGTGTGTGTGTTTGTGTGTGTGTGTGTGTGTGTGTGTGTATATATATATATATATATATATATATATATATGCATGAGTGTGTACTCTCCATATTATAATTCCTTTGCTATTCATCTCCCTGTTTCCACCTGCATACACCACTCCCATTTCACCCATGGCTATAGAGGAGCACCAGTTGTCATGGTGACCAAGGTGCTGCTGACGTGTCAGCTCATCCACTTTGTCTGAAGAGCTCTTCACTTCAAAAAGTCCATGCATACGAAACAGGGCTGTTTTTGAGTGTGTAAGTATGTGTGTGTCAGTGTCCATGAACTCTCACCTGCCTAAGTGGCACAACAAGGCAAAACACAGACGCCATCTGTTGCTCAAATAAAGCACCAAGTTTGTCTCCACCAGGATCGGCCGCCTTGATCCTACACTATTCCTTGGCAAAATTATTAGTCCCCAGTGTTGAGTTTTTTTATTTCACAATGTCAAACATTAATCCATGACTTTTATCTTTTGATCAAAGGCTCCATCACAAATTAAAAGCAAACTTTAACTTTCTGTTGAGATTGAGCTTTTCATTGCCACAGTCTTAAAAACCAATGCCTGAGCTGTACATTTCCTGCAGTTTTGTATTAGTATTGGTGAACAATACCTATTTATTCTACCCAAGTGAGGTAGAAGTAATGGGTTTTTGAGGTAATTATGTGATAAAGACTCTCATGTGGAAAGAGCCCTTCTGCTGGCATTTTGGTGCCAGCTGCTTATTTATACCCGTAAACTCGAGGGGAGAGCATCATGGCCACATCTGTGTGGAAACAACAGGCATGAGATG
The DNA here is from genome assembly GCF_900700375.1 of Denticeps clupeoides. Lineage (NCBI taxonomy): Eukaryota > Metazoa > Chordata > Actinopteri > Clupeiformes > Denticipitidae > Denticeps > Denticeps clupeoides. Next base: position 8,376,347 of record NC_041725.1, read on the forward strand.
AAACATACTGGTGACCACCATGCCTTTCTCTACGCAATTTGGGTTTGATTAATGATTAATGACTAATGAAAGCACAGTAGAAAGGCTCAAGCCTCTCGTTGTCATCATTACTTTGCACTGTATTTCCATGCCAAATAACGCAATCAAACAGTAATTAATATGTTGGAATTAGTATATATATTTTTGTAGACCTAGTTCTTCTACAGCCTATTATTATTTGAAGATAACCGTAATAAAGTAGACTGTTAAATAATGAATTGCTAAAATAATTTTAAGTGAATTTCTTTTATCTCTACGATTCATTTGCCAGCAAGAAACATAAGTACCATAAATAAATCATTCAACTTTTCATTTATGCAAATCAAAAGAGCTAATAAATTATATTATTTCTACCAATCTGACAATGCTGTTGTCCAACTAACTAGTCTGACACCATCCAGGCCTGGACACCACTAATTCAGTTGTATTTTTAGAAAAGAAAACTGTGCAAACCTTCTGTGTGTCATGATGGCAGCTTAGTTTTGTAGGCATCCCAATTTAACACAATCCAATTGAAACAGAATATATATGGGATCAAAGATATGGATTTATGTCAGGCAACCCTACTCACAGCAGAAGATCATTTTCAAGTTCCTGTTCAGCTGTAAGAGTTGTGTCTGGGTCATCACAGATTTGAGGATCTATATCAGGTGAAATCTTGGACGGACTAGGGTTTTCACATCCCACCAGCTCCTGGTTTGTCACCAGACCCTCGTTTTGGTAGTTCCAAACCATCCTGCTGACTCGCCAATGTTCTTCCTGTTGGGAGTCCAGGGACATGGCATGGTACTGTATGACTGAGCAAAAGAAACACAGCCTGGGGCTACTCATTTAAATTAAGTTCTACTGTACAAATTTTGCCTGAAGCTGAAATCTAACACGGGCCAGCGATTTCTGCAAGTTTTTTTTTTCTATTCCCCAAATTTTTCAAAGCTGGTGAAAAACAAAATGTTTGTGCAGATAACATTTGACCTCTGAGTTATGTCTAAGATGGTAGTGGTAGGGTGGTAGTAGCCTAGTGGGTAACACACTCACCTATGAACCAGAAGACCCAGTTTCAAATCCCACCGACTACCATTGTGTCCCTGAGCAAGACACCTATCCCTAAGCTGCTCCAGGGGGGAACTGTCCCTGTAACTACTGATTGTAAGTCGCTCTGGATAAGGGCGTCTGATAAATGCTGTAAATGTAAATTTAAATGTAAGATGTTCCTAAGATGTAAGATGGAACACAATAGGAATTACAATGAAAACATGCGATTTAACATTTATTTTATGTTCTGCATGTGAGTTTATACCTGTCCAAAAACTCCCACAGTAGGACCAGGAAGGTAGCTGAGGACCAAACTGCAGTCCACAGATGCAGACAGTAAAAACAGCTGCTCACCATGGACACATGTTTCAAGGTGAGTGACGCGGTTTATGTGGGGGTGGAGGGTGGACAGCAGCTTCGGGTCCTGATTGATTACTCCTTCAAGAGGTGTGACACAGTATTCCTAAAAGTGAGTGGCATATACACAAATAAAAACACCAATATGTTTAATATCAGACTTTATCAGGCTAATTTAATCTAATTAAGTTTCCCAGTGTATTTAGAACCCAATAGAACTAGTGGTACCATGAGTGGAATCATTGCAACTGTGTTGGAAACATTGGACAAATCAGAATCAGAACCTCACGTACTGGAAAGGTAAATCAACCAATTTTTGCCATGATGCCATGGTGCCGTGGTGAAAAGTTACACAATGGCATTGTTATCAAGAGAAATATACAGACAGAAGTCTCTACAGACTCTCTGTTAAAGTAGAATGTACTGGTCACAAAACCCAGATTAATCATTTTCAATCATTTGTCTCAGCTAATATGCTTCACGGTGGGCTTGATCGTTTCCATGTACAATTGCGTGAAAGCGCAAACTTCTAGCCATCTGCCTCTTGCTTGCGCTCCCTCCGCCATTTAATGTGTTTCCTCTGAGATGATTCATGGCCATCTACACCAGGCTCAGTTCGGCAATTAAATGAGACAAGTGGGCCATCCCAGACCCAAATGTGAGACCACAAATGATTAGTCGTTGAAGTAGTAAAATGAAAATGAAAATCCAATTCATCCTCATTGGAGCGCGTGCCTGCCTTCCGAGGAAAAGTTACAGGAAAGTGACAAACACTCTCCTCCGCTATCATCAATCACGTTGTTGTGTTGTCATGGTTGCTTTGTCTCCCAAGGACAATGGGGTGCTTCCAACAACTGCAGGAGAAGTGGGAATATATCCCATGAAGAAAGAATAAAAATCACCCTTGTCATTGGAACAGTAATGCATTTCTGAAGCCCTAACAGTTACTGAAATATTGGGTTTGTTGTCATATTTATAGCCAAACAGAAGATGGCTAGAATGTGAATGTGATATAATCTATCAAACCTGTCCTCTGAAGCTTTCATCTTCAAGTTCTGTGGTCCCTGCTAAAGTTCTGCACATTGGACCTGCAGTACTGGCCAGATGGGTTATACGGTGTTCTATGGTTCCCTGTGTTTAAGGTATGGTTGCAGTTTGTTGGTCCTCACCTCTATATCCCAGACTTTCACAGATCCATCCAGGTCTGCTGTCACGAGGTACCGTCCACTTCCGTCAACCGTCATAATAATGCATCCTGCATCTTGGTGGGCAACAAATTCAGCCAGCAGAGAGTTGTTCACTGTGTTCCAGAATCTCACCATACCAGACCCCCCACACGACACCAGGTCTGCCCCCCCTGCCCCACCATTGAAAAGGAAAACTGTGTATAATAAAGGCACACACAAATTAAAATATATAGCATCTAGGTGACCGTGAAAAATCTAGATTGTTAGGCCAGTTATGAAAGAAGCTAGGGACTTTTGCTAGGAAGCTTCTCCGTCTTGGCCCCTCGGTGGAATGAACTTCCCCTTGAGGTCAGAACAGCTCACTCACTGAGCACTTTCAAACGGCAGCTCAAGACCTTCCTCTTTAGAGAATATTTAGATTAACTATTTAGTAACCTTCTTTTTATCTTACTTATGTATAGAAACTACAACAGAGTGAATAAAAAGTTTGTATTCATAGTCGGGGTCCTAATGAACCAGAACTGATCACTTCATCGTAAGTGATTTGTAAGTCACTCTGTATAAGGGCATAAATGTAAATGTAAGATTGGACTGGAAGAAAGACAGTCATGTGGTCAGAGTCCAGATTTAACCTGTTCAAAAGAATCAATGGTTGTATATTTTCTTGATGGCACTGGCCTATTTCAAGATGACAGTGCCAACATTCGTCTGGCTCTAATTGTGCAAGAATGGTTCAGGGAGCATTAGACATTTGTTTCACACATGGATTATCCACCACAGAGTCCCATCCTTAACCCCATTCAGAATAGTTGGGATGGAGAAGACAGTGTTGCAGTGTTTTGACTGTCCTCAACACAAAAACTTTGGACTGAAATAAATGGTCTGCCATTTAATAAGTTCACAGAACCAGTCCCATGGCCACGCATGCTGTGATCAAAGCTAAAGGCAATTCAACCACATATTATAATTATTTTTTGCAGGGCATAAAATAAACTGTGCACAGAAGGAAAAACTCCTTGATCCTGATTTAATTTACTCAACGACCATTTAGTATTCACTTCTGTCTACAAGTGAGATCTTTGGATCATTGAAACATATTAATAGAATTTTTTTGGTCATTTTTCATGTTAAATTAAAGTTTCGCTTTAGTTTAACTGAAGAGGCAATTTTCAAGACCAGGGCAATAATTGTTTTTGTGTGCAAGAGATCTTGTGGTCATCATTGTTTTATGCACTAAAGTGGACATCTAGCCAATAATGTCCAGATTTACCAGCCTTCTATACCCATGTGTGGCCTATGTGGCCAATAAAAAATCTGCAATTATTAAACTTCATAGGAAGCTGAAAAAGCCATGGGTATGGATTTGAGTTAAATATATTGTTTCAGATGTCAATAGTTTGTCAAATATACTGAAGCATGAAGGTTTTCAGATATTACCTGCAGTAATTACACCTTTACTACGCTCCAGAAAGAACAGTCTAGTGACTGAATGACTGGCCACTGAGCTCTCCTGCCAAGCAGGGGGCAGCGCTGGGGTCAAGCGAGGAGAGCGCTGTCTGCAAGTCTGTGGTGTTGCTTTAGTTCTGACCTCCAAGGTGTCTGTAAAGAATCACAACATATTGCTGAAAACTGCAAAGAAGCATAAGATCTTTCAGAAATAGAGCTGGCAGGGTTTTAGTGTTTGTTCACAACCTGATATTCCCTTCAGGTCATGTTGTCCATTAGGCAGGAGTTTACGCAGCGAGTACTCAGTACTGTTGTTCCAGACAACCATCTCCCCATCGTAGCTCCCTGCACCAAAAACCACAAAGTCATGATAGATGTTCTTTGGAACTGGTGCTCTACACTCTAACCAAAGCCTGCAGGACAGGTATAACAATGAATAAAACAAATTAAGAACCATGCTTTCTGGTTCAGTGGGAAAAAATTATTCATTTGCCTAACGGCCATGCTTATCCAAGGTTCCGCACCACACCCTGAATCACATGCACTTCATTGGATTCCGGTGACTCAGCCAGCCGAAGGTGGGGCTGAGCTGCTCAAGGCCACGCATCATCTAATGAAGCGGACAGATATTTGGATAGCTATGGGCTGAACGGTACGCAGTAAGCTCCCACTGTTTTAAGATCTTCCAGTTGTCCTTCAGTTTTCTGTGTCTACCTTGTCCCCAGGTCGATTTGTGACATGTCCCGGGCAAGTGGGGCTAATTGGAAGCCGAAGGGAGGAATGGGACTTTCCTCAACTTATAAAGAGATTACAAAGTTAACTAAAAGGGAAAAGCTGAAGCACTGAAGTGCACCAAAATGAAGCATGCCACTTGTACAGGAAGTGTGAAGGAGTAAATGATGACAGGCAAAGAGAAAATGACAAGTGGCAAGAAGATGTGTGTAAGTGGGGAGTGGAGAGGAAGAGGAAGGGTTGGGAGGGGGTAGAATAGCCTGGCAGCTCCAGTCCTGCTGTGCCTTGCCATGTGAGTTTTGCGTGAGCGACTTTGCATGGATGCGTAGCGCAACGCTTGAATATTGATGAGCGAGGGAAGAGGAGAGAAGTGGCCCGGCAGCCAAATGTTCGCCTGCATTCATGTGCTCCATCTTTGCCTCGCACTAATAAACATAATTTAATTTGAGCATCAGTATAATCCAGAAAAGGGGAAAGAGAGGGAGATGGTAACTTTCTCAGCAGCCATTTTCACATTCTCTCAGTTGCTCTCCTTCCAAAAACCATTTCCCTGTTCCTCAAATTCAGTCACTGTTTTTTGGGCCGTTTTCCTACGGCTTTTCTTTTCATGTTCCTTTAGACATACTTCTGTCGCACAGATGACAGTCACTGCATTCACACTAAATCCATTGGGAGTGTTTATTATTTATTGCATCTGATTAATAAACTTTTTAACATGGATTTCCAGATCATTTCCACATAGCACAGCACACGGTGACACAACAAAATGTGTCCTCTGCTTTTAACCATCACCCTTGGCCATGACAGGCGCCCGGGGAGCAGTGTGTGGGGAAGGTGCCTCAGTGGCACTTTGGCAGATCAGGATTGAAGGTTGTCGAACTGACAACATTCTGATTAAGGGGGGCGCTTTCTTAACCGCTAGGCCACCACTACCCCATATACGTTGACAGAATGCATTATATTTTTTATATGTTGACAGAATCCATTAGTGATGGACTTAAATGTGCTAGATGTGTGCATGAATGAATATGTTTTGCTCATTTTGTTGTATAGGTGTATCTGTGTGTAATTGTGTGTAATATACTTCATTGCAGAAGTGGGACAAAGTCATTGCTTTTCAAGTCACAAGTAAGTCTCAAGTCTTTGCCCTCAAGTCCCAAGTCAAGTGCCAAGTCAAGACAGGCAAGTGTCGAGTCAAGTCCAAAGTCAAGACTGATAAGTCTCGTCAAGTCCTAAGTCCTGCAGTTTGAGTTTCGAGTCCTTTCAAGTCTTTTCAACCGCACAATAATAATACATTTTCACCGATCGTGTATGCTTTTAAAATCTATTGTTTTATTAAAACAAGTGCAATTGAAACTGCAGAAATAAAAAGTGCTGACATTGCACTATTAACTTAATTTTTAACATTTAACTCATATTTTTTAAGAATATTCTTCATTTTAAACCACTGCTTTACAGAATAAACGCATCTGAAAAAACAAGTGCAACTGTAATTATTCGAACAAAAAGTGCTAACGTTGTATTTCCATGACATATTGCATTTCAATTAGTTCCACAGCAGTTTGTCCTGTCCTGTAACAAATACATGAACATAACAGACTTAACCGCGGGAAGTGGAAAATAAGATGTACTTGTGTTTACCAACTGTTTATTCAGTTAAATAGCTGCATCCATGTTTCCACATCACGTTTGATGTGGTAATTTCACAGTTCGAAGACTCGCTCTCGCCCCCTACAGTGCAATTCGGCTAGGTATACATCCTCGCTAAAATATCAAGGTGAAAGTCATCATAGTGTAGCGGTTCTTCTTCTGCATTGTGTTTGATTTCGTTTCTTGAACCACAAATGATGAGCTGACACCCAAGAGATTTTCTGTGCAAAGTGTACTCTGTGCGTCAGAACATCGCGTCTTTCTGCACTTCTCTCTCTCACAACTCACGCCATGTGTCCAAGAGAACTGAACATTAACATAAAGCATTCACAATTTACAATACTGCATTCCTGTAGAAAAATCAAGGTTGCGTCAGATCATTCTACTGTGTGCGATACTGTACATTGGCTAATGTTATGTATAAGTACCTCATCCTACCAGGTTTTAAAAAATCACTTTAATAAGTGTACGAATTAAGGGAGTGAACTCGCAGTGGACAGATTACCAGTTTGCGACGTTAACAGCGAGTTTACAGCCTCACTGATTTAACTACACAGCAAAGAAAAGTTAGCAAATAAGCGTTAGCATTCACTCAGAACTAACCGTTCTTTGTGCAACTTCAAATGTCGAACGAAGTTGGAAGTTGTTGCATCTCCGTCTGTAATCATCGACCCGAATGTTTTGCATACTGCTATTCGTTTTTTGTTGACCACCTCGTAGTTTTTATATCCGAACGAAACTATCTTTGGTATCATTTTGTCTAACTGGCGCGTTATTTGAGAGTTCCACTGCATTGGTTGTCCTGTAATTTGATTGGATGGATGCTGTTGGCTCAAAACAACGTGGATCTAATTTGATTGGATGTCTTGCCGACAGCAAATATGCGCACAGACGCACATATACACAGACATTGAAAGATACAGAGCGTTTGGTAATAACGTTTTAATATTTTCTGGGAAACAGCAAGTCTTGTCAAGTCAAAAGGCTCAAGTCCAAGTGAAGTCACGAGTCAATGATGTTAAAAGTTAAATAAGTGAAGTGATTGTCACATGTGATACGCAGCAGCACAGCACACGATGCACACAGTGAAATTTGTCCTCTGCATTTAACCCATCACCCTGAGTGAGCAGTGGGCAGCCATGACAAGCGCCCGGGGAGCAGTGTGTGGGGACGGTGCTTTGCTCAGTGGCACCTCAGTGGCACCTTGGCGGATCGGGAATCGAACCTGCAACCTTCTGATTACAGGGCCGCTTCCTTAACCGCTAGGCCACCACTGCCCCAATGCAGTCGAGATTCCCACATTTGGGGAATTCGCAGGGGTCAGTCAAAGTCCAAGTCGAGTTGCAAGTCTCTTTACATTTTGTCAAGTCGAGTCTAAAGTCATCAAATTAATGACTCGAGTCTGACTCGAGTCCAAGTCATGTAACTCGAGTCCACACCTCTGCTTCATTGTGCTATACAACGTCACCACTCCACATTGGCACACTGTACTGTATTTGTGTGTATGTGTGTGTCGAACCGGAGTTCAGTACTCTACTGGATGAGAGCCGGGCCTCACAGGCAAATAAGTCACAATGTTTCATGGGGGAACAGGGGACTTGCATTTAGTCGGTACCATCATGACAAAAAGGAAAAAAAAAATCAAGAACAATCCAGGCAAATGGAAAGGGCTTAGCCACGAAAAACAGGGCAAAGCTTGAATGACGAGCAAGCAAAAAGCAACAAGGTCGCCAGATATTTACAACCGTGCATCTCGTGGTCGTGGTAGTGGTGGTGGACCGGTCGCCATGACAATAGTATGACAATTCCAATTCCAATTCGCCATGACAATTCCTTCTCCAACTTCTGACCTTTCTTCCACTCCCCTTCACATCTCTGACCACCACTTCCTGACCTTTACACTCACTGTACCTACAGGATCCACAACTGTCCCCCGTCCATCCTTCATTAGACAAAACCTTCACACTGTCTCACCTTCATCTGTATCTTCCTGCATTCTTTCACATCTCCCAACCCCTGACTCATTCCTCTCCTTACCACTAGAGACCGCTACTAACTCTCTCCTCACCTCACTTTCCCTTTCCATTGATCAACTCTGTCCTATATCAACTAAACCCAAAAGGACTTCTCCCCCTGCGCCCTGGCTCTCCGATACATTGCGTAGCAATCGAAGAGTTCTTCGAGCAGCGGAGAGAAAATACAAGAAATCTCAACTTGACTCAGACCTACTGGATTACCAGAATCTTCTGCGCAAATTTTCTACTAACCTCACTACTGCTAAAACTGCTTTCTACAAAACAAAACTAGAAGCCTCTGCCCACAACCCTCAAAAACTCCACAACATCTTCTTATCCCTACTCAACCCCCCGACTTCCCCTGCCCCAACTTCATTAACAGCTGATGATTTTGCCAACTTCTTCACAGGGAAGATTGAAAAAATCTGTGAGACATTCTCCACCACTAATCCTACTCTTCCCTCTGAAAATTCGACAACTACTCTAAATCAATTTTCTAAAATCACATCTGATGAAATCATTCAGATTATTTCCACAGGCAACCCAACCACCTGTCCACTAGATCCAATACCTTCTGCAATGTTTCAAACTATCTCCCCTGACCTCATCCCTTTCATTTCTTATATCATAAACGGCTCAATCTCATCTGGCCACGTACCATCCGCCTTCAAAACAGCCAGGGTTCTTCCAATCCTAAAGAAACCCACTGCTGATCCTACAGACATTAACAATTACAGACCAGTTTCCCTCCTCTCGTTTCTATCCAAAATCCTTGAGCGCTGTGTCTACAACCAGCTATCACTCCATTTATCACAGAACAACCTCCTGGATCCTAACCAGTCTGGCTTCAGAACAGCTCATTCCACCGAGACTGCCCTTTTGGCGGTTACCGAGCAGCTACATGCAGCCAGATTGGCAAAACTGTCATCAGTTCTTATTCTCCTTGACCTATCTGCTGCATTTGACACCGTTAACCACAAGACTCTCTTGTCAATCCTGAAGAGGCTTGGAATTCGGGGCTCAGCATGGCAGTGGTTTGCTTCCTACCTTGATGAGCGATCTTACCAAGTGACTTGGAAAGGATCCACCTCTACCTCACGTAGACTCTCCACTGGTGTCCCTCAAGGCTCGGTGCTAGGTCCTCTCCTTTTCTCCCTCTACACGAGATCACTTGGTGAGGTCATTTCCTCACATGGATTATCCTACCACTGCTATGCTGACGACACACAACTCCTCTTCTCCTTTCCTCCCTCTGATCTTCATGCTGCTTCCAAAATCTCTGCATGTCTAACAGACATCTCGTCTTGGATGGCAGCCCATCACCTCCAACTCAATCCCACCAAAACTGAACTAATATTCATTCCAGCAGATTCTTCACCACATCAGGATCTTGCTATTTACCTAGACAACTCGCAGCTCTCTCCTTCTGCAACAGCCCGCAACCTTGGCGTAACAATAGACAACCAACTCTCCTTCTCAACTCACATCAGCAATCTTTCCCGCTCATGTAGATTCCTTCTCTACAATATCAGACGAATCCGCCCTTACCTGTCAACCCAGGCCACCCAACTACTGGTTCAGTCCTTAGTAATCTCACGACTGGACTACTGCAACTCCCTTCTAGCTGGTCTACCTCTATGTACCATCCGACCTCTACAACTCATACAAAATGCAGCAGCACGACTGATCTTCAACCTTCCCAAATTCTCCCATACCACCCCTCTGCTACGTTCCCTTCACTGGCTCCCAGTAGCTGCACGCATCAGGTTCAAAATACTGATGCTGGCCTACAAAGCCAAACATGGAGCAGCACCATCCTACCTCACAGCCCTTATTACACCCCGCACTGCACCTCGTCTACTCCGAGCCTCCAGTACTGCTCGCCTGGTCCCTCCATCTCTGAAGGTAAAAGGAAAACATTCATCTAGACTCTTCTCCGTCTTGGCCCCTCGGTGGTGGAATGAACTTCCCCTCGAGGTCAGAACAGCTCAGTCACTGAGCACCTTCAAACGACAGCTCAAACCTTCCTCTTTAAAGAATATTTAGATTAAATTGTAATTTTCTTGTCAAACTTTGTGTACAGAATCTACAACAGAGTGAATTAAATAGATGTATTCATAGTTGGGGTCCTAGTGAACCGGAATTGATCTCTTCATCGATGGTAACTTGAAAGCACGTTGTAAGTCGCTCTGGATAAGGGCGTCTGCCAAATGCCGTAAATGTAAATGTAAATGTAGTATATTTTTTTATGGCACTCACTTGGATATATATAAAATAAAAAATATACTATTGTCATGGCGACCGGTCCACCACCACCACCACCACCATATATATATATATATATATATATATATATATATACACACACACACACACACACACACACACACACACACACACACACACACACACACACACACACAGGGTGGGCCATTTATATGGATACACCTTAATAAAATGGGAATGGTTGGTGATATTAGCGTTCTGTTTGTGGCACATTAGTATATGTGAGGGGGCAAATTTTTCAAGATGGGTGGTGACCATAGTGGCCATTTTGAAGTCGGCCATTGGATCCAACTTTTGTTTTTTCAATAGGAAGAGGGTCATGTGCACATCAAATTTATTGGTAATTTCACAAGAAAAACAATGGTTTTAATGTAACTTTATTCTTACATGAGTTATTTACAAGTTTCTGACCACTTATAAAATGTGTTCAATGTCACCAACCATTCCTATTTTATTAAGGTGTATCCATATAAATGGCCCACCCTGAGTGTGAGTGTTTGTGTGTTTGTGTGTGTGTGTGTGTGTATATATATATATATATATACACACACACACACACACACACACACAAAATATTGGTGCATACTTTGTTACACATAGTGTTACTTTTGAAAATGCACCACCAAAACTGGCTCAGATAAAGACACACACTAGATACCTGTGAGCAGCATCTGCGGTGCCCGAAAGGCAGCACAGAGAATGTCCTCACGATGCTGAACTCCGCCCTTCCACTCCGACGGCTGAACAAAGAACTGTGAGAAATCGCACAGTCTGAACACCGTGATGATCCTACACACACAGATCGGTAGAAAACATGGTATTACTCAAAAAAAAATTGTCTCCATATTTTCACCCCTGACTCCAGTATAGCAGACAGGCCTGGGGTTCAGGCTGAAACCCGTGGCTTGGTGCAACTGTGTCCATCTGTCCCTGTTTGTATCTGCTCGTGGGCAGGAACAGTAATAAACTCAGCCTTCCCCTACGGTCTCTCTGCCATTCATCCCACTTCCTCTATGGACTCCATTAAGTAGAATTTACGGCAGTAGGTGAACACACATTTATTCTGACACATATTCTCACAGGTATTGGCACTCACTTGGATAAATGGCCTATCGGGCCAAAAAAATGGCTAGACCTGAGCTTACATGACTTTCAATTATTTCAAATCATTTGTAGCACAACAATGGCAATATTCAAATGCTTTCACTGCTACTCACTGAGACTAAATGGAGCACATTGAGTACTCTGTACCTGGAATCCAGCTGTTAAAATATACCTTAAAATACAATAAAACATTGTTTATTGCATTATTGAATTATTATCACTCGTGTACTGTACTGAAATGCTCTATCCAATCAGAATATGAGAAAATTCTTTTTTTCAGCAAATTTGTAATTATGTGCGTATACACCAGATTTATTGATGTGATTTATATATTCGGAATGTTTAGGTTAAGCACTTATTCTCTGTATATCTATTAATATAACATGTGATTTTCACCCCTGACCCAATTCTGACATATTTCCCCAGTCCTGAACAAGATCCTCTGCAATAAAAACTTAAATTCTTTGGGGAACAGTCCCTTCACATGCAACTTTGGCAGAATTTCACAGTATTGCAAAAGTGCATGTGACCGTAAAACCCACGCAGACCCAGACCTGTAGTCACACCTGTCTGAGTGCATTTTCCATACCAACCCTAAGGGGAGATGAGCGTGAGTACAGCAGCGGCGCTCACCTTTCCCACCCCACCATCAGCACTGTCCGCTTCAGCACCAGCACCTGCGAGATCTCAACCGGTCGATCGCGGCCCGCGTTCAGCTTGTGGTGGCAGTAACCATTAAAGTCCCACACCTGCCAGACAAACACACACAGACACACACACTTTCTCTCTCACTTTAAGTGTCTCTGATGTAAACGTACAGTCGGTGACATGCAGACACTTCACCAAGGCGACACAGCATGCGACAACTGATGGACTGATGCAAACACAGAACAATACCAGAGAAAGACAAAATCTGTTGGGGGGGGGGGGGGGATAAGACCCAAACAGACAAGTTCATCACAATTAGCACGTGAAACGAGTTTCCTACGCTCTGGGCCGATTACCAACTCAGTACACTACCTTCACCACTCCGTCCGCGCCTGCCGTAAACAGCCGTGTCTTGGTCTCATCCAGAGCCATGGTGGTGACTGCCGCGTCACCATGACAACGAACAAACTGCTTCACCTTTTGACCTGTGTCCATCAGCCAGCAGGTCACTGTGGAGCTGGTATCACTGCTTATCACCTGAAGAAAATAAAAAGAGAACAATTGTGTTTGTGTGTGAGTGTGTGTAAGTGTGAAGGTGGACATAAAAGTGAAAAAAATTTGAGAAGCCTATTTGCCAGCCTATCCCATCTTAACAAATAATAAAAAAAAACATGGAGACAGATACCAAATTATTATAAAGACAAATTACAGGAGCTAATATTTCACAGCTGTAAGATAAGACTAAAGCCCAGGCCGTTGTTTCTCATTAAATAAATTCAACCCATCGTCGCCTTAAAAAAAAAAAAAATCTCAAGTTCTTGGCTCCAGACCATAGCTCCATGCTGCCCCCACCTGTCGGAAGAGGGCGTTGTACAGGACGCAGGTTACCGGGCCCTCGTGGCTGGTCAGCCGTCTGCCCGTCTCCTTCCTGGCCTCCAGCAGCACCAGCTGTCTGTTGAAGGAGAGCAGCAGCCGGCTGGACTCCTCGTGGAAGAACAGGCGGGTCTGGCACTCCTGCGTTTTCGGGAAGATGCTGGCGAGGCACTGGACGCACAGCTGGCTGGCCACGTCCCACAGCCTCAACACCTGGAACACAGAGGATTTTAAAAGTGCAAAGAGCACAAACAACCCATAAACCAGGCAAGTAGATGAGATGCAGTAAAGGGCCTCACACAGTCACACAGGAACCAGACCTCCAATATCCCTTCCTAGATGGTTTCAATAAATTAGCTCCCCACTGGAGCGTGATGACACCCAGTGCATCAAATATTTATAGAGCCGCGATGGGCTTTCACCATTTCTTTCCAGATCAATCAGAAATCTGACATAAATCAACCTTGTGAACGGCCATAACGTGTCCTGCTTTTCTCCTGTTTTATTTAGATTTCATTTCACAGACACACGCGAGCAAGGAGGATGGGGACTGTGCATGGAGCACGGCTTCAGAGCAGCCCTGAAACAATGCAGGACAAAATAAAACCAGATAAGGACCCAAAACAACTATCCCACAACCTCCACAAAAAGAGATAACAGGAGTCAAAATCACAGCCCTCAGGATCTCGCTGTGGGGAAAGCAAGACACATATTTCAGAGCCTTCAAAGCCAAAAGCAACCTAAATCCCACTGCTTTTTTACTGCCTTTTATCTTTTGCTACCTTCACCCAATGCCTCCACTCTCTCTATGACACATTTGCTCTTTTCTTCTACTTTCATTTTACTTTTTTTCATTCACTTTTCATATTTCCTTGAAAGAAAACTGTGCAGTGACTTCCTTGCACAGGTGCTAGAAAAGCACATAGAACACAAGGTTTCCAAGACCAACTTTCTTCCTGTTCAGCTACCCCTGAAGGGGTACCCAATCGCAAATTCAGTGGGATGAGGTCAGAATATGATGACCAAATACTGGTGCATGCAACAAGTACAATACATCTGACCAACATCAAACTCATCCATTGAATAAAAACAGCAAATTATGCAAGGCCATTTATGCGCTCCTGCTTTCTATTCTGCTGCAGCTCTGCCCACCTGACATCTCTGTCCTGCTGCAACTCTGCCCGCCTGAAATCTTTCCTGCTGCAACTCTGCCCGCCTGACATCTCTGTCCTGCTGCAACTAGGCCCGCCCTCCATCTCTCCTGCTGCAACTCTGCCCGCCTGCCATCTCTCTCCTGCTGCAACTCTGCCCGCCTGCCATCTCTCTCCTGCTGCAACTCTGCCCGCCTGCCATCTCTCCTGCTGCAACTCTGCCCGTCTGACATCTCTGTCCTGCTGCAACTCTGCCCGCCTGCCATCTCTCCTGCTGCAACTCTGCCCGTCTGACATCTCTGTCCTGCTGCAACTCTGGCCGCCTGCCATGTCTCCTGCTGCAACTCTGCCTGTCTGACATCTCTCCTGCTGCAACTCTGCCCGCCTGCAATCTCTCCTGCTGCAACTCTGCCCGTCTGACATCTCTGTCCTGCTGCAACTCTGCCCGCCTGCCATCTCTCCTGCTGCAACTCTGCCCGCCTGCCATCTCTCTCCTGCAGTAACTCTGCCCGCCTGCCATCTCTCTCCTGCTGCAACTCTGCCCGCCTGCCATCTCTCTCCTGATGCAACTCTGCCCGTCTGACATCTCTGTCCTGCTGCAACTCTGCCCGCCTGCCATCTCTCCTGCTGCAACTCTGCCCGTCTGACATCTCTGTCCTGCTGCAACTCTGGCCGCCTGCCATCTCTCCTGCTGCAACTCTGCCCGTCTGACATCTCTCCTGCTGCAACTCTGCCCGCCTGCAATCTCTCCTGCTGCAACTCTGCCCGTCTGACATCTCTGTCCTGCTGCAACCCTGGCCACCTGCCATCACTCCTGCTGCAACTCTGCCCGTCTGACATCTCTCCTGCTGCAACTCTGCCCGCCTGCCATCTCTCCTGCTGCAACTCTGCCCGCCTGCCATCTCTCCTGCTGCAACTCTGCCCACCTGCCTTCACTTTCCTGCTGCAGTTTTGCCCGCCCTCCATCTCTCCTGCTGCAACTCTGCCCGCCCTCCATCTCTCCTGCTGCAACTCTGCCCGCACTCCATCTCTCCTGCTGCAACTCTGCCCGCCTGCCATCTCTCCTGCTGCAACTCTGCCCGTCTGAAATCTCTGTCCTGCTGCAACTCTGCCCGCCTGCCATCTCTCCTGCTGCAACTCTGCCCGTCTGACATCTCTGTCCTGCTGCAACTCTGGCCGCCTGCCATCTCTCCTGCTGCAACTCTGCCCGTCTGACATCTCTACTGCTGCAACTCTGCCCGCCTGCCATCTCTCCTGCTGCAACTCTGCCCGCCTGCCATCTCTCCTGCTGCAACTCTGCCCGCCTGCCTTCACTTTCCTGCTGCAGTTTTGCCCGCCCTCCATCTCTCCTGCTGCAACTCTGCCCGCCCTCCATCTCTCCTGCTGCAACTCTGCCCGCACTCCATCTCTCCTGCTGCAACTCTGCCCGCCTGCCATCTCTCCTGCTGCAACTCTGCCCGTCTGACATCTCTCTCCTGCTGCAACTCTGCCTGCCTGACGTCTTTCCTGCTGCAACTCTGCCCGTCTGACATCTTTGTCCTGCTGTGACTCTGCCCGCACTCCATCTCTCCTGCTGCAACTCTGCCCGCCTGCCATCTCTCCTGCTGCAACTCTGCCCGCCTGATGTCTTTCCTGCTGCAACTCTGCCCGTCTGACATCTTTGTCCTGCTGTGACTCTGCCCACCCTCCATCTCTCATGCTGCAACTCTGCCCACCTGACAACTCTCTCCTACTACAACTCTGCCCGCCTGCCATCTCACCTGCTGCAACTCTGCCCGCCCGCCATCTCTCCTGCTGCAACTCTGCCTACCTGCCATCTCTTCTCTCCTGCTGCAACTCTGCCCGCCTGACATCTCTCTCCTGCTGCAACTCTGCCCGCCTGCCATCTCTCCTGCTGCAACTCTGCCCGCCTGCCATCTCTCCTGCTGCAACTCTGCCCGTCTGACATCTCTGTCCTGCTGCAACTCTTCCCGCCTGACATCTCTGTCCTGCTGCAACTCTTCCCGCCTGACATCTCTCCTGCTGCAACTCGGCCCGCCTGACATCTTTCCTGCTGCAACTCTGCCCGCCTGACATCTTTCCTGCTGCAACTCTGCCCGCCTGCCATCTCTCCTGCTGCAACTCTGCCCGCCTGACATCTTTCCTGCTGCAACTCTGCCCGTCTGCCATCTCTCCTGCTGCAACTCTGCCCACCTGACATCTCTCTCCTGCTGCAAGTCTGCCCGTCTGACATCTCTGTCCTGCTGCAACTCTGCCCGCCTGACATCTCTCTCCTGCTGCGACTCTACCCGCCTGACATCTCTGTCCTGCTGCAACTCTGCCCACCCTCCATCTCTCCTGCTGCGACTCTACCCGCCTGACATCTCTCTCCTGCTGCAACTCTGCCCGCCTGCCATCTCTCCTGCTGCAACTCTGCCCGTCTGCCATCTCTCCTGCTGCAACTCTGCCTGCCTGCTATCTCTCCTGCTGCAACTCTTCCCGCCTGACATCTCTGTCCTGCTGCAACTCTTCCCGCCTGACATCTCTCCTGCTGCAACTCGGCCCGCCTGACATCTTTCCTGCTGCAACTCTGCCCGCCTGACATCTCTCCTGCTGCAACTCTGCCCGCCTGACATCTCTCCTGCTGCAACTCTGCCCGCCTGACATCTTTCCTGCTGCAACTCTGCCCGTCTGCCATCTCTCCTGCTGCAACTCTGCCCACCTGACATCTCTCTCCTGCTGCAAGTCTGCCCGTCTGACATCTCTGTCCTGCTGCAACTCTGCCCGCCTGACATCTCTCTCCTGCTGCGACTCTACCCGCCTGACATCTCTGTCCTGCTGCAACTCTGCCCACCCTCCATCTCTCCTGCTGCGACTCTACCCGCCTGACATCTCTCTCCTGCTGCAACTCTGCCCGCCTGCCATCTCTCCTGCTGCAACTCTGCTTGTCTGCCATCTCTCCTGCTGCAACTCTGCCTGCCTGCTATCTCTCCTGCTGCAACTCTGCCCGCCTGCCATCTCTCCTGCTGCAACTCTCCCCGTCCGCCATCTCTCCTGCTGCAACTCTGCCCGCCTGACATCTTTCCTGCTGCAACTCTCCCCGTCTGCCATCTCTCCTGCTGCAACTCTGCCCGCCTGCCATCTCTCCTGCTGCAACTCTGCCCGCCTGACATCTTTCCTGCTGCAACTCTGCCCGTCTGCCATCTCTCCTGCTGCAACTCTGCCTGCCTGCCATCTCTCCTGCTGCAACTCTGCCCGCCTGCCATCTCTCCTGCTGCAACTCTCCCCGTCCGCCATCTCTCCTGTTGCAACTCTGCCCGCCTGACATCTTTCCTGCTGCAACTCTCCTCGTCTGCCATCTCTCCTGCTGCAACTCTGCCCGCCTGCCATCTCTCCTGCTGCAACTCTGCCCGCCTGACATCTTTCCTGCTGCAACTCTGCCCGCCTGACATCTCTGTCCTGCTGCAACTCTTCCCGCCTGACATCTCTGTCCTGCTGCAACTCTGCCCACCCTCCATCTCTCCTGCTGCAACTCTGCCCGCCTGACATCTCTCTCCTGCTGCAACTCTGCCCGTCTGACATCTCTACTGCTGCAACTCTGCCCGCCTGCCATCTCTCCTGCTGCAACTCTGCCCGCCTACCATCTCTCCTGCTGTAACTCTGCCCGCCTGCCTTCACTTTCCTGCTGCAGTTTTGCCCGCCCTCCATCTCTCCTGCTGCAACTCTGCCCGCCCTCCATCTCTCCTGCTGCAACTCTGCCCGCACTCCATCTCTCCTGCTGCAACTCTGCCCGCCTGCCATCTCTCCTGCTGCAACTCTGCCCGTCTGACATCTCTCTCCTGCTGCAACTCTGCCTGCCCGACGTCTTTCCTGCTGCAACTCTGCCCACCCTCCATCTCTCATGCTGCAACTCTGCCAACCTGACAACTCTCTCCTGCTACAACTCTGCCCGCCTGCCATCTCTCCTGCTGCAACTCTGCCCGCCCGCCATCTCTCCTGCTGCAACTCTGCCTACCTGCCATCTCTTCACTCCTGCTGCAACTCTGCCCGCCTGACATCTCTCTCCTGCTGCAACTCTGCCCGCCTGACATCTCTCCTGCTGCAACTCTGCCCGTCTGACATCTCTGTCCTGCTGCAACTCTTCCCGCCTGACATCTCTGTCCTGCTGCAACTCTTCCCGCCTGACATCTCTCCTGCTGCAACTCGGCCCGCCTGACATCTTTCCTGCTGCAACTCTGCCCGTCTGACATCTCTGTCCTGCTGCAACTCTGCCCGCCCTCCATCTCTCCTGCTGCAACTCTGCCCGCCTGACATCTCTCTTGCTGCAACTCTGCCCGCCTGCCATCTCTCCTGCTGCAACTCTGCCCGCCTGACATCTTTCCTGCTGCAACTCTGCCCGTCTGCCATCTCTCCTGCTGCAACTCTGCCCGCCTGACATCTCTCTCCTGCTGCAAGTCTGCCCGTCTGACATCTCTGTCCTGCTGCAACTCTGCCCGCCTGACATCTCTCTCCTGCTGCGACTCTACCCGCCTGACATCTCTGTCCTGCTGCAACTCTGCCCACCCTCCATCTCTCCTGCTGCGACTCTACCCGCCTGACATCTCTCTCCTGCTGCAACTCTGCCCGCCCTCCATCTCTCCTGCTGCAACTCTGCCCGCCTGACATCTCTCTTGCTGCAACTCTGCCCGCCTGACATCTTTCCTGCTGCAACTCTGCCCGTCTGCCATCTCTCCTGCTGCAACTCTGCCCGCCTGACATCTCTCTCCTGCTGCAAGTCTGCCCGTCTGACATCTCTGTCCTGCTGCAACTCTGCCCGCCTGACATCTCTCTCCTGCTGCAAGTCTGCCCGTCTGACATCTCTGTCCTGCTGCAACTCTGCCCGCCTGACATCTCTCTCCTGCTGCGACTCTACCCGCCTGACATCTCTGTCCTGCTGCAACTCTGCCCACCCTCCATCTCTCCTGCTGCGACTCTACCCACCTGACATCTCTCTCCTGCTGCAACTCTGCCCGTCTGACATCTCTACTGCTGCAACTCTGCCCGCCTGCCATCTCTCCTGCTGCAACTCTGCCCGCCTGCCATCTCTCCTGCTGCAACTCTGCCCGCCTGCCTTCACTTTCCTGCTGCAGTTTTGCCCGCCCTTCATCTCTCCTGCTGTGACTCTGCCCGCACTCCATCTCTCCTGCTGCAACTCTGCCCGCCTGCCATCTCTCCTGCTGCAACTCTGCCCGCCTGACGTCTTTCCTGCTGCAACTCTGTCCGTCTTACATCTTTGTCCTGCTGTGACTCTGCCCACCCTCCATCTCTCATGCTGCAACTCTGCCCACCTGACAACTCTCTCTTGCTACAACTCTGCCCGCCTGCCATCTCTCGTGCTGCAACTCTGCCCGCCCGCCATCTCTCCTGCTGCAACTCTGCCTACCTGCCATCTCTTCTCTCCTGCTGCAACTCTGCCCGCCTGACATCTCTCTCCTGCTGCAACTCTGCCCGCCTGCCATCTCTCCTGCTGCAACTCTGCCCGTCTGACATCTCTGTCCTGCTGCAACTCTTCCCGCCTGACATCTCTGTCCTGCTGCAACTCTTCCCGCCTGACATCTCTCCTGCTGCAACTCGGCCCGCCTGACATCTTTCCTGCTGCAACTCTGCCCGTCTGACATCTCTGTCCTGCTGCAACTCTGCCCGCCCTCCATCTGTCCTGCTGCAACTCTGCCCACCCTCCATCTCTCCTGCTGCGACTCTACCCGCCTGACATCTCTCTCCTGCTGCAACTCTGCCCGTCTGACATCTCTACTGCTGCAACTCTGCCCGCCTGCCATCTCTCCTGCTGCAACTCTGCCCGCCTGCCATCTCTCCTGCTGCAACTCTGCCCGCCTGCCTTCACTTTCCTGCTGCAGTTTTGCCCACCCTTCATCTCTCCTGCTGTGACTCTGCCCGCACTCCATCTCTCCTGCTGCAACTCTGCCCGCCTGCCATCTCTCCTGCTGCAACTCTGCCCGCCTGACGTCTTTCCTGCTGCAACTCTGTCCGTCTTACATCTTTGTCCTGCTGTGACTCTGCCCACCCTCCATCTCTCATGCTGCAACTCTGCCCACCTGACAACTCTCTCTTGCTACAACTCTGCCCGCCTGCCATCTCTCCTGCTGCAACTCTGCCCGCCCGCCATCTCTCCTGCTGCAACTCTGCCTACCTGCCATCTCTTCTCTCCTGCTGCAACTCTGCCCGCCTGACATCTCTCTCCTGCTGCAACTCTGCCCTGCCTGCCATCTCTCCTGCTGCAACTCTGCCCGTCTGACATCTCTGTCCTGCTGCAACTCTTCCCGCCTGACATCTCTGTGCTGCTGCAACTCTTCCCGCCTGACATCTCTCCTGCTGCAACTCGGCCCGCCTGACATCTTTCCTGCTGCAACTCTGCCCGTCTGACATCTCTGTCCTGCTGCAACTCTGCCCGCCTGACATCTCTCCTGCTGCAACTCTGCCCGCCTGCCATCTCTCCTGCTGCAACTCTGCCCGCCTGACATCTCTCCTGCTGCAACTCTGCCCGCCTGCCATCTCTCCTGCTGCAACTCTGCCCGCCTGACATCTTTCCTGCTGCAACTCTGCCCGTCTGCCATCTCTCCTGCTGCAACTCTGCCCGCCTGACATCTCTGTCCTGCTGCAACTCTGCCCGCCTGACATCTCTGTCCTGCTGCAACTCTTCCCGCCTGACATCTCTGTGCTGCTGCAACTCTTCCCGCCTGACATCTCTCCTGCTGCAACTCGGCCCGCCTGACATCTTTCCTGCTGCAACTCTGCCCGTCTGACATCTCTGTCCTGCTGCAACTCTGCCCGCCTGACATCTCTCCTGCTGCAACTCTGCCCGCCTGCCATCTCTCCTGCTGCAACTCTGCCCGCCTGACATCTCTCCTGCTGCAACTCTGCCCGCCTGCCATCTCTCCTGCTGCAACTCTGCCCGCCTGACATCTTTCCTGCTGCAACTCTGCCCGTCTGCCATCTCTCCTGCTGCAACTCTGCCCGCCTGACATCTCTGTCCTGCTGCAACTCTGCCCGCCTGACATCTCTCTCCTGCTGCAACTCTGCCCGCCTGACATCTTTCCTGCTGCAACTCTGCCCGTCTGACATCTCTCCTGCTGCAAGTCTGCCCGTCTGACATCTCTGTCCTGCTGCAACTCTGCCCGCCTGACATCTCTCTCCTGCTGCAAGTCTGCCCGTCTGACATCTCTGTCCTGCTGCAACTCTGCCCGCCTGACATCTCTCTCCTGCTGCAACTCTGCCCGCCTGACATCTCTCCTGCTGCAAGTCTGCCCGTCTGACATCTCTGTCCTGCTGCAACTCTGCCCGCCTGACATCTCTCTCCTGCTGCAAGTCTGCCCGCCTGACATCTCTCTCCTGCTGCGATTTTACCCGCCTGACATCTCTGTCCTGCTGCAACTCTGCCCGCCTGACATCTCTCTCCTGCTGCGACTCTACCCACCTGACATCTCTGTCCTGCTGCAACTCTGCCCACCCTCCATCTCTCCTGCTGCAACTCTGCCCGCCTGACATCTCTTTTCTGCTGCAACTCTGCCCGCCTGCCATCTCTCCTGCTGCAACTCTGCCCGTCTGCCATCTCTCCTGCTGCAACTCTGCCTGCCTGCCATCTCTCCTGCTGCAACTCTGCCCGCCTGCCATCTCTCCTGCTGCAACTCTCCCCGTCCGCCATCTCTCCTGCTGCAACTCTGCCCGCCTGACATCTTTCCTGCTGCAACTCTCCCCGTCTGCCATCTCTCCAGCTGCAACTCTGCCCGCCTGACATCTCTCTCCTGCTGCAAGTCTGCCCGTCTGAAATCTCTGTCCTGCTGCAACTCTGCCCTCCTGCCATCTCTCCTGCTGCAACTCTGCCCGCCCGGCTTCTCTCCTGCTGCAGCTCTGCCTGTCTGCTCTCCATTGCCTGCATGCCCTCTCATGCCAGCTCCAGCACTCACATGTCTCCTCTCTCCACCTGCCTGCATCTTCAGCCCTTCCTGGCATGTCTGCTAATGCGTCCCACAGCCCTTCTCTTTTTTAACATCAGGGTGGTGGATACAGGTAGTTTAGTTTTGTTAGTAAAATGACAGCAGCACATCAGCGCTGCATCAAGATGACATAAAAAAAATACAATTTAACAAAGTAACAAAAGCCCTTTTTTACCCAAATCCCATCACTTTCTTTTTACAGCTTTTTCCTCAGGGAACTGAATGCTGGAAGAGGAATGAAAAAACGACCTCCTTCTGCCCTCTATGGAGATGTTGTGCCAGTATTCAAAACACATCCAAATCCATTAGAGATTCAAAGGTTAATCAGATGTTTGCAGAAGGCCTACAGAGAGAAAAAAATTGCTGCTGTCTTCTGGACATATGCCAGCCTGAATCCATAAAAGAAAAATCCAAAATCACTGTAATTAAAACAGCTTGAATAATCATCTGGAGAGTTTTAATGAGGTAAATAAAAAAAAAGAAAAAAGGAGGCTGAGGTCCTAAGACAAAGCATACAGACCACAGCTCCCCGATGATTTCTGCTGATGTTCATATGCTGCGTGCAGCTGGTGGCACGTTGCCTGTCTGGCATTTAGCTTTCTTGCCATCCAGTCCCTGGCTCTGCTCACCTTGTCTTTGGAGAAACTGAGCAGCTGTTTCTTCCCCATGATGAACTGGACTGCCACCACACTGGTCACGTGACCACTCAGGATGCCTACAGGCTTAGATGTGACACAGGGGTTCCACAGGCACACATGGGTATTGAGGCCTGCAGTGGCTGCAGGAGACATGACACATTACAGATAGACAGCTGGTGTAGTCTGTGTATATTTGGTGAAATTCATTTTCAGCACTTGCATGGATTTGCACAAAACCACTGTACCGATGATATTGAGGCCCGGGTGAAAGTCCAGGTCACAGATGGCCCTGCCATTAGTGTGGAACTGGGTGACCCTGAGAAACGAGGTGTCCTTCTCCCTCCAGGCCATCACCAGGTTAGTCCGTCCACTTGTGGTGCAAAACAAAAATGCCTCCAGAGAAGGCAGGAATCTCACTAAACAGGAAGAAGAGGTGGAGGAGGGGGGAGAACAGATATTATAGGAGTCTACAAAAATCAGGTCAAAAAATAGCTGTTTTTTTTATTCATTGTGAAATGAGCCCTGATTAAAATGCACACAGTAATCACCACCCTGTGCCAACATGAGTTCAAAAAGCATCACTGTTGCAAAGAGACACGTGCAGTCATCTGTGTGTATAGAATATCAAATGAAATTTATCAAATTAAAAAATCCCAGTAATTCAAGGATTTTAATAAGGATTTTTTTTACCCTTTTCAGCAGGTTGAACAAGTGACATTCTGATTGAATTTTAAGATACAGCTGCACACTGGCAAAGATAGAGTCCTACATTCACTCAGAATAGAAAACAGACTAAGATTTTTATGTTATGTATTGCTATAAGGTGTGTAGTACTGGGGTTGTGCTTATGCTGGATAACGGCCTGCAATGGCTGCATTTTTATACAAATGTAAAATATTGTGCAGTGGGTTTCATATTCAGTATTGTTAACACTGAATGCTTTTGAACTTGCACTTACCCATACACCAAAATCAATTCGAAAACCATTCAAAATGTAATGTTTGTAAAGTCTTTAAACAACTATTGGCTGACAATTTTCAGTTTTATTGTAGCATGCTTTATCTGGAACATTAAAAAACAAAAACTATAACCATATTGCCATCAGATAATTTTGTCTAAATACATAAAGTACATAATACTTAAGTACATAAAATATTTTTATGTTTTTAAAATGTTTTAAAGGTCCCCTATTATTAATTTTTGTCTTTTATAGAGGTCTTAAAAGGTCTTTTTCTGAAGTCTCTTTCCGAAATTCAGCCATGATGCAGAACTAAAGCCACTTTTAGATAGTCCCACAATAAGGTTTTTTCAGGGCGCACTGTTTCGGCATGTGTCGCATTAAATGAGTCTCTTAGTTTCTTATTGGAAGCCATGACGATTTTTTAGGAGGTGTGGGAAATTCTCTGGGCAGACAAAGCATGAGAAATGGGAGTTAATCTTTCCCCTTATGATGACATAATGGGACAAATTCCATATCCGACCATCTGAGCTGCCGCTCTCTGAATGTCGAAGCAGAATGGCCAAAGCACTCTTTATACATATCACCATTTCTAAAGACAGGCCAGGGGAATTCATATTAATGTTAAATAATCTCACAAAGTGAAGAGGGGAATTTTAAGATCCAGCACCCGATGTGGTGGAACGTGGTGGAACGGTGTGATACTTGAGTGTAGTAATGCATTCACATGAATTTAGAACTGTGATGACACCTGGTATTTTTCTACATGGTTAACACACAGAGCCAATCAGAGTATTCACCCATGCTATAAAGGTGTAGAATGAGAAAAGAAGGTGGTACTTGACCAACTAACCCAAAAAGGCATGTGGGTGTCCTAGCAAGTAAAGAAAGTAATCAGAAGGTTGATGGTCCGAATCCCGACCCACCAAGGTGTGACTGTCCCCACACACTGTTCCCCAGGCACCTGTCATGGCTGATCACCATGACAGGTGCCCACTGATCACCAAGGGTGATGGGTTAAAAGCAGAGGACACAATTCACTGTGTCCCCTTGTGCTTCACTTTCTCATAAGCTGTCATCATGTCGTGGACCAAATCAGGTCCTTTTAATCTCGAACTGACCTAGAAAAATCCAGCTACGAGGTCTGATGAATAAATAAATTAATAAATAAATTATAAGGGGCTGTTTGTGCGTCGCTGCATTTGTTCTGCCGCAAATATTAAAGAAAAATAAAGAAATAACAGATGCTGGAGACGCACACCTCTTGCTAAAAGTAGGTGTGTGTGTGTGTGTATGCGTCAGTGTGTGTGAAGTCTTCCGTTTCAGTGACCCAAGGGTGTTAGTGTCACTCGGATCAAGGACCCAAACTCCCCCTACTCACTCACAAAAACATGCAAACACTCACACACACACACACACACACACACACACAGACGTTCTGGCAGACACCAGTGTGTCTAATCCTAAACACCAAGCAATTCTCCAGGGTGAGAAACTTCAAAAGGAGGCCGCCTTCCGCCTGAGAGATAGCGCACCCTGCAAAATTTCAATTAACAAGTCCTTTTTATGTTCCGTTGTGTTTTGCTCTGTTCTCTCTTGATTGTTACTCTTGTTTATTTCAACTTCCATTCTCCTTGTCATCCCACCCCTCCTTTTCTTCTGGTGCGCCTGTGCTCCCACAGTCAACTCTCCCTCCTGGCAGCCCTTCCACAGAGCATGAAATCTCCCCCGCGCGTTCCGGTTCACTTGGGGTTGCTCGGATGTGGCCCACATCCTGTGCCGGTGCACGTGCCTGCGTCGTGCCAGCATTTTATCAGTGAGCCGGGACAATTTAGTAAAAGGTCATGAGTGGGTCACTCACGCTACGTTCTACTGTTTTTAAAAAGCCACAAACGAGTGCAGCAATCTTTTTAAGACCTTACTAAACCGACACACACGAGCGAAGCGCATACACAAGCCAGGCCGGCTCGTATTTTTATAAATGTTATCCATGCAAAGTAAATTTATTTACATTTATGAAATTTATCCAGAGCGCCTTACAATCTGCAGTCTCCCTTGGAGACACTCGGAGTTAAGGGTTTTTTTCAGGGTCACAATGGTAGTAAGTGGAGTTTGAACCTGTGACTCTGAACCACATCAGCATGTGCGTGGGAGCGTGTGTGCTAGTCAGGTGGTGACATCCAATTTAAATATCCGGCCTGTAACATCACCACTGAAACTCATAGGGACACAATGGTTGTAAGTGGAGTTTGAACCTGTGACTGTAGGGGCATCTGGTTCATAGGCGAGTCTATTACCGATGAGGCTGCGGAACGTCAACAGGGTAAAGACTCGCTCAGCATGTCTAGTTCAAATAATATTACAACAAATTAAAAAAGATGTCAGTTACATTTGTTTCAAACGAATGGGTTTGTAATGTCCATCTTGTACAGATTCAAGATTATTAACCGTATTTCCCAGCCTTTTTTATCTTTTATATTTATAATTTTTATCTTCGAAATGTAAAAATTTTGACTGGATATTTTGGTGAGTGAAAACGCCCACAACCAGGAGATGGGAATGTTCTCCCCGCTGAGCAACATTGTGGTCCTTTGATCTGAACAGGACACTGCAGCAGATGGATCACTTGCTACTAGTCAACTGGCCAGTTTGACTGCAGCACAATGGCTTGTGCTGCGAATAGGAGGAAGTTAATTGTCAAGCCCCAGCATGTCTGTGTCACCGTAGCGACAGTCCATCCCTGCGTGACTGTACCTGGAAGCTTCCAGAATCGTCCCTCGATGTGACAGCTTAAGTGAGCGCTGACACCGGCGGTCAGCTCAGACTTGTAAAGCCGGAGGAGAGGCAACAGTAGTCGCAGGGCATCCGTGAGCGTGACAGCGGGGACATCTCCGTGCACTCTGATGGAGGGTGTCCACATCAGCATGTGCGTGGGAGCGTGTGTGTTTGTCAGGTGGTGACATCCAATTTAAATATCCGTCCTGTAATGTCACCACTGAAACTCATAGGGAATGACGTCCAGAAAAAAGAAGGGCAATGCATTACCTTGACTGCCTTGAGTAAGCAGCTAATAAATCGACTCTCATTTGCATTTTAATTGATATCTGCGGTATAGCAGGCAGCCATATAGATATGGGAATTGGTCAGAGCTGCTGAAAAAACTGGTTTCAGCGAGTTCTCTGCAAACACAACCTAGAATCATGTGACACCAAACACAAAGGGACACCGATGTGTCCCTTACCGTTGCCACGTCACCTGCGATGTGTGGGCATGTGATTACTGACTGGCACATACAGTCTGTGGAAGCTGTGGGGACAATTGGGCTGAAGTGTGAAAGATTCTTTGGAATATCTATCACTGAAGATTTGAGATGATTTTATGAATATGATGATGAATCGGATGAGGGTTATAAAGGCAGATTTGTGGCAGATTTTACATTTTACCTTTGCGGACCCAGTCTTGGCCGTGGGCTTTGTGTGTCAGAATGGAGCAGCACCAGTGACGCCCTCGCACCAGCTCTGCCCACCGGATGACCACTGCTGTATCTTGCTCCACTGCCGAACTGGGCCTTTCAAACAGTGAGATCTGGGCAGACCGGAAACACAGCGCGCTTACCTGAGACCCAGTAAGCAGATGGGAAGAAAGCATGAAGATTAGCACGTCACTTATTTTTTATCTGTTTAAACTTTAACATAATGACCTTAAATCCATAAAATTATGAAAAATCTAAGAATGATTTTACAAGCAGATGCATTCAATGTAATG
Source organism: Denticeps clupeoides (assembly GCF_900700375.1). Lineage (NCBI taxonomy): Eukaryota > Metazoa > Chordata > Actinopteri > Clupeiformes > Denticipitidae > Denticeps > Denticeps clupeoides. Next base: position 8,404,198 of record NC_041725.1, read on the forward strand.
GACACACTGCAAAAAGGATGAAATCTTATAATTTAAAGAGGAACTGAGCAACTTTTTTTTTTTACAATTTTCACACTGACTGTTTAACTATGCCATTACTGAGTTGGTAAGGGAAGGCAATGAATTTGTCTTATGGATCAGCTTGTTGAAAGTCCACCAGACTACTCCCAGAGAATCAGTAGGGAATCAGGCTCACCGGACTAACAAGCCCTGATCTCCCCCATCTGAAGCTGATTCCATCTGCGTGACTGGGCCTCAGTATAACCAGGGCAGAGACAATCTCCAACACGCTGATCCCAGTGTCTCCCCTGTGTCTCCCTCTGCCTTGTTCGTGCTTTATGTTGTCTGTTTGAGTGTACCATACAGGAGCATTTGTGTGACCTGGACTGCTCGTCTGCAGGAGAGCTGGGAGGTTCTCATAACCGTGCACAAAAGTGTAGGACTTGTGAAGGAGCAATGTCAAACTGCACTGAGTTCTACACACAGCAGAACCAGAGGGGACCCATTTTCAGTGCAGCTCTTAACCCCATTGATTTCCCTGTACCAAAATAAACTGTGTTCCTTTTTCTCTACCCTCTGTGTCCATCGTTTCCATTCCCCACTCTGTTGTGACATCATTGAAAATATGAAAACAGCTTTTGTCCAATGTTTTTTACTTGAAGCTGACTGGAAAATGACCAGCAGTACAGAAAAGTACAGCAAGTACAGGTAATGACCAGAAGTACAGGTTCATGAATATTCTACATGGAAGCTCCCATTTTAAATTTCTGTATTTTTTTTTTAATCTATATTCCTTGTGTCTTGAGACCCATCAGGGGCATTCTGAGATTTCCCTTTTCACTCTGAAATCCACGAAATGTTCATTTTCTTAAGCCAGTCAGATGCTTACCCTCCCAACATCCCCAATGCTAAGGACAGCCTGGTCTGGATCTTCAGGGTTGCTCCAGTAGTCCAGGCAGACAGGTGTGTGGTTCAGACCCTGGACTTTGTACTGACAGTTAAACTCCTGCTTGGACAGCAGGTCGTAGAAGCACACCTCCTTGCTGCTGAAGGCCACTGCAATCTTGTACAGGACAGGAAGAAAGAAAAAGTCAAAAGGCTGGAATAGAAATCGTCGTTTGTGAAAAGTAGTCCCTCTGTCATCAGGGAATCCGAGATCTTTCAATATGGAACAGCCTTGGAGCTATATTTGCACACCTGAGTAGGCATTTGCATGTCTTTTCAGCATTGAGGAATGCAAACAAGAACAAAATACTCATGGCCAAATGTACAGTACACTAAAGATACACTTACATACTATCTCACTGTGAATCAATTTAAGATCAGTATAAGAAATGATATAAGGCATAGGACGGCCCAGTATAATAAGGTCACCGTCACCTGAACACAAACATAAAATAAAAGACAAGCAGTCCTTTTCATTCTTTTCTGACAAGTTATATGTAGTTATTCATCACCTCACAAGTTATATGTAGTTATACATTACCTAACAACAGAGGTTCAAACTGTTGGTTCCAGAACAGGACATATCAGGTGTCTTTTTAGCAGATTCTCATTCACTTTACATGCATAAAAAGTTGCCGGGCAGGTTTAGAAAAAGCAAAAAAAAAAGCTTCTGCGGCTATGATAAAGACAAGGGGTAGTTATTTTGATTAAACTTGTTCATAAACATTCACGTTCGTTAAATTGCACCCATATTATACGTTGCATTACAAGACCCCCATATTTATAATTTATGGCCTGAAATTTATGGCCTGTGAACAATTTACGTTGTAGCGTTTACAGGCAATAAGGCTGGTGTTCATCTGCATAGGCCTGCCTCTAAGCATAGCAAGGCGAGGTTCCACTCGCTGTTGAGATCGTGTATGACAGGCGCCCGGGGACCTGTGTGTGGGGACGGTGCTGTGCTCAGTGGCACCTCAGTGGCACCTTGGCGGATCGGGATTCCTTAACCGCTAGGCCACCACTGCCCCATGGTGACTTTAAGTCGATGCGTAAGTTATACAGAGTTGGCATAACACCGCCGAGTTTGGGTGACCTAGAGTTGTCTGGGTTTTTGAAGTGATTAAAAATTCATCACGTCATGGGCTTCCTACACGCTTATTCGTGCTTGTAATGCAACGACGTAAAACCCATCCCAACCCATTCGCACACGTGGAATCTTCGGTAACCGCTAATATACTCTGTGTCCCTGTGTCCCACAACAAAGAAAGCCTAGACACGAGTCTCAGGACCAGACAACACACTAAACTCAATGATGATAAGAACTTCTACCTTGTGTACATTGGGGAGAACCACCATTGCAGTCGCCCATAAGTCTTTGGGTCTGACGGAATCATTGGACAGACGAAGGCTCTTGACGAGGTCCAATTTATCAGACCAAATTCCCAGAATGGCGTCTTTGCTGAGGCTGAGGTAGCTCCCACTGCTGGGTAAGTGTGTAATCTGCTGGATGGGCTTCCTGTGTGGGACAGGCAGCATTCGGGGGGGTCTCCAGCGGGGCACGGCGGCCGCCCGGGCGTGTTCCTCCTTTTCGCTCAGCTCCAGCAGTAGGAAGGAAGCAAGGCGCGGCCAGTCTAGCCAACCCTCCCGCGAAACATCCACATTGTCAAACAGATGGCCGAACTCCTCCTGAGAGCCGCGGCCCACCATCGACCATGCCTTCTCCACAAACTCTGCCCTGCCCATCCTCACGGCTTCCTCCGTGTCCGCGGCAGTCTGTGGAAGAACACAAATGGTCAGATGGTGAGGTCCCTACTTCCAAAGTCAACTTTCAATGTGAAAGAAATGTGAGCAAGTTGACCAGATTTCCGGAGTTGTCTCCGATTTATGGAAACAGCCTGAGGCTGGACTCACAAGTTCCCAAAGGAAGTCTGAGAAGTGAAGATCTTCCATCTCGAAGACTTGCAAACAACTGTTGAGTAATTAAATTGTCCTCTCACCGCTTAGAGGCAAGAAATCAATTGTCTCGCAAAAAAAAGGCAGGCCCATTTATTTAAATGTCTATTACAATTCTTTGGTTGCTTTAAGCGAAAATCAATTTAACACTGAAAGCCAGCCATCTGATAACCGGGGTGCTTAAGAATGGCAAGCGAATGCTGAGACCAGCAAAGGATCTCCCCAGGTATCTACTTCTCAGAATTGCTCGATCTGCCAGAACTTAACTTGTAAACGACAGAGCAGAATGAAAAGAAAAAAAAAAGAAGAGGCAGATTAATGCTCTCGGTGAGGATCGCAAAGCAAAAATGAGTGGATGGGCGAAGGGGGAATAAAAATCAATAACCCCTCATGCCCTTGCTGGGGGTATTAACACACACAACACACTCCAGAGAGGATGCAGACTGGGACATCACTTGTGGCTATTATGGGCTGGAATGCTCTTCTAAAAAACCCAATCTTACCAGGAAGAGTTTCTGCAATTTCTGCAGGTCCTCCACTCTCAGTCGGCTCTCTAATAGCTCTGTTTCCATATTGGTTTCCATGGTTTCTGCTGCTGTCAGTCAGCCAGTCAGCAGGCCAGCCTGTAAATGAAATGATGATCGTTGGTGGGGCTTCTGTACCAGGAGCAGGACGTATGTCACCATGTAAAGTCGGTACCCACGTTGTTATGAGTTCTTTTCATGTGAATTGTGGACACCAGACTCATTTACAAAGTGACCTTAAGCTGCTCTGAAGCTGCTAATCAAGCGTATCTGCCCTCCAGTTTCGGTGCCGGATTAATTTGTTCAGATACGATCAGTTATGGACTCATTAATTCTTAAGTTTCAAGTATTTCTTCTGTGGTGAGGTGAGGTTGTTCTGTAGTGTAAGTGAAGGGCAACTTCATGGCAACGTGAACCAGTTCCACTCCAAGAACTGTGATGCCACGATTGCCCTGGTTGAGCCAGGTGCTGCCAGTTCACGAGTGCCTGGTCCCAATCACCCACAGGGCCTGCCTTTTCGGTGCGGGTGATTGGGACTCTTCATATAAAGTGAAGTGATTGTCATTGTGATACACTACAGCACAGCAAACGGTTGCACAACGAAATGTGTCCTCTGCATTTAACAGTCCTCACCCGAGGAACAGTGTGTGGGAACTGTGCTTCGCTCGGTGGCACCTTGTCGGATCGAGATTCGCACCTCATATGCTTTGTTTGCCCCAGTTCCCTGTCATTGATGAAGTGGATATATTGTTTTGCTCTGTGTTGTGCCAGCTCGTTTTTTTCAATGTTTTCCATGTTAATAAAATGTACTTTATTCAAAAATGGCGAACATGTGTAAGGTTCCTGGCAAGACCAGGTCTGTCACAGCAGGGGAGACCATGAGGGCAGGTCAAGACAGAAAAAACACATTCTGATTGGTCGGTGACAACTTCCTGTGGCCCAAAAGTATAAGGTATTGTTCACTTGTAGTCGGGGACTGGCATTTTCTTTTCTATCGCAAGCTGAGGGATATTTTCCCATCAGTAACTGAGTCTTTCCCATTTTATCTATTTTTCTCATGGCTTCTCTCTCTTTCTCTCTCCCTTTACATTCTCCCTTACATTCTCCCCAGTTTTTACACAGGGTTTACAGAGAGGCATCTGTACAATGTTCCAGTTGAATTCAGTTTTCGTATATAAAATACTGCATATACATAAAAGGCTACATCACATTATAGTATTATGGCTTAAGATCTGGGTCTGAATTATCATTGGAGTGAACTCACCTTTAGCTGACTCTGTACACCTAAAATGCTTTTCCCTTTTTTAAATCTTTTCCCAGCCATGTGAACAAATCAGTACGATTAGGGACAAAGTGTGTCTTTTGGGGGTATGAAAAAAAAACCTGTAATTATTATGGCTGGAAGACATTAAAATGTATTAGACCTAAAATTCACTTTTTCTAGTACCTATTGCACCTATAAAAAAAAAGTAATTATGCTAGTTGTGTATCATTGTACATTATATTAAATTATTAAATTGCATATTACCATGGTAACACACAGTTTAAGTGGATAAAAATGAGCCACCTTATTTACTTAGGACAGAAAATAATACCTTATCCCTTGATATATATTACATTCTACCTACCACCATTAAAGCAGTTTGGCAATTTCAAAGTCCCAAGCAAGAGTTTTATAACAAAATGCTTTGCTAGGCATAATAACACAAATTAATTTTGTTCTTTAATTGCTGCAGAATGAGCCACTTAGACAATTAGACCTTACCCATCAGACAGTGGCTTCTGGTTTACATCTGTCTGCTGAGTCCACTTCATGGAATTTTAGCTTAATGTCGCTTCGTCCTTTTCCCGGAATAAGTACAAATAGAGACAGACCTTCAAACACTCGAAATGATGTGTCCCATTTCACGGCGTTCACAGAGAATGAAGAGTGAACGAGAGCGAGCGAGTGTGACGCACGGAGGCAGGAAAGTTTAAGGCGAAGCTGTTAAGAGTGGAGGAGGCCACACAGAAAACCACATTGTGTTTTTATTAGGCCCCCAAGCCCCGGGGTATGTCTCCAGGCAACCGGAGACCAAGAGACGGTTGTGTTTGTCTGGACGGGCTGTTGCTCTGTTCACTGCTTGGATTGGAAAGGAGCTTATCTTAGCCCTAAGCGCTAAAATGTGTTTTTAGTCTCTTACCCCTTGCAGCATGCACGCACACACACACACACACACACACACACAATCCAGAATGGGTTTTTAATAAGAATTTTTCAGAAAATACCACATATAAACAGTGAATCTCTTTAGTCTTCTATCGCTCATCAAGAAGTGCTGTTCATCAGATGTACGTCTGTCCCATTCTCGTGAACAATTAAGGCTCATCAAAGATGATCTTATTACATTTTTATGTCATCACCTACCACATTTCTTGTGGTACAAGCAATTAATTAGAATCCTTGACTAATTCGTTAGAATTTTGTGTTTTTTTGTTAAAGACTATGCACCAGAAACACACCAAAATTGAAATAATTAGATTTTTGCAGGAAATGTACCTGAATCTGCTTTCCAGAGGTTCTAATTATAGATTATTTTTTAATCCTAATTATAATTTGTGAATTTCTGATGACCAATTCTCAGTAGTGACACTGACATGGCCCCTGATGGAAGCAGTCAGCACATCTTGCCAGAAGAGGTCCTCGAATCAATGCAAATAAACAGAATATGACGAAAGTCATCCCTAATCTGCCGCACGTCTGTACATGGCACTTGCACCTAATAAATTGGCCTCTGTGTGTCTGTTGGTCCAGAGTGAAATTTTCTTAATTGCTTGCTGACTAAACCATTTCCAGAGTAGTCGGCGTGATAGTGAAATGACTATGGCTGATTTCTTCATATCGCTCAATAACCCTGAATAAATGCACATTAGCTGATTGGAACTGTTGTCAATGGAGACGGAATATGAAAATGAGATCTCAGCGTTTTAAGTACTAACTCATTATAAATTAAGACTTTATTAAACGTAATAAAATTAGCTGCGGGAAATGGAGCTGCTGGAAGAGGAGCGGCATCTAATCCTAAGGCTGTGTACTTGTCTGTGAGGAGAAAAAGAATATGATTCATACACAAATAAAAAGAAACTCGTGTTCATTTTTCTTACATCTGCAGCCCGGTTTATTTCAGACATCCTTTCAACCATTTATTGATTAAATACACACAACCCTCTCATTCTTTCAGACTGGGGTGAGGATTTACAACAACAAAAAAAACGATTATTTACAGTGTTTTCAAGGAATGTGACGCAGTGATGTCTCTTGTAAGGCTTCATGATGTCTGCGCCATCTTCAGTATTGTCCGGGAGAGAAGCCAGACTGAAGCGTGGAGGTTTGTCAGTGTCGTATGTGGCACATTTTGTGTTTTTCCAATAAGGAATCTCAGTCCGCACTCACTCATAGTGAGCCCACAGAGTGATGTTGCTTTGCCCCTGAAAAATGCTCATGATGTCTGTATCTTGGCAACAGCTCAGGAGTGTGCACCCATCTGCCAATGTACAGTCACTTTTGGCCAGTGACAGAAATTGGCCATTGCTAATTTGTTCACATAAGAAATTATGGTGAAGCTGACCATGGATGTTGCGGTCATTTATGAGGTCATTTATTTGGGAAGAATGAACAGAAAGATAAAAAAGTGTACCCCAATTTTGATGGATCTCCCAACAAAGCTAGACTTTTAAATTGCATTGTTCATACAAAGATGGAGGGAGGGGCTAAAATGCTAAAAGATCCTATGCAACAATTCTAAAGGTCTGGAGTATCAAATTGGTTTGGTGGATGAGCCTGTTGGCACTGACAAACACATTTTCTGCCCTGAAAAGATGAAACAAGATACAAAAAAAGAGAATTAGGATTTAAAGAACCAAAGGGATAGAGGACATTACAGCCATAAACCAAGCTAGTTGGTCACGTCTTTTTTTTTTATATAAAAACCTGCTATTTCATACTGATCATGTAATAAAATAAATTATGAATGTGTTTTAAAGCATATCACACATTTATTTTCTATTGCTGTGTCAAACCCTGACTTTGATCATGAATATTTAAGATAGAAAATTTAGATGAACTATTGGCAATTTTTGTTTTTTAAAACATTAACTGAAATCTGTGTGAAAGTTACAGAGAGACCTTATAATGGGACCTGGGGAAGGGAGACTTACTTTCCATCCTTAAAGTAGGTTTTTAGTGTGTCGCTGAAGCTTTTGGAGTACTTCACAAACTCTTTCTTTTGATGTTCAAGAGCCTGGAAAATACAGAGCCAGTTTGTTGCTTCTTAATTGAGCTTTTTAAGTTAGGAAATGTTATCAACTTGACAGATCTGGTAGGTAAATTAATTAGGCAATTCAGTGTGTGGCTATATATTTATTCACTCACCCTTCGATTCTGATACTGGTACTTCTTAAACACGATGTTGACTGTGTCCAGCAATTCCTTTATGGCGCTAGCAATGTCTCTGTGGAATCCAATTAACAGTGGTCAGGCAGGCACACACACACACACACACCTTACCCTAGAGCGCTCTCCTCAGTTCATTTGCAATTCCACAAACTTCAGTGAAATTCAGTTTTGTAATTCCAACTTTGCCCAGATTAGTTTTCCTGCATTAGCTATTAAGTATTAAAAAGGGGACATAAGAACTAAACCTGAGCTGTGAAAACCCACGAGCAGAATGCTGTGTGTTTGTTTGCATGTGTGAGAAGGTTGAGGTCACACTGAACAAACTGAGCGCTGAGCATTTCACACCAGCCATACCACATTATTTAAACAAACAATTTCATGCCACTAAAGAGCCAAGACAAGTTATCTTGCTTATCAGTTTGTCAGCTCACCTAAATGAAAATAAGTTGCCTATATTTTTTAATAAAGGAACGCCTGTTTATCGCTGGACAGCTGGATAGATGAGAAGCCAACAGTGGCAAGAAATGAGAGGCGCAAAGCGAGAAATTGCAATGAAAAGCATGACATGAAAGTATAAAACAACCTAACAACAGCAGCTCATGCTCTGTAATGTATACAAGGTGTGTAATCGTAACGTGGTGAAAACATTATGTTGTGTGGCATTTTAAAGTGGTTTGAGCATAGTAAATGGTGAACGTTTCCACATGCTGACTGTAAGAAGTTGACTTGCAGCATTTGTGTAGATGCCTGATGGGAAGTGCACTTGGGACAGAGAGTGTGCTTGTGATTGCTCACTTGATGGTCTGCAGGAAGCGTACTCTATCTTTGATCTCGTCCGGGATTTTGCTCAGGATGTGTTTCAGGGCACGTGCTCGCTCGTGCAGATCCTGGAACTCTGGCTCCGGCCTGTCAATCGTGTACTCTGTAGGACACACCCACATTAACAAACACTGTTACAAAATATTCCTTTAAAATAAACCAAGCAAAAAATAATTAAACACACCCCAAATGAATAAAAAAGCCACACACTTTAGTCTTTAACAATGATGATGACCTCACAGTCACAGGTTCAAATCTCACTTCCTAACACTGTGTCACTTAACCTTAAGGTGCACTAGGGTGACAATCCCTGTAACTTTAGCTATGATAAATACCATGACAATTTATTTAAAAAAAAATAGGTATGTTACTGGCAGGTTACTATGGTTACATTGATTAGTTAATCATAGAAGTGCTTGAATTTAGAACAGTGTTTAAATGTGACAGGTACTACCTCTGAATTACACAGCCAATAAGAATGAGACAGTGGTATTATATTAAATTATATCTAATATATCATTTAAAATATATCTCTATGATGGATGCTGTGCAAGTGGCAGGATTCATTACAGCCTTTAAAACATATATACACAATACCCACATGAACACAGCACCCCCCCTGGAGCAAACCTGGCAGTAACAGTGAATGGGCAGTGATGGCATTTCAGCAGTGTCTAAATGTGCATCATGCTGTTAACGTTAATCCTGTGACACTATTCATGTGTACTTTTATTCCGTAGCATTCTTACGTAAGCATCCACTGCACATTAGCGTAAGATGAATGGCAATTTGTTATTTCTGATATCACACAATTTGTCTGATTTTCTTGTTTTAAGGCCAGTACTATAAGCAAACTGGATTGTGTTACGACATTTCAAAAAAACCAAAGAGCTCCACAAACACCATGCATTACTCAATCTTAAATTATCTCACTTACACATCCCTGCACAAACACTTTTGCAGAATCACCCAATAAACACTCACTCACTCTCCCTATCAGTCACCAATCTGCCTCTAAACCCATCATACACACCGATGTTGGTGGGAAGGGAAGGATTACAGTCAAAAAAAGAGAGAAAAGATGGGATTAGAGAGCGAGCAGGGCAGCCCTGGATTAATGTTGGAGGTAAATTTAGAATTCAAATAGCAGGCACAGCTCCCATTCTCGGTGTGTGTCTCAGAATTCATTAGAAGCATAAATCTGAAGCAAGAAAAAAGGGGGAAAGGAGGAAAAAGTGCATGCGGAGGAGAGAAAATTAAATTATGTGGCGAGTGAAAAAAAAAAAAACAGCAAGTGCATTTGAACTGTCATCTGTGGTAAAACGGCACCATCTAGGTGCGGGACAGCGTACTGCGGGATTTTGGGGCGGTGGGTCACAGCGGGCAGTGTGAAGTGAAGGTGCTCTTCTCACAGCCCACCAGCCTACAAACAAGCCCTCCGGTGCGGTCGATTAGCACACAGACAGAGCCGGGGACGAGGCACAAACGTCGGATGCCTGGGGTGCAGCAACGCACAAAATCAAGCATACCCGGAGGGATGGTGGGTGGGCTGCAGCGATAAGGGAGCTCTTCCGACAGCACCACACACACACACACACACACACGGACACACACCTTCCACATCGTCTGCAGCCATGCGGAGTAAGGACTCGGTGAAGTTCACCTCCACGTTCTGTTTCTCCAAGATTTTGAGGATGACGTCTTGTGTGAGGCCCGGGTTCTCTTTTTCAGCCTGAGAAGGGCGAAGTTGGAGACTGATTAACGCAACACGCACACGCAAACCAAATTCTTATGCATACATGCATGCACACGGACAAAGCGACAGACATCCACACCCAGAGATAAAACTGAATGACAGGCAGGACAGATAGTCAGACAAACAAAGGTGCACAGAGAGGGAGACAGAATGACAGGGAACCAGATAAGTTTGCATCCATTAAAAGACAAAGAGACATTGTGCTGGAAGGTCTGAGCAATTCATGAAAATATTCACTGCATTATTACAATAACACCAGAATGTAATGAGCGGAAGGTAAATAAATAAATAAATCAAAACTAGGCTCCCATTATTCGAACAGACAGCGTAAGCACGGTGGAACATTTTGTCCTGTTTGTGCTGATTGTTCTGCCACGTTCTGTTCCAGCTCCCCTCGCATCACCTCCCGTTATCCAAGACACAGATCTAAAGTCTATGAATGATTAGTATTCTCCGCAGCAACATCTTTGCTCCTGCAGCGCCTCCGCTGCCTCTATCCAGCATTTGTGCTGCTCAAGCTCTGTGACACAGCAGGTCAGAAAAGGTCACGCCCAGGCTCATTTTGAACGAGAACGTAAACAAAAACAGTAATTAAAAAACCTGGCACTGTGTCAAAGCCGTCAAAACAGTCAACAATGCGAGGATCCGACTTTGAGTCCAGGCAGTTGTTTTTATCCATAATTAAATTATAGCGTTTTTAATGACATCAGATAACTGCTGCAGGACTAGAGCCTTGGTTCTCAAACTGTGGTACTCCTGCTCCATCAAGTGGTGGACCAGGAGACTCTGAGATTTATTGTTATTGTTATTCTCTTACTCATTAGACGAGAAACCTAGAAGTCTACTGCTTTCACCCAGTCATATATGTCTGTGAAATTACACACACACATTGGTTTTTCAATTGCTGCAGTCCATAAATTGTGAAAATGATACATAATACAGCCACTCCTCCACATGGTATTTATTAAGCTTAAAGGCACTTTATTAATTTACATTAAATCATTCCCTGTCTATCTTTTTGGATTTTTTTTGTCACATATTGTCAAAAGCACAGGAAGTGATAGAGCAGCTGTATTTTGGGGTTGTTCTGGTTCCATGTTCTGGGTTTCATCCTGTGTGCACCTGTAGTCATGTTAATAAATGAATCCTCATTGTGTCTAGTCCTACTAGTTGTGGCCTAGTGGGCAAGGAAACGGATCGGAAGGTTGCCGGTTCAAATCCTGAACTGCCAAGGTGCCACTGAAGTCCCACTGAGCAAAAGTACCCACATACTGCTCTCCGCTCACCAACAGAAATGGGTTCAAATCAGAGAGGACACATTTCGTTGTGTGCACCCCGTGCTGTGCTGCAGTGTTTCACATTCACAATCCCTTCACTTTCACTCCTTTTACCATGATCCGTGAATGTGTCCTTTCTTCCCTGCCCTGACGAACAACTTGCAAAAGATGTTAAAATTAGATGAATGATGACTGATGAGCATAACAACCGCCCAAGACAGGCTTGTTCTTATCATAGGTATGTCCTAACATAACATAACAGAACGAGAGGTGTCTGTTATTTAGGAGGGAATTCATCTGTAAGCAGACCAACTTCAATCTTACCTTAATAAACGCTGCTCTCAGAGTCTGTGCTGCTGACAGGTCGACTCTCTCCAGCTATGAAGAGAGAGAAAACGGAGAAGAAACAAGATTAGACATGAAAAAAATGTAATAAACACAAATTACAGATCACAAACAGTGCACAAAGTGCCAATTGTCAGAATCGTTAACTGAGATAATTATTTGTATTCTTAATTATTTCCAGGAAAAATACCAATTAAATAAAAAACCAAACCAATTCAGTGTGAAAATCTACGATCAGGGCAACTGTCTAGTCCAAGCACACATTGGGGTCTATAAGGTGTCCGTTAAGTACCATCCACAGGATCCCCGGCTTGCTCGATTACTCACCACATGGGGGGAATATTCCACAGAGAGAGAGAGAGAGAGAGATGGTGATGGGGGATAGACAAGAGTGAAAAGGGAAGAACACCACAAGGGAGAGAGGAATAGATGAGTCTACCTCACGGGAGCATTTTCAGAGGCTGTGGACGACAGGACGCTAAATAAAAACACGGACTCACAAACTCTCCGGTGGGAGCGGCTTTTCCCTCTAATTAGCCGAGCGCATCATTAATTATCACCAGGCCAAATGTGTGCGTGTAAGAGGAAGAGAGAGAGAGTCTATATTCATGTTTCAGCTACAAATATGTGTGCAAATATATGGGGACTGTGCGGGTATATTTGTATGTGTGTGTGAACAGTTCCACATCTAGATACATGAGGTTGGCCCGTACTTTATTTGCTTGGTAAAGCTCTGGGTAGATTAATTATCCCACAGAATCTACCACACCCCAGTGCATACACCCACGTTTCACAATCCTCGACATAAACCTATTGTATCTTCAAACTTTATGAGAAACACGCAGATGACAAACAGATCTTGCCAATCCACATTTAGGTCGCTATGAAATCCATATTATTTTTGCCTAAATTCCATGTTTTCCTTCATAAACATATGAGTATGGATTGGGTGGGGAAAAAATAACCTGCCATATGACAAATCACATTTAATCACCGTTTAACAAATTGCTTGAGTATTTACTATTTGCTTTTGTAAACCATTTACATGTAAATAATACCAATTTCACAATATTACACATTCGTCATGATAATAAAATCACACTTTGAGTCAGCTGATTTATTTGCATGACCAAGAGTTTACTGTCATGAGCAGCTCACGCTAGTTTGCTTCTTTTCTCTGTTTCTGAGAACAGTTATTGACTGCAAGTGCTCGTCACATATGTGTATGTGTGTGTGCTCTGCTTCCACTATGATGCACTAGGTGACACTGCTACTAACTAGGTGAACTGCCACCTGACAGGAGTACATTACAGAATCTGCGAATCGTCCCAAGAATTAACTGAGCTCCACGTCATAAAGAGTGTATGCGAATGTAAACACACACTGCAGTGCTGGCAGATCTTCAGAATGGTGATAAACGGCCTTTAAGATGTGAAGTCATCAGCGTACGCCACTAAAGCAACTGGGAGGGTTTAGCTGGCAACAACACCCACGTTCTGCCTGTGATGAGTTCTACTACAGGGACTGGCTCGCTACATCGCATGGGATGTTCTTCATGTTCTTCTGGGGCACAGTTACTGTAAATGTCATAAAAGGGTGTAAAGCGTGCTGTCAATTCCCAACATGAATTACGGAAACCATTAAGGACTGCAGTAGACTTTAAAAGGAAACCACTTGACATTCCAGGAATCCATCCTGACATTTTCCGGTACACTGGACCGGGACTTCATGTTGCCCTGTGTTGTCTCTGATTGCCGTCAGATGTTACTATCAGGTCATTGTCATTTATGTCTTGTTCCCATGCATAATGTGTTCTTATGTTTTTGCACCGTTTATGTTGAGTCGTTCTTGCCGGCGCTGGCTCGGTCCTGACAGCCTGGTTCATGACAGGTTCATCGGAATGACTTTGAATGATTGACAGGATGTCACAACAGGGCACAAACACAGAAGCCCCATATTAGACATTAGTTTCCTTCTGGCATCCTAAGATGCACTAAGATGGCCAGGCAGGTTGTGGGATTGAATCCCAAACCGCCAAGGTGCCACTGAGCAAAGCACAGCCCCCACACACTGCTCCCCGGGCGCCTGTCAAGGCTGTCCACTGCTCACCAAGGGTGATGGTTAAAAGCAGAGGACATGTTTCGTTGTGTCACCGTGTGCTGTGCTGCAGTGTATCTCAATGACAATCACTTCACTTTAATAAGTGTAATAAAACTTCAAATATTGGTCTCCAAAAGTAGCCTGATGGGGCATCTTGTTAAATATAAAATGGCTGGTTAGAGCAACCAGGATTCACCAAAATCCACATCTTATTATTGTTGATCTCTGGTAACTTTTGGCTGCTGCTAAATGTATATTTAGATAAAAAAAAATAGCATTCACTCTCACTCACTCACTATACACTACCAACTAATCCATATCAGATCACTGAATTAAGTTTTATGGTATTTATTAAGTTTTGTGGGCTCACAGTGAAGAAGGTAAACGTGTCTGGCAGCATTTAAATGTCACAATTTCTGTAAATCAAAGACCTCCAACGTCATCTTATCTAATGTAGGTCTTTTACGGAGTTTAGCCTAACCGTACCTCACTAAAGACGGGGTACATTACAGCATAGAGAGTCATGGAAACCAAGGCGTTTGAATCGGCTTCATTCTTCAGCTCTTCCATTGTCATCCTTGTTGCAGCAATGGAATTGGAAGGAGCAGCGGCGGAGGCCGGAGGAAGGCGGCTGCCTTTATGGAAGGAACCAGACGATCGCTGTGGAGATAAGAGCAGAGACCTGGGCATGAGCTGGTGCACAATTACCCTTCATATCATTCACAGGAGATCCAGATTAATGGACCGGGAAATTACTGTAAATGTGTCCATAAAAATGACTACATCTCTACTACAACGATACCAGACACAGGCTTTTCTTGATTATATATATGAATATATAATTATATACACAAAGAATTACCCCAATAAGGAAAATTACAGATATTCTCTCTCTATGTTGAATACTTTTAATAACAATATCCATAAATATACACTTATCAGCTACAAAACATAACACAAATAGCTGAACAGCCAAATCACATGGCAGGAACACAATGCATTTAGGCATCCAGACACGGTGGCATGGTTGTTGGTGCCGGAAAGGCTGGTATTTCAGAAACTGTTGGTATTCTGGGATTTTTGCACATAAACATGAGTGTCCGAAAAGAGAAAATCTGCAGTGAGTGGCAGTTGGACTATAACGATGATTGGTGGTGTTGAAATATGCCTTATGCCTTTTTGCTACGCTTTGTATCTGCGTTCGATTGTCGCTTCACTGGCAGTCGCACATCGCTGTTTGTCGGGATTTCATCAAACATTTATGGCAAGAAAATAACGCAAGATGCAACATTATTTGACGTTATCCGAATGTGCAGCTGACCAAGCGCCCATGTGGACCCGTTGATTTGCTCCAATTATCAGAAAAACATCCACCCTCAAGAATGCCACGAACATTCCTGGTTCAGACATCCATGTGAACGAATAATGTGAAGAGATGTAAAAAAATTTGACAGGATGCATCGTGATGTATCAATAATCAATGCATTTACATTTACATTTACAGCATGCATCGGTAATCAAATCAAACGTTAGATTAGTGAAGGTTCACATCTTTAATGACAATATCACAATACTGCTGACTCTGAAAAAATCCATCCAAGTTCATTGTAAGACTGCCATTTTACAAAATTCAGATTGCGTCTTTGTTTTTCTGCTATGAAAGCAGGAGTTTCTCAGATCACAGTTAACTGCAATACATTGATACTGGATACCAGGGTATCAATAATCTCTCACCAGTGGAAACATCACAATATATATTGCTGTATCAATTTTTGCCCCATCTCCAACGGTCACAGATATTTAACAATAAGGTTGGAAGCAGGAGTGCACAGTCTGAATGTGACGACTTTTGGTATAATTAATAAAAAAAAATTATAATTAAGCCAACATGTTACTGTGCAACAGTAATTTTGTTTTTAATATGAGTTGTGGATACCCGATATGTGACATCTGTGTGTGAAGAATTCACAGAGGGTTGTTGTATTTGTGTTAATTGGTGTTTCCGTAATGACTCTAATCACAGCTGATAAAAAGGCACAAGCTTTTAGCAATTTTGCAGAATGTGTCCCACTCCCTCACTGAATCAAGGGGCCTTTCAAAGTTCGGGTTTCACCTGTATGAACCAAAACAGTGGCAGTGATTCAGAATAAAAAGACACAAAGTGGCGCTGCGGCAGCGAATCACACTGGCTCACCTGGCCTTCTGACTCCCGACGGCCCAAACTCTGAGCCCATCTTATCTCGGTGACATTCAGCCACGTCACAGCTACGTCACCAAAGACAGTGCGGGCCATTGCTGTGCTCCGCGGCTGGAATTACAGGCCAGCGGCTGCTGTGAAAGTGTGTCCTTGTGCAACTTGGCATGACTCACCTTTCTCACAACAGAAGGAAGTGGGCACAACTTAATTCCCACCCACTGTATGGCTGAAAGGTCCTATGGCATGGCCCAAAGTGCAGTGCTCTTATTCCTGTCATTAATCCCTGTGTCAGTGCCATGACGGATCCTGATTAGAACCAGTCCCGCGTGTTAACGTCATTGATTGCATAGACGAAAGAAACGAGTTGGATCCAAAACAAAGATGGCGGTGTAGGCAAGTAGCAGCAACGTAAGTGAGTTTCAACAGTCCAAGAACAGCAATTATTCTGTAATTTGTACGTTATACTTAATATTGGAGAAGGATATAAGAGGACACCTTAGTGCGCGGTGAGAGTGGGGGTACCTCCGTATTGCGAGTGGGCGGAGTGTAGGATGCCAATGACGTGAAGAATGTTGAAGAAGCTCCAAAACCCAGGACACTGTAAAATCCCAGCTGATGCTTCAGGCTACTTTTGGTACAATATATATCATCTCTATGACTATATATCCTCAACATCCTGAAATATTAGCAAGTGTATTAGTAGTGTTTGTGAAAAACGGATGTGTTCAACATGATTTTTAAATTATGTTGTTTCAAGAAGGACACGTGGTGAGCCCCTGGCTTCTATTGCTGCTGATTATTTTAATAAAAGCAATAAAACACTATTTAAGCCCTCAAGTTTACGTTGGTTATTGTTTTCTTTCAATTGCTCTAAGAAAGTATTCTGGTGACTTTTTTTTTTTATTGAATGCAATTCTGACATTATTTTGCACTTATTACACTCTTTGTAATTTTGTGTTTAAGAGCAATAAACATGTATTGGAATGTTAAGAAATGTTTCTCATTCTAATATCTAAATTAGAATGTATAAATAGCTATTTTAGTCAATTACATGGAAATCATTAATCATTTGAGACAGCCCTAATCTTGATGAGCTCAAAAGGCAAGTGGACTGTAATGAAATAATCTGTTTAATAAATAGTAATTTATTAAATTACTATTTTACTACAAATTGAAATTCCTGGTTTCTTTCTACTATGACATAACAACATAAGGACCCATTTAGATGTTATTTTAGGCAGTTAAAGCACACTTTACCACGCTGTTAAAATTAAAAGCTTTATGGCCACTTGTTAGACCTTCTTTTTACACCCCTTGCACCCAGCACTCCTTTAAATAGCAGCATTGCTAACAGGAGGTCGCTCCAGCTCTTCCTATAACAACTTAGTAAATATAGAAAAAAAAAAGTTGTTTACAGGCTAATAAACAAGTAATATAGGTTATAGGACCAGCTGATGTGCACATATAATAAAAACAATGGCCTCTGGAATTGCATAAAAATAATGCAAATGATTCTTAATTTTTCTAGTACAAAGGCACATCATCATAAAAAGTGGCAACAATAAAAATATGCCAACTGATCATCCCAAATTGTCAGTATATTTGGAGCAGAACCCAAAATAAAAACTAAAATAATAAAAAAAAAAATTAAAAAGTGCATGTATTTGGTCAAAAGCATGCAAAAAATAAAAAAAACATGTAAAATTAATTATTGCTGAAAATGTGTGACTATGTAGTACTGCATCGAAGAATGTAAAACTTTATACCTACAAATATAATGTGGATGAATATCAGTGGTTCTTCTGCACCCTTGTTTGTTATTACGCTGGCTATTACTATTAGACAGTACAAATTAGCTAGCTACCTACAGAACAGTTTCAAATTTACATCTTAAAAATGGTCCCATTCTTCTGGATCGGCCAGCATGACACCTAACAGTTTTTTTTATTTTTATGGGATTTTATAGTATGGATTAGGGGTGCGTATTGGCCAAAAAAATCTCACATGATACATTGGTTACGATACGATTATATCATGATATATTGTAATATTGAAAGTGAAGTGAATGTGAAATAATTGTCATTGTGAAACACAGCACACGATGGCACAACGAAATGTGCCCTCTGCTTTTAACCATCACCCTTAGTGAGTAGTGGGCAGCCATGACAGGCACCCGGGGAGCACTGTGTGGGGACGGTGTTTTGCTCAGTGGCACCACAGTGGCACACTGGTGGTTTACGGGTTTGTTTTCTTACCCACTAGGCCACCACTGCCCCCAAAATACTGTATATATTGCGATATTCTACAGTTCACTGAAAATTTCAAAATAAAGCTGATAAACAAGATGCTGTAATCGGTCCGTCATGTCTTGCGATTTCACTCTGCCTGAAATGCAAAGCAGTAATTCAAAGTAGCGCCATCTACAGGAGTAGTCGCATGCTGATTCTCACCAGTGCTGCTAAAGAAAACGCTCAACCCGGTGGACTAAATTTGTATACAAAAATATCAATATTTGATGTCCCTGTATCGATACAATATTACCATGTAAAATATTGCGATATATTGCGCTATCGATTTTTTAACAGCTCTAGAGCCTATATTTTCCAGTAGAGTGATCCGGTAGGCCTGGTTTCAGCATCTTCTTCCTACACTTCATTTTTATCATTTAGTGATGGTTAATAACAGACTTCTTAATGACTTGATGAACTCATGTTGCATGGTGATGAAGCAATAATACAGGACGAGATACCAATGTCGAAGTGTATTACACCTTTGGGTGTTATAAAGTTCATCTTTTGGGATAAAGTTCATCTGTTTTTACTGTCCATGTAAAAAAACATAACGCCTGCGTCGATACGTCACATCCGGGCGTGTTGTTGAGACCTTAATAACGACGACGCATGTGTTCAGCACCCAGATGCCTGAACAGTGCCCAGCTCCTCGCTCACGTTTTCTGTAAACATGCGCCACTTTTTATTTTATTGACGGAAAGGCAGTCTGGTCTCATGCGGGAAAGTAATAATGAACAGAGGTCCGCACAAGCTGCCCCCACGCGTGTGTCGTGGAGACCAGACGGGACAGGAGCTTTCACTGGATAGTGGGTGCCAGTCCTGACACACGAGCAGCCGGTCACTTTGCGGTCTAGGTCCCTAATATTAATAACCCGGCTAGAACAAGCTTACGGGATCCTGGATCGCTGCCTGGGTGGCTAACATTAGCCGCTCAGTCGCTCGGCCAGCTAGCCCGGAGATCAAGCAAGTTTTGCTACAGAAGCTAACATCCCGACTCGGCCAAAAAAAAAAATAACGAAATGAAAAAATCTGAACAATAATAGAGAAGAATGTATGCTAGTTATAAGGCAGCAGACAGCGGGGCACTGGTGACACCGTGCTAATCAATAACAACATAAAAGCCAGCGAGCTAAACTCTAGTAAAGTTGTGCTAACTTATTCACGAAAAAGTATCAGAAATAGGAAGAAACATAAACAGATTTTTAAAAAATGGTTTCAAAAACGTACTAACTTCTGCTCATACCTGTTCGGAACTGTCCGCGGTTGTGCCGTCGGTGTTAATTAGCTTCGACGGGGAAAACTCCTTTTAATTCTTCTCCTTTTATCGGGCTAGACAGGCAGGGAGCTAAAGACGGAAATTTTCTTGCCCACGGTGCCCGGGAGGCGTGGCCCTCTGCGAACACCAATCAGCTGTCGCGCGTCTACGTCCTGCAACGCTGACCGAAGGCGAGAGGGGGGAACAATTGTAGTCCCTGAACTCAAACTAGCATTACGAGCTGAGGGTCGTTGGAGACCAAAGAACTACATTACCCATCCGCAGAGCGCGGCGGCATTTATTGGCCGTTGTCCTTCTGATTGACGTCTGTTTCAGCCTGTGCCTTCATCAAATATGACTCGGGGAAAGACGCAGGAAGCAAAAAATGTATATAATTACTCTAAAATGTTGAACGAGGGACGGCTCGTCCTCATTCCGTGCCGCAAGAGGACCACCGATTAGGCAAAAGCGCAGCATAAACCGAGCGACGGGCTGGGTCAGCACCGACCAATCAGGGAGCCGGGTGGGTCGGACCGCCGGTGAAAATATTAAGCCGTGTGAGAAACCTGCCGCGGTGACGGGGAGGACGAGCGAAGCGGCGCAGGCGAATCGCAGCATCCCTTTCCACGCCGTTCGGTAAGATTGTATTTATTTTTGTTTTCTCCGTAGGTATCAAACCGTATGCCAGGTATTTTTTATCTTTTTTTGCACGAACGTGGTCGTATAAAAAATATGCGAGAGGTAAAGTTCTATTCAATGTATATAACCGTGTAGCGGTATTGTCCAGTGAGGTGCTGAAATAAGTAGCCGTTCAATTAAATGCATTTTGCTGCCAAACCCGACCCATAATTTAATTCCCTGCAATTAAAATATTCTTGCATTTGCGTTTGCGTGGTTTCGAGAATGCGCATGGCGCGCTGTAAAGCCAGTGGCCAACTTCGAACTTGCTACGGATGGACTGATTATTCAAGAATATTCTGCACGTCTCTGCCTCCGCCTGCTTCTGGGCTAATAATGAAGTGCCCTTAAGTCGGAGCGGCGTTGGAAGATGCAGCTGCGGCGGCAGCTGGACTCCACATCTGGCGGCGTGACGGCGACACGCGCGCCAGAAGTTCACGTTAGACCGTGGGCCGAACTGGGAACTGTTCCGTGCGTTTTAGTTCGTTTCTGTGATGGAGCGACGGTGAGGATTTGAGAGGAGGGGAGACCAGGAATGCAGATGTTTGAAATATTGACAAAAGCCCTTCATCGGGTACAAACACACACACACACACACACACACACACACACACCTTGGTGGTCAGCGCTTATCAGGCCAGACATTGATTGTTGTTATGGTGGTTTGCCAATTTGCATGTCTGACAAATGGCCCAGTCACTCTATCTACTGCTCTGGCCTCTGCTCTGCTTTTTTTTTATGACAAAAGGCTCTTAAGAGTGATGGATGATGGATTTTCGCTATAATCCTATTTATTTTATGGATCATGGTAATATATTTGAGATGGCTCAAAGTGTTTTCTTCTCTTCTAAAAGGTCCCGGGTCTTCTCTTTTGCCCGGTGACCCTTAAACACGAGCCGATCCAATTACCGCCAGTGGCTCAGAAGAGCCGCTCTCTCTGTTGGAGGGCGGTGGTGTTGGGGAGGGGCGCTCTGAGCCTAAAACCAGGAACAGGTTTCAGCCGCCGGCCCGCTTGGCAGAATGCGATCGCGCCCATCCGCCGGACGTGTCTCTACGCCCGAGAAGGTTCAAGGTTCATAGAAGGTGGCCACAGACGCGCAGGCAGTCCCCGCTGTCCGCCGGTTGAATGGCTCCTTTCTTTGGTTGGCCTGTTAGCGGGGATTAATAACCTGCCGATCCCGCGGCTGCCACCTGCAAGGATGCCTGGAGGAGCTTGCGTGACAACGTTTGTGGACGGCAGAGAGCCCTTGTCTCTATCGTCCCATACGCATGCCAGAAAGTCTTATGTCACGGTTTCCTATGACCATTTGGCAAAGGGGTCAGTTGGACGACACCTGTGCATTATGGGTAGCTTATGTCCGTGCAACTCCTTCATCCAATTGGCTGATTCCTTCGTTGATTTGTGTAGGCGGGACGCCTCAGTCCGGCTAGCCGGGGATTTATCCCATTGCCGCACACGGCCGGGCGTTTTCGGCCTTCGCAGAGCGTTGCACAATTCTCCCAGTGTTGGGATGCTCAGGGGGCGACAACCTCCATAAACAAAACCTGCAAAGCCGGTCGCTATCGATTGCCCGTTCAATTAAGTGCAAAAATGGCTGCAAGGCTCTTGCTCAAGCCTCTCCCCACGATTTGCGCCCACGGTGATGCATGGCCGGGGGGCGCGCTGTGGTGGCCGCCGTGTCTCGTGTGTTGGTGAAATGGGGTGGGGTGGAGAGTGTTAATCAGACCCCCCCCCCCCTCTGTATTTGTCGGAGGGTTGATTGTTATTCTCCTGGCTGCCCCTCCCTCCCTCTCTCTCTCTCTCGCTCGCCCCTTGGTTGAGTGCATTGTCATATTGTGTGAATAAGGATCGGCGCGGCTTTCCTGCCGCGGTCCATTTTCGTCTGTAAATATCAGCGCGAGACTGGTGTTAATGAATGAAGAGCGGGAATCCGAGGCTGGAGGGCGGCACTTAATAACAGCCGAGATAAGCAAGAGGCGCTCCTTAACATACAACACACACACACACACTCAGTCTCACACACACGTACACACGGAAAGACAGACACACTGCTGCAATAAGCAGAGCGCATCCATCCCTGCGTGAGCACGCCGGCTCGCGTCCTGGCATTTGCAGGGTGGCGTGAAATATGTTTCGAGCCAGAATTTGGCTGCCGATCTGTCACACTGACATTCGGGGAGGGAATTGGCGCGTGCGGCAGCGGTGTTACGCGCCAGAGATAAGAGCGCGGCGTGTCCTGTGATTGTGAGAGGAACCGCCGTACCGTGATGAATCTGTCCTTTTTTTTTTTTTTTTTTCGGCCTGTCCATTCTCGTCGTCCCGCCCCCAATCTTTAAACCCGCCCCTCACATACAGATACATTCGTTAACACCATCACCCCCTCCAGTCCCTCCCCCCATCATTAAAGCTGTGGGACCACCTGTATTACCACACACACAGTGGCCTTGGAGGGAAGGGGCGTGCCGAGCCTTATTAGCCGAGTAGACTCCGCCCCTGTGGCCCATCGCACTGCCATTTGAAGTTTAAATCGTAGGCTCCGTTCGGTGCGATAAGGCAGAGGTCGTACATGTAGGGCTGGGTTAGAGTAGCGATGCTCTGGCCATGCGGAATGGCATTGAAGTCCCCCCCCCCCCCCCCCCCCCCGACTGCTGGATGTTCTGAACTTCACGCTGGACGGAACGAGCTCCACGCCCCGCCCCCTTGCAGCTTCTCTTAGAACTCGCCGGCTGACAGAACCTCAGAGGCCCGTTTTACCTTCCCCACTGGGAGGAGAAAAAGTGGGCGCAGGAACAAAGCGAGACCTGGCCAAACCCCCCTGAAAACGAAGGTAAGAGGACCGCATTGCAGATGTGGACTAGCTGCGTGGGTTTTTCTTTTTTTCTTTTTCAAGGTTGGAGTAGACAAACAAACTACAGACCCCAGTTAAGAGTGTCAATTACAAATTCTACCACTGTCCCCTGTCAAGCCTATCTTGCGGCAGGGGAGCTGACCTTATAATTACAGAAGGGAAAACCACTGGGCGGGGCAGACAATCAGTAAAATCAAATCATTAACAAGTCCTTCCCAATCAATAATAAGCACACATAATCAACTATACGCATGGCTGCCTCTCACATCTATACATGTGGGAAAATGTGAGCATAATAATATTCATTAATATTAACGTCAGTAAATTTGTCATTTCTGGGTCATTCAATGTTTTCAAAATGAAACACAAAGTGAGAGCGACATTGTGATACGCACAGCAAACATGTACACAATTTTGTGGGGACGGTGCCTTGCTCAAGGAGACCTCACTTTGGGATTTGAACCTGCAATCTTCCATTTCCATTTTGCTTCCTTGCCTGCTAGGCCGCCACTGCCATGATGAATGGGTGAACAAGGCTAATGATGTCAGATCACGCTGTAGTTTGTGTGCCTAAATATATGAAATATTGTACTCTAAAGAACCGTGAAAGTGTTATTATCTTCAGTGACAATAACTGTTTCATTGCATTATTTTATAATTTACGTAAAATGTAAATATATATATATATATTATTTTTTTTTTGCAAAGAAACCCATGTTACCCAAGGTCAGCAGATGAGAAATAATATTGGATGGATCACCTAAAACATCATTTAAAAAGTGAAGTGATTGTCACATGTGATACACAGCACACAGCACAGTGAAATTTGTCCTCTGCATTTAACCCATCACCCTTGGTGAGCAGTGGGCAGCCATGACAGGCACCCGGGGAGCAGTGTGTGGCGACGGTGCTTTTGCTCAGTGGCACCTCAGTGGTACCTTGGCGGATCGGGATTCGAACCGGCAACCTTCTGATTACGGGGCCGCTTCCTTATTATTGACAACAGGCACCAGTTTAAGAGGATTCTGAATCTGGGTCTTGCATGCTCACCTCTCCGGATTCTCTATCTGAACTGACAACTCTAAATTGGGGGTAGGTGTGAGTGCAAAGTCATATTTGGTGCCATCTATTGCTATTAGACTGCGATAAATATATCGCATATTAATATGCAGTAAATAAACAGTTATACAGTTATATAAAAAATTAATCAGAAGGTGGCCGGTTCGAATACCGATCCGCCAAGGTGCCACTGAGGTCACCGGGACATAGGTGTCATGCAGAACTGCACTGTGTTGTGTCTTTGGATGTGTGTTTGAACAGATACTTGGACTGTGGATCTGTAAAGCGTGTCATAAATGTGTCAAGTTGACCACCCAACCAAGTGAATGGTAAGGACCGTGCACAGATCAGTGAAAGGGATGAGGCCAGTCCAAATCCAAACAACGACAGGAAATGATCTGTAGCCACACTTTGCTTGGGGAACGGGGTGCAATGATTACCCAGAGCCCCATGGGGTGGAGCGAGTGAAGCCAGGATCAAGAAAAAAAAATGGGGTCCACAGAGACCGCTTATGTTTTCGTGCTACACCCCTGAATGCGACAGATCACATGGTGAGGCCTTGTTGTGTCAAGCCTGTCCAGTTTCGGAAGATGAAGACAGACTGAGCTCTTTGCTTCATCACATTCCTGTTCCTGTTCACAAAGTCTTCTGAAAAACTACTCCAATACATATTCCCACGTCTGCAATATTCATCTCTCACCACCCTTCTCGCTTGATCTCTTATTACCCAAATTAATTTGTCCTCCTTTCTCTCTCTATCTCTTATCATCTCATTGCAGAGCAGTTCTTTCTATCAGTTTCTTTATTTCCACCTTCATCTCCTCCCTTCTGCTCTCATCTGCATTTTGCCTTTTATCCTCTGCATCGCTCTCTCTCTCTCTCTCTCTCTCTCTCTCTCTCTCTGAGGCTGGGTGATGGCAGTAAATGAGCTGGTTCTGCATGCCAGTGCTCAGCAGGTCTCTACCGGTGACAGGGCCTGTAATGGAGGATTATTAAAGATGACCTGCCCCCCCTCCCTCCCTCATCTCTCGACTCGCCCAACACGTGGCTCCCTGACCAGCCCCCGTCCCTCCTGACACCCGGTGCAGTTCCAGAGGGGGGCAGAGGGATGGCAGCGTCCCCAGCCCGCGCTGCCTTATCTGGGCCAGCCTGTCTGAAGACGTGAGGCTGATGGATGGGGCAGAGAGAGAGAAATGGCCATAAGGCCCCCAGAGAGCCAGCTTGCCTGTGTGTGAACATGCGAGTGTGCTTGTACGCACTGAACAACCATGTCGAGGCAGGGACTCCAAAACCTTTGGAGGTGTCCTGTAGCACCGTCTAAGATGTTAGTAGCATTTTCTTTTAGACGTTATTTTACTGGAACAGGTCACTGTCACTGGAAATGGCTGATCCATGCACATGCTCCAGACTTGATCTTAAAAGCGTAAATCGATAGTCCACGACCCCATTTTCCACTCCTGCTTGGTTCATTTCTGATATTCATGTTCCCATTACAGTTGATAGGTTGATGCAGAAAGGCAGCTGTGGTCTGTTCTCTCCTGACCAGCATTTGAGTACTTAGCAGTAGCTTAATCAGAGCACACGGGTTAGTCTGGACTCCATGCACACGTCACCAGGTGAAATGTCCAGTTTTACCTGTTGTCCTTCATTTTACCACTTTTGAACTAACCAGGGTGTTTCGGTCCATCTGAGCAGCTCTATATGTACAATGCACACATTCATCTGCAGTAAACCATGCATTATATATTTCAGTTGGAAAGAAATCATCAGAGTGTGCGCCTTTATTAGCACCATAGAAAATGAGGGGAACATTTAATAAAAGAAAATAAACTGCATCACAATGGGTCAAAACAGGACGGGGGAGAGAGGAAAACGGCAATGGAAACAGTCCAAACGAACTAAACCAGACAATATGCGATGAAAGATCTAGGGTGATAGTAGCCTAGTGGTTAAGACAATCACAAATTAACCAGAGGACCACAAATCACAGACTGTAACCCCACATACTGCTATTGTGTCCTTGAGAAAGACACTTAACCCTGATTGTCTCCAAGGGGGCTGTCCCTGTAAATACTGATTTGGATAAAAGTGTGTGATGAATGCCATAATGGTGCCACCACTTTACTTGTCAGTGGCATTAATGTTGTAGTTGATCAGTGTGTTTTTGTGTGTTGAGAACATTTTCTATTTCTATGTCCTGCTGTCCTTCTCCTTCTATGTCCATCTGTCCTACATACATTTATGTATTTTGGGTTTAGCATGTGTGTGTGCGTGTGAACACATATGGATGTTCAAAATAGTGTGTTTAATGGTGGTGTTGGTGGGTGGAAGGCATCAAAATGCAAAAAGCAAAAGGGGACGTCGAGAGACTTCTTCTTGTTGCAAATAAAACCCAAACCACTCGACTCTCTCTGCCACTCCTCTACCTGCAGTTCCTGGCTGTCTGTCTGCTGTCAGTCTTCAGCGCAGTTCTTTGAAAGATTCTGAGATGAGCTGCCAGTTTGCCAGCTTCTCGCATACTACTGTCCCCCCCCTCAAAAAAAACCCAACAAAAACCGTCTTCGCTGGGTTACATCACTGCACACTTTTCTGCATGGTCACATGGGAAATTTGCCAGTACATATATGCATCTGTCATGTTCCTAGCAATTGCATTCTGAAATTGAAGTTTTATATTTGCCTTCATTCTAGTAATTAGGGAACTACAGCACAATGCAAGACTGATATTGCCCTCCCCCTTCTCAAAATACTGGTTGAAAAGGCAAAAACATGGGGTATTGATTATATATATTAAAACATTAGTTAATTCTCTGCAGTGTCAGAAATTGAAGGAGTGCATTTGTGAACACTTAGGCCTGCACTCTGTCACGCCCGTTTGGCATGGCGAGGCAGGGGATCTGGAACGATGGCTGGACATATAGGACGCATATGCGCAACGTCACAAAATGGGGGGTTCAATACTTGATGAACAGGACAGGGGAGACATTCAGTAACAATAAACAGGTAACACTTAAAAATGACCCAACGGTGAACAGACACGAACAGGGCAGCTTTATACGATTAGACACAGGTGAACACGATCAGGAAACATTACACAGGACGAACATGAAACTCCGGTCTGGATCCCGGACCCGGAGTTACCCCTTCCAGACCGGATCATGACACAATCGATATCGTTATTACGTTTTGCAGACAGCGCCGAACCAGTGCTTAATTTTAAGTTGATATACCTGTACACTCAATTCCGCTAAACTCAACGTTGCAAGAGACGTTGATACATCTGTAACCTGCATTATGTTGTTTAGTCACCCATTCGTGTATGGACCTTCCTAGCGTGCTCTACTGCAAGGTCACTAATTGAGAGTGAACACACAATGATTAAAAAACATGAAGAACGCATATTTTGATTATGAAAAATAAATAAATACACATACAGAGTACACATACAGAGACGCGATGGAATGCGGGGCCCCGAGCACCACAATGGTGGCAGATTGAGGTCCACTGTGCTCTGGGAGGTGGGGCTGTTTTGGCGCACTCAGCGTTGTGCCTAGTGTTGTTCTGAGATGAGCACTGCAGATGGAAGTGCAGCATGAAGCCTAAATCTGTCACCTCGCGCTACAGACGGAGGGAAAGTGGGCTCTCTGGAGCCTGCTTTTCTTCGCTTTTTATTTGAGAAGATGACTAACTCAGCACAGCCTGCGTGTAGAGCTGTTAGGGAAAGGAGAAGGCTGACAGAACTGGAGCAGGTGGTTTAAGTGGTGTTTGTGTGTGTGTGTGTGTGTGTGTGTGTGTGTGTGTGTGTGTGTGTGTGTGTGTGTGTGTGATGGATGATTCTTAGTAAAAATTGAATAGTTATAAATTCTTTTATTTTCTTTTTCAAATGCCGGTCCAGTCTCTGAAGTGTGGACTGAGATGAGTACTGTTGTTCTAATTGACAGCCGTAGTGAAGTGGTGAGAGGGAGAGCTGGTTAACTCTTCCGACCGCTCACCGTCAACATGCCCTGGCGTTTGAGGCATTTGTTTTTTGTTTCAGTCTTTCTCTCTCCTTCTTTTCTCCCTGTATGCCGTAAAAGTATGGTAAACGTGGGGCAGTGGTGGCCCCGTAATCAGAAGGTGGCCGGTTCGAATACCAATCCGCCAAGGTGCCACTGAGGTCACCAGGACATAGGTGTCATGCAGAACTGCACTGTGTTGTGTGTTTGGATGTGTGTTTGCACCTTAGGGAACAGATACCTGGACTTTAATTCAAACATTTTAATATTTAATAATGACAACCATGTTTTTTGCTGTTGCCTTCTAATGTACCCTAAGATGCCTATGCAGTGTTCAAAACACGAAGCTAAACGTCTTTGAAATTTTATCGTGTATGGATTCGGTTGCGGTTGCACATTCATTTAGGATCAAAAATGTCCATATTACACTGGTTCATAAAGTATTGCAAGCAAGCCGATAATCTTGCATCGTGGAGAATTTGTCTGGCCGTCATCACCGATTTGGTTTTGGTTTTATTAGTAATATCAAATGAGACTCAAATGATTAAACGTCACTGAGGATTTTCTGTACATTTTAACTGAACACTGAACAACTGGACATCAACACCTTGAGGTTTATGGGGGGCAGTGGGGGCCTAGCGGTTAAGGAAGTGGCCCCGTAATCATAAGGTTGCCGGTCCGAATACCGATCTGCCAAGGTGCCACTGAGGTGCCACTGAGCACCGTCCCCACACACTGCTCCCTGGGCACCTGTCACCAAGGATGATGGTTAAAAGCAGAGGACCCATTTTGTTGTGTTCAGTGAGCGCTGTGCTGCAGTGTCTCAGAATGACATTCACTTCATTTTCACTATGCAAATAGATCTTCACAGCAAAAATGTTGAACGGGGAGGGGGTTCTGAATGAAATGTAGTTACAGTGTACAAGCCATCACCGTTGCAAAAAAATGACATATTTGGCTTGATTAATTGGTCGACCAGTATTTCCATCCATAATTCAACTATTCGGAAACAAATAAACTGCACCTCTCTGGCTGCGTTGTGGTGGGAGGATCCAACTTTTATTTTGGACAGTTGAACGATCTCATGTTCCTACTGAGACGCACTACGCTATTCCCGCAGCCGGTATGAATGCAGCACCATCTCCGTTTGATTGATTGCAGGCCCACTGAGTCAGTCGAAGCACTGAGATGCTCTGAGCCTCACCAGCCCAGGAAGGCCAGGCTTCAGCTTTTTTTTTTTCTTTTTTAACTTTTAATGTCACAGAGTTTTCCCAAATGACGGCTCACAATTCCCAAAGAGGCAGGTCAGGTTCAACCACAGATGCAGGGTCCGTGAGAAACCGCGAAAGCAAAGGTCACACCTTTCAGCTTTTTTTTTTGTCTCACCACAACTGTGCATCTCTTTTTTTGGCCTGGAACCAAGCCACAAAACAGAACGTTCTGTTACACAACAGAGGGTAACAGAATGTACAGCGTCCATAACAAGTGATTTCCAGGCAATATGAGCGAGATGAAAAACAAGCTGGCAGAAAAAGAAAATGCTAGAAGGCAGTTTAATAAGGAAATCGGTCCATCCCTTGTGATCAGGCCAGGTCTTGTTTGGGTCTTCGACCTTTACAGTGAAAAGGTTTGCGTGCTATGACCTAAAACCTTTATGAATCCTTTTAGTTTAATCCCTGTGGGAAATTTGCATTGGTTCAGCAGTCAAGGACATTATAAACATAGTGTGTCTGTTTCTGTGTATTTTAGTATTTATCCTAATATACACTTTTACAAACGCATTGTCCCGTCTAAGGGGAAAAATTCCCATAGGGATCCAAGCCTTTGTGACATTTTCTAACCCTGCTGTATTTTAATTAACTGCTCTCTCACAGACTATATACGCATATATAAGAAAGTCAAGAAATATATTAAGTATATCACAGGATTCTCAATATTCAAATTGGATGTATATAGTTAGTGTTCCATTTTTATGTAGGTTGTTACTGATTTTTACTGATGATTTAGAGCCGTAGTAGATGCTGTAATGGAGCGAATGAATGGAAATAACTGATTCCACTGATTCACCGAGCCGGAGCAGGCGTTCAGCGCGATGGGGGCGGAGGCTGCAGCTACCTGCAGTAGCAAGCTGCCAATCAGGTGCAATGTCACTGCGGTCGGTCAGCATCAGCGGGAGCGTGTGACAACGCCAAACACCCGCACCATCCACATGCACAATGGAGCAGGGACTCGCACTGTGAGGGCATAGAGGACACACACACACACACACCACACCACACACACACACTCACACCTAAGCCCCCCAACCTCTCTTCAAATGCACACGTACCCAGCAGAACCGCACATGTTTCTATTTTCTTTGTTTGTGCAGAAAACAAAGTTGCCAGGCAACAGTGGAAGCGGGGAGATGGAGTGCGGGGAGATGGAGTGCGTAAAGAGAGAGCGAGAGAGAGAGAGAGAAGCATCCACCGAAATACAGCAAAAGAGAGGTGCAGAAAAACACCAGCCCTCCTACAGGGGTGTCTTTTAGGGTTTGTGATTGGTGGAGAGGGGTTGGTGTGGAGCGGTGGGGGTCTGGTCAATCTTTCATAGCTCACTCGCTGCGCGACGAACCCACAAACCATAGAGAAGACACCGCCACAGGCACTTTTCCGGAAGAAAGGCCCGGCGCGACTGAATCGTACACTGAATCATGCTGTTCCTGCGACGGTTTCATGAAACCGCTCCTTGGCTGCTGTTGTTGTATGGTCCGATCGCAGATGCGTTTACTACTTATGTTGCCAGTTTTTGCCCATTTTCTTTATTTCTTTATGCGATTCTTGTTTCTGGCATCTGGTATCACTTCAACAAACATCTTATGAATAAGAAATCATCAACAAATACCTTCTGAAGTGATAAAATGTTATAATTTACCTAATAATATTTTTTTATATTTTTACCTAATTTATTTTATTTTTAGTGTCTAATAAAATTTTACGAACCTAAGTCTACATTTTTTGTTTCTTCAGGGATGATACTGTGAAAATGAACTTAAAATGTGTGTTATTGTTAACAGTTTATAGCTAATACGTCTTTAATAACTGTATGAAATTAGAAATTTTGTATGGTTAGACTATTCAGCTCATTTTTATTCTCATTCACCAAATTGATAAATTTCTCCTTCTCTCCCAGAACAGACTTCCTGCGTGATGCTTGCTCTGGCACTCCTGCCTGTGCTTCTACTGCGGACATGCTCCTGCCTGGCAGTCGATGTTCCTGAGGACGTGACAGCGGAGTTCTCGGTTCGGCTCTACCACCAGCTGCAGCAGACCGGGAGTGATGAGAACATCATCTTCTCCCCTGTGAGCGTGGCTCTGGCCCTGGGCATGTTGGAGCTGGGAGCTCGGGGCGCCTCGCTGGAGCAGATCCGACAGGTCGTGGGGTTCAGCCACTTCAGAGATGGTAGGAGACAGCAGATGGCAGGAAATCTGAATTTTCTATACATTTTCAAGTTCAAGTGCATGTTGGACAGTACATGGTGGAATGAAACATGCTACATGTAACATTTATACAAACCGTTTTACATAAAGTGCAAACATACAGCAATACAAGCAATGCAAGATCATTTAAGGCAAACAAAACATGTAGACAACAAGAAGACAGACAGCACTAAACAAGTGAAATGAATAATGAGTTGTTGCTAAGTCTGGCAGTGAGGGCCTGAATGCTTTGGCACCTTTTGGCACCGGATGACAGAAGGGTAAAGAGTGCATGTGAGGGCTGTCTGGAGTCCTTGTAGTTGGTGGCTGGTGGTTTTCCTGATGCAGCGGGTTTTGTGTATGTCTGTTATGGAGGGAAGAGAGAGTGTTCTCACTATCCGCTGTAGGGTCTCGCGGTCCGATGCGGTGGAGTTCCCAAAGCAGACAGTGATGCAGCTGGTCAGAACACTCTCAATAGTCCCTCTATAGAAGGTGGTGAAGATGGGTGGTGGGAGATGGGCTTTCCTCAGCCTCTACAGGAAGTAGAGATGCTGCTGGGCTTTCTTTGCAAACAATACTTTTTAGAAGTGGTGTATGAAATGAGATGGGACTCTTGTGACCTTCTGCATCTCTGCATCTTAATGACCCCTGTCTGAACGAAATACATTTTTTCATTAGCACATGAAAAATTCTGTGCTGTAAGTACATTAATCCTAAATATTTGGCATACACTTCCATATTTGTTTTTGTATCTCAGATTTATAAAATGCCACTATTGATTACCTGATTAATTCCTCAACTAACCATGTAGATACACAGTTACAGAGTGTAAGACGCCAGGGTCAGTTTCTGACCACGTTTTGTGTCACTTCACAGTACATTTAGGCCTTTGGGGGTCCCATAAAGGTCAAATTGTTACAGCACATGTCATGTTACATACAGTAAACTCTAAATATAATGGTGGACTATTAAATATCAATTAAGAACATGGCTTAGAACTGTCTCTGAAATCGATTCTCTGATTACAGGGACATTTTGCAACCTGGGTTACATAGAAAAGTATCAAAATGGACCCTAAGTCTGGTGTTGCAGGACAGAGGTGTCTGTTGAAGTGGCCAGTGTGTAAAAAAAAAAGGTTTGCTGTTGTGAACAAGTAAAGTGTTGAGATAATTACATGCACACACACTGCACAATTTCAAAGTGAGGCAAAGTCCATATTTACTTTCATTTCTGTGCAGCTGTTTGTGCTGTTCATTTTTCTCCACTGGGTTGAAAATAGAAAATCTGGAACAATGCTGGAACAACCGTTGTCATATGGTGACTTTCTTTTGGTCCCCCTTTTCTCATTTGCTTTTCACCCTCCCACCCAGATGAGGAGTTCTCACTTCTCAGGAACCTGACGCAGGACCTGCTGGCTCATGAGGAGCAGTATGTGGTGCGGTTGGCCAACTCGCTATACCTGCAGACGGGCGTGCCCTTCAACCCCGACTTCCTGCAGCTCATGAAGAAGTACTTCCGTGCCGAGGTGGAGACGGTGGACTTCAGTGAGTCGGCAGCTGTGGCGGAGAAGATCAATGCCTGGGTGGAGAACCACACTGAGAGTGAGTGACTGCTCCTTTCCTTATACAGAAAATATGGAGGACAATGAGTCAAAATGAATGACATCTTCTTCAGACTGCTTTCACACAGCTTTGGTTAGGATTTGGATGAAGTATCAGTTGCCAAAAATTCACCTCCAAGCCTGAATGTGTTCAGGCTTGGAGGGGCTGTTGATGACGAGGGTTGAGAAGGATGGGTTGGTGTCATGCAGCAGGTGACTCAGGCTGAATTCAGGAATAGAAACCAGGATTCGTCATTTGATTTTCACCACAGATCCACTTTTCCCCCAGGGATCCCTCTCGGACAGGACATTACTCAAACAGGGAAAAAAATGTCTTCTCTTTTTAACATTCTCCAAAAATGGCTCTACCAGCACAAAAAGATGACAGCAGGGGTTTGAGTTTTAGCTGGAATCACATTTCAAAAGCTGCTTGGAGGGGGTGTGGGTGTCAGCCTGCAAGATTTTGACAAAAAAGTACATTGTTTTTGTTTTACCTCATGCATAGCTGTCAATGATCATTTTATAACATTAATAGTGAGAATGTTGGACTCCTTGGACCTTTTTACTATTATTATCAAAACATGATATAATGATGGATTTTAATGAATATTTTTCTTATTAGGGGGTGAAAGCCAGATGTTGGCACAAAGAAGGTCATTTCAGAACATTATTGGTGGTCTTGTTGGTTAAGCAATTTAATCATTGTGTTAAAAAAAAAAAACACTCAAAATGCACTGCCCACCAGTACCAAATTTGCATGGTATAGCATGGCATTGAGAGCATTTAACAATTTGATAAAGTGGAATTATGAAATAAAACCACTCCCACACCACTCTCATATTGATTTTGTAAGACATTAAAATTAACCAAATGGAAAAAGTTCTAGCCTAAATGTGACCTAAATGTAACATGGAGGAAACCAGTTGGCCCTCACCAGCTTTTGTCTCTGCACAGATAAAATTCACGACCTGCTCTCCGCAGAGGACTTCAGCAGCATTACTCGGCTGACCCTGGTCAATGCTATGTACTTCCGGGGCAGCTGGAAGAACCAGTTCCGACCAGAGAACACCCGCACCTTCTCCTTCAGTAAGGACGATGGCAGCGAGGTCCAGACCCTGATGATGTACCAGCAGGGAGATTTCTACTATGGTGAGCACTATGTGACCTCTGGGGAGGTCCGTTTTAAGAAATGAAAAGCGTCTTAATTTGGCAAACAGTATGCTTTTTTGAGGAATAACAGAGATGAAGGAAGAAAAAGCTTATTTTTCTAGTCATGCCCTCTTTAGCTCTTTGTCTAACGATTTTTGTTAAGGAAGCTGCAATAGGACAATACCCGTAAAAACTAATATGTGTCTCTGTCCATTACTTCTAACTGTAATGAATAAGTTACGAATACCAGCAACACTATGTGTAGCATTTAAAGAACAATATGGAGTATCGGGTTTATATAAAAAAGAAATGAAATATACCTCCAGAAAAATGTCATACTTCCTAGTGTTGCAATAGAGGAAATCTTGTCAGGATATGAGCGGGTACACTGGCGATGGGACGGTGTGTTTTAGCACACAAAGATGCCATGCTGCACAGCACTGATCTCTTTTAGCGATATACAATCCAAACCACCGCCATTAATTTTTCATTACTGGATGCGACGTGATACAGCAGCCGCTGTGCCAAATGTCTGTGGGTGCACTAAAACATTTACACATAAAAATTCTGC
The DNA here is from genome assembly GCF_900700375.1 of Denticeps clupeoides. NCBI lineage: Eukaryota > Metazoa > Chordata > Actinopteri > Clupeiformes > Denticipitidae > Denticeps > Denticeps clupeoides. The sequence continues at coordinate 8,439,453 of NC_041725.1, forward strand.
CTCATCCCCTCATTAAATACTCATCCCGAGGAAGCTCTGTTAATCGCTCAGCCGAGCAGCATCCGTCTGCAGGTCTGTTGTAGCTTTAATGGGGCAATCCTGTATCTCGTATCATCGATACTACATCCTGTTATACCTGACTTAGTTACGGCCAGCATGACCTCTGGCCTTTTAAATATTATTTAATCGTATTTACCTTCATTTCACAAGAAGGTCACAAGAAGGTGACGAGCATCTGCTACCCACCTGACTGCTGACTGAATGATGTTGCTTAGCAACAACACCAGCAGCAGAAACTATTACTATTGACCCACTCACTCACTCACTCACTCACTCACCCACTGACTATCTATTACCACTCAATCCTGCTCAGCGTCGCGGCTGCTGGAGCCCATTATGGGACACTAGGCGCAGGGAGGGCCGCTAGCCCACGCCAGTGCACATACCCAGACATAGACACACCATTCATGTACATACTCATAACTATTGACAATTTTGGAGTTGCCATTTTTACATAGTGTGCATGCCTTGGGGTGGTGGGAGGAAACCGGAGAACCTGGAGGAAACCCATGGCAACATGGAGAGAGCAATTAAACCCCACACACACTGAGTCGGGGCCACGATTCAAACTCACAACCTTGGAGGCCAGCGTGCTTTAAGATAACCGCATTGTCTGTTTGTTCTGTCATTATTAAACGCACGATAATCAGAGAAATAAGAGATTTGAAACATAGGCTGCAAGAGTAGCGCACAAGGAACAAGTCAGAGAAAGAGAGGCATCGTCATTATTACCTGTACTGAAGTGAATACCTGTTAACTGGAGCGGCACCACAGTATCTCTGCATAAGAAGTATTACTTAAGGCGTCTGATCATTTCGTCATACATTGATATTGACAGATGCAGTATAGTATTATGGCTTAAAAGTGTACCTACTTTTGTCATTTAGACAACGTGCGCACATTCAAGTTTTAGATTTTCGTGTGTGTGTGTGTGTGTGCGTGTGACAGGTTTTTGAAACAGTATACCGTACCTTTGTATTCATATTGGCAGCATGTTAAAGAGAGAAACCAGCAGTATGGTGTAGAAAAGAATCTGGGAGGGAGTGTAGGTGAGAGAGAGGGATGTTTTTTGCACCGAGTCTGTGCTCATGACTCATGTGTGCCAGGATCTGTGACGGCATGAGCAGGTGTGTGTGTGTGTGTGTGTGTGTGTGTGTGTGTGTGTGTGTGTGTGTGCAGGAGCTTATACCTTCTCTTTTCTCTGCCCCCTCAAACCAAATATGAAATCCTCCAGAATCTCTCTTACAGCAGTCTGATCTGATAAAGCAGAATGTGTACGGCGTGTACTCTTTATTTTTTTTGCATTGTAATTTTTGCATTGTTAATGTTTAAGACTCCCACTACGTGACACACATTCCAGTCATGTGAATGGGTTTATTCCATGCAGTGCATTAGTGCAACCCAGATATTTCAATTCAAATGGTAAAAATGATTAAAAACAGGGATAAAAGCTCAATAACCTTTAGTTACATAAGCTTGCACTAACACGCTACGGAAGTGGTTTTGGTTACATCACTGGGACTGTTTGGAATAATATTGTATATAATTAATGCTTATATAACTGCAACAGTTGGGACCAGTTTTACCCATAATGTCCAAGAGATTCTGGCTCTGTCCATATTTTTGTTGAATTGAGGTCAGGTCTCAGCCTGGACTATTCCAGGATTTTTATTCATTTAATTTAACGCCAACAATACCCAGACTCACTCTATTTAAACCCTACAATACATGTGTTTTCCAGAAATATATTTTTTTTATTTTAATCAGGTTATTTTAGGGCATAGATATATGGTCAGAGTAACTGATCACAAAAATGAAGGGAAAAGACGTTCTGGGATTGGCAATCTGACAGCCAGAATGACACGTGGTGCTAGTTTTTTTTTATAAACTGAAAATGGTTCAGAAGAACTGGCCGTTTTTATTCACCAGGGCATTACAGATTTTCCAGCCCATGCTCATCAGGCTGATCAGAGTGTCCTTGTTCTTGCAGGAGAGTTCAGTGATGGCAGCAGTGAAGCTGGAGGCGTGTACCAGGTACTGGAAATGCCCTACGAGGGCGAGGATATGAGCATGATGATCGTACTGCCCAGGCAGGAGGTGCCGCTTGCCACCCTAGAGCCGATCATCAAGGCGGCACTGCTGGAGGACTGGGCCAACAATGTCAAGAGGCAGAAGGTGGAGGTGTACCTCCCCAGGTGAACGACATAAGATGGATCCGTGTTCACGTACAGATTTAACACGTTAACGTTCGGTTTCAGTAACGATTTCAAAGGCATCAGGAGATTGCTAGTTAATTAGTTGCTGCATATCAAAAAACTGTGTCCTAGGAGACAATCAGTTGTATAAAACGAAAGAGCATATGTTCTGTAGATCACATTATAGAATTGTCAGTCAGCACAGTGTTTGTGTGTGTGTGCATGTGGTAGGTTTAAGGTAGAACAGAAAATTGACCTGAGGGACACTCTGCAAGAACTAGGCATCAGGAATATTTTCACCAAGGAAGCAGACCTGTCTGCCATGACAACTGAACTTCAAGGTATTTCAACACACACACACACACACACACACATTTGCCCATATGTTTTTTTTCTTAATCTTTGTAACTGTAACTTTGTCTCCTGTATCCTGTGTAAAAAATTAACACATGTATTCTTTCCACCGTTGTCCGGTCTTTGTCCAGTCGCGTGAATTCGGGCTGAGAGACTTAAAAATAACCACCTGATGCTTTGCTCAGTTTACACATCTTTACCCGACACACATCTTTAGATAGATAGAAATTTACTTGGAGGCTTTTCAGAGCTTAAAGCATTATTTGGATTTTCATGAGTGTGCCTGCCTTTTGTCATTGATTTTAATAGCAGCTCTGGACATGACTTGCCCATAACGAAATACAGTTCAAGCGTTATAGCCAGGTTTTAGCATATTTTCATATTTCCACATTCCTTTATGTATCTATAATTCTAAGTATAATTCTGTAACAAAATGAGGAGGAGAGAGGCGGGACGAGGAGGAGAGCGACCTATAATAGGCATCAACACCATTCACCAAACACAACGTTTGGCGCAAACAGGAAGTCGTGTCAGCGTTTTTCCAGAAAAAAATCTAATTAACCCACTGCTTCTTTAGAGTCTCGCGTGACTGAACTAAACAAATTCATTTGTGCTCGTTTTTACATCTAATCACCGAGCAACTGCAATGCTTCACACATTTTCAAGCCATGACAGCCGGTGGACTTTTTTATGGGAGGTGTGGGAAATTCTCTTTACACCTATCGCCATTTCTAGCCACTGCAGGACCATGGACAGGCTAGAGGATTTTTTTTTGTTAAAGCACCTGCACTTGGGTCCTTCCTTTCCGTGGTGTCATGACAGTACACACTCATTTTAGTCTAGTCAAGTTTCAGTTGACTAAAAGCATGAGCGTTTTAGTCATATTTTAGTCAGAAATATCCATGACTATTTTATTCAATGAAAATTGTATTTTAGTCTCTTTTTTAGTAATGTCATTCCATTTAACCGATTCAATATAGTACAAGTACTTAGTAGAATAGACAACAACCAAATATTCTTTCAGTCAAACCCATTTCACAAAATTAAAACAAGTTATTTTATTATTTTTATATTGTTACCTTATAGACTCAAGAATACATCCATTCCATGGCTGCAGTTCTACTTGTCTTTTGACTACATATCCTGTTTTCCACTTCATTGTAAAGAAAGTGTGTCCAATTCGACACTTCACCCAGCCATTTTCTAACCCACCACAAGCATTCTGAAACCCAAATAATGTTCGAACAGGGATTGAGGAAGTGACGTCATCAGGGCAACCAGATGGCAAACAGAAATATTGCAAAATAATAATTACGCAATCATTCTAAAGATAGCGCCTCATCCTGCTTTCATCAACGAAGAGACATTTTTATTCTAGTTTTTATTTAGCAGTCTCATTTATATTCATCAACAATATTACATGGTCTATTTTATTGTAGTTATCGTGACATGACCAGCATTTGCATTGTGTCTCGTCTCATTACCATCATGTCATAAAGGTTCATAGATTAACCTTGTCAAAAATTTCTTTGGTGAAAACAACACTATGTATATACAATGTGCCCTAATCCAAATCTAAACCTTCACAACACATTATATACTATGTGAGTATATAACTAGTTCAATTTAGCATGTATTGAGATACAGTAAAATGAACCGACTTGATCTGACTGACTGCAACTTGCAGTTTTGTGATGCTTTCGGCTCCTTGGTAGCTGCATTCCTCGGTGTCCTATGTGTACCAGTGTGCTAAACAAGTGGGATGTCATCAACATTTGATTTTACTGAGGAAGACCCCAGGGAGGGAAAAAAGGAAGAACCTCTACTGTTCAGGCAGGCACCATTACGAATTTTATTCCACATATCTGGACCTCAGAAGGTTTACTTAATAGGATGTCGGTAGCAGGAGGTTCAGAGCAAAGACATGACATTGACTATGAAGGCTGTGTGAAGTGCTTATCTCAAAAGCAGACAGAAGAAAAACGCCCTGATCTGGACGCTGACGGATTGTCCGAATCGCAAACTCCTGCAGGCAGAGTATTCCCAAGAAGGGAGAATGCAGGCGCTTCTTTCCCCCTGCCTTACATTCATCATAGGTACCCAACTCACTGCGGATGGAGAGTACAGGATGAGATCTTCACTAGTGCTGCTCTTGGCAGGAAGCCACTGCAATGCCAGTAAAAAGGGGGGGATCTGCTCAGATTGCCCAGGTCTTGTAACAAAAAAAAATCAGTATTCAGTATTCTAAGTGACCAAAAGTCACATTTTAATCTGCTGAGTGGCATCAACTGTAACTCTACTACAGTTACTGTGACTCTATCGGCTTCCATTCTTTGACTTGAAGTCAATATCTTGAGTCTGCTTTGTAGTAACTAGTGTCAAAGCCAGGAATGTCTAGTTTTTGTTGACCACCCCCTTGCTGCAAGTGCTTTAACACTTAATGGGGCAGTGGTGGCCCCTGTAAAAACAATGAAGACCATGTGGTGTGGGAGAAGAGAATAGAGTGTGTAGAAAAAACTCTTTCTCCCTCCACACAAAGCACTGTATTCAACCACTCCAATTTGATGTTACCTGGCAGAAAGAGGCATGGCACAAAGGTTAAAAATGAACAGTTTCTAATTTATTAACACCGGTAAATAATTATTGTAGTTACATGTGAATATTGAATGTAAAAAGGTACCAAGGTTACAGAGAAAATAAAAATGAGAAGAAAGAGTAAAGAAGGAGAAGAGAAAGAGAGGGGGAGATAAAGTCTCAGAAGCCTTCCGGCTTCCGAGGGAAACCCCCCTGAGCAAGAAGCTCAGAGGTCCTTTTTCCACATGTGAGCAGACTTTTATACCCCTGGCCTACAGGAAGTTGTCACTGGCCTACAGGAAGTTGTCACTGGCCTACAGGAAGTTGTCACTGACCAATCAGAACCTGTTGTTTCTGATGTCACGCCCCCGGTGCCTCCCATTTGGGGAAGACAAAAAGGGTGGGCGGTCCTGACGGCTGATACTTCACACGTTGCCGTCGGACAAAAGGCATGTAAAAACCGGGGTGTCGAATCTTTACCCACAACCATCGACACAGGAATGTCACACCTCCCCCTGCAGACATCTGTTATGCAAGACAAAGCAGGCTCCCGCGATGTCCATTCTTACAGATGGCCGGTTGATCCCCTGGGGCACTCGAGTATTCAGGGTCCATGGGGATCACAATTGGGTCATGATTGTGTATCTGCTTGCTTCCTGGTCAGTCGGGAATTCAAATGTAGCCGATAGTGGTGGTTCTGTGTCCTTTGTGATCCTCAGGCGTCTGAGGTCACCCTTGTAGGGAAACCTGTCTTCTTGGCATAGATCAAACACAGCAGCATACATAGAATATTCAACTGGATCCAGGGCTTTTCACACTTGGTTGGGTTCTTTGTCTGGAGTGTGATGAGGTTTGCATACAGATTGTGCATGTAGAAAAACAGTGTTCATCGTACATTAAAACCAAACCAGAAAAACAAATGACAACAATGATCAGATACGCAAAAACATGCAAAAAACATGTAAATATAGTGGGAGGCTTAAAATGATATCAGGGAATTCATAACTCCGCAGATTTGCACTGACTAACTGAGTCTAATCAACAACGGTGGCCGGAAAAATAAATACAAATAAAAAAGTCCCGCTTGTTGCCATGTGATTGGAGAATTACACATTTATTAGGGAATTCATAACTCTGCGAATTTGCATCGGCTAACGAAGTTCAATCAACAACAGTGGCCGGAAAAATAAACACAAATAAAATCCCGCTTGTTGCCATGTGATTAGAGAATTACACCTTTATCACTAAAAGCTATTATTTGAGATTATGGCATTGTTGAGGTGTTCAGAGAGAGAAACAGTTTCACATAAATTTAAATTCTGATCCTAAACATGTTGATCATACTGAACAGGAATTTAAAATGTAAACAATGAATTTTAACAGTGCAATTTCCAATCCCTGATCAGTTATTATCAAATTGTTCACCGTGGGACATGGTTTATGATGTTCAATGTAATACCGGTAATCTAAAATGTCACAATCCTGGTTATTACTGGTTACAGTTTGGTTTGTGGGTTCATCTATTGTGCCAGCCATATCTACGTGCCACATTGTAAGTGATACAGTAATTAGTCTATGTTCATTTTATACCTTGTCGGAGTGGATCTGGATTTAGAAATGCCTCGGTTTCTACGGTCCCAGGCTTTTTAGCATATGTAGATCCTTTTTATTTAAATTAAAGCACATAGATTCTATTCCTCCCTATGCAGTAAAAGAGACTTACGGTCACAGATCCACATCCGAGCAAAGGTATCACGTCGGGATCACCATTTGTAAAAACAATGAAGACCATGTGGTGAGACTATTCTTTACCAAATGGTCACAAGATCAAAGATTGACCCCCACGGACAATTATTACCAAATGGTCACGAGAACGGGTGGATGAGATCTCTCCCACAGATTCCTCATCCTGAGGATGGCGGGAAAGCCCCTCTCACCTCTGGGGGAAGCAGAAAGGTTCCTTGAGTGTTTAATTTGAGTACAATATATATATGGAGGTATCATGACAATACATGCGTGTTTAGATTTATTCTCATTGGCTCAATGTCCCCTGTCACATAAATTAAACAGATAAGATATAACAAATATGTTAGTACTAAAACCAAATCATAAACAACATCAAAGATCTCCAACACTTGAGGGGGTCGTATAGTGACCCCCCCAAAGTGACCCAGATCGAGGATACAAAAGGGAAGGTGACATGCCGTTCTAGGAGTTACTGCATTCAGGTTCTCCCACACATGCGATGGTTTTAAGAACTCTGCTACCTGTTCTTTAATCCAGCGCTGTGTGTAACATCTGTTGGGTATGTTGGATTGATTTTCATTCTATCATTCTATCTTGTTTTGGACAATTAAGGAACTGCATTTACTATATCTGTAGAACTGTGAAGATTATGTATCATAATAAATGTAACTATTGATATCCTTAATCTCCAGTCTTGTTATAGAATATTCTGTCAACTAAAGTCGTTGGTTATAGGGGGAACTTTCTGATCGTATGGCAACACGCCAGATTTATGTATGTTTAAAGAACTTCTTGATCCTATAGCACGTAAGCAGGCATTTTATGTGAACCGTAGAGAGTTCCTTTCTTCCTGCCCCTGGTGTGATCAGCCTGTCAGTCGGTGCAAATCCGCATGGTAGAAAGTTATTTTATTAATTATACTTGATCTATTAACTGGACACTGTTTTGCTGATCAAGATTCGTTAAGTCAATGCAAATTTGCAGAGTCTTTAGTTCTCCCTGACTTTATAAATTATTCAGTCCCTATTGTCCTCTTCATTCCAACTACCCATCTAAAGTGGGTGGCCTAGCGGTTAAGGAAGTGGCCCTGTAATCAGAAGGTTGCTGGTTCGAATCCCGATCCGCCAAGGTGGCACTGAGGTGCCACTGAGCAAAGCACCGTCCCCACACACTGCTCCCCGGGTGCCTGTCATGGCTGCCCACTGCTCACTCAGGGTGATGGGTTAAATGCAGAGGACAAATTTCACTGTGTGCACCGTGTGCTGTGCTGCTGTGTATCACGTGTGACAATCACTTCCACTTTAGAATAGTCTTGGTAGTTATATTGGAGTCAGATAATACAGATGTAAGACTATTTATCAGGTTGATAAATAAATTAGTTTTGTAGATTCGTTATTTTATTTTGCGTCAAAAAACGTCATACACGTTAAACCCTTCACCGTCGTATCAGGCTCCATTATTGGGCTGATAGGCGGGTTTTACACCCCCGTAATCAAAAGGTTGCCGGTTCAAATACCGAGCCGCCAAGGTGCCACTGAGGTGCCACTGAGCAAAGCACCGTCCCCACACACTGCTCCCCGGGCGCCTGTCATGGCTGCCCACTGCTCACTAAGAGTGATGGTTAAAAGCAGAGGACACATTTCACTGTGACAATGACAATCACTTCACTTTCCCTTTTGAAGTAGGACAGTTTTTCATTGTTATAAATGGGGATTGTAATGTAACCATCCAGGCAGCAGGGGCGCTAGACCTGTATCAGCTGCACTTCTCTTTCATTCTTCAACTCGTGGCTGTCAAGCACGTCAGTCAGAATCGGAATATGACCAAATGACCTGGATCTGCATATGAGGTCAAGAATTGAATAACCCTGCTCGTAACAATGATGCGTGCGCCTGTTGTTTGAATGAGTTCTTGTCTCTTTCAGACCGGAAAGATCTTTTTGTCGGCAAAGCTGTTCAGAAGGCGTACCTGGAGGTGACTGAGGAGGGAGCCGAGGGGGCGGCTGGATCAGGTGAACCCCACTGATGCATGTGCCAGGCTGAATTGTACCATCTCTCCCCTGTAATGCTCTCAGAGTTTACTGTGCCCCCTCAAGCTCTGTCACGCCATCGTCCTCTCCTTTTCATTCTCTCTCGCGCTCGCCCTGTCGCTTTATCCCTCTAATACTTTGCTTTAGCTCTAATTTTTTTTAATCGTTTGGCCTCCTTTTCTGCCTGTTCTCTTCACTTCTTTCTGACTCTTGTAATCTCTTAATTTTTAAAAGCCCCAACTGTTGGCAGCTCTTTTCTGTCCGTTCTTTAGACCTGTTGAATTACATTAAAGCCACAGTGAGAAATGCTAACAGTGCCCCCTCCTGGCTGGCTGCCCTGTTCTTGAAAGCTTTATGTTCACCAAAATCGGCATCTACATCTACAAAATCTACAAGCAGCACAATAACATGTTTAAACGTTCTGCTCCAATGTAACGTCCACTTCTGTTCAGACCTCTCAGTGACATAAACTGGTGATGGTCGAGGTAGGATGATTCACAATCATGTTGCTGGGGGTGAAGGTCACGCCCAAGCTGATGTCATTTTATGTCCTGCAGGTATGATCGCCCTCACCAGAACCCTGGTTCTGTACCCCCAGGTTATGGCTGACCACCCCTTCTTCTTTGTCATCAGAAACAGGAAGACAGGTACGAAGAACCACAAAACACACACAGACACACACTTCTTGCGAGGAACATGGATATATATATATATGCATGTGTTGCATTTAAGGAACAAGATTTTTCTATGCTAAATTCTAACCTTTCGCAACAATTTCATCTGTTCCAGTCTTTTTGACTACACACACACACAGGAAACACACTCACACGTACCAAAGCAATTATGACTGCAAGCACAGACCACTTAGTACAGCGTGTAGAGACGAGGAGAGCTGAGGACGGGGCTCTATTATCCATCTCCACTTAAGATACCGCTAACAGCACTAATTACACTCCTCTAACTGGATCGATTTTCCGGCTTCAGATCAGCCACACCCCACTTTACAAAGAACGGCATTCCGACTGCAGTGTTAATTTTACAATTCAAGTTCATTCCTCTCTTCTTGCAGGGTCCATTCTCTTCATGGGCCGGGTTATGAGTCCTGAAGTGATCGAGTCCAGCGATCAGAATTTCGATGCCATCTAATGTCCGTTTGCCTCACTTTGGCCTCTCTCTGTGGTAGTGTTTGTACTGCAAAGAGCCCGGAGCCTCAGAAAAAGGAAAAAAAAAAGTATATATATATATATACTCCCATCACTTGCCATGTTTTTTAAAAAATAAGTACATAATCAACAGTATGTATTATATATACTGTATATATATATATATGACAAGTGAATTGTGTTTTGATACTGTAAGCTTTAAACACAGAGGGTGTGAGTGCTCTACATATATATATATATATATATAACACACACACACACACACACACAAACACATATAGAATTATGAGGTGGTCTAAATGACTTGTATTAACATGCTGTGTATTCCTGGACTGACCCTGACACACTCTCAGCCCAGCCCACAGATTTCGCTACATCCATGATTTCCTGTTTTTTATTACAACAAATCTGTAGGTATTTATTGCATAGAGAAAAAAGTAGCGTGCAGTTCTCTGTAACCAAAATCATTTTTTTAGTTCTTCTTGTTGTTATTGTTTTTATTATTATGATGATAACCATAAGCTCATGGCTACTGACAATGCCTTCTGATTTTTGATTTAATGGACAGCCACAGGTATACAAGCAGTGGATGGGGTTGCCATGGTGATGGGGCTCGTGGGTTGCCACAGAGGCCGCTTTTTATGTACAGGGATTTAAGTAAATAAATCCATAAGGAACACCAGCTATACTCTTTTAAGAAATAAACATGAATGTGTTCAACTGTGGGCCTTGTGTCATGTTTACATTTACAGCATTCATCAGACGCCCTTATCCAGAGCGACTTACAATCAGTAGGTCAGTAGGTACAGGGACAGTCTCTCCCTCCCTTTTACAAAGTTGCAAGATTCATCGGGGCTGGTAGTGAACATTTACACAGGTCAGCATGAATTTTTGGAGAGGAATCTCTGCCAAAATGGTCTTGGTGTCTGTGGCCAATATGCAACAGATTGGATTTTAACAGCCTTGACATGCAAAATAATGCTCCTTCTGCTTCCTTAAAACCCCTGATTGCAAACTATCATCCTCATGGAGCTTCAAGGTCTGAATGGTATTTGCTTCAAGGCTCTCTCTCTCTCTCTCTCTCTCTCTCTCTCTCTCTATATATATATATATATATATATATATATGCTTCAAGGCTATATATATATATATATATGTGTGTGTGTGTGTATGTGTGTGTGTGTGTGTGTGTGTGTGTGTGTGTGTGTGTGTGTGTGTGTGTGTGGAGTTGAGCTTATAACTGGGCAAAATGTCATCTAGTTCAAAGAATCCAGGGTTTAAGTTTATACCAGCCCCCTTGGGCAAACTATTCCAAAATATAACTAAAAAGAAATTCTTTCTCATATCCAACCTGATGAATTCCGTCACTTTGACTCGTAACTTGTTAACTCTTACATAAAGGCAATGCCTTAGTCATTACTACATACTTATTTTTAGTCCTTATTTTTTATTTATTTTTTATTTATACTCATAAATTTATGTCTGTCTCCCAGCCTCTCTGTGCACTTGTTGCATGTCTTATACAACATTGTACATTGTCTTCCCCTCTGTGCAGTTGTAGCATAAGCAATTTCCTTCGGCATAGGCAGTACAAGAAAGTGCCACAAACGGAGGAAGAAAAAAACCTTCCACTATTATCAAAACTAGTTGGTATTCATGTCTCTTAATATGAACAAGCTAGCATGAATTTCACTTGCTTAGCAAAACCTATTAAGTAGCAGTAGTAATAACAATAATGATATGTAACTTTCCTATGAAAAATTATTTTGGGCTAATATGACACAACGCAATAGTTCTCACACAAAAGAGCCTCACTATATAACAGGCGCATCTCCGCTGGGTTCTAGAGCCTGTTTGCTACCAGCCAATCAAAAAAGAGAGTGGAAAGGACCTAGACAATAGCCCATCAGAAAATTGCAGAATTGTAAAATGCAACACATCCGCCAATTAAAAGGCACCTTGGAATTATTTACGTTATTCTGCTTCTAAATCTTCTGAAAAGCCGGTCGCCCCCAATCACAGGCGCTCCGAGCATCACTTCAAACACAGAGTAAGTCATTTTCTAGTTTAATTTTACAGTTTAAATTCACCACCTAAAATCCTGCCTAGGCCTCCAAATTTGTCATGGCCATGCGTAAAAGCAAAAGAAAGGAACAAATGAACAATATTACCAACGATTAAGAAATAGTTGTAAATGAAGATTGAAATAATTCTGTGATCCTGTCCACACTTGGTGATTCACCAGATTACCAGCTATTTTTTTTTTAAATTTAATCAGTGCAGATTTTTATTTTCGGATGTAGTGAAATAAGGGGGTATTAGCTGATAAAGTTCCTCTACTTGTGTGGAGATAGTCCATCCCCTTTTACAACATGAACAAGGTCTGGACTGGATGAAGGTTTTCTAAACCCCCAAAAAATAGACTTTGTAAACTAATCATGCAAACGATTACTACTTCTTACTTGTTGTTGAGGTTAAAGTTCGGAATGACGGTGAAGTAACGGTGTGGCCGTTACCAGGCAACGCGGGGCCCGTTTGCGCCCGGCGAGACTCGCGCATGCGCAGCGGCACCGGCGGCACCGGCGGCACGGACGGGTCGCGTCTCGGACCCGGAGCTCCGCTCGTCCCGATGGGAAACCCCGCCGCCGCGCACAAACGCCGCTGCCTGCGCCGTGCGTCCGGGGCTCCGGCCGTGCGGGAGGTCGTCAGGACATGTCCGAAAGGTGAGAGCGGAAACGCGAGTTTTATTTCTTCAAAAGCAAGAAACAAACAAAAAAAAAAAAAAAACGAGCATAACGCAACGCAACGTCACGCTTCCGTTTTTTTTAAGGGTTTTTAGCGCCCGTGAACAGCTTTTATTGCGAACTTTTTTCGTGCTTTTTTGTTATGGCGACCGGTTTAATCCCGCGCTGGGTGCAGAGTTCACGGTAACTTAAACCAGCCGAGCAGCTCCGAGTTTGTACGGCCGGGTCCCGTTTCACGGGACAACACACATCCTCCAAACCGCTATATAACCACCACGCTTCTCCTACCCTATTATTCATGTTTTATTACGGGGTTGGACGTTAGATGGGGTTTTGACGTTCTGTTTATCCGGATTTTAGACTGAACTATATAGTGAAAATTAGAAAAATATTCTCCAGCTAGGTATCCATGTATCGCTGTTGTTGCCGTCAACTCAATTTCAAGTAGAAGACATTTTTCCTGATTCGGTTTCATTCCTGCTGTTTCGCCTCTCTCTCTCTCTCTGCTCCGATTTCTCCCTCGCTGCCTTCACCAGTTCCTCAGGAGTGAACACGAGCAGCGGAAGTTTCCCCAAATCTCTGGCCTCTCACTTCTCCGACTTCAGCGACACCCACACCCCTCTGTCTGTGGAGCGAAGCCCTGACTCCGGCATCGTCGCCACCCCAGTGAGTGCGGAGGCTGCCTGGGACCCCGCCTGTGAATCAGTGTAGATCCTGAAGACCAGGTTATTTTCTGGAGCTCCTGGGCGCCGATCGAGGTGTCCAGGTCCGGGGCGAGAGGGCATGTAAGCCGGCCGGTTCCTTTAATTAGTAAAGTGCCTTTGGACCAAAAAGTAACACACACACAAGCGCTTTGTGGGTGCCAACAATTGCTTTTAAACTAAATTAAATTAAATGTGCGGCCAATTATTTGATTATATATATGTGTGTGTGTGTGTGTGTGTGTGTGTACATGTGTGTGTCTGTATAATATTATATATACACACACACACACACACACACACACACAGTACAGGCGAAAAAGTTTGGACACCTTCTCATTCAATGTGTTTTCTTTATATTCATAACCATTTACATTGGTAGATTCTCATTGAAGGCATCAAAACTATGAATGTGGAGTTATGTACTTAACAAAAAGTGTAGACCTGGACTCCACAATCTACCAATGTAAATGGTCATGAAAATAAAGAAAACACATTGAATGAGAAGGTGTGTCCAAACTTTTGACCTGTACTGTAAATGTGTGCGTGTGTTTGTCTCTGTATAACATCCGCCATAAATACAAGAAGATCAGTGACTACATTCTTGTATTCTTTAACCTCTCTAAACTTTGTTACGTGCACGAATGTTCAACCAAGCCGGAGCAGGGGTCATCCGAAGGTGTATGGTTACTACTCACTTCTCGGGGGGGGGGGTTAATTTTCTATGCTGCGAATGCGATACCGGGCTTAGAGCGGGGCAGACATTCACAGGGGTCACAACATGTCAACTGCTCTGATGCCATGGAGTTCCAGTTCACCTGAATTCCGGTTGTATGGTTCGGTAGGGTGCGGGACCGTAACAATAGACTGCGGCAAATTTGCTTTACAGAGAACCAGAGCCTGACGCTCCATAATCCTTTCCAGGATCGGGTGGAGGGAACTTCACTGCAGCTTATGTAAAGTTACATATTTAATACAAATGCCGCATTTATGTATAATTTATGTTGTAATGGTAAAATTACCATATATTACCATAATTACTAGAACCATATTTATCACGTTGGGTAGGATTAATTAAAGTATCTGTTTCATTTACGTGAAATTTACAAATGCCTAGAGAAAATGCTGAGAGAAAATCTTGAAAACAAGTTCTTGATGTTATGGATGTGACATTTTGGATTTAATCTTTGTTTCTAATCCCTGATATTAACTAAATGTCATGGGCTATGTGTATACGGGCCATATCAAACAGTAATTGAGCAGCCTTCCCTCTTCTCTGTCGCCAGCTGTTATCCAGTCGCTTCAGGTTCGTCTCGTGGCACCGTTTAGAGCAGCATGATGTCCGTGGTGACCAGCTCTCCTGCCCCAGGGTCAGAGAAGGTAAGGCCATTATCTGTCCTCGATTTCGCATTATATATCAGCCACAACATTACAACCACAAGCCTAATGATGTGCTTACAAAGCATCTCAAAGTATCTGTAAACCAAATGATATATGTCTTAAAAACTCCCATGTCCTCCATGAACCAGACAAGCTATTTCAGCTCAGCCTACAAATGCTTAATTGGGTTGGACAGAGATCTGGAGAATTTGGAGGCCAGGTCAGTTCCTTTTTCGCCATGCTCCCCAAGGCATTCCTCAACAATATTTGCTGTGTGGCAAGGCACGTTATCCTGCTGAAGTGTACCAGATTAGTGGTATGATAGGTGGAAAATCCACATGTAAGCATGAGATTACCTCCACTGACTTGCCTTTGGCCTTTAGAGCATCATCCATTGCAGGTACGTTGGTCAAATGCAGGCGCTGAACTGGGGTCAGCGGCGGGTCGATAGCTATGTTGCATTAATCGTACTATGTACTCTAACAACTTTCTGTCAAAGCCAGCATTAAGGTTACAACATTCATTTACAAGCATCCTACATGAGGTTGTCCTGTTTGTTCCTGTTCATTGTACTTTTCTCTTATAGAGACTCTGTACAGTATAAAGTTTTAGTTAGTATAGTTTAGTTTAGTGTGTGTGTGTGTGTGTGTGTATGTATATATATTTATTTTATGATTGCAATGTGGGGGGGTCTGTGTGAAACTTTATTTCAATACACGGTATACTGTGTATACTGTTGCACTGAGAATATATATAATATATATAAGTAATGGTGTCTTGCTCAGGGACACAATGGTAGTAAGTGGGGTTTGAACCTGTGACTTTCTGACTTTAGGTACCCACTAGGCTTCTTCCACCCAATGCAATCAGTGTTCAGGTGTTTTTAATGTTGCGGCTGGTTTTATTTTGAGCCTGCAATGCCAAAGCGTGTGTTGTGCTGTTGTGAATGTATAGGCCAATCTGTGGTTCCATGGCCGCTGTGAAACAAAAGACCTTACAGTGCGGATCAGTGTTCAGAGATCAGATCTCTAATGAAGGAAGCAATTAACTGAAGAAAGTACATTGTATCCCTGCTGAGAAGATGTTCCATTCTGTCTGAATGCTCTGTGGCCATGCCTGGAATCAGGACCATGCTCATTCGGTCTCTGGCTTGTGGTGTCATCGAACAGGGCCTACAGAAGAAGAGCTGTTTTTGAGGGGGGAAGTGAGCGCACTAGATGGGCGGAGAGGTAGACGAGACGATGATGGGCCAAAGTGGGATGAGAGGCTGCAAGAGAACTGGGAGAATTGTGTGGTGAGGCTCAATGCAAACATTAAAATGCTTGTTCTATTCAAACAGAAGAACTGTGTGCATTTAACCAACACTCGCTTGGCCATTGCACTATCATAGGAGCTAAACCTTTCCTACCAAGACTTGGGTGACCCATACCAGATGGAGAACTTCACCCGAATCTTGAGGAGGCTGATTCGTGCTGAGAAACTGCAACTGGTTGACAACTCTTTGAGGGACCTCAGTTCAGTCCGCCTGCCAAGGTGTGTTCCCCTAGCCTGTCTATGGTCCTGCAGTGGCTAGAAGGCCATTCTGCTTTGTTGTTCAGATTGCGGCAGCGGTTGTTCTTATTCGTATTCGTATGTTCTTATTCCCACATTTCAGGAACCCCACATTATCCCTGATAGGTCGGAGTGTTGTTGCTTTACATTAAAATCCCTGCCCTGTGTTTCAGATGCAAAATCCTAAATTTGCACAGGAACCACCTGACATCAATTCGCCATCTGCCAAAAGTCCCTCAAATCCAGCATCTCTGCCTGTCAGAGAACAGCATCCAGAGCCTGGGAGAGCTGACCTTGCTGGGAGCCACACCCCTGCAGTCCCTCACACTGCGCCGCAACCCCTGCGAGTTCTTGGAGGACTACCGCTCACGGTGAGAAGGAGGGGCACACACACTTACTACCATTGTGTCCCTGAGCAAGACACTTAACCCTGAGTGTGTCCAGGGGGGGACTGTCCCTGTAACTACTGATTGTAAGTCGCTCTGGCGTCTGGTAAATGCCGTAAATGTAAAATGTAAACAGCGATTCGTAAAGGAGCGCCAGCCACATGCCTGCTTTAACCTGACATAAGCAGACTTTGCACGAAATCCACTTCGTATTTTAGCACTTAATAGTAATTATGAAGAGTCTGAATCATATAATGAGCCGTCATAATAACATAATATGAATATAACTGCTTATTTGACTTATTTCACATGTGTATGTTTTACTGCATTGTGAAAAGGAGATGGGAATACAGAGGACAACATTTATTACCAGATTTGATGTTTGAATGTGCCTTTTCATTGCCCATCCCTTTGTTGCAGTGTTTTCTCCTGTTTGCCAAAACTCAAAGTGCTGGATGGAATCCCAAAGTTGCCAGAAGATTCCGTGCCTCCCCAGCTCCCTGCAGCATCAAGACTGTGCACCATTCTGTGATGCGAGAAGGGAATACAGACTAGGCAAGAGCTTGTGAAATGCGAAGCAGTGTCATAGCCATTAGCATGTATGATGGTGTGTACCGATGCAAAGCGCCGTGTTTTTACAGTTTAATTATCTGTACACACATACACTAGGCTGGTCCTGCTGGATTTAATTCATATATAATGCATGCTAATATCACAAAGCATCATATGTGTTTCATATGCACTGTTTTCTGTGATAAACCCTGTATATAGTGCCTCCTTTTATTGGATCACTCTCCAGTAATGGGAGCGCAAGTAAATTTCAACACTAGAAGGCTTACAGCAATTATTTATTAATTTATTAATTATTCATGGTTGTCTTTTTTTTTTTTTTTTTTTTTTACATTCACAGAATGGTTTTATTATTTTTCTGAGTTCCGCCCTCTGCCATGATACAATAAATATACTCTTTTGTTACTCTGTTATATGGTTTCTATGTTTTTTTGATGCTGGTCACCTATGCAAAAAATCGTGAAGTTTGATGTGGGCACCCTATTTTAATGCCCTGCCACCTGAGTCAACCCTCAGCCTTCGATACCGACCCAAATCCTTGCATTCATTAGGACATTTGCTTGCCATATAGTGTGACTTGTTTGGGCTGGTGAGATGCCTTGTAAAGGTCATGTTATGGCTAGTCGGGCAGGTTTTTGGCCGTGGTCTCCGATGTCGAGTAGCAGCCGGAGAGAGGGGAGAACAGCAATGCGAGAAAAACACCTACCGCGATCTCACCGCATTCCTACATTTACATTCGTGGCATTTACCAGACGCCCTTTCTTACGATCAGTATTTCCAGGGACGGTCCCCCTGGAGACACTCAGGGTTAATTGTCCTGCTCAGGGCCACGATGATAGTAAGTGGGGTGTGAACCGGTGACTTTGTGGTCTACTACCACCCTGCCACCCAGCGTCCTCCATCCTCATTAACACAGAGGTGTCAGACGAGCGTCATCTCTATGGAGAGGATGTCATGCATTAAAAAAAAAAACACACACAAACACACACAAGGTCGAGTTCTATTGCTAAGCAGCAACAAGCTGGCCCGTCCGTTCAAATCCGCTTCATTAATTCATATGCAGTGCAGCGCTTTTGTTTTAATATTGGTGTTGATTTCTGTTCCGCTGAAACCTGAACGCGGCGCGACAGCAGGAGAGCCGAAACGCACACGAAACAAGACGGATCAGGCCAATTATAAACCTTATTAGAGCGGTGAGTGCGCGCTGTTAGTCCTAAAACACAAATTCCCTACGGAGGGCAACAGCGAGGCCCCTTAAGCGAGAAACGAATGAGGACCCCTGCACGGAAGGACACCCACATCATATCACTTAGGACGCAGCCTCTGCATGTATAGTCCCGGAGAAAGGAAGTCGAGCCTCGCTGAACTAGGACTGGCCTTTCGTTTCTAGTTGTATGGCTGAGAGGTAGGACACGGAAAGCCGCCGCGTCGCACTTGTCCTCGAGTTCTCGCATCACCAGGGGACTGTAGTTGCTTTAAGCACTTCCAAAAGCTCTCGCTTCCAGCTTTATAATTCACTTTCTCCAGGCATTCGTGAATGCACTGGACGGCCCAGGGCTGTAGGCACACACACACACACACACACACACACACACACACACACACACACACGTCTCCCATAATGCAGCTGCAGCGATGGGGAAAAAGAAGGGCCCTGGTCCCGTGATGCGAATCGCGGCACGAGGCTGCATCGTGCAGGGAATACTAACACCATGGAGGTCAAGGGACGTGGAGGAAATTAAAGCATGTAAAGTGACAGCGGAGGCGTAAGATTCGTTTATCCCCACCGCCGTCTAGATTTACGTCCCGGGCCTTTCAGAAAGGATTTAAAAACCCCAGGAGGAGAGACAACCCGGTCGCCCACCCACTGCCCCACGGCAACCTTTAACATCGACCGCCTGGCCGTCTCCATGGAGACAGGATCGCACTTTATTCCATGGTTACTACGGACGTGCTCAATTCATTCAGCCATCATTTCTTTTTCTTTTTTTTTTTACAGAGTGGAATTTTTTAAAAGTGGAAAATAAATAGATTCTGTTTCATACCGCCCAGGGATAATGAGTGTCGAAATTTGATTCCTCGCCCCAGAAACAAGTGGATTAGAACAAGTGTGATTAGATATTCTTCAAGTCTGGGGCCAAGAGAAGAAGACCACAGGGAGAATAAGGCAAAAAAAAAAACATTTTTATTCAATGCGCATCATCAAAAAGATGTCGTACACACTTTAACTAACATACATTCTCACATCAAAAGTATTCCCCCGTTTCAATACGCTCAGTCCATTAAAAATTTATACACACATACATACAAACATATATATATATATTTATATAGGCAACATTTACGAGAAATAAAAAACATTTATCCTTTCCCTAGAATATAATGCATAATGAAAGATGTGTGGAATGTGTCGATTCGTTTAGTGTTTTCTCCAATGACTTCAATATTCTCACACGGTCCCTACATCACACCAGCGATTAGTAACAATACGTGTAACAAAAGCACAAAAACATGGCAAAGAGGCAACCAAGTGAGGGAGGCCGAGGTGTAAATCACTGTCTTAAGAACGCTTATGGAGGTGCGCGATGCAGCAGCAGACAGCGGGACATCTTGTACAAAAACACCCACCCGAAAAAAGCAGATTGATAAACGCATAAAAAAAAAAAAAAACAGTAAAAAAACTAAATGTAACAATCATGTACCCACATCGTTTAAAAAGCCAAACCAACTGCTTTAACCTCGATGACTCCTTACATTCATTTGAAATTCATGGCCGCTCTTGAGTAGGGTCTCCTGGTCCTCAACACTCGGCACGTCTTCTTGTAGCGTCGCGTTACTCGTGATATATTCTGTTAAACTGTAGAACGGCAGAGGAAGGAGGAAACACACGCATACAGAAGTGTACAATGGCACTTGCATTCACAAGGCCGCCCAGTGACGAGATTCGGTTATTCAGCGGTTGTTGGTGAAGGATCATGCCATCCAGCAGAAGAGTGCATAAATAGGCTTTTTTCAAATGCCCTAAAAAAATCTTTTTTTTCTGTGTTGTTTTGAGGATGATTTGAACAGCTGGCCTTTCATGAACTGTGAGTAGAGTAGTATTTCACTCCAGAGTAGCACGTATGGCTCTCTGAACAGTGCTAACAGACAAACATCTGGAAGAAAGACATGTTCCTCTGGTCTGTTGGTCTGCAGCTGCATAGATCATAGTTCTAACCCCAGACGGAGAGGAATCCGTGTCCAGTGGATCCTATCATTCCGGAAGGATCTCAGTGTTCTCAGCAGAACCGTGTTTCTTTGTTTTTCTTTTCCAGGTTCTCCGACAACGAAGCAACGAAAGGCCCTTGGGAGGTCAAAAAGAGGAGGGAAGTTGGCTCACATCTCGGCTCTCTGATTGGCCTGTTTGTCCTTGTCACCCTCATCCAAGTCCCCTTCCTCCTCTTCTTCGTAGTTTTCTTCCTCGTTGGCTGCTTTGTCTTGTTGTGGCTCCTTTGCCTCCTTCTCAGAAGCAACTTGAGCTTTTAATTCAGCCTAAGGAAACACATATAGAAGTTTTACATTTTCATGTAAGGTCCTGAAGAGGTACTAAAATAAATGTATAATATACAAAGAAATTATATAACATACAGGCACTTGCCAATACTTTTCTAATTCGTTTCCTCTTAATAAAGTGCAGCAGGGTGGGCCCAAAATGGCCTGTAGGTTAGGAATTAGAACTTGACTGGCTACTAAAATGATCTAAACTTAAATGAAACTAAACTTCTAAAATGATGTGCTTGTCAAAATTATGAAAAAATACACTAAAAAATTATCAACAGGACCTGTAATATTTTGTATTTTATTATTAGGTGCACATTGCATTGTGGGTTCTGACCTAAGCAGTATTTTTGACGGTTGCCGTACAGAACAACACCCTTACTGCACACCCTTATACAGATCCTGTAGATAAGAGATTTACTGTAATACGATTTGTGGACGGGCACAAAGAACCCTCTGGAAAAAGGATTGTGGGGCCGTGTATGAAGAAGTGTTCTGGAACAATGAGCGTGTTCAACAGTGTTTAGCCCTGATGGCTTGAATGCAGACAGAGAAAAGCAGGGCCTGTAACCAGAGAGCCAGGAAGACACTGCAATCGATCCCCAACACTCCTGACAGCTGCATTAAAAAGAGGCTCCCATTACCTGAGCAGCGAGCAAACGCAAGAATACCCCCGAGCGCCGGCCGTGCGGCAAGGCACCGCGTGAAGGCCTCCAAAAGTTTATCAGCGAAGGGAAGGACGAGGAGATCGGAAAGGGTCCTTATTGTTGTGGCGAATCTTTAAAGAGGCCCAAGCTAAAATTGTTATTGTTCTCCCTTGCCTGAATTAATTCAAGGTAGAAAAGTCTGGATAATATTCGTGGCCATGGGGTAAATTAAAAGCTTTTATTATTGATCAAAATGCCTCCTTTCATGTAGTTTCTGTGGCTCCTTTGTTGTACTACACACACACACACATGCACACACACAGAGCTATTAAATGACTATAAAGTCTGTTTCTGAGATGCTGCTTGCTGTGTGGCTGTCTGACTGCTCAGCAAGACATTGTTAATTAAAGTATAATTCACGAATGGCACCTTTAAAAAAAAAAAAAAAAAATTTCCAGTGAAATTGTCTTTCATGCTTTCAAGTTTCGAGGGAAATGAATAAAAGAAGAGCCTTTAATCCTGTATGAGACTGTGATTTCCTGTTCCCCGGCAGTGCAGTACCTGCTCAGCATTCTCCTCGTTGTAGGTGTCGCCCTCCTCCTCTCCCACCTCTATTTCGTTCTCCTCTTTTTGCTCTGCGGCCAAGCCGTCCTGAGTCTGGAGAGGGGTAGAGTGTCTCATGATTCATGAAACAGGCACTGTGTGTGTGTGTGTGTGTGTGTGTGTGTGTGTGTGTGCATGCACAATTCTAACTATCTCCTTACCTCATCATCTCCCTCCTCATGGTACTGCTCGTCTATGTTGTCCTCCTGCTGGTCAACGTTTCCAGCCATCTGTTAAGATGTACAGTAAAGATGAGTGGTGAGCACCTTTAAGTCTGAGGAGCTGTGTGCAGCAAACATCTTCATGTCCCCTCAAACATCTGGATACAACACCACCCACATATGCTTGAAATCAAACACACATGGTCCCAGTGTTGAGGACCATAATCACTACGGTTATGATTGTGTGTACTGTACATATGATGGATACCTTGCATTGTAAATTATTTGATCTAATAGTATGTTACGTCCCATGACTTGTGGATGTTTGTGGAGTTAAGCCTGGATGGGAAGTAGATGTTTCTCATTCCCTTTCCTAGGGGCGACTCCGCCCTGTGAGTGACTCCACCCAGACCAGAGGTTTGAGCTTTGTGGTTTGGAACTGGAGTTTTTGTTTTACTTTTCTTATTGATTATTGACTTACTTTAAATAAAGATGCTTTTATTTCATACACCCTTCTCTGAGTCATTTATTCATTTTCCCATTTATTTTACACCTCTCATGTTACGTCCCATCTACGCATAACACCATCATGACGTAACATAGTATATGATATTCTAATTTTGATCAATACAATGATTGCCTATTATACTTGATGCATAGTGTGTTGTCTTGAGATTATAAAATTATTATCTTTACAATTGGTATATATCCACACATCTTGATTTAATATTGTATAATTAAACAAAACACCAATTGTCAGAATGTAACATACTTGATTTGGAATCTGATTACGATATCCTATGTGTCCATGTCAGACCTTGTGGTCCACATGACATGCCTTTTAAAGCATCTTTCATTTTAATCACTTCTACGCTCACCACTATTTGTTCATCTGCTGGAGCGGGTTGATGGTTCTGTGCGGCTTCAGGATTTTGCTGCTTGTCCTGCCCTTCCTGGACCTCGTCTTCCTCTTGTGGGTGCTGTTTCTGCTGCTGCTGCTCGTCCTCCGCCTCCTCAAACTCATCCTCCCCCTGGTTGTTGGGGTCATCTTCAGGGTCCACGTCTGCTTCCACATGCCTCTGAATGGTCAGGGAAGAGATAGTTGCACCTTTGAAATGCAGCTGAGTGGTTTTTCAGCACGGATTTAAATATTAAAGTAACAACCGAACGATAAAGCGCCCTTTCAGCTGATTAGGCCATGTGATGGAGTGCTGTGAGAATGCACTCTGACTGATATGCTAACTATCCTGGCTCCTTGACAAACTAATTAATGAATTTTTTTTAATAAACCACCTTTAAGTTCATTGGAATTTTAGTCATGTTAACAATCATTTGAGGGTTAGATTCCAAAACTGACACACTCGGACGTTTTAACCCTTTAAGCCAGGTGGCATGAGAGCAAACATAACTTCATAAAGATAATTGTGGGGTTTTCAGAGAAGAGTAATATCAAAAACAGACTTTATGGATTATGTAAAATATCATAATGAAAAAGATGGCCACGATACCATTGCAGGTGTCATAGTGAAAAACGGGTAGTTTAGAGGGGGTTACGCTATGAGTGGACTGTTTAGAGCTGTTCATGATAGTCAAGTAAAGAAAAAAAAAGAATAACAAGCTATAAATCCATGAAACTCTTGCCATTTATTGCCTCATCCGGCAGCAATTCAGCGACTAGGTTTTAAATAGCCTGTCTGTGACAGCGAGCTGCCCGTCAATCCCACCAGACCCCTGAGACAGCCACACATCCGCCCACCTCCTCTTGTCGATCTTGCTGATCTTCGTCCTGTTTCACCTCTTCTTCCTCTAGCTCTCCATTCACTCCTAGAAGCAGAGAACGGAGAAAGACATGCAAGTGAAGCCCAGACAATGGTTGAGACTGAAGTATCCTACAAAAACAATAACTTCAAGTGATTCTCACTTTCTTCCTGAATCTGTGGGTCAATCTGTGCTGCATCTAGATCCTCATACTCCGACTTTTTCCTGGGACATAAATGAGGGGGGGGGGTATGAGGTCACATTTTAATGTCAATACCAACATTTAACTGCAAAGCTTTACATGGTAAGATTCAGACTGTAGACGTACTGCTCCAGGGTTATTCAGATTTTACAGGTATCAAAAGGGTGGTAACAAAAAGGGTGTTGGAGGTAACAAAAGGGTGTTATGGGCTGTAGCAGCTGGCCCTCGAGGACTGTGATCTGAAGAAACCTTCACCACAAAGCAACAGTCTCTGTAGAGATGCTTACGTCCTGACAACGGCCAGACAAATGGAGCATCTGGCAATGCCACGTTGGACCCTTTGCAACAGGGCATCAATGTTCCTCAATACTAATGACCTAATTGTGCCCCTGTATATAGGCTTGCATTGTATCTCTCTACTCTGTCTTCTGTCTGCCCCATCTACAGATTATGAAGGATGTTAATGTGGTAAGCTGAAGCTGTGGAAGTGTTACGTGTTACTAGCTGTAAATATACGTTTTGGATCGGCACATGTTTCATTTATTATGTTCTTCAAACGTGTAAAAAAAGCAAGATTGACATGCAGTTGCACCTCACATTGCTTCCATGTCCTTGGAATCATACATTGATTTGAATCCAAATCATCCAAATCACTTTCAGGATTTTAAAAGCTGCCTTTTTTTATTCCTATTTGTTCCTCCCACTTCTGAGACTGACCTGAGCTGCTCTTCCCTGAGGAGCTGTTCCTTCCGGTCGGCCTCCTGGTGCTGTTGCTCCTCCTGCTCCTGTTCCAGCCTCAGCTTCTCCTCGTGCTTGCGTCGCTGCTCCTGCTGTAGCTGCTGGAGGTTCTCCTGACGTTGCTGCAGCTGCCTGCGCTCGTCCTCCAGGTGGGTGGCCAGGCGCTGCTCCTCCTGCTGCTGCTCATAGGGGGACTTCACATGATCCACTGGCCGGACCTGTTCCTCAGGCTGCCCAGCAGCCTCTACCGAGTCCTGGTGGTGCACACACACATAAACTTCCTACAAAAGGGCTATTTAATCCTTTACTGGGGAACAGTAAAGAAAAAATGATGCAAAGTGAAATTAAGTGAAAGTGAAGTGATTGTGAAACACTGCAGCACAGCACATGGTGGCACAACGAAATGTGTCCTCTGCTTTTAACCATCCCCCAATGTGAGCAGTGGGCAGCCATGACAGGTGCCCGGGGAGCAGTGTGTGGGGATTCCGCTTTGCTCAGTGGCAACCTTCTGATTGTAGGTCCAAATGCAGTTAATCAAATGAATGGTTCAGACGAGGTGTGAGAGAAGCAGCTTACTGCAAGATTGAACGACCCTCATTAAACAGTGGAGGTAGCTTTAGACATAATCTATCACCCACGTACAATGCAGTTCTTTCAACAGGCGGTTTCAAAGTCGTTCACACTCTGGCTCAGGTGGTCTCATTAAGATACATGAAAGCCAGGGAGAAGGACAACCCACAGGTGACCACCAATTACGACCCCCAGGATTCCAGGGTTTTTATAAACCTGCTTCTCCGACAAGTCGGTCAGACTTGAGAAAGCCCCATGTAATGGACGGGCGAAATCCATGACCTGGATGACTGAGAACTTTTACAGATATAATAAAAGCTCCTGGTCTGCTCAGACCTGCTCCTTCAATATGTCTCCTGATAGGGTCTCCTTCACTGCAATACCAAGAAGTTCTCACAATGCAAACTATTTTTTTAAAAAGAACTTATTGTCTGATAAAAAAGAACAGAGAAATCTGCTGGTCCCAGCTCCTGTTTAGAAAGTGACGTGGGAGTAAAACGGATATCTGATTTATCGAAAACCTGATACTCAGTTTGGCAAGAGAATAGTGGGAAGGGCTTCTGACCAGTTCAGGCTCCTCATCCTGATTTGCTGCATTTTCCTCCAGCACTTCCTGTTGATGCTCGTCAACCTGCTGAACCTCCAGCTGCTGGTCAAGGTCTTCTTCCAGAATCTCAGGCTGGCCAGCCTGCTCCATCTCCTCCTCTGCCAGCTCCTTCCTCCTCTCCTCCTCTTGTGTACCACCCAGCTCTTCGTCTGCCCCTTCTTGTTGCTCCTGTTCATTTAACTAGAATATAAGCAGACATAGATGTATTTACATTTACAGCTTCTGGTTCACAGGTGTGTGTCTTACCCACTAGGCTACTAACCCCCACAGATATAGATCCAACTGCCCTATTTGAACTTTTACACTTCCTGGCCTATTTATTAGGTACACACACCTCACTGGATGTATGGTTAAATTCTGTGGGAAATCCCATGCAGCATCAGTGACCAGTGGCCAAATGATGCACCGCTGGCCAGATAAGATTTGACCACGACACTGATGGAGCAAGTTCTTCACCTCAACGTGAGACCACATTGACAACGGAGGAAGAGGAATTCAACACAGAATTCCAGTTGTCAAAGCAAAAATTTGGAAATACATTTGAAGTTTGAAAACCTCAACAGACAAGAATGATGTGGCGTACCCTAGACTGGGTGTTGTCCTGGACCTCAGGCTCTTCTCCGTTGGCCTCAGGTTCCTCTCCATTGGCCTCAGGTTCCTCTCCATTGGCCTCAGGTTCCTCCACATGGGCCTCAGGTTCCTCCACATGGGCCTCAGGTTCCTCCACATGGGCCTGATGCTCTTGCAGATGTACGCCAGGCTCTTCTGCATGGCGCTCCACCTCCTGCATCTGGGTGTCATGCTGTTTCGGTTCCTGCGTTGCTGCCTGCACATCAACTGGCTGAGGCTCAGCAGGTTGTTGGGGCTGTTGTTGGATGGGCATCTTATTCAGAGACTCTCTCAGCTGTTTATACTCGTCCACCTGCATCTAGAGTAGCACAGTGGACTGTCAGAAAATGGAGGGTGCAGTCATGCTTTACTGTCTGTAGAGCACATGTATTAAAGGACTGACAGTTGACTATGGGCATTCTGTACCAGCCTTCATCAATAACAAATTCTTCTAAAATGGGATATTTGCAGAATCATTTACTGATTTAATAAGTAAAATGAGAGTACAGGCCCTTAAATCCCAAATAACTAATGACATAAAGTACACATTTTACATATTCTAATCTAACATGATGGTCCTGAGGCAGACTTATTTATTTCGAACACTGGTACAGCGCACCCATTATAACTTGAGACGGTGTGACACAAATACCTAATGGATCTTTTTTCACTAAATGGAAGCGTTACTAATACTACAAACTGTTTATATAGACTATAGGCCAGACGTTTGGGTCCACACCCTTTTTAAAAAGCAAATAAACTGAAGCAAATGAACATTGTTCATTTAAAATTGCATTTCAAGGAAACATCCAAAATACTTCAAACAAAAGTAACTGGTTTAATGGAAGTGTAATGGAAAACCCACACTGTCCACTCATTCAAGTAGTGAAAAAATGTCCCTATCTTGCTCATGCAGATGGATAGAATATTAAATGTTAAGAGCTTTCTATTCCCATTCTCTAGTGAGAGAACCCTTCATTCTCTCGAGAACCCTACATACAGTGACTAGTTTGTGAATGAATGAACCAATTAACGTTTCAGACATAGACAAACTGATTAAATCCTGGCATTTATCAGATGCCCTTAATGATTAAAACATTTATGGCATTTATCAGATGCCCTTATCCAGAGCGACTTAAAATTTGAAGTTACAGGGACACTCTGGGTTAAGTGTCTTGCTCAGGGACACAATGGTAGTAAGTGGGGTTTGAACCTGTGAAATTGTGGTCATCTGGTTCATAGGTGAGTGTGTTACACACTAGGCTACTACCACTATGAATCCAGTCAGTTACATTAGTTTGAAGTATTAAGTATAATAAATCTAAATCTAAGTAAATAGTCAGAGCAACATGTGAGGCAAGGGGGTAGAATGGGCTGCTATGGACATGCAAATGGAAGGGTTAGCTGACAAGGCAGCAAAACATGCAAAAAAAAAAACAAAAAAAATCATGCAAAACAGGCCTCCCCGACTTTCTGATTAACTTACCGCACATAGGACCCTCCAAAAATCCCCAGGCACAAGTCCCGTCTCAGCATTACCATGCTCATTTCATACCTGACTGCACCCTAAATTTCTTACATTCTATTTCTCCGCTTCCCCCGCCTTGGCTCCACTGGCCCCATTATATTTGTCCACCTGGCTGTCTGAAGACTGCTCAGGACGTGCGCTGCCCCTACGCCGCCCACCGCCCTACGTTAATAAACACCCCTACAGAGCCACCGCAGGCAGCTGCAGACCTGTCTCTAGACATCACATCAGAGTCGCTGAGGGAAGGGCTGCTTAAAACTCGGCGCCATGAGCTGCAGGGCTCGCCTACTGACAGATGAAGGTAGGCGAATAGTTCATTCATGCGAGCATCATGCAATGCATGAGATGCGGAAGGAAACATAGGAAGCAGATTTTAAGAAATCTAAAGTGGAAAACGAGAGAACACACACACACACACACTCAAAGCTGGTTGGGCTCGGGGCACTGAGGAGCTAATGCGAGATCATGCACGGCGACACACGAGTACAATCCCCGTCTCCCTCCGTCCAGACCTGAGCAGCTGCCAGCGCACTCTTGTGGTCTCGTAGCGTCAGTACAAGCTTGTCATGAGACGACTTTAAGTCCATGTGCTGATGCTATATGGAGGATTTGTCACAGATGGAGCACAGACATTAGAATGAATGGCCATTCAGAGGAGTCACATGTGTGACCATCAGTGATGAGAACAGCTACTTCTCTAGTTTTACAAGTTTAACACAAATCATTGATTAACTGGCTACAAACTGAAAGCATTTTTAAATTATGTTTTTTAAATGCTACAGCAGTTCCAACACCAGAAAGATATAAAACACATGCCCAAATGACACGAAAGTATCAGCAACAGGTCCAGCCTCAAGGACTGACAGAGAGATTATAAAGCAATGATCTTCAAACATGACATAGCATAACCACAACATAACAATTGATGGAAAACCACTACCAGAAAAGCGGCAGAAAGCCCCTCCCACCCTCTAGCATTTACCTGAGCATCCTGCAGTTGCACGTGGATCTCCTGATGCGCCCTCCTCAGCTGCTTGTTCTCCTCACGCAAGTTAAACATGCTCTCTACAGACCAGACAACACACTCATTAGTAAAGTCCCCTAGGAGGCATTCAAAATCATAAACTATAACTCGCCAAAAACATCATCATCGAGCTGTCAGCAGAATAAAACACACACACACACACACAATACACAGCAGCTGAAAAAAAAAAGAACAAATAATGGATTTCAAAAATTAAGAAGAGTGAGAGTGAAAGAGAACAATAAAAAAATGAGTAAGACTGATACAATCTTCAAACAAAACTGAGCTAGAATTCAGAACAAGCAAAAAAAGTTAATGTAACCCGCTACTTACGTCTTTTCATGTATCAGTAAATACTAAATACTAAAGTATTTCCCAAAACCGGGATTTATTGCCCAAAAAGAGTGAAATTTACACATGGCTGTGTGCATGGAGCTTTTCACTTGTTCTGTGCTGCAGGGTGTAAAAGTGCAGACAAAGAAACTGATGTGGTAGTAGCCTAGTGGGTAACACACTCGCCTACGAACCAGAAGACCCCACTTACTACCAAATCCCACTTACTACCATTGTGTCCCTGAGCAAGACATTTAAGTTGCTCATGGGGGGACTGTCCCCTGTAACTACTGATTGTAAGTTGCTCTGGATAAGGGCGTCTGGTAAATGCTGTAAATGTAAAATCATCCCTACATATAGTTTAAGTAAGGATGTTGTATCTAATGTCTAGTTTTAAATATTTTCATTGCTGCTAGGGACTATTAAAATCTGATGATCATAAAAACAGGCAGAGCAACAAATATGTTTTCAAGATGACAACTATACAACAAGGATTTTGTAACCATCCTTTTGTAACCCTCCACAACACATACCTAAACTGCAAGCCCCGCCCCCTGATGTCACCTATGTGTCGCCTACAAAAACTGCAAGCCCCGTGCCCTGATGTCACCTATGTGTCAACAGATCCAATTAGACTAGATCTGACTTGGCCAGGTTTGTAACTAAACTTTGTTCTAAACCCATTTATGAAACATTCACTGTGTTTCAATGTTTCGCACTTCTGATTATTTTAATGTATGTCAAACAAATGAAAGAACTTCTGTTAAAAGATTGTTACGCCAAAAGTGACAATCATTTAATCTAAAATCAGTTGATTTAAGCAAGATCTCTCTAACAAATCTAATAATAGATCACCAGAACTATAATAAATCATGGTACTTTGCACTTTAACTCAAGTGGTATTTTAAAGGGAGGATTTTTACTTGTGCTGGAGTAAAATTTTACCTTTTGTTAGGGATGCACGATTATGGCCAAAATGATAATCAAGATTATTTTTAGCAATATTGTAATCACAATTATTATTTCAGGTAAAACAAATTGTATTGCATTTTCTATTTTAAACAAACAAGGCTTTCAGTTCTAAATTAAACCTCAAATAAAAATAACTCATAAATTATAAAATATAATTCACCCAAGACAAAGGACTACCAAGTACAATGATAAAGTGCAAACAAATGAAGAAAAAAGAAGCCTATGCAGAAAAGGCACATACTACAAGGAAGAGGAACACCATCCTGACAACATTTTCTGGCTTAAGAGATAATCAATTTTTGTATATTTAATATGAAAGATTAAAGCACAAGTCTAAACTTTCATTCGCCCCCTGGTGGTTGGCAAACTAAGAGATTTGATATGCAGCAGAGCCCGCTATTTAAATATAGCAGATGATTAATTTAATTGTGGCAGCCAAAAAGCCACAATTGTGATTCAAATTTGATTAACTGTGCGGCCCTACTTTGTGCATCACACAACTTGCGTGCTTCGTCCACCACTCATTGTTAGTAACAAACTGCGAAGGAGACATTTGTGTACCTTTGAGCTTGGAGAGCTCCTGCTCTTTGACCTGCTCTAGCTGCTCATATCTCTGCTGGTGGCCCTCCACAGTTTTACCATGGACCTCCTGCTGCACCTGGTGCTGCTGCTGAAGCTCAGAGTACTGCTTCTTCAGGTCATCGTGCTGGTTCTGAGCCACAGAGTCCACACAAAGTAAGAACCTCAGAGAGCAAAACTTGAACAAACTTTTGGATTTAACTGAGAAACATAAATCTGTGAAGATGGCACCGTCATATTATATTCATATCTGAAGTACTCATTGAAAAGGCTTGTAGATTTATGAGTACTCTTAAAAAAAGAGTAATATTACTCTAAACCAACAGGAAATTAAGTCACATTCTTCACACAGAATAGTTAATGCAATTTCTAGATGTTGCTTTAAAGAGGAACAGGTACCCACACTAGCGGAGCGATATAGACCGGGTAAACACATGCAAAAAATATTTACTGCTCATATCCAAGCAATATTTCTGTTACTTAGTGGTTTATGCCACTACAGTAGCATGAACGTTTTCATGAACATTTAATGTCGCTCATAATTGTGAAGAAATGAAGGGACCACAGCAATATTTTCTCAATATATGGGTACTCTTCTATAAACTGCTTATCACATTTGTATCCAATGGAGTGCCATCTTAATTTTCCCCCCAGATCTTTATTCTTTTTTTCTGTCTTTCTACTGACCTTGAGCATCTGGTGCTGCATATGCAGAGAATTGTATCTGCCGCTGGCATCTTGCTGTTTGAACATAAATAAGACGAAGAAAACATGATGATGATGATGATGATGATGATGAAAAGTGGTGACATTAGAGAACCATGCCACCATAAAGCATTCAAAGGCAGTCTGGTTTTTCTGCATTGCCAGAATTCCTCCATGGTCAAACACAAAGAACTGGGAGTGCCACCAGTGATCCGAAAGCATCTAGCTTGTTGAACGGCTATATGGCCGAAGCAACTGAACACACTCAGGGCTCTAGAGTGCAACTAACTACTGTGTACCATGTTAAGTAGCGCCCACAATTTCGTTGTATATGTAGCATCCTGCTTCAGTGCAATGACAATAAAGACATATAACTAAATTATAGTCGAGATTCCCACATTTCGGAATTCGCAGGGGTCAGAACAGCCGGAGTGCAATGGCTGAGCCACGCCCTGGGTGAACCGCCTTCTTGATCACGGTATCTACCCTGCCAGGTAAGTATTCTTTTATAAATGTTTAACGTCATTTGTCATGGTCAAACACCTCAACCTTTGCTTTCGTCATCACCAGAACGTAGCCTCCGTTTTACCACCTCAGCTTCCATTTTAGCTCTAATTGTAACGCATCATATTCACATTCTGCAGATGGCACAAACACAGACAAGCAGGCCTTCACAGAAATGACTGCGGTGCCCCTGGACACATAACCAGTACGGTGAGTGACTCTGGAAATCCTACCCGGGCTTCAGTTGAAATTAAACAAACCCCAACCCCACTAATGGCCTAAGGGCTGAGTAAAAATTTAGAACATTACCTTCTCCTTGTTCAAAGACTGCTGGGCTTCCATTTTGTAGACCAAATAATCTGTAAAACATTATTACATTATTAATGTAACAACATAACTTGACGTTTTCATTCATAGTTTTTATGCCTTCAGTGAGAATCTACCAATGTAAATGGTCATGAAAATAAAGAAAACACATTGAATGAGAAGGCGTGTACAAACTTTTGGCCTGTACTGTATATGTATGTGTGTATATAATTTAACTAATATTGAGGCATAATAATGCTCCTTCTGAGCACAGCACTGTCTATTAGGTCAATTGTTGCCTAGCGGGTAAGAAATAAAAAAAGTGGACCCGTAAAAAGTTGCAGGTTCAAATCCTGAACTGCCAAGGTGCCACTAACTACTAGTGGCAAGGTGCCACTGAGGTGCCACTGAGCAAAGTACCGCCCCCACACACTGCTCCCCATGGGAGCGTCTGTCATTGCTGCCCACTGCTCACCAAGGGTGATGGTTAAAGGCAGAGGACACATTTTGCTGTGTCGCCGTGTGCTGTGTTTCATAACGACAATCGCTTCACTTTAATTAAAAACTTACATAGATTAAATTAATCATCAGCCTCTCAGCTATAGTAACTGAAGGTGTTAATATATAGAGATATGATGTCTAGAAAGACACAAATTAGTAGACAGCAGTTTCATTACAACTCTATTCTATGACAAACATAGCAACGTTAAATAGAGGTCACTAACAACTCATCATAATTCGAGTATACTCCTGTTCAAATTCAAATTTGACATACATCACTATGAAAAACATGTGAGTACTTGACCTTGGTTGATTATCCAGTTTGTGATACCAAGCCAGGTGCTGCACATCACATAATTTGATTATTTTCTGGGGTTTGATAGAATGCAGTTTAGTCATAAAAAATTATTTATGGAAGTCAATTCCAAGTTTTCTATGTTCATTTTAACTATTTCAAATACAAGTAAATACACCATTGACCCAAGCATTGCCTTGAAGACACTTCTTTGCATTAAAAGCTGCACTTGTTAGGAAGTGTCTCACTGCAGCTTTGGTCTCTGAGGACACTCCTCCTTCCTCAAAGCAGTCACAACATTCACCAAAAAATGCATTACATGCCTTCCTTGGATTTCTTGTGGTCCAGTCGTTCTTTCTGCAATGATTTCTCCAGTCTGGAACGATGTTCATACACAACTGAAACAGGAAACAAAACACACTCAACGTTCAGGCTCCATGATCAATGTCAATGTTCTGCTGAATCAAATTAAATGAATAAATAAATACACAAATATCTAATAAATAAAACAGATAAAATGATTCATGTATAATAACATAAACGTGGAAAAAAAAAAACCTTGAACACCGCTGAGGCTTAACGGGTAATAAATACATTTAGTTTATCCGTGTCAGCATGAACCTGATATAAAAGTCTTTTATTTACCATGTAGTAGCCAGTGGATTAAGAGAGACCCAACACCCAAAACCCCTGCATGCAGAGCATTAGCAGTAAAATTCACATTTCAGTGAGACCACAGCTCCACCACCATATATCTTCTCTACTAAAACCCCACCAAGCACAGCTACAACATTTTATATTTCATAGATGGATACTGCATCAACAACACATGTGTTCATTCATAGTTTTGATGCCTTCAGTGAGAATCTACCAATGTAAATGGTCATGAAAATAAAGAAAACACTTTGAATGAGAAGGTGTGTCCAAACTTTCAGCCTGTACTGTATGTGACTTACTGTATTAACAAAATGTTGCCAAATAGAAAAAAATGATTTTATAGTAATCGGTGTGGCTGCTGTCCCTCTCTAAGTTCCCTTATTTTGCCTTTTTTTTTATTTTATATCATTCTTATTGGTCCCCTATTACTGTACCTGAAATTCTGCCTTAGTGCCTTTGATCCAGTCCCACAATGAGATTTCCCAAGGACGCCCCGTTTTGGTGTCTGTAACTTTAAATGCTAATAAGGAGGAGAGAGGCGGGACAAGGAGGAGAGCGGCCAATAGAAGTGCATTCGCGGAAATTACATAAGATAGGATAAGATAAGATAAACCTTTATTAGTCCCACAAGTGGGAAATTGCACTTGTCACGACAGAAAGTGGATAGAAGCAGAAGGTAATAGCAGCAAAAAACAGAGGAAATAGCAGCACAACATTTCCTGTTTGGAGCAAACAGGAAGTTGTGTCAGCGTTAAAAATAAATAAATAAATAACACTCTGCTTCTTCAGAGTCTCGCATTTGTGCTCATTTTTACCTCCAATCACAGAGCAACTGTAATGCTTTGCACATTTTCAAGCCATGACGGTCGGTGGAGTTCCTTTCATAAGGGAGGGGTGGG
The DNA here is from genome assembly GCF_900700375.1 of Denticeps clupeoides. Classification (NCBI taxonomy): domain Eukaryota; kingdom Metazoa; phylum Chordata; class Actinopteri; order Clupeiformes; family Denticipitidae; genus Denticeps; species Denticeps clupeoides. The sequence continues at coordinate 8,474,641 of NC_041725.1, forward strand.
AAAATCTCTGGGCAGACAAAGCATGAGAAAGGGGAGGTAACCTTTCCCCTTATGACAACATCTGGGGACAAATTATCCATGGCAAAGAATGAGAATGTTGTCTCCCATGCAATTTATGCAAATTATGACATCTAAGCAAGTGAAGAAGAAAACTAACAATGCTGGGAAAAAGCACAGCTACAACATTTAAAAAAAATGTATTTGGTCAAAATCAAAATTCAAAATTGAATCTGGAATCCCTCCCTCAGACCATAAGGAATTCAGCTTTATCCAAAACACTGTATAAAAATAGCACTATATAAAAAAATTCATCTCAACAGCAAAAGACAGAATTACTTCAATATACATACAAAAACAGAAGAGTAAAATAATGCAATTGACCGATCACATCCTTATTGAAGCTGGACCCTCCCATACTCCCACAGCCTTTGTTTTTGCAGTCTCTGTAAAGTTAAAAGGCTGAGCTGGTAAATATGTGGCTTACTGCGAGAAGGCATTTAGGGCGGCACTTCCTGTCCAATGAACCGGGATAAAAGAAGGGAGAGGGAAAGCGGGGTGGGACTGTGGCAAACAAGCTGACCGAGCTCACAAGCAAGCAACAAATCACCACGCCACCAAACAACGTCCGGCCTTCTTGCACAAAGACGCAGGCCATTCACGCACCCTCTGGTGAAGTGGAACTGGGGCCGGGACACTGGCACCAAAATAATTTGGTAATTGTTCCCCGAATGGAACACGCCCTTCTGAGAGACCTTGGAGGAACACAGTTCATCCTGGCAGGGTGAACGTCTGTTTTGGGCTGTTATGCAGGAAAGACTGATCTCAGTGTGCCATCATTATAGGGTTGTCAAAAAAAAAAAAAATCAGTTCTCAGATATTAATCGTTACTAAAATTTTGCATCGACTTGCATCGATACCACTGGTATTGATACAATGGCAGACTACAGCAATTTTCAACGGGTCCCCTCACCCGGCTACCTGGAGCACCCGATGTTTACAAGATGCTCCACACACCAAGCTTGCTAGAAAATGCAAAAAGCAAGAGCTCTGTCTTAAGTATTTTAGTCGGGCTCGGGTCGGGTCGAGCTGCTTCGCAGTAATCGTTCGGTCGGCAAACACGAACTCTGTTCCATATGATTCACTGCTTGTTTCTTGTGTTGCAAATTGGTTTTATTAAATGTTAAGTTGACATTTACATTTACAGCATTTATCAGACACCCTTATCCAGAGCGACTTACAATCAGTAGTTACAGGGACAGTCCCCCCCCCGGAGACACTCAGGGTTAAGTGTCTTGCTCAGGGACACAATGGTAGTAAGTGGGGTTTGAACCTGGGACTTCTGGTTCATAGGCGAGTGTGTTACCCACTAGGCTACTACCACCCAAAGTTGATTTGCAATTCGCGGCCACCGCAATGTATTTGTTGAACGCGAGATAATGCGGGAATGTGCTCGTAGCTATACTCAAGCTTTTTCTTTTTTCCTTTAGAGCTGAAAGTGAAGTGAAGTGATTGTCATTGTGATACCCAGCAGCACAGCACACGGTGCACACAGCAGGGTAACACAGCACACAGCAAAGCTGTACTTGTCAGCTGCCTAACATTTCAGGCCAGTTCTGATTGTCATCTCAGTTGTAATTGCTCAAATTATTATTTTTTGTCTGCCTCAAAAACATTAAAATACATTTCTTTCGTTTGTTCGTTTATTCATGCATTTATTTATTCGTTCATTTATCTATTTATCAATTAATTTATTCATCCACTTCTTTATGTAGTATATGGTGTGCTGACTTTTTAAATATTATAAAAATTTGCTTTATTTATTAAAAAATATATATTAGAAAGTTCCTGTGCTTTCCTTACCCGGTTGTATCAAAAATGGTACCATCCTTAGTATCGGTACAGACTTTGAGATTTCAGTATTGTGACAAGCAACATAATTATACTGTGGACGGAAGGGAAAAAAACCCAAAAGCAAAAACCCGTCTGTTGTGTGCGTCTGTTACCATGTGAGGTCAAGAATAAACAGGAGTTTAAGGAGAGTCCGATAAGCAGTTTCCTCCGGTATTAATAAAGAGCGCGAGAGAGACATGTACAGAGATGGAGCGAATGACCCAGAGTGAAGTTATCAGCTCTCCTGTCCTGAGGAGACATTATTCCCTGGCCTGTCAGACAGACATGAGGAATCAATCCCAGAGAGGGCCCTGGACCCACCCTGCAAATCCCCCTGGAAGAAAAGGCAAAGGGAGCTTGCAGGACATGAATAAGGTTTTTTTTGCATAGAGGAAAGGAAAGAAGCACAGACAAAATGTGTTTTAAAAAAAAGGAAGAAAAAAATAAATAATTCTGGTGTAATTATTGGTCATAAGATTTCAACACTTCTTTTCCACAAGACTACAGCAGTTTCACCACCCCAAAAATCTGCCTTTTCATCTGAAAATAGGTCCATGTATGTAATGTGAAATGAACAATCGCTGTGTGCACACTGTCCTGCGAAGACCCGTGTGCCAACAGGAATTCTGGTAATGTATACCTGGTATACCTGGTGCTGTATACAAGGATTCTTTAAGAGGAAAAGTCTGACCATCAGTAACACTTGCACACCTGGACGTTATTTTTATAGTAGTAAAGTGGAGGTATCTAACGGGCTCTGAAAACTAAGATTACAAGGCCTTTATCGGGACTGACAAGGCATAAAATGTGTATATATTATACATTACTGTAAAATTGTGTGAGCAAGTAAAATTATTATGTTTTCCATTGTTCCAGCAACTTGTTCCAGTGACAATAAAACTTATAGAATAAAACCAATATATTTGATATCCCACACATTCACAAACATCTGAAAGAGATTGTGATAGTGAAAAATCTGAAAGTGATTAGTGTGCTGCAATTGAGGTGGTGGTGGCCTAGCGGGTAAGGAAGCGAACCCAAAATTGGAAAATTGCCGGTTCGAATCCTGAGCTGCCAAGGTGCCACTGAGCAAAGCACCGTCCCCACACACTGCTCACCGGGCGCCTGTCACGGCAGCCCACTGCTCACCAAGGGTGATGGTTACAAGCAGAGGACACATTTCGTTGTGTCACATTACAATGACAATCACTTCACTTATCAGTCAAATTTCTAGAAAGGTTAGATTTGCATTAAAAGCTGCAAAGCTACACATGATGTGGTGCATAGGAGTATGTGGACGTCACAAATGAGATCTCTGCTTCAGATGTCTTGGGAACTACCAAGACTACCACTACCAAGACGATTGTGCACATTGTTCCTATCAATCCATGTGGAACGTTTTTGGATTTAAACCAATAGGTAGATTGCAAGTAAAAAAAATGTTTCCAAACTTCTGCCAAAACTGCAGCTTTCAGCAATGCTGCACCATGAACATCTTAAAAAAGATGCATGAAAGTATGAAAAAGCACATGTGGCTTCCCATTCTGACCTACAGGAGAGCAGCTCTGTAAATGTTGCCGCCCAAAGATGGAATTTACTATTGATCCTATTGGTTTTATGCCAGAATTTATATTCTGGGTTCTTCTTCTTCTTCTTCTCATCTGACGCCTTCAGATATGTATGAAAATTTATTTTTGAATTTTGGTCAACCTACGTGTAAATAGCTAAAATGGTGCCATGTTCTTAACTAACTTGAAAATATCCCAGCCCTGCACTTGTTGCCTAGTCTCGCACAATCCATTTGATTCTGGGTTTACCTTTTTTTTTATTATTATTACTTTTATAGGACAAAACTGAAGACACCCCTGATGATATGTCGCAAACAGTAAAAATGTAATTTACGCACATTTTAAATATCAATTAAAATATAAAACTTTGGTTCAACCTCAAGCGGAAATGGTGTAACGTTTATGCTACTTAATCTGTATGAACCAACTGAATGATGTGAACCAGAACAAGTCATAATGCAACTTTGTATTTTTTTTTTTTTAAATCATGACCGTTTTAAACCTACATCAGCGTCAAAGCCAAAAAAAAACGAAAACACCCTCATCCTGAAACTCCCGAGCAGTAAATAACAGCAGCGATCGTCTGTATTCTTCTTCCCTGTGCCATTTTTCTTGCCATTGATTCCACCCCTGACACCTTCCTCCAGCTGGAAGGGCCTGGCTTTGATGGATTATGTCCGAATACGGCCGGACAGGGCAGTGCAATGCATCGCTGAGACAGGAGAGGCGCCGGCATAAATAACCATGAAGGTGGGCAGCGTTCGCGAACCGGTCAAAATAAGTCCTCGAATGTCATATCTAATGTTAGGAGGCCAATGCTAACTGATACTTGACTGGTGAAAATAAATAACGACTCAGGGGCAGTGGTGGCCTAGCGGTTAAGGAAGCGGCCCCGTAATCGGAAAGTTGCCGGTTCGAGTCCCGATCTGCCAAGGTGCCACTGAGGTGCCACTGAGCAAAGCACCGTCCCCACACACTGCTCCCCGGGCGCCTGTCATGGCTGCCCACTGCTCACTGAGTGTGATGGGTTAAATGCAGAGGACAAATTTCATTGTGTGCACTTTGTGCTGTGCTGCTGTGTATCACATGTGACAATCACTTCACTTTATAATTTATAATTTCATAAGAATGTAATAACCACAAAAAAATACTGAAAATTATTTACCTTTAAAAAAAATACATAAATGTTGAAAGCTAATAAAAGAAGGTTATAACAAAGCTCAAATCACACATTTTCACTGAAAGGATGTTTGCCAATTAGTGCATGTACAGGCAAAACAACTGATATTGATTATTTTATTACATATACATTACACTATAATTAAATACATGCCCTAGAAAAGCCATGGCAGACTTTCCACCAAAACTTTAACTGTGCAAATCAGTGAACTGTCCAAAAGCAAAAACTCCATCTGAAAGACCCCAAGCTTTTCTTTCAGCACTCAAAAAACAGGTTTAAGAAGCTGCTTGTTCTTCAGAAAATAAAAGAGCAGCTGTATGAAAGCAGCATTTGTGGTGGTCTCGGCAACAAGAGCTGTTTGGGGGGGGATATGGGCGCCATCTCAGGTGTCCCCATCTCACAAGTCTCTGCAATCCTCCTCACCTGAGCAACAGTAGTCGGATGAGAGATTCTGACTTGGTCATGAATGGGACCAAGCAGCTGAGCGATCAGGAAAATGCGACTTGAGACCCTGGCAGTGCCCACTGTGCCAAAATAATAATTACTAACGCTGAAGGCGTCCTTCAACAGGGAAGGTGATAGGATTGGAGGACAGGAAGGTCGCATATCAGCAGATCCAAACTTGACGTTTGAATACATCACTGCTGGGATGCAGCCTGATTTTACAAAATTCACTTTAAAATGTTTTGGGTTTAAAACAGTTTCCCGTTGTTGGATTAAGCCTAGTCTTTGACTAAAGGCATTTTTTGAATGGAGAACTTCACAGAAGATTTATTTTAGGACAAGGCTTAACTGGTCCGTACTGTGAAAGTAAAGTATTTAAGTTATTCCTTAATGCTCATGACATGGACAGGCAATATTGAGCAATGACAATTGTAACTCAAAATCTGACGTTAATTACTGACTAAATAAAAAAAAAATAATCATTGTATGTAAATAAAATTCTATTCAATTGCTAATATTGCAATAATTAGTTCAGTCCAGCTTCAACTTATTCTTCTGAGGTTGTAATAACATGTATCTGATACATTCTAAATACTATAACTCTAGGTAATATTTCTATATTGTCATTTCATTCTGTGGATTATGTTCTATCATTATGTCATAATAGGTGTACATTACAGGCCAAAAGTTTGGACACACCTTCTCATTCAATGTGTTTTCTTTATTTTCATGACCATTTACATTGGTAGATTCTCACTGAAGAGAGTTATGTGGAGTTATGTACTTAACAAAAAAAGGTGAAATAACTGAAAACGTGTTTTATATTCGAGTTTCTTCAAAATTGCCACCCTTTGCTCTGATTACTGCTTTTGGTCCAATTCACACCAAACCATCTCGATTGGGTTCAGGACTGTGGAGGCCAGGTCTCCAATTTTGTTAAGTACGTAACTCCACATGTGTTCATTCATAGTTTTGATACCTTCAGTGAGAATCTACCAATGTAAATGGTCATGAAAAGACATTGAATGAGAAGAAGTGTCCAAACGTTTGGCCTGTACTGCATTTTGATTGACAAATTCTCATGAAAGTAGTCGTAGGGCATACATTTCAATGAACTGTTATTTACTTTAAATTAAAAAAAATTGTGCATGTAATATCTGTCCTGCCCTACAAACCACATGAACGCGAATGAATAAAATAGTACATTTATCATTCGTCTAAAAAAATAGGGGCGCTTCCTTACGCCATAAAAGCTGTCAGGTGTCTTGTGTGCAGCGCACACGCCTTGAGGAAAGCAAACTGAAAACCTGTGCCACCTGTATTTCGGCTGCTTGTGAACAAATAAAGCTCCAGCACAAGTAGGCCTGGGGTAATTAATAGTTAATAAAGTTAACAAGGCTGCTTGAGTTGGGCTTTGCTTTCAGGAACAACACTGCTGAACTGAGGGAAGGGGGTTAACGGGAACAGTTCCATTTCGCCAGTTTCAATGTTCAAAACGACACCCCCAGTTCTGCTCAGCCGACAAGCTCCACAAACTCCAAATGTTAAGCAGAAAATAGACAGGGCACCAGAAACAGATTGGGATGGGGGGGGATCAGTCCACCCAAATTATCACAATTTGTTACGACTTTAGACATACAGAAAAAAAAAAAACTTTCAGCAACTTCCAAGCCCTGTTGCCAGGTCTGCTGATTCTACATTGTTGGATTAAGTCTGGACTTCGCTCTTTTGGTAACTGGTGAAAACCTTTCTGTTGCGCACTGCATTATCGAGTCTTCACGGAATAAGAACTGAAAAGTAAAAATAGATGGTGAAATCAGAAGCAAGCTGTAAAATTTGCTCCTGTGACTCCAGGTAAGAACCTAAGTATAGAGATATTACTAAGAAATAAAAAGAAAACATAATAAATCAGTTCAGACGAAAGGGTTTGTTATGCTAAACACTTGATCGCAATAAAACACACACACACACACACACACACACAAACACACAGGAGTCCCCTTTCCTGCCTTCGTTCAACGCAGGCGACGGCGTGATTCTGTACAAGATCTGGCAACATGTTCAAGGGAACTATTTACTCTCCGGTGAACTCTCCTCAAAAGGTCCAGTCTGTGCGTAACTTGGTCCGTTCAATAGTCGTAAACAAGACCTGAGCTACACTTTCTGAACGCGATCTGGAAGGTGAAACCATCGTAGTCGCGCTGACATGAAGCGACGCGCCAGATTCGTTTCGGCCTGGGTTTTAAACGAGACGGTGCGGGCCGAACAACGTAAACGATGCGAGTCTGGTCGCTTTCTGGTCGACGGCGTGGAGGGTCTGCCGGCGTTTACCTTGGAGCTGCGCCGACAGGGACTCCTGGTGCTGCTGGTACTTCAGCGCCATCGACTCGGTCCTCTTCAGCTGCTTGTGCATTTCGTACGAGAACATGCTTCCATACAGAAGCCCGCAGACCAGCGTGATGAAGAGGAGGCTCTGGAAGATCTTCCTCTGCCTGCGGGAACACACTCCGTTGCCCATTTCTTTTTGCATCGAGGTTCACTTTCAGTTGGGGGCGGAGAAAATAAAACTTTTGAACCCAGATTAAAACTTCTTGGTCTCGTGCTTTAAGAGAAAAAGAAAAGCCAAAGAGTCCAAATATCAGTGCGGGTCGAGGTTAAATGTCAACGAAAGTCGCATTGTTGGGACCACATGAGAGCCGTGTCCCCGTCTGGAAGTTTTCGTTCGCCTGGAGCGAGAAGTTCTACATCCGAGTTTTAAATATGCAAAACAACAAAAAAGAAGCTAAGAACGCGACTCCAGGAAACTTCTGATGTGGAGCAAGAACACACACGGCCTACACGGCACCTTTCATTTTAGTTACGTGTCACCCAGATGCGCTGGCCCTCAAGGAAGTCCCGCCTCTCGGCCCCGCCCACATCTGACAATGGGGCTTCCCCATTTGCTGCGGTAGGAGTCGATCATCACATGGCGGCCCAGATGAAAGGCGCGGAGCCGCGGGTGGGCGTGGCTAGGCGTACAGTACCTTTCACAGTTTGTAACAGAGTTCATGTACATGCATTTTCGGCATTTGACTGAATATAGCAACAAATATCACGAAAATCTCTGGGGCATTTATTGCACTTACAAAAAGTAGAAACATACCACAGTGGCCGTTTGCTAGGTAATTAATAGAACACAAATATTCACGAAATATGGAAAACATTATTAAAAGCACAATTGAAGTAAACAAAACAAAACATTTCATTGCAATACAAGTTCAAAGGAAAAGACTAAGAACGACACACAACAAAGAGCTTCTGCTAATTGTTGGTTAAAACGATAAAATAAGACCAGGCAAAACGCAAAACCGTAATTTCTGTTTAGAAGTGATAATTAATAATGCACCAGGCAACTTTAATTGTTCGTGTCATGTTGTTCATGTCTAGTAGGATGTAACTAAATTGTTATAAAGGTTTGCGAAAGATGCCTATATTAAGCCTGATTTTCATTGACACTCATTTGCAAAGAAACAAAAGGAACCCTGAGAACAGACAGATTACATTCCATGTTTAGTTTTTTTTTTTTTTTTTTCAGTCCGCAGGGACTTGTCTGGCTGCATTTTTTAGATTTGTCTCCAGCTATGGAGCACACAAGACCAGCTTCAGTGAAACTAGCCTCTGGTCTTTTTTCTTAATACAGTCCACAAGCAGTGAAAATGGATTTTCCTTGTCTTCCCCCTCTGGCACAATTATGTCGGTCCATTTATGATGCTAATAAAAGTTCTGACAGTAGCCTACAGATGTCTATCAGCTTCTGATTGCTGGTTATCATGTGTTGTGACAAAGAATTCCAGTTGTAAAGGGCCAGACAGTAACTAAGATGTCTATGACTGTCACATGTCTATGTCTCACTGACAAAATTAGAAGAAAAAAAAACGGTTTTAGATATAAAATGCAGATTTTATCTATTCCCCAAAAACCTAATAGTTACCTGGAACAAGACCTGGATCATGCATTCCCAATGTAGCTATAAGTAAAATATATAAGTAAACAGTGCAGGACATCTGAGAAAAATGATGAGAAGTAGGTAAATTCATAACAAATAGAATCTAATGAGAACCACAACAGAATGGACAAAATAACAGAGAAACAAACCGCTTGGTTTTATACTTGAATCATCAATAAATATGGTGACGTGGGTGGAATAAGGCTTGGGATTGAGGTGACAAGACACTAGGAATGAAGTATTTGTGAATCTTAGTAATAATAAGAATAATTATTATTATAATAATAATTAGATGTCAAGCAATGTCAATAATTTAACTTCACAGCTAAAACAATTTTGTATGTGACATGTATTTATGTGCATATTACAGCGAGACCTTATTTTGAATGATTTAGTGACAAATATTCAATACATCACATAAAGTATGCAAAGTATGCAAATGAAACACAAAAAAATGTAACAGCTTGAAAGTGTGAGTTGGAGGCTCAGTCCTGCCTTAAAACGGATAAACATTATAGGTAAACTGTTGTCCTTGATAGGTTTGCATCTCGCTTTCTGCTAAACCATTTCACACCTCCTCTTCCTCATCCAAAAGGGGTTCAAACTCTGGAACGTTCAGACGATGCTCTGCCTTACTGGACTTGTTCTTCCTGTACATGATGAACTGAGCAGTTACCTAGGTTACAGTTGTTGAGGAAAACAATTGACGAGAAAGGAGACTAACATGTTAGTAGTCATCTGATATATTCAGCTCCACCCATTGCCTTGATGTTCTATATGCAGCTAATGTGTCCGCTAAAATGCTTGCTAAACCAGAGTGTTAATGCAAAGCACGGCACAACTACATGCTGATGAAGTGTGCTAATGATATAGCACTCTAATTAGAACATAATCAATCAGCGAGGCAATCCCTGGAGGAAGGTTAGCTGTGGTAGGTGGAAATTGTACAAACAGTGCAGAGAGTGTAGCTTGCATGCATGCTAGGGCTGCACGATTGAATTGAATTTTAATCACAATCACGATTTAGGCTGCAACGATTACATTAAAATGATCGTCTGAGATATTAACATTTCTATAGTGGGCTCTGCACTTTTTCCTCCCATATATACTACATACTACATACTAGTCCGTGCACAATACACATTTGAAGAAGCTTTGTATGTAGATGCGTGAGGAAAAGTTGTGTATGTATGATCTTTTCTTCATATCTGGCCTAGGGGGCACGTCATACTCTTGAGCCAAGAATTACAGGTCTAATTCCAAGCTCATTCATCCACGCGTCTCTGATTGTACGAGCGAAAATGCCGGATGTTTGAACCGCGTGTGAAAGAAAGTGAAGTGATTGTCACATGTGATACACAGCAGCACAGCACACGGTGCACACAGTGAAATTTGTCCTCTGCATTTAACCCATCACCCTGAGTGATGGGTGGGCAGCAATGACAGGCGCCCGTGGGGAACAGTGTGTGGGGACGGTGCTTTGCTCAGTGGCACCTCGGCGGATCGGGATTTGAACCAGCAACCTTCTGAGTACCGGGCCGCTTCCTTAACTGCTAGGCCACCACCGCTAGGCCAGTGTGACTAATAACAAGTAAAATTTTATTTTATCATCTTGTATGTTACGAAATGTTGTGTTTGACAAATAACGTTAATCATGTTACAGACTAGAGCATCGGTCTTCTCACCCCCACCACATAGGAAAGGCACAGATTCTCAGTTCATTGTCAATAGTTCTTAACAAATCTATACAAAAAATACGACTGTATATGGACTTGCCATGACTATAATTATTTTTTCCAAATAATCAGGTATATGGATGTGCATTTTTTTTTTCGTATTAATTATAAAAAAAATAATTCACTTTATCATAGTGGTAGGATGAGACAGAGTCTACAACCCACACAAGTGGCTCAGGTAGAGCAGCTCATCCAGGATGGAACATCAATGCGAGCTGTGGCAAGAAGGTTTGCTGTGTCTGTCAGCGTAGCGTCCAGAGCATGGAGGCGCTACAAGGAGACAGGCCAGTACATCAGGAACAGACCTCCATGTGCTCACCAGAAGTAGCCTGACTGCCATTAGGTACCGAGACGAGATCCCCAGAACCCTTGTGAGACCATATGCTGGTGCAGTTGGCCCTGGGTTTTTCCCCACTTTAATTTTGAGTGTGACTAAATGCAGACCTCCATAGGATAATAAATTAGATTTTCATTCATAATTTTTGTGTGATTTTGTTGTCAGCACATTCAACTAGGTAAAAAAGTATTTAATAAGTGTATTTCATTCATTCAGATCTAGGATGTCTTATTTTTGTGTTCCCTTCTTTATATATATATATATATATATATATCTTTCCCAGGATATATATACAACCTGAATACCCTGAACCCTGAAGTTCTCCAGTTTATATATATATATTAAAAAAGGATACAAAAAAGTCAAGAACAAGGACTCCCAGGCTCCCCAATAGCCAGGCCAGATGGTTGAGGAGGAAGCTGCTTTTGGACTGCTTCAGGGCAGGGAGCATAACAATCACACTCAGTCCGTAGGTGCCGTTGCCCATCATGGCAAGAGCAAACAGCATGTAGGACGTGCCCTCAGTTGACTGTCTCTTAAACTGGATGTGAAACAAAAGAAGAATCACTGAGTCTTGAAATCAGTAGACATTCGAATCAAAATGACAAATCAAATCAAACAACATCTACCTATCAGACTTTCCATTTGAACCGTAGGGGAAAAAAAAAAAAAAAAAAAATCTTTCTGTGGGGACACAACTCCACAGGGGACTCTTCCCTGGAGTCCATTAGTATTCACAGAAGTTCATTGTCTTACACTTCTGTTCCACATTAAGTGACCTGTTCCTCTTGGTGACCATGAAACTCTATTTTCATCCAAATAACCAACATATTTTGCCCAAAATCTATATTATCATTACCAAAGCATTGAAACAGAAATTGATGCTTTTATGGCCAGACAGGAGTATTTAACAGTTCCTAATATTGCTTTCGTGTATTTAAACAAAGAAATATGCAATAACAAAAAAATTATCCAACCATATCGAACAGCTCTTTCAGAACCTGGCAACCCACGTACATTTTTGTATATCTGAGGAATGCGAGAAGAGAGGTAGAACATGGAAGACAGGTAGCCGCAAGCATATCCAGATGTCACCAAGCTGCCAGACACACTCTGCACCTGAGGAAGTTTGTACAAGACTAATTGATAAAAAAACTGAAAGCTGAAACTGCATATTAGCACAATAGAGTTCATGGCAGAATTTCAATCTTTATGTGCTTCGATTTGTGTGCATATTAGTCACCTGTACACTAGGAGTCGTGCTCTTTATATCTAACAGTTTGAGCAGAAGCAAGCAGAAAACAGAGGTGGCGCCAAACCAAAGGATGCACATCCATTTTAGGAAGGGTTTCTCTGGGGAAAAAGAAAAATCCCACATTTACTCCTGAACACACAGACAGGTACAAAGGGCTTATTAAAAATAAGTGGTTGTTAGTCTCCAGTATGGTAAAGCACTCAAAAGCTGCAATATTTTTATAAAGTTGGCTAAAAGCTGCAATATTTTTTATATTTCTAGATTTCGACCTGAATAGAATAGGAAAAAACATTTTCTTATTTTTCCCCCACCAAGTCATTAAGCATCGCTGCAATTGGAAAAGCATGAAAATCTTTTTGATGTTAATGCACCCTTTATTAATTGTATATGCTCAACAACAGAGTCAAGATAAGAAAGATAAGCAGCTAAAATGAACAAAAATTTGAATGGCACTGAGTGCGCATTTCCTGATTAGATTTGTTTATTGCACTTCAGTGACATCTTGTGGCCAGATTAGGCTATTGCAACTGGATGGTAGTTTGACTACCAGTCTTGGGACTAGTACAGGGGTGGGCAAATTTTTAATCTCGGGGGCCACATTGACTTGAAATTTGTCAAACGGGCCGAGCCAGATGCATCCATATCAGACATAAACATAAAAAAGGCATTACAGTGTTAATACTGACATTCACTTTTGGTGGGAACTGTGTTGCTTATCAGCCTTCACTTCAGAGAAAGGCTTGCTAGATTAAGAAGGAAAAGGAAACTAGGGGGTTGGATGTAAACAGTTGAGATGTGTGTTACATGGGGGGTTAAACGCAGTTAGTGGAGGTGGGTGGATGGGCGCAGCCTCCATCGCGTGGTGCCAGAGAGTAAGTAAGTAAAAAAATGGGCGTGTTGTACCGATGACCTACCAGCTTGTACAAATAAAAAGCTCTCATTCCAGCCAGAATGAGCGACATTGTTCAAATGTGTGCATGCACACAGCTCTTTTACTTTGCCAAAAATATGTGGTCTATACATTTATCATAATGTCGTCCCACACCCCAGACATTGTTTTAGTTGCCGGCGCAACCAAAACATCCGTTTCAACTCCGCACCTCCTCACCATTTTAGCATCTTTCTCGCTGGTCGAAACGCATCTGCTGAATGCTCATTTGCCGTCGGGTTTCGGGGCAAAGATCTTCAGCTCCATCCGAGCCTAATGCGCCACCTGGTGGAACGCCAGGCATTACAGGACGCGCTCAAATGAGAGAAGTCACAATTTTGACATTATTTTGGCAATTCTATACCAATCTCCAGAGGGCCGGAGTAAACAGACCAACGGGCCGGATGTGGCCCACGGGCCGTAGTTTGCCCACCCCTGTACCAGTATGTCTACTAGGGTTGTTGACAAAGACTAACAGTGGAGCAGGTTTTTTTTTTTTTGCTTCATGTTTGCACATCTTACAAGCTGCTACTCAGCTCTTACTGGTGAGATCGGTTTTCTGTAACCACATTAAGATACTCTGATTACAGAAAGCCAAAAAAAGAAATCAAGTTAAAGTCATGTAAATGTGAACTAAGCTGGGCATGAAGCAAGGTGAAAATGGTTTTATGTGGTCTGCGAGAGCTTAAAAGCCATATGACCTGTTTTACGCTGCGTCTATGCTGCTTTAACGAGTAGATTGACTCATTAGGCTTATGAATAAATGGAATAAAAAAAAACATAACACACCCCTTAGCTACATCATGCACCCCAATCCAAAAAAAAAAAAAAAAAACTAATGTTGCTGCTGCTGCCATGGAAATTATACAATTTGTACAAACCCAAACAGAAGAAATGACATCTCATTACAAGTCATTTTAGTGAGAGACTGTGAAAGAGCAGGAAAAGGGCTTACTCTGCGTCGAGCTGTTCTTTATCTTATAGTAAAGGAACTGGGAGATCAGAATGGAGTCTGTGTAAATGTAGAACACTGCTGTGACAATCTTCAAAAAAAAAAAAAAAAAAAAAAAAAAAAAAAAACAAGAGAGAAAGAGAAAAGAAAGAGAAAAATGGTTTAGTGCAAGAACACAATGCGTCGTTTTGCACGACAAAGTGACCCAAATGAAGGGCAAACCTAACGCCACAACTGGCAGAACCTGTTTCAGCTTCATGCGTGCTAGCATGAGTCAAAAGACCATCAGAGAGAATCCAGCAGGGTCCTGGAGTAACAATGCTTTACTACCTGTTGTGAGTGACAGGCGGATCTGCTGAAACGGTCTAGAACATACCAAAACGAGGTGCAGCCTGACTGAAAAGTAAAGAATAAAAAATAAATAAAAAAACAGAAGAATGCAATCGGGTTGGTTTAATACCTGAATGGGAAGCTGTTTGGTTAAATAGCATCCAGCCAGATTACTCAAATCACCGCTTAAAAGAAGGACCAGGAATCCAATAGACACTGCCTCCTCAACCTTGCCGTTCTTGTAGGCTTCGTAGACTTGCCTGTGGAACACAAAAGAAGCCACTTGTTCCATGCTTCAATTTCATTTTTTTTTTTATACATATGGGTCAGACGACGCCATAACAACCGACAGCAATTAATCAATTAATTAATATTGACATATTAAATAAGTGAGGAACATTTAATGATTTACTAAAGTGTTTTAACGTAATGTCACAATAGTGAGCCCAGCGCCCACATGGTTGTAAATATTTTTGTTTTCTCTGAAGATATGAAGTATTCAGTGGACATCGATTACTGGAACCATGTCCTGTGGTCTGATGAGGCCAAGATCCACTTCTTTGGTTCAGATGGTATCAAGTGTGTTCGGTGTCAACCAGGTGTGGAGAACAAAGACATGTGTGTCTTTGTATGACATGTGACTATGTATGTGACAAATAAAATTTGAATTTGAATGATAACCCTAAACACGCCTCCAATAAGGTGTTGGACTGGTCGAGTGTGTCTCCAAACCAGGGTGCAGAGGTAACCTGTGAGGCTCTAGTGAACTCCCATGTCCAGGAGAGTTAAAGCAGTGCCGGATAATAATGGTGGTCACACAGAATACTGACACTTTTGGGTACAAGTTGGACATTTTCACTTAGGGGTGTACTCACTTTTGTTGCCAGCATTTTAGACATTACTGGCTATGTGTTTAGTTATTTTCTGGGTACAGTAAACGTACATTCTTATACAAGGTGTACACTGATACCTTTACACTATCAAAATAATGTCTTCAGTGTTGAAACAAGGAAAGATATAATAAAATATTTACTATACACAGTCCAGGCCAAAAGTTTGGACACACCTTCTCATTCAATGAGTTTTCTTTATTTTCATGACCATTTACATTGGTAGATTCTCACTAAAGGCATCAAAACTATGAATGAACACATGTGGAGTTATGTACTTAACAAAAAAAGGTGAAATAACTGAAATCATGTCTTATATTCTAGTTTCTTCAAAATAGCCACCATTCTCTCAATGAGCTTCAAGAGGTCGTCACCTGAAATGCTTTTCCAACAGTCTTGAAGGAGTTCCCAGAGGTGTTTAGCACTTGTTGGCCCCTTTGCCTTCACTCTGCGGTGCAGCTCACGCCAAACCATCTCAATTGGGTTCAGATCCGGTGACTGTGGAGGCCAGATCTCCACTTTTTGTTAAGTACATAACTCCACATGTGTTCATTCATAGTTTTGATGCCTTCAGTGAGAATCTACCAATGTAACTGGTCATGAAAATTAAGAAAACATATTGAATGAGAAGGTGTGTCCAAACTTTTGGCCTGTACTGTGTGTGTGTGTGTATATAATACAGCATATTGCATACCGGCGAATTGGAAATAAGGCGACATCATCATTCCTGTGGGCAACGTGTTGCGTAAGGTGATTAACTGTACATAACATATTAAATTGCAGCAATGTATAATTCTGATTGCTTTTAGAAACATTTCAGCAAAGAAAAAAAAATCCCTGAGTTGGCAACTGGTGATGATGAATTTAAAAAATAAACTTACGGCAATGTTGACAGCAAGAAACAGAGCATTGAGATGAGGCCAATGACGACGCTCCAGTGCTCCCAGATGTCGTCGGCGCATTCCTCTAACAAATAAAGGATCCACTGTGTCCCATTGGCGCACAGGGGTCCGTCGGGAGTCGCAGACAAGTTGGCGGCCACGTCAACGGAGAGCTTTCCTGGGTATCGCACGTGAGCCATGGACCCCAGCTCAGCCGCACTGACGGCCCTCCTCACACCTCCAACCCAGACAATGCAGGGGTCATCTGACAGGGCTGCGGGGTCAGACAAACAAGCGGCTTCATGGAAAGGGATTGAGCTTTTTTTAAATTCCACATGGTTCTCCATTAAATTCCACAGTCTTTAAGAATGAATATGTGTAGAAGAAAAAAAAAAAAACATTGTTATGCAAAACTGAAAAAGTCGGAA